>NC_057864.1:18587007-19202841 GCF_019393635.1 Dromiciops gliroides | reverse complement strand
CCTACCTTCCAGAATTGTTGTGAATATCAAATGTGATTATATTTTTAAAAATGTGTTTAACACAATGCCTGGCAGATAGTAGGTGCTATAATAATGATTATCCCCCTCTTGCCCTTCTTTTTACAACATGGGCATGAGCTCTCTTGAGCAGTGAGCATAATTCACCTAGCCCACACCTAATCTAGTTGGCCCCACACCAGACCCTGGTTCATATACCATCAAGTCATTCACCTTTGCAATCTTGGCTTGTTCCTTCCCACCTAGCATCAGGGATTCAAGGATAGAAGGATACTTAAAGGTGATCAGATCCAACCCCTTCACTTTATAGGTGAGTAAGTTGAGGCCCAGATAATTTGCTCAAGATCACACAGCTGGTAAATGCTGAAGCAGGATCTGGACTTAGGCTTCCTGCCAGCACTCCATCTCTTGAACACGTAGCATCCCTTCTGGAGCAACACCCTCTGAAACAGACCTCTGGAAACCATGCCTTCAGTCTTAGGGGGAAGTTAATCCACCTGGCTTTGGAAACATTCTGGGGGAGTTCTATCTCTGGTGGTAAATGAGTGATTGGAAACTCAGCAGCCCTCCGTATCTAGTCACCCTCAGACCAGATCATGCTTCTCATCCCTCCCAACTCTGACCTGGATATTCTTATATCAACCCAGCTGATGTCTGTGTACTCTCCTCCTTTGCTTTCTTCTTCTTGCTTTGGGTAAGATAATTAACTACTAGCGTTACTTCTGGAAAGAGAGTCATTCTACTGGCCTATGGCTCTATTTACCATCCCTGTGACTCCCAGACCAAAACTTCCTTCTCTGCAAATCCCCACCCTTTCCCAATGGGTGCTGTTTCCCTCTATTAGAATAGGATTTCCTGGGGAACATGTATCCCCAGAGGGCTAGTGTTTCATGAATGATTTTTCATTGTCCATTCATTCACCTACCTCCTGGGGTTGTTCTAAGGATCAAAGGTGTGTGTGTGTATGTGTGTGTGTATGTGCATATCTTTATCTATATATGTATACATGTGTATGCACATCTATATGTTCATCCACACATATAAATGCATATACATATATGAATATGCGTGCACATGCATACACAGGTACAGGTGGATATGCACATGCCATTTATACCTATGTCTATGTCCACATAAATGTGTGTGCATATATGTGTGTAAGTGTGTATATGTGCGTATACTCACATCCCTTTGAAATGTGAAATCTCCAATTTAATAAGCATCTATCACATTCTGTGAAGTACTGTGGAAAGCACACTGATTCTAGTAACAGAGAACCTAGGCAAAGAGCCTTCCTTGGATACTACCTCTAGGATCTTGGACAGATAATCTAACCTGTCCAGGCCTTGGCTCCCTCACCTATAAAATGAGGGATTTGGATTATATGCTGCTGAGATCCCTTTTAGCAGTAGATTCTTGATGATGACGATGAAGACCATATCAACAACTCTCATTTACGTAACATTTTAAGGGTTACAAAATACTTTACAAACATCATCACATTTGTCTATACAAGAATTCTGGGGTTATAGGTGATTGGGTTATAGGAAATTGAAGCAGACAGAGGTGACCTGGATCACGAAGATAGCTCTTAGGCCAGATATTGAACCCAGAGCTTCCTCAGCATGGGTTCAGCGGTCTGTGTAATGAGCCATTGAGCTGCCTCTTATCTTCCATACGATCTGTGATTGTATACCAGGTGCCAGGTGCTGTGCTACATTTAGGGAATACAAAGATACAGATAGAAATATTCCCAGTCTTCAAGGAGCATGCAGTCTCTTGGGATGGGATGGAGGAAAAGAATGTATATGTAAAATGTTAGAGGGAGTGGCACTTGGACCTTGGGGGATCAAAGTAGCTTCCTATAAGAAGTTTCTCTAGAGCAGAGCTTTGAAGGAAGTTCATTATTAGTATAAACCCCATGCCTTCACTTAGTAGAGCTGGGATATATCTGGTGCTTTTTGAGTAGGGATTTCATAATTACATAGAATCATGGAATGTAAGTGCTGGGTGGGGATTGAATCGATCATTGAGTCCAACCCCCTCATTGTCCCCATGAGGAAACTGATAGAACAGTTTTGTGGAGAATAATGCCTTACTAATAATACTACCTTACATTAATTTTCTGCTTTTACCTTAAAATACTCTCACATCTGTTATCTCTTTCTCCATCCCCAAGAAATCTGAGAGGTAACTGAGGTCAATGTTATTTCAATGGAGATGAATCACAGTTGGATAAACTAAGGCTCAAAGTGGAAAAAGAATTTAGTAGAGGGCACCAAGTCATTGGTGTAGGCTCCTGGACTCTTAGATCAGAGATATCCATTTCCTCTTCCTCCCTCTTCCTCACATTGGGCCCTATTACCTCCAGGATCCAATGTAAAACCCTCCATTTATCTTTTAACCCCCCACCCCACCCCACCCCACTAAACTAGCCCTGTGTAATTAGCCCAGTTCCTGGGCAAAAGTAGATGATTGATAAATGCTTATTTCCTACTTCCCATCTTCAGATTCTTATTAAGTGATAATGATAATGTTTCTCTCTGTGCCTTAAAAATCTCTCGATTTTCTGGTTCCTTTCTTTAAAGTCAAAGAGTGTTGGAGTTGAAAGGGACTTTCATGGATCTAGGTCAGCCCACACCTTCCCTAGCATCCCCCTGCCACGTCCCTGACCAGTGGTCATCCAGCGTCTGCTTAAGCTAAGAAACATCCCCTGATTTCCAAAGAAACTCCCAGTTTAGTAAAAGGAAAAGTGTGTGAATGACAGTGTATAAACAAGCCCTTTAAGGAATAAATTGAGGTGTGATCTCAGGGGGAAGCCATTAACATGAAGGAGGGTCAGGAAAGGTTTCTCACAGAAGGTTGGATTTTAGCTCAGACTTGAAGGAAGCTGGGGAAACTAGGAGGTGGAAATAAGGATGAGAAAATTCCAGGCTTGGGGAAATGAAGGCCACTGCAAATGCTTGGTGTGTGAAAAACAGTAGGGAGATAGTGCCTCTGATCATCAGTGCGTGAAGGGGAGCAAGTTGTGAGGAGAATGGAGATATGGAAGGGCATAGTTTATGAAGGGCTTTCAAAACCAGAGAGTTTTGTATTTTATTCTACAGACAATAGGGAACCAATGGAGTTGATTGAATGAAGGCATGACATGGGCAGACCTCTGCTTTAGGAAAATCACTTAGGCAGCCAAATGGAGGACTGATTGGAGCAGGGAGGGATTTGTGTCAAGAAGGCCAACTATTGCAATAATCCAGGTATGAGGTGATGAGGCCTGCACCGGGGTGGTAGCAGTGTCAGAGGAGAGAAGAGGATATAGAGGAAAGATGCTGTTAAAGTAAAAAGGGGTATGACATGGAAACTGTTTAGATGTGTGGGGGGGTGGGGGAGGGGTTGGGGGAGGGACAAAGCATAGGAAATTGAAGAAGATGCCTAGGTTTCAAGCCTGGGTGACCTGGAAGAAGGTGGTACCCTTAACAATATTAGGAAATTTAGGGAAATGGGAAGATTTGGAGGGAAAGATAATGAGTTTGGTTTAGGATGTATTGAGTTTAAGATGTCTATGGGACTTCCAGTTTGAGATGTCCAGTATACAATTAGAAATGGGAGATTGTAGAATAAGAGAGAGATTAAGGCTGGGTCAATAGAACTGAAAATTGTCTGCATCGAGATGATTATTTAATCCATGTGAGTTGATGGCATCATTAAGCAAAATAGGATGGAAGACCAAGATAGATACTTAGGGGATGTCTGCTGCTATCAGGTACAACCTGGAAGAAGATCCATCAAAGGAACCTGAGAAGGAGCCATCAGACATATAGAAAGAGAACCAGAAGGTAGCAAGGCTACAAAAAACTAGGAAAAAAGAGAGTATCCAGGAGAAAAGGGTGACTGGCCATGTCAACGGCTGCAAAGAGGTCAAGGAGAATGAGGACTGAGAAAAGGCCATTAGATTGGTGATAATTGTTGACTTTGGAAAGTGGTTTCCATTCAACAGAAAAGCATACAAAAAAGAACCACACCCCTCAGCACCACCAATTTGAGACAAAGAGAAATTCCATCTGTCTGTCTGTCTTTTTTCATCCTCATTCTAAAATATACCACTCAGTTATCACTGAATAATGACTTAACCATCCAACCAGAGGGATTGGGTACTCTTTTCTATGCTCCCTTTCCTCAAAATGGGAGAGAGCTTGGTGATCTATTTAGGACTATTGCAGGCTATGACTGCTGCTTTCTTGCATTGTAGATAAATTGACCCACTTCCCTGGTTGCTCCAGTATTCTCTGCTATTCACATTACTAATTTTGAGTCCCATGTTTCCAATTGTATGTTGGACTTTTCTCTCAGGATACTTTTATCACGTTTTTTTGTTTGTTTGTTTGTTTTTGCAGAGCAGTGAGGGTTAAGTGATTTGCCCAGGGTCACACAGCTAGTAAGTGTCAAGTGTCTGAGGCCGGATTTGAACTCAGGTCCTCCTGAATCCAGGGCTGGTGCTTTATCCACTACACCACCTAGCTGCCCCTTGTTATCACTTTTATGCAGATAACTCTTAATTCCACGCCTTCAGTCTGAATTGTTTTCCTGAGTTCCAAGGCTTCATCTCCATCTGTCTGCTGGACACACACACACACACACACACACACACACACACACACACACACACACACACACACACAAGCTGAGTTCTTCACAGCAGGTTAAAAGGCAGACTTAATAAGTAGAGGTGTTATCCTGCTGAGTCAGAGTCCTTACTGCTGAGTTGAGTGTTTCTTGCTTTTTTTCTTTGTTTGTTTGTTTTTGTTATTGCTTTTCTTACACATCCATAACTCACAAAAAGGTACAAAGTTGAGTCTCATTAAATACTAGCCTTTGCGTTGAAAGTTATGCTCAGGCCCTCTGATGAAGGGGTGCATTGTTGTCTGCCTCTGACTGTTTCAGCTGGTAAATAGCTGGTTGTCATGGTGACAGCAGAGAAGGTGGAGGGTCCTTGATAAAAACATGAATTCTTTAAAGAAAACAGGATCAGAGCAAATTCCAGTGCAGGTTTCAAGAAGAGGAAAAGGGTCAGACAGCTCCTTCCTTTTATAAACTAGATTCAGAAAAAGAAGGTGGGGCTGGGAATCCTTGGAATTGAAGTTGCTCATCTTATTCACACACACACACACACACACCAGCTCTGAGAATAAAAACAATCTATTTGTTAGAGTTGTGTGTATAGTATCAACATAGTGGTACAAGGATTTTCTTTCTTTTTAATAAAAACTTCTTAGATAGGTTTCATGTGTGCTACATGGGAAACATTTTTTTTTTCCAAAAGCAGTAATCAGTTGCCAAATATTATCAGATCTACCTCAGCAAAAAGGGACCTTAAAGGCCATCTGGTTCAATCTCTCATTTTTAAAGAAAATTAATTTTAATTGGTGTCTTTTATTTTTTTCTTCACCTTTATTCATAAAAATCCCAGTCTACTCCTCTACCCCTTGAACTGTTTTTTCAATAACAAAGAATAAAAAAAAAAGATTAGTTCAGCAAAAGTAACACATCAGATGAAGTTGACAGTTTATGTTATTTTTCCCATCCATATGCATGTGTGCTCGCACACACACACACACACACACACACACACATATACCCCTCTGTGAAGAAGTAGGGAGAAGGGCTGACTTTTCTCATCTCCTTTCTGTCCTATGATTTACCCTCATTTTGCTGAGGTGGATGGTTTACCACTTTGCTTTCATGGAGCATCAGTATCATATATTTTTGGTAAAACTGAGGCAGACTCTCCAGCATTCTTGTTGTCAGCTTTTTCCATGGGCAAGTGAAAGATTGATTTCTCTATATGACGCCATAACATCTGGATGAAAATGGAAAAATCCGGGCAGTCATCCGGAACATATGTTTTGTCTACATGGCACGGAATGCCCAGATGTTTCTAAATATCCAGCTGTTTGGCATCAAGTAGGTAAAGTTGTGGGAGAACTGAGGAAATTGTTCACTTTGGAGCCTTGATGTCTCAACAGCCCCTAGACACTGAACATTGTCAGAAGAAACCACCCTTTCAAAAATGAGTTTTTGCATGAGTCTGTCTTACCTATAAAAGCATATGCATTTTTGACTGCCCAAACCAATTTTTTATATTCCCAGCACTTGGTGTGTTGTCCTCTGGTAGCAGTGGGAGGAACCATGTACTAAGCATCTTAATATTGACCATCTTAACAGCCAAGAGTTTTCCTGATAAAATAAACATTTTTGTTTGGAAGCAAACACTTTGGCCTTAAAATATAATAGAGGAAAACACCTCTGCACATTTCAGTTGTGTGACTGAAAAATAACTAGAGAGACATGGACACACATCATCAGGCAGTGTTAGAATATCTGTACCATGAATCCTTTGTCATCCTTCACAGTTACTGTTTCCTATAGTAGAATTGGCTGAAGCTGATTAGAATGCTCCTCTTATTTACCCAGAAATCTATGGGATATCTGTTGTAACCACAAGTTGTCCTTCTCCTAGGGCATCAGTTCTTATTGAAGTAAGATAAGAGAGCCCTGCTGAAATGGCTCCTTCTATGGGAAAAATTTTCTGATTCTCCTGTTGGTCAGTTCTCTCTCCCTTCTGCTGAAATTATCATATTTTTTATATAGAATTATATACACATATATATATATATATATGTACATGATAAATGTGTGCATGCATGTATACATATACATAATGTGATTGTTTGAGCGAATATATACTATATACATGCATACATATGTACCTATGTGTGTACATACACTTTTCTCTATACAAATTCTATTCCTTAAGTGAATGTAAGGCACTTGAGGGCAAGTGCTATTTTTCTTTTCTTTTTTTTTATCATCAGTGCCTAGCAATGCTTTATACAATGTTGCATCTTAATAAATCCTTGTTACCTGATGAATTCTATTATATATATATCAATATTCTGGACTGACTCTCCCAGTCCTCTATACACACACACACACACATGTACACAAACGTGCACACACACATGCACATGCACATGCACACGCACACTACCAGGTCAGGGTCATAAAGTAAAGTTTGCAGGATCTCCCCAATTCCAGGGGTACCCTTAACGGATTGAGGGAATTTGGGGGCTAAGCTATGATTCCACTGGTATAAAGAAACCTCAGTGGGAAAACTACCTCTAACGATATAGATAGGCACCACTTCTGTGTCATTCTAAGTTCAGAGTTGCCTCAGTTGCACATTCTTGACCTCAGTTCTAACTCCTAAGTCCACATATTACATCACAGCAACCTCTCACAATATTCAGTTATACTGTTTATATGTCTCTTATTTTCTCACTGTGGTAACCTAGAATAATCATAACATGTGATGATAACAACATTGCTACTAGTAAAGCCAAAAATGATATATTTGTGGAGATGGACTGAAAGAACCCCCAGGATGTTTGACCAGTTTCCTCTTGTCTTCATCCTATCTAAGTGTCCTTTGGCATGGCCCAAGCCCTTCATGATCCCTGACTTGGTAGGAAACAGCACCTCTTTGGCAAGATTAGAGGGACTGGCTACCAAGCAGGAGGGATCTAGCTTCTAGACTGCCTACATCTAATGCCTAAGCCTCTTTCTGACCTCTCTGGGAGCTCTGATCTCTGCCTGCTTTCCTTCTTGGCTCTTGCAAATACTCATTGGGATTTAAGTACGGTTGGTTTAGCTGTTTTTCTTACAAGAAAGGAACCTTGTAATACCTTAGGGTTATGAGAACCCTACTTTGCCCCTTATCCCTCCTAAGGAGAATCACAGTTCTATTGACCATCATAATATATCTCTGTCTCCCAGTGATTCATAGAATCATTAATTTCTGCTGCTGACGTCAAGGAAAAAAGGAATGTGTGTGTGTGTGTGTGTGTGTGTGTGTGTGTGTGTGTGTGTGTGTGTGTGTGAAACTATTCCCTAAGTGCTCATTAGTCATAGATAGTTGAAAAGCTGCTAGGAAAAGATTTTGTGTAATAGTAGTACCAATCTGGTGGTTGGTCTTCAACCACCGGATAAGTGTACACCAAAGCTTTGGACTGCTTGACTTGAAACCAATAATGTGCAAAGGGCTTTAGCTGAGAAAGACCTGAGGGAACTTGGGAGCCATCTGCACAATTGCACTGTTGACCCCTGAAGGGGATTAGGAGATATGTCAGTTTTAGGATCATGAGGACAGATGGGTGAGCATGGAGTCCCCACCCTGGTTATGACTTTTCACATGCATCCCCTAAACTTGATTTTAAATTGATTTTTAAATAATAAGTATATCACTATGTAAGACAGGAAATGCTAAAATATCATTAGCCAGAATGCTTTGGGAAAGGAAATGAAGGGGTGAATTTAATGTTCTGCTATATTTAAGATTCAACTTTAATGGAATAGGGTAAATAATGAAAAGGAGGAAGAGGAGGATAACATCAGAGTAAAAGTTAGTTATTCATGGCTTACTCTATTCCAGGCACTGTGCTAAACAACAAGGATACAAATACAAAATTAAGGTAGTCCCTTGATTTGCCTGCCTTCATGGTGCTTACAGTGTAACTCAAAGTCTTTCCTGAAGCCCTTCACCCAAATTACCTTGCAAATATTGTTTGATAGAGCTTAACCCCTTGTGGGCAGAGACTGCTACATTTTAGTTTTGTATCCCTAGTGCCTAACACAGTAACTTATTTAATAAATGCTTGTTAAATAATTGGGGAAAGGAAAAATAAAACATTTATTAAGCACCTACTGCATGCCAGTCATTGTGCTAAGAGCTTCACAAATTTCTCATAATTGAAACAACAACCTTACGCAGCAGTTAGTATTATTAACTCTATTGTACAGGTGAGGAAACTGAGGCAGATAGAAGTTAAGTGACTTGCCTCAGATTCCTTCTCTCTTTCAATCACCGCCTTCTACAAGAATCCTTTCCTTGTCCTCTCAACTGCTAATGCCCTCCCAAACTAATGTGTATTTAACTATTATGTGTATATTTGTATTTATTTTGTACTCCTCTTTTATAGTATAAACCCAATGCAGGTAGAGATTGCTTCATTCTTTAAACTTTTTTATCCCCAGTGGCATGAACAATGCCTGACACATAGTAAGGTACTTAAGATTTACTTACCGATTGATTGGGTATTACAACACTCCTCAGCTATAGGAGGGGCTACAATTTCCGAGGCTCTGCTTGGACAATGATTCATGACATGCAGGAATGCCAGTTTCTATTATAACTCAAAAAAAAAAAAAGAAAAAGAAAAAAGGATAGGGTCTTCTAGTAAGGCCAACAAGCACTTGTTAAATGCTGACTATGTGGGAGATTTTGTGCTAAGTTCTGGGGATTCCAGGAAGAAGACAGTCTTTGTTCTCAAGGAGCTAAAAAATCTAATAGGGGAGAGAACATGCAAACCAGTGTGTACAGACAAGATCTATACATGTTGGAAGTAGCCTCAGAGGGAGGACACTAACATGAAGGGGGATTGGAAAAGGCTTTTTGTAGAAGAGGGATTTTAACGAGGATGTGAAGGAAGCCAGAAAAACAGAAATGTTGTTTGTCAACTTCATTTGGGGATTTGCTCCCATGGAGTAAAGCCAAGAGAGTATAAGCTGGTGGAGGGCAAGGATAGAGGCATATTTCCAGTGCCTTCATTGATGTTTCTTAGAAAGACAAATAAGGCAATTAGTGGCATTGAATTCACATTGCAAAGATAAGGGATGACAAGTGAACAGCCCAAGTCCCAACTTGTATTCTTGGAATGTCAGGTGAATGGGATGAAGGCTTCCACTCTGTTGGGTATTTTTCCTGGGGTGAGCTTAATGGAAGACATGTCCAACAAGACACAGGATGCACAGGCATGGATGGATTGGGATCTATATCATTGGAGTGAACTTCCAGACAGATGATCTCAGCTTAACTCTGTTCCAAGAGTCAGGACCCTGGCATACAAGCAGAGAGAACTGCCTAGCCCTCAGGGTCCCACGACTCAGTTCCTGGCAGGTCCAGGCAAGGGAACCTCTCTCCAGCCTACTGCCCAATGGAGCTGTGACCTCATCACCATACCAGACAGAGCAATCAATCAACTTCACCCAGGTTTGGCTGAGGATCTCATTGCCTTGGCCTGGACTGGACAGAGTATGTTCCAGTAGATTCCCTTTGACTGATGGAGGACTTCAGGTCACTGAAGCAAACCATGCCTTCCAAACTGTGATCATACTGCTCATCTGCATTCCACCAATACCTGGACTCTAATACAGGAGCTTTCACCTTATCTTGGCTGGCCCTAGGCCATCCTCCTTCTCCCAGACACTTCCAGACTGTGCTCCCTTCACACCATCCTCCACGTCCCTTGGCCCCGTCTACTTCCCTTTTGTGTGCTGTTTATGCCCACAAGAACTATCTTGCTTGCTATTTTTGCATCCTTGGTGAGTAGCATAGTGCCTGACACTTAGGAAATGCTTAATAAATGCTTTTTCCTCCTTCCCTTCCTCCCTTCCTCCTTCCCTCCCTTCCTTCCTTCCTTCTTTCTTTTGTTCCTCCCTCTCTCCCTTCTTTCCTCCCTCCTTCCCTTCCTTCCTTCCTTCCTTCCTTCCTTCCTTCCTTCCTTCCTTCCTTCCTTCCTTCCTTCCTTCCTTCCTTCCTTCCTTCCTTCCTTCCTTCCTTCCTTCCTCCCTCCCCTTCCTTCTTTCTTATGTTCCTCCCTCTCTCCCTTCTTTCCTCACTCCCTCTCTTCCATCCTCCCTTCCTTTCTTTTCCTTCCTTCCCCCTTCCTTCCTTCCTTCCTTCCTTCCTTCCTTCCTTCCTTCCTTCCTTCCTTCCTTCCTTCCTTCCTCCGTCCCTCCCTCCCTCCCTTCTTTCCTCCTTTCCCTCCACTCCCTTCCCTTCCCTTCCCTTCCCTTCCCTTCCCTTCCCTTCCCTTCCCTTCCCTTCCCTTCCCTTCCCTTCCCTTCCCTTCCCTTCCCTTCCCTTCCCTTCCCTTCCCTTCCCTTCCCTTCCCTTCCCTTCCCTTCCCTTCCCTTCCCTTCCCTTCCCTTCCCTTCCCTTCCCTTCCCTTCCTTCCCTTCCCTTCCCTTCCCTTCCCTTCCCTTCCCTTCCCTTCCCTTCCCTTCCCTTCCCTTCCCTTCCCTTCCCTTCCCTTCCCTTCCCTTCCCTTCCCTTCCCTTCCCTTCCCTTCCCTTCCCTTCCCTTCCCTTCCCTTCCCTTCCCTTCCCTTCCCTTCCCTTCCCTTCCCTTCCCTTCCCTTCCCTTCCCTTCCCTTCCCTTCCCTTCCCTTCCCTTCCCTTCCCTTCCCTTCCCTTCCCTTCCCTTCCCTTCCCTTCCCTTCCCTTCCCTTCCCTTCCCTTCCCTTCCCTTCCCTTCCCTTCCCTTCCCTTCCCTTCCCTTCCCTTCCCTTCCCTTCCCTTCCCTTCCCTTCCCTTCCCTTCCCTTCCCTTCCCTTCCCTTCCCTTCCCTTCCCTTCCCTTCCCTTCCCTTCCCTTCCCTTCCCTTCCCTTCCCTTCCCTTCCCTTCCCTTCCCTTCCCTTCCCTTCCCTTCCCTTCCCTTCCCTTCCCTTCCCTTCCCTTCCCTTCCCTTCCCTTCCCTTCCCTTCCCTTCCCTTCCCTTCCCTTCCCTTCCCTTCCCTTCCCTTCCCTTCCCTTCCCTTCCCTTCCCTTCCCTTCCCTTCCCTTCCCTTCCCTTCCCTTCCCTTCCCTTCCCTTCCCTTCCCTTCCCTTCCCTTCCCTTCCCTTCCCTTCCCTTCCCTTCCCTTCCCTTCCCTTCCCTTCCCTTCCCTTCCCTTCCCTTCCCTTCCCTTCCCTTCCCTTCCCTTCCCTTCCCTTCCCTTCCCTTCCCTTCCCTTCCCTTCCCTTCCCTTCCCTTCCCTTCCCTTCCCTTCCCTTCCCTTCCCTTCCCTTCCCTTCCCTTCCCTTCCTCTCTTTATAGAATTTCAGTGCTGGAAGGGTCTTCAGTGCCCATCTAGTCAATATAAATAAGAATGCCATTACACCATGCCCCACAAGCGGTCCCTTTTGTACTTCCTTGAGACTGCTGGCAAGATGCTCCATTGATTCACCATGCAGAACAGACCTCCAAGTGCTCTTACTCTAACTATACCCGCTGCCATCATCTCCCCTGACTGTCTTAGTGCCTTCCACCCTGCTGCTGAACCACCCCAACCCCCAGACCTCTAGAATTCCTCTTTGGGAGGATCTCAGCAACTAAAACTGTTATTCCTTAGGAACCTGCAATGTCCTGTGCTGTGAACCCTTCCCCAATTCCATCTCCCCACCTCTTTTTCTGAGAATTCTAATCAAATGACCACAGCTGTTGCTTCCAGAAAGAGCGTTTGAATGAGATGTTCGCTCATTCTCTCACCATCTTCTAACTTTCCAGTCCATAACTCCCTTTCCTGGACACTACTGCCCATAGAGATTTTCTTGTCCCACTGGAAAATAAGCTGTTCAAGGACAGGGACTGTTGATACTTTTGTATTTTATATTTGCATTTGTGCTTGGCACATTGTAAGTGCTTAGTAAATACTATTCTTTCATTCATTCATTAATTTCCTTCATTTAAATCTCATTTCTGATACGTATTAGCCTTATAATTGGAGGAAGGCATTTAAGCTTTTGGCTTCTCAGTTTCCTGGTTTATAAAAATGGAGATAATAATACCTGTACGTAGTCCCTACCTCACCAGGTTTTGGTGAGACTTAATTGAGGTAATCTTTTTATTCTCAGCTTTGAAGCTTACTGACTATATGACCTTGGGGGGCAGTGGGCAAGGAGGAAAGAGACATTTATTAAATGCCTACTTTGTGCCAAACACAGTGCTAAGTGCCTTTAAAAATATCATCTCATTTGGTCTTCACAACAACTCTGGGAGGTAGCTGCTATAATTCCCATTTTACAATTAAGGAAACTGAAGCAGACAAAAGCTAAGTGATTTGGGATGTGTCTGGGATCACACAGATTTGAACTCAATTTTTCTTGACTCCAGACCCCACACTCTATCCATTGCTCTGCTGCTTGCTTTGGGCAACCTCTCTGCACAGAGTTGCCCCATTTGTAAAATTAAAGGGTTGGAATAGAAAATCTTTGAAAGCCCTTTTAGCCCTAAAATATGATCTCATTATTCACAGATATCAAAGCTCTATGTTACCTTTTAATTATTTGATATTCCTTTAATAGATATTGTTATAATACCTACTCATTTCAAGGGAGAGAGAAGCAAAATAGTCTTTACTTAGGCCTTCTCATATGGGGAAATCTGTTGATAATGAGTTAAAATGTGCCATATTATTACATGTGTATAAATTCCTCCTCCCCAGTAAGGGTGTACCACCAACCAAGATCAAGGGTAGGGTCTCTGTCTTGAACAATTCCCAACACAGTCCAGGCTCCATAGAAAGCATTCAATAATTCTGGACCAAATTCCTGGCTCATTCCAAGGGTTCTGATGCCTTGCTCAGCCGAAGTATTTAAGAGATTCCCTCTTTTCATTTTGAGAAAGGCCCTTTTTCTAATTGTGTTATGGGAATAGAACTAGCCCCCCTTTCTGTTGGCAGGAAGATCAACTTCCTTGAGTTCCCTATCACTACAAATATACACCCCACAGGAAAAGTAATGTGTATGCGTGTCATTTTAAAGGAATATTTATTTTAACATCAGTCTCAGAAAGAATTTTTATTATAACTGGATGAGTTTCATGAAGCATATTATGAGTTTCCTATGGATGGAATTTCCCATATGTTAGTGTTGCCCTACCTGCTTGTAAAAATGTTCTGAAGTTTGATCTTCAAATATGACAGGACCCACACCTAAGTCTTTAGCATAAGCGACTAGACTCCATTGATCTACTGAGAGGCATTATGGTGCACTGGGAAGAGCTAGGATAGAAAAAGTGAAGTTCTAATTCTGCCTTGGCCACTTAGTATCTGTAAAAATTTGGTTGAGTCATTTCCCATGTGTGGGCCTCTTTTTTCTCATCTCAAAGAATGAAGGGACAAGATTAGATTCTTTCTAAGGTTTCTTCTTGGCCTCAACCCATGGGTGATTTTCAGGACTGGGGAGAATTCTGTATCTAACATAAACTTGGGAGAGGGCAATACTGTTGAAGAAAAAAAAAATTATGACAATTCCTATTTTTGTTTTGTTTAATTTGGTTTTTCTTGTGTCTGTTCAGGAACCCAAGTAGTGTCTCCTGGAGATTCTCTTGGCAAGGGTCTCACCCCAGAGGCTGCTAAGGAACTAGGTCTACCTGCGGGGATTGCTGTGGCAGCATCGCTTATTGACGCTCACGCTGGAGGACTAGGTATTTGGGTTTGTTTGTTCATTTTGGGTTCTTTTATGGGGTTTTTTTGCATGTTTTGTGTGGATTTGAGAACAAGCAATCAATTCAATCACAGTGTTTGAACTGAGTGGTCTCCATACTTGTTTAGCAAACCATGAGGACTCAGTCATTGGAATGAAGAGCCTTCTGCTGATCAGGCTTTGTGGGGGGTAAATGCTTATTTCACAGTGTAAAATTGAAAATTGATTTGAATTCTGTTTTGCTAAGACTTAATCAAGCTAGATTTAACATTCCCTTTCTGGTTGTTTCCTTTTGTAAATTGAACCCCCCACCCAAGCTTTTGTAACCCCTGGGGCATCTATGTGGTGTTGTGGATAGATCACCTTGGAAGCAGAAAGGATTATCTTCCTGAGTTCAAATATGGCCTCAAGCCATACTAGCTGTGTGAATGTGGGCAAGTCACTTGACCCTTTTGCCTCAGTTTCTTCATCTATCAAATGCACTGGAGAAGGAAATGGAAAATCATTACAGTATCTTTGACAAGAAAACCCTAAATGGAGTTAGGGAAGAATTGGACAGTATGAAAATTTGACTAAACAACATTGTAACCCCACCCATCACCCACTTTCTAGAAAAATTTGTTTAATCTAAAAAGCCAAATCTTGTCAGTTAAAACTGTTGGAGAAATTCCCATAGGCTGAGAATCTGAACCTTGTGACTGCAATCATGTCTTGGCTATGGTTGAGGGGGCTTCAGAAGAGGAGGTCCAAAGGATGTCATCTCCATTCTGACTATGTCACAGGTAGAAGATACACATATATTGCTGCAGATTTTGCTTTGTTAACTTGCTAAGTATTTAAAAAGACCCTGTCATCCCTCAATCAAGGTCTTCAGGTCTTCCTGACTTCAGATCCAGTGCCACTTAGCTGCTTCTGTATATATGTGTGAATATCTCTCTATAGAGAGTGAATACATAGAACCTACATTTACACGTATATGAATGGACATGAATAGGCATGCTTATATATGTGTACCCATGTGTGTGTATACATACATACATATATCTCTATCTCTATCTTTCTATCTCTATCACTATCCATATGAATGTGTATAAATCCAAGGTAAATGGGGGAAAACAAGCCATCAGGGTTATCAAGAAAGGCCGCTTGTGGAAGGTGGCCAATGAACTGACTACTGAAAAAAGCCAGGAATTTTAAGAGGCTGAGGAGGAAATGAGGAGGACCTGTGCAAAAGCCCAGATATCAGAGATGGGGTGGTGTATCTAAGACCAGATTGTCTGCACTCTGGATGTCTGTCTTGAGTAGTTGAGTAGTTTGGAAAAAGCTCTTCTTAGACGCTCTTCTTAGATGCTCTTCTTAGAGGTGGGACCAAACTAGGCTGTCCTCCCACTAACCTTGGGGCATTTGATGCCCTGGGAGCCTGGTTGCAGCAGCATGAACTTTGGTTTTAAATAGATGTTCACAAATACCTTGTGGTCTCAGCAAGTACTGAATGTTCCTGTGTACTGGCAGTGCTGATGTCTCATGGTGCATGTGAGGCCAGAGAAGGAATACCAATCCAATTTTCTCAGTCAAACTCAGGCAATAAGATGAATTCAGGATGCTCAGACACTAACCTGGGCCCCCCCTGTTTCCTGGCCCCCTGGGTCACTTTCCTGAAGACTTGAAGCTCTGTTTTATTTTACTGAGTTAAATGACTTGGTATAGTCAGTGAAACCCTCCGCCAAGCAGCAGGATGCAGTCAGGTGTGGGACTGTCAAGATGTGGCCCAGCAGAGCAAATCTGAAAAGGTCTGGTGGGCTCTCTCCGTGTTTTCATCATTGACCTAGGATAAGTTAGTCAAGAAGCTTTAGCCTTGTGTAACGATTGGAATAACGCCACCTGCTGGATACTAACTGTAGAAGAGTTCTGCCCATGAAGCGAAGGTCTTTGAGGGCAAGACCAGGAGTCTTGTCTTTGGTATCAGGAAGTGACGCGGACTAGTGGGAGGAGGAAGGAAGAGACTGGCGCGGAGTCTCGGGGCTCTTTCCTCTGGACTCTGGCGGAGAAGGGAGCTAGAAATGTGCTCTCCCTTTAATAGATAGGAATCTAGGCCTTTTTCTCTCTCTTTACCAAATTCTTATTCTCCTTAATAAATGCTTAAAAGTCTAACTCTTGCTAAAGCTTATAATTTATTGGCGACCACTCATTAGATATTTTAGACAGTTTAGCTAGAATTTTAGCCTTAACACTTGGTTTCTTCATGTGTAAAATGAGGGAGCTAGAACAGGTGATCATATCCAGGTCTGGCATTCCCATGTCCTAAGGCCCCTGCTGGTTGTCAGCCCCACCTCCCTCACTTCTGGGCCTTCTTCTTATCAACTGTCCAGACAAGAATCCATGCCCTGGAACTCTTGACCCATTCACCCCCACTGTGCCTAACCTAGAGCTCTATTGCTCTGGTCATTGGTTGATTCACTCTACCTGACCCTAACCATCTTCTCATCAACCTTCTTGCCTCCATATGCAAACCCTCTCCCATCCCCCTCCTTTTCCATTTTTGGAGGCTTATTCAAATCAACTCTCTATGGAACCCATTGTTTCCATTTCTCATCCTTGAAAAGTTCCAAACCAATCCAATATATTCCTTTGTGTGTTGTTTCCTTCTATTAGAATGTAAGCACCCTGAAAGCAAGAATTTTTGTATTTGTACCTCCTATGCTTAGCATAGTGCTTGGATACTTGACACTTACTAGCTGTGTGACCCTGGGCAAGTCACTTAACCCCCATTGCCCCACACAAAAAAATACAGTTTGAGATCTGGTCTGGCTAGATCACCTTTCTTCACATTTTTTTTCATTGATTCCCTTGATATTCTTGACCTTCTTGGTCTTCCAGAAGAATTGTGCTATTATTTTTCTAGCTCTTTGTTAAATTTTTGTTTGATAATTTGCTTGGTTTGGCACTGAATAAATAGATTAATTTAAGTAGAATTGTTATTTTTATTATGTTAGCTCAGCCTACCCATTAGCAATTAATACTTTTTTTCTCAGTTGTTTAGATCTGACTTTATTTGTGTAAAAAAATATTTTGTAGTTGTCTTCACATAGTCCCTGGGTTTCTCTTGGCATGTGGATAACAAACATTTTATATTTACAGTTATTTTAAATATAATTTCTGCTAGACTTAATTGATAGGATATAGAAATACTGATGATTTATTTAGGAGGAAGGTCAATAAAAGTTGGGGAAAGAGAATCTTTATGAAGATCAAATGTAAGTCCCTCTTTAGCTTTCAAAGTTCCTCATAATATGATCCCTTTCAAAACTTCTTATCCAATTGCTCCCCTTCTCTCAATCTATAGTCCAACCAAATTTTTGCTGTTCAAAATAATTATAACAGCATTTATATAGTGCCTTTTATGTAATGGGCACTGTGCAAAGTACTTTACAAATGTTTCATTTGATTCTCACTACCACCATGAGAAGTAGATTTTATTATTATCCCCATTTTACAGTCGAAGAAACTGAGTTACACAATGGTTAAGTGGTTTGCCCAGTGTCTGAGGTCAGATATGAGCTTAGGTCTTCCTGGCTGCAGTCTCACAACTCAGTGCACTATGGAACTTCGTAGCTGCCTAACACTTGATACTGCTATCTCTCCCATCTCCAAGCCTATGCCATATCTGTCCCCTATGCCTGGCATTCATTTCCACCTAACTTTTACCTCTTAAAAATCCTTTTTTCCCATCAAATTCTAATCAAATGAAACTATTTCTATGATGTCTCTGAATCCCCATGTCGGGAGTGGTTTCCCCACCAGAAATTATCATTGTACTTATTTTAAATATATTGTCTGTGTGCTTATTCATGCTCATGCTGTCTCTCCCTGTAGAATGTGACCTCCTATAGGGCAAAGATAACTTTATTTGTTTTTGTATCCTTGGCATCTAGCACTGTGTCTAGCATATAGTATGTGCTTACTAAATGCTTATTACTTGCGTGATGTATGTTACTCCCCTTCTCAAAAAAAAAAAAGAAAGAAAGAAAGAAAAAGAAAAAAAAACACCTTGAGTAGCTTCTAGGATAAAATACAATTACACTAGGATAAAATACAATTACACTATTGGGCAATTTAGACCCTTCATGTTTTGGCTGTAGCCTCCCTTTCTAGACTTGTTATACATCACTTCCCTTCATGGACTCCATGTTCCAGCCAAAATCAGCTATTTGCTTTTCTCTATACAAGACATCGAATGTCCTATTTCCAACCCTCTGCATAGGCTGCCCCACAATGAATGGGGGTGGGGGGAGAGCAGCCTCTTCCAAAAGTAGAATATATTTCTTCCTTATTCTTCTATTCACCTCAATCTCATGAAATCCTGAGCTTCCTTCATGACTATTTGTGTGACCTCCTGCAGAAGACCTGTCCTGATTCCCCCAGTTGCTTTACATATATACATATCATATGTATATAAAGTACATGTATATAGGTATTTTATATACATGTACATACATTTTGTATACATATATGCATATACACATGTTTGAAGTCTACCATATAATACATTGTGTATATAATTACATATATAGTAATATATTACTACATATGCTTAAAGTTTTATACACATGTGTATGCATGTATGAATGTATGCATGTGCATGTATGCTTAAAGTCAGGCCCCAGATACTGTTCCCAGTTTTATCTTCTTCATATAGTATATTTAATATGGAGTTGGTGTAACCCAACTGAGTTGCTTTCACTGTCATTTTTGTGAGACTATAACACTCAAGATTCAAGCAGATCTGTGTCAGTTTTCTTCTATTTGTTATCCTTTGGGATTTGTCTATAAATCATATTGGCGTAGCTTTAGCTGATTTTTTTTTTTTTTGCGGGGCAATGGGGGTTAAGTGACTTGCCCAGGGTCACACAGCTAGTAAGTGTCAAGAGTCTGACGCCAGATTTGAACTCAGGTACTCCTGAATCCAGGGCCTTTATCCACTGTGCCACCTAGCTGCCCCTGAGCTTTAGCTTAATTTGAACTCAAGCTTTCTATAGGTTCACTTTCTCAAGTGCTATTTGCTGTTCTGTGAGATAATATTGTTCATAGCCTTCAGTATTTTTATTTAATAATCTTTTCTGAATGAAGCTGCATTCTAAATCAAAGTTTCTGTTGGCCATCATATTACTCAGCTGAGTAAATTAAATTTTTCCTAATTAAATAACTTTTTAGGCTCTTTTGACCTCTTCATTGGAATGATTGTTTTTATATCAAATAAGTTTATCTAGGAAATAGTTATAAGGTTTTTACTTTTGTTAATTTTCTGTTTTTCATGATCAAATTGTTGTATTTTTTTCTTTTTTTAAGTTGATTTGGTACATGGTTTCTCCTTTTCAAGATGTAGTTTGTATGACTTGAAAACAGAGATTCAAATATTATATAAACCAGTTCTTAGGAATAATAGACTTAAAGTCTTAAAACCTTAAACCATAAATTATGTGCTCCTAGAAAATAGAATGTCAAAGTTAGAAGATACTTCAGAACACAAAATGTCAGAGCTGGAAGGAACCTTGGGTCATTGAATGGAAGGAAGCCTAGAACATGAAAGCTAAAAAGAACCTTAGATTATTGAATGTTATCATTGGAAGAAACCTTACAAGATAATTAGTTCTAACCGTCTTGTCTCACAGATGACAAAACTGAAGTTCAGAGGAATTAATTTCAGTTCATAGAGATAGAACGAGATAGGAATGGAATCAGAATAATTGCCTGATTGTGAATTGCTGAATTGCAATCTAGAATCATGATCTGGTGTTTTCCCCACTACAAAATAACAGACATGAAGTCTGTCCTTCTGCCCGCCCAGAGCAGAACATGAGGCCGCATCTGCATTAGAACTGCCCTGCTTCTTCCTCAATTTGGCTCCTGCCCGTGCCCCACAGAGCAGCGACCCCTGACCCTGCTTCAGGCTAGCTGGGATGGGAGTACAAGTGGAGATGGTCGCACCTTTCCTAAGAGCTGCCAGATTTATGTGATGCACTACACAGGGATGCTTGAAGATGGAAAAAATTTGATTCCTCCCATGACAGAAATAAGCCCTTCAAGTTTGTGATGGGCAAACAGGAAATGATTCGAAGATGAAAAGGAGTTGCCCAGATGAGTGGGGGGCAGAGAGCAAAAATGACCTTCTCTCCAGAATAGGCTTATGGTACTACTGGTCACCCAGGCATCATTCCACCAAATGCTACTCTCATCTTTGATGTCAAACTTAGAAAATTGGAATGACAGGAATGATTCCTTCCCCTAGCTCCCTGTTTCTTGAATTTGACACATGGAGAAGCCCAGAGTCTCAGCTTCAAGGAGAATGCACATGAATTTCTATGGAGCTTTGCCCTGATATTCCACTACATTCATTGTATAAACATATACCCCAATGAATGTGTTATCACTTGGCTTTTCTTCCAACTCCTCCTCCTTGTACATGTGTTGTCTCTAAACTCTACACCGTAAACTTCAACTTGTTAAGGTCATTCATCTTTTTGTTGTCTAGATTTAAATTGAAATCTTTTGGGTATAGATTTAAGATTAAGTGGGTGATCAAGCATTAATAGCACACAGATGGGTTAACAAAAGAATAGGAATTATTTAGACAGAGAAAATCTTTATCCCGGTTTTTTTGGATGAAATTTATCTATTACGTATTGTTGTTGTTATTGTTGTTATGTAGTTTGCTGCTGTTGCTGTAAGGCCATAGCAGATCTAGGAGCTATTGAGGGTTGACATATTCTCCATGTCGAATGATTTCCTTGGAACATATCAGTCACCCTGTCCAAAATGAAGGTGGGAAAGGAGAAGTAGCTTCAACCACCCAACCCTCCTTCCCCTCCTACCTCTTAACCTCTGCCTTTTGAAAGCAGGTATTTTCTTTTTTTTTTTTTAATGTATAAGGTATTTTATTTTTTCCGTTACATGTAAAGATAGTTCTCAACTTTTGTTTATACAAGCTTTACAATTTCAGATTTTTCTCCCTCCCTCCCCTCCCTCCCCCCTCCCCTAGACAGCAGGTAATCTGATACAGGTTATATCTATATATCTCTATACATATACATATAGATATAGATATATACACACACACATATATATACACATAATAACATTAATCCTATTTCTGCATTAATCCTGTTACAAGAGAAAAAATCAGAGCAGTGATGGAAAACCTCAAAATAGAAAAAAAAAAAGTTACCATATTAGGAAAGCAGGTATTTTCAATGCAGTGTTGGACGCGCCACTTGGTGTCTTATCTACAGGACAAGTTGGGTCAATATAAACCTTCTTTGTTGATGCCTGACTTTTTTTTTCCCCATCCTGTGGTTTTCTAATGGATTTGGAGGACTTTTTAAATCTCCAGTAGCCATCAAAGCTCCACAACTACCTAAATTCCAAGAACTTGAATTGATTGTTAAATTGAAGCTGCTGTTTGTAGAAATTTTCAACACAATGAAAGCCCAGTCATTGTCACAGGAAATTGTTGCGTGTTCTCTACCAAAAAAAAAAAAAAATTGATGCTGGCCATCATAGCTTCAACATCTCCTGTTTTTGATGCTCAGTTCCCCTACTGCTGATACCCCCACCTTCCTTCTCTCCCACTCCCATCCCTCCCCTTTTGCTTTCCTGTGTAGTGATTTGGTAAGACAAAACTAACACTACCCTCTCTCCCTCCACCACATATGAGTTTCAGGTTTTATTATTGCAATAAAATGCTTTATGCTGGCTTTTCTCAACAAACAAACAAACAAAAAATCAGACATGAAACAGATTCCCTAACAGGTAGCTGGCCATGGTTGAGGGGCGGGGCGGGGTGGGGGTATGCCCAGCCTTCAGAGGTTAAGATCATGGCAGACAGCCATGTCACAAGCAGACCTTTGGCAACAGAGTCTTCTAGGGCTAGATGCCCTTTGTAAGGTTATAGTGTCACACATACCTCCACCACCTTCGTTCCCAGATTCCTCAGAATACCTTAAAATAATATATAATGGGGAGCAGCTAAGTGGCACAGTGGATAAAGCACCAGCCCTGGATTCAGGAGAACCTGATTTCAAATCTGGCCTCAGATACTTGACACTTACTAGCTGTGTGACCTTGAGCAAGTCACTTAACCCTCATTGCCCCCCCCCCCAAAACAATAAAAATAAATTTTAAAAATTTTAAAAAATATATAATGTCATATAATCATGACATTTCTAATCTGTGTCTCTATGGATCATTTATTCCAAGTTCAAAGTGTCCCCAAAGTTTCATTTTACAGATGTGGAAACAGGCTCAGAGACATAAAGTGACTTTCCAAGTTCATATTGTTTGCAAATGGCAGGTCAGAGAATTAACCCTAAGGTTGACTGATCCCAAATCCAACACTATTTCTACTCTAGTATTTCTATGGGCTCTGGGACTTTGGGATACCTCTGACCTTGTCTCTTGCTGCTGTGAATTTCCAGAGCTTAAGAAATTAACGTGAATATTATTCCAGGTTTACTCTTGGTTCCTGTTACCCTGATGTCTAGAAAGACAATAACAAAAAAAGGGGGGGGGAGTAAGAAAGACAATAACAAAGTTCTTTTCTATGCTCATCCTGTACCTTCCCCAAAGGAACCATGGTAATATATCCCCTGTGAAGTGAAGGCTTTGATGACATTTTCAGTAAATGCTTGCTGAGTGAGTGATTGAATGAATGAATGATTGAATGAATGAATGAATGATTGAATGAATGAATGAATGAATGAATGAGTGAATGAGTGAATGCTGAGGAAAGGATGACTGGCACTTCATTCTTTCCATCCTCTGCAGAGAAACCTGGAAGAAACAGGAAAATAGTGGTATTTTTCATTGAGTCATGTCTGGATCTGAAAATGGGGCTACCACAAAGACCCAAGGTCTGCATCTTCCCTGCTTCCTCTGCATGACAAGTTTTCAGCCAAGATCTAACTTCACACTGAGGTTCAGCATGTGCGTGTATTTGATTCCGGATTTCTCCTTTGTTGCCAGAATGTGGAACTGGCTGCAATCATGATGCTGAAGCAGCTCAGTCTGCTCTTAGATGAGGATTAATTTTAGACAAGAAATTTTTTATGTATAATGAAAGAATAGTCTTAACCAGCCTGGCAAGAAGCCAGTAGCCTGAATCCCCCAGGCAAAGATGACTGTGTACTAGTAAATGGTCAAGAATACCAGTTTCCTCTGCTCTAGTCTTTTCAAAAGGAGGCAAGACTGTCACAAACTGTTTTAAGCAGCATTTATATGATATGTTTAGATAGATAGATAGACAGACAGATAATGTTGTTGTTGAGTTATTTCAGTCATGTGTGACTCTCTATGACTCCATTTGGGGTTTTCTTGACAAAGAGTAGTCTGCCATTTACTTCTCCAGCTCATTTTACAGATGAGGAACTGAGACAAACAGGGTTAAGTGACTTGTCCAGGGTAACACAGTTTCTAAGTGTCTGTGGCTGGATTTGAACTCAGGCTCTCCCCCCTGACTCCTTGGCTGGGACTCTATCCCACTGTACCACTTGCATGCGTGCATATATACATGCACATATACACACACGCACCCATGTGTATGTGTATTATTGTATATATGTGTGTATATCACAACATGTTTGCATCAGAAAGAGATTAGTGATATATGTTTATGTATTACTTTATAAAACACTTTTAGGTTATTCACAATGGTATGACATGTTTACAACTAACCATGAGGGGGCACTCATGAGGGACTTTGGGCACTGGGAGCATCACTGGATCTCTGTTAGAATAAATGAGTCAACATATGCAATTGAAGTTCTCAACTAGCCTAATGACTCTTGTGTGGAAGTTCTCGCTCCTCCATTCCAGTGATTAGCCTTTTTGCTTTGGAGCTGCTATAAGAATTAAGAAGGAGAGCCAGGGTACTCTAGTATGTAGTTTTTCTTGTAGAGCTGGTTGTTGTTGTTGTATATTTGTTTGTTTTGTTTTCTCTTAGAAAGGAAAAGTAAATGTGAGTTTAGTGTCCCTATATTTCATTATTAGTCCCAAATATTTCTTTCTTTACTCCTCTGCCTCCTTCCTTCCTTCCTCCCTCTCTCCTTCCTTCCTCCCTCTCTCCTTCCTTTTCTTCCTCCCTCCCTTCCTCCCTCCCTTCTTCTTCTCTCCTTTTCTTCCTTCCTTCCCTTTTTTCTCCTTCCTTCCTTTTTCTCTTCTTCCTTTTCTTCCTTATTTTCTTTCTTCCTTCCTCCTTCCTTCCCTCCTTTTATTCCTTCCTTCCTTCCCTCTTTTTCCTCCTTTCTTCTTTCCTTCCTTCCTTCTTCTCTTCCTCCTTTTCTTCCTCTCTCCCCTTCCTTCCCTCCTTTTATTCCTTCCTTCCTTCTTCTCTTCCTCCTTTTCTTCCTCCCTCCCCTTCTTTCCCTCCTTTTATTGCTTCCTTCCCTCCTTTTATTCCTTCCTTTCTTCCTCCCTCTCTCCCTCCTTCCTTCCTTCTTCCCTCCTTCCTTCCTTCTCTCCTTTTATTCCTCCCTTCATGATATAATAATTCAAATACTGCTCTTCCCTCCTTTTGCCCTCATTCAACTTAACTTTCAATTCATCACAATTGAATAATATACCTTCCATCTCTAAAAGGAAAATTTCTCTTCAGTCTTCTCCATATAGCTGCAATATGAGTAGAACATATTAAACATCTTAGATTTTTATTGGCCAATGAGTTTATCACATTTTTTAAAGTTTAGATATAGAAGTATTCATTTAAGAGAAAACAAAACTGCCTGAGTTCTAAAGATTTCTCACATCTTTGCAGTGAAAGGTAGAAGCAAATATGGCGGGTGGGAGGAAGGGGGCAGTGAAAGTAAGTGGATAATGCCTTGGAAAATTATTTCCCCTCTTGAAAGAGGAGAGGAGTAGAGGAAGGAGTTGTCATTTTCTTTCCTCTTGGCTCATACTTGATTAGCCATGCAAATTTTGCCTAGTCTTTGGTTTATATTCAGATTTCCCATCTTCTCCAGCTCTGAGCCATCAGTCTACAATGAGAATACCCAGCACCTCTACTGAGTTGAAAAGGGGCTAAGTGTCACTTGGCCTTCTTCTTCCAGTCATTCCACAATAGTTTCTCAATGCCAACTTCTTTTCTATGCCTTTTCTTCTTCCTACAAAAGCTTCCAAGATAAAAAACAGTGCAAACTCTGGAACTTGGGAATCTGAGTAAAACAACCCAATAATGACCAAGGCTAGCTATATTGGTCCAAAACCTTATGGTGATGGTGAGTAGGGCCATGAGGGAGTAGATTAACACACCCCACGGCCAAAGTAGGTTTGATTATGGTCATGGTTCTAGAACTTGAATAGGGAGAGCAGGGGAAGAAAGAAAAGGTAAGGAAAGGGTATATGTGTTGGAGAGAAAACTGTGAATGATGAGAAGATTGGAAAGGGGTGAATGAAGTAAACTTGGCTGTTAGGATTTTCCTGAAATATTGTTCTGGAAGAGACATAATTCTGGTTATGAACCTTTCTGCAGTTAGCAAGTCTGTTCCTTGGGCATGCATCCACACTAGCCTTAGAGCCTTTTCAGCTTTGTTAGAAGCAACCAGGGTTGCTGTTCTGATAACATAACCTTAGTGAAATTAGAATTAGTCCCACATTCCAATGAGGAATCAGAGAATGACTTTAGTGTAGGAAATGCTAAATACGTTCCTATCTGTTTGCATGTCATAAGTGAAAATTGTGTCAATTACTCTCATGCTTGCAGAGGAAGACAATGAAATTCTGTGACTTAGCTGCCATCCTGGGGAAGATAAACATGAGCTTTCAGGAACCTGCCCTTTGGGACTCTGCATCCCAAGTAAAACAAGACTGCAAAATACAACCCTGGTTATTGGCAATACCTCCCTATGGACCCAGGAAAAAGATCCAGAATGCAGGAGAATGGGGATAGAATGTAAACTCCACGAGAGTAGAGCTTGTTTCATTTTCTTTATTTTTTTTAAATTAATAAAGTATTTTATTTTTTTCCATTACATGTAAAGATAGTTCTCATCTTTTGTTTATACAAGCTTTATAATTTCAGATTTTTCTCCCTCCTTCCCCTCCCTTCCCCCTCCCCTAGACAGCAGGTAATCTGATATAGGTTTTATATATATATATATATATATATATATATATATATATATACATACACATAATAACATTAATCCTATTTCTGCATTAGTCATGTTATAAGAGAAAAAATCAGAGCACTGATGAAAAACCTCAAAATAGAAAAAAACAACAGCACCAAAAACAAAAGAAATAGTATGGTTCATTCAGCATCTATACTCCACAGTTCTTTTTTTTTTCTCCTGGATTTGGAGATCCTCTTCCATCATGAGTTCTCTGGAACTCTTCTGTACCATTGCATTGGTGAGAAGAATATAGTCCATCACAGTAGATCAACACTCAATGTTGATGATACTGTGTACAATGTTCTTCTGGTTCTGCTTATCTCACTCACCATCAGCTCACGCAAGACCCTCCAGGTTTCTCTGAACTCCTCCTGCTCATTGTTTCTTTTATTTTTTTTTATTTTTTTTATACTTTATTTTTTTAAATTTTTTTCCACTAACAATATATTTTTTTTAATTTTTTTGAATAGAATTTTATTTTCCAAAATAAGAGACCTTAAACTCATCAGAGTTGGCTCATGGAGGGAATAACATTCACACCCAGTTAAGAGGAGTAATCTATTTAACCTTATAGGAAAGTATGAGGGGAAGAGGATAAGGAAGGAAGGGTGAAAAAAAAGGGAGTGCAGAGTAGGGGAGGGGACAGTCAGAAGTAAAATACTTTTGAGGAGGAACAATTTAAAAGAAGATAGAAAATAGAGTAAATATCATGGGAAGGGAATAGGATGGAGGGAAATAGTCATCATTTCTTACAGCACAATAGTATTCCATTGTATTCATATACCACAACTTGTCCAGCCACTCCCCAATTGATGGACACCCCCTCAACTTTCAATTCTTTGCCACCACGTAAAGAGCAGCTATAAATATTTTTGTACATGTGGGTTCCTTTCCCCCTTCCATGATTTCTTTGGGAAAAAGACCCAAAAGTGGTATTGCTGGGTCAAAGGGTATGCCCAGCTTTATCGCCCTTTGGGCATAATTCCAAATTGCTCTCCAGAATGGTTGGATCAGTTCACAGCTCCACCAACAATGAAATAGTGTTCCAATTTTCCCACAGCTTCTCCAACATTTATTATTTTCCTTTTTTGTCATTTTAGACAATCTGATAGGTGTCAGGTGGTACCTCAGAATTGTTTTAATTTGCATCTCTCTAATCATTAGAGATTTAGAGCATTTTTTCATATGGGAATAGATAGCTTTGGTTTCTTCATCAGAAAACTGCCTGTTCATATCCTTTGACCATTTCTCAATTGGGGAATGACTTGGATTCTTATAAATTTGATTTAGTTCCCTATATATTTTAGAGATGAGGCCTTTATCAAAAGTACTGGCCACAAAAATTGTTTCCCTGCTTTCTGCCTCCCTTCCAATTTTGGATGCATTGCTTCTGTTTGTACAAAAATTTTTTAATTTAATATAATCAAAATCATCCATTTTGCATTTTATAATATACTCAATCTCTTGTTTGGTCAAAAACTGTTTTCCTTTCCAAAGATCTGATAGGTACACTATTCCTTTCTCTTCTAATTTACCTATGGTATCACCTTATGTCTAAATCGTGTATCCATTTTGACCTTATTTTAGTATAAGGTGTAAGATGTTGGTCTATGCCTAATTTCTGCCATACTATCTTCCAGTTTTCCCAGCAGTTTTTGTCAAATACTGAGTTCCTATCCCAGAAGCTGGAGTCTTTGGGTTTATCAAACACTACATTACTAGTGTCATTTACTACTGCATTTCCTGAGCCTAGCCTATTCCATTGATCTACCACTCTATTTTTTAGCCAGTACCAGATAGTTTTGATGACTGCTGCTTTATAGTAAAGCTCCAGGTTTGGTACCGCTAACCCACCTTCCTTTGAATTTTTTTTCATTATTTCCCTGGATATTCTTGATTTTTTGTTTTTCCAGATGAATTTTGTTATTATTTTTTCTAGCTCTATAAAATAATTTTTAGGTAGTCTGATTGGTATGGCATTGAATAAGTAAATTAATTTAGGCAGTATTGTCATTTTTACTATATTAGCTCTGCCTATCCATGAGCAATTGATATCTTTCCAATTATTTAGATCTGATTTGATTTGTGTGAAGAGTGCTTGGTAGTTGTGTACATAGAGTTCCTGGGCTTGTCTTTGCAGGTAGACTCCCAAGTATTTTATATTATCTACTGTTACTTTAAATGGAATTTCTCTTTCTATCTCTTGCTGCTGGACTTTGTTGGTCATGTATAGAAATGCTGATGGTTTATGTGGATTTATTTTATATACTGCTACTTTGCTAAAGTTGTTAATTGTTTCAAGTAATTTTTGAGTTGATTCTCTAGGATTCTCTAAGTATACCATCATTTCATCTGCAAAGAGTGATAGTTTTGTTTCCTCCTTGCCTATTCTAATTCCTTTAATTCCTTTCTCTTCTCTGATTGCTAAAGCTAACATTTCTAGGACAATATTAAATAATAGGGGTGATAATGGACATCCCTGTTTCACCCCTCATCTTATTGGGAAGGCATATAATTTATCTCCATTGCATATAATACTTGTTGATGGCTTTAGGTAGATAATGTTTATTATTTTAAGGAAAGCTCCCCCTATTCCTAAACTCTCCAGTGTTTTTATTAGGAATGGGTGTTGTATTTTGTCAAAAGCTTTCTCTGCATCTATTGAGATAATCATATGATTTTGGTTGGTTTTCTTATTGATGTGGTTGATTATGTTAATAGTTTTCCTAATGTTGAACCAGCCCTGCATTCCTGGTATAAATCCCACCTGGTCATAGTGTATTATCCTAGTGATCACTTGCTGTAATCTCCTTGCTAATATCTTATTTAAGATTTTAGCATCAATATTCATTAGGGAAATTGGTCTAGAATTTTCTTTCTCTGTTTTTTCTTTGCCTGGTTTTGGTATCACCACCATATTTGTGTCATAAAACGAATTTGGTAGAACTCCTTCTTCACCTATTTTTCCAAATAATTTGTATAATATTGGAATTAATTGTTCTTTAAATGTTTGGTAAAATTCACCCGTAAACCCATCTGGCCCTGGGGATTTTTTCTTAGGGAGTTCATTAATGGCTTCTTCAATTTCTTTTTCTAATATGGGTTTATTTAAGGATTTTATTTCCTCTTCAGTTAACCTGGGCAGTTTGTATTTTTGTAAATATTCATCCATTTCATTTAGATTGTCAAATTTATTGGCATACAGTTGGGCAAAATAATTCCTAATTATTGATTTAATTTCCACTTCATTGGTGGTAAAATCACCTTTTTCATTTTTGATACTGGTAATTTGGTTTTCTTCTTTCTCTTTTTTAATTAAATTAACCAATATTTTATCTATTTTATTGTTTTTTTCATAAAATCAGCTCTTAGTTTTATTGATTAATTCTATAGTGTTTTTGCTTTCAATCTTATTAATTTCTCCTTTGATTTTCAGGATCTCTAATTTAGTATCTAATTGGGGATTTCTAATTTGTTCTTTTTCTAGATTTTTAAATTGCATGCCCAATTCATTAATCTCCTCTTTTTCTTTTTTATTCATGTAAGCATTTAGAGCTATAAATTTTCCCCTAAGCACTGCTTTGGCTGCATCCCATAGATTTTGGTATGTTGTCTCATTATTGTCATTCTCTTAGATATATTTATTGATTGTTTCTATGATTTCTTGTTTGGCCCATTCATTCTTTAGAATGAAATTAGTTTCCAATTGATTTTCATTCTACTTTTCCCTGGCTCTTTCTTACATGTAATTTTTATTGCATCATGACCTGAAAAGGATGCATTTACTATTTCTGCCTTTCTACATTTGACTATGATGTTTTTGTGCCCTAATACATGGTCAATTTTTGAAAATGTGCCATGTACTGCTGAGAAGAAGGTATATTCCTTTCTATCCCCATTCAATTTTCTCCAGATATCTATCATGTCTAACTTTTCTAGTAATCTATTCACCTCTTTCACTTCTTTCTTATTTATTTTTTGGCTAGATTTATCTAATTCTGAGAGGGGGAGATTCAGATCCCCCACTAGTATAGTATTACTGTCTAATTCCTCTTGTAACTCATTTAACTTCTCCTCTAAGAACTTGGATGCTATACCACTTGGCGCATACATATTTAATATTGATATTACTTCATTATCTATAGTACCTTTAAGTAAGATGTAATTTCCTTCCTTATCTCTTTTAATGAGATCTATTTTTGCCTGCACTTTGTCTGAGATAAGGATTGCTACCCCTGCTTTTTTTACTTTAGCTGAAGCATAATATATTATGCTCCAGCCTTTTACCTTTACTCTGTGTGTATCTCTCTGCTTCAAATATGTTTCTTGTAAACACCATATTGTAGGATGCTGGTTTTTAATCCACTCTGCAATTTGCTTCCGTTTTATAGCGGAGTTCATCCCATTCACATTCACAGTTATTATTACTGACTGTCTATTCCCCTCAATTCTATTTACCCATTTGTACTTTTCCCCCCTTCTTTCACCCTATTCCTCCTCACCAACGTTTTACTTTTTACCCCTGCCTCCCCCGATCTGCCCTCTCTTTTTATCACCCCCCTCTCTTTTCTTTACCCTTTTCTCCCTTGCTTTTGTCCTCCCTTCTATCAATCCCCCCCTTTCCCTTCCCCTTTTGCTTCTCTAAAGAATGAGTTAAGTTTCTTTATCCCAATGAACATATTTGTTATTCCCTCTTTGAATCAAATCTAATGAGAATAGGGTTGAAACAATGTTCACCCCTCCTTTCTTTCCCACTATTGTAATAGGTGTTTTTTTCACCTCTTCATATGATATAATTCATCCCATTCCACCTCCCCTTTCCTTTCCTCCCCATAGATTCCCTTTTTAACCCCTTATTCTTTTTTGTATCATCACCTCAAAGATAATTTATATTTATACCCTCTGTGTAAAGTCCTTCTCTCTGCCCAAATACATTTACGATTCTTAAGAGTTATGAGTATTATCTTCCCGTGTAGGGATATAAACAGTTTAACCTAATAGGGTAACCTCCCCCCCCCCCCCCCCGTTTACCTTTTTAAACTTCTCTTGAGTCTTGTATGTTGAGATCAAATTTTCTATTCAGTTCTGGTCTTTTCACCAGGAAAGATTGAAAGTCCCCAATGTCATTAAATGTCCATCTTTTCCCCTGAAAGAAAATGCACATTTTTGCTGGGTAATAGATTCTTGGCTGCAATCCAAGCTCCTTTGCCTTCTGGAATATCATATTCCAAGCCTTGAGGTCCTTTAATGTTGAAGCTGCCAGGTCCTGAGCAATCCTGACTGTGGCTCCATGATATTTAAATTGCTTCTTTCTGGCTGCTTGGAGTATTTTCTCCTTCACCTGATAATTCTGGAATTTGGCTACAATATTCCTTGGAGTTTTCCTTTTGGGGTCTCTTTCAGGAGGTGATCGGTGGATTCTTTCAATGATGATTTTATCCTCTGATTCTATGATATCAGGGCAGTTCTCCTTAATAATTTCCTGGAATATGGTGTCTAGATTCTTTTTCTGGTCATGGCTTTCAGGCAGTCCAATGATTCTCAAATTGTCTCTCCTCGATCTGTTTTCCAGATCAGTTGTCTTTCCAATGAGGTATTTCACATTTTCTTCTATTTTTGCATTCTTTTGATTCTGCTTGACTGATTCCTGGTGTCTCATGGATTCCTTATCTTCCACCTCTCCAGTTTTAATTTTTAAGGCATTGTTTTCTTCAATAAGATTATGTACCTTTTTTTCCATTTGGCCAAGTGAATTTTTTAAGGCAGTGTTTTCTTCAATGAGATTATGCACCTTTTTTTCCATTTGGCCAGATGAATTTTTTAAGGCATTGTTTTCTTCAGTGAAATTATGCACTTTTTTTCCCATTTGGCCAGTCAATCTTTGTGCTTCCTTTTCCAAGCTGCTGATTCTTTTTTCATAGTTTTCTTGTTTTGCTTTCATTTCTCTCCCCATTTTTTCTTCTACCTCTCTCAATTGATTTTTAAAATCCTTTTCAAGGTCTTCCAGGAAGGCTTTTTGTTCTTGAGACCAATTCACCTTCCCTTATGAGGCTTCACATGTAGACAATTTGAGGGTATTGTCCTGTAACGATTGCAATGACGCCACCTGCTGGAGACTCACTGTAGTAGAGTTCCACCCATGAAGCGAAGGTCTTTGAGGGCAAGACCAGGAGTCTTTTCTTTGGCGTCGACGCTGGCTAGTGGGAGGAGGAAGGAAGAGACTGGCGCTCACTCTGACTCTCTTTCCTGAGGATGCTGGTGGAGAGGGGAGCTAGAAATGTGCTCTCCCTTTAATAGATAGGAATCTAGGCCTTTTCTTCTCTCTTTACCAAATTCTTATTCTCCTTAATAAATGCTTAAAAGTCTAACTCTTGCTAAAGCTAATAATTTATTGGCGACCACTCATTAGATATTTTAGACAGTTTAGCTAGAATTTTAGCCCTTAACAGTCCTCATCTGAGTTTGCGTTGGCTTCTTCCCTATTGATACAGAAGCTCTCAATGGAGAGGACTCTTTTTTGCTTCTTACTCATTATTGCAGCTTATTTATTTATTTTTTAAGTTGAGTTGAGGTCTGCTCTGGGGGCACCAAGGTCCCTGTTTTGGGCTTCTTGTGCAGGGGTATAGGTGCTGTGTGACCAGCTTTTTACTCTGAGGCCTATATACTGTGTGCAGTTCACCCCCCTGCACTTCCTGTCTGAGTGCGCTTGGCCAGGCGCCTGATCCCGGCATCCAATCCCGCCTGCCCAGTTCGTGGCCCTCCCGGCCGGTGCAGATAGGTTTTTCCACTGTCCTTCTTGGCCACCAGATTTTTGAGCCAGGTTCCAGGGGCCTCAGTTGTTCAGCTGTGGCCCGCAGCTCCTGCTGACTTGCCCCGATCCCCTTGGCGCTGGGTTGCTGCCCTGCGCTGGGCCTCCCTTTTGCCCGAGTCAGACTGACCTTTTCCTGAAGTCTTCTAAATGATCTCTGGTTGGAAGACTTTGTCTCTCTGTCCCTTTGCAGGTTCTATAGTTTCAGAATCTGTCCAGAGGCTTGATTTAATGTTCTTTTTGAGGGAACAGAAGGAGAGCTCAGGCAGCTTGCTGCTTCCTCTCTGCCATCTTGGCTCCGCCCCCCATTTTCTTTATTTTTTATCCCTAGTGCCTGGCCCATAGTAGGTGCTTACTAAATGCTTGTTGATTGATTACTGATTGAAGCAATAGAGAGAAGGATTGTAGTGGGGCGGGTGGAAGAGGCATTCACCTCAGCTGCTTTCTAGGGTTTTATTTTTGATGACCAAATACAAATAGTCAAAACTTTAAAATTTGTTGAATATTGACTCTGGATGGTTGTTTTGGTGACTCTGCATATGTGGGGACTTTGAGGTCTCCAGGAGAAATCAGAAAGTCCTCAGTCTTGTGCTGGTACCTTGATCTCTTTCCCAAATAATTTTTTCAATCCCATGCTCCATTGACCCTCTCTTTAAGAAACTCTTTTAAAAATTTTATAAACATTCATCCCCCTGACTAAACATGTGGAAATTCCCAATCTAGGAATTTGTTCTCTCCTAGACTCCATGGGGTGAGGTGTGTCAAGCCATTTTTTTTTCAAATTGGCTTTTGGGCGGGGGTGGGGGGTGGGGGGTGGGGGGTGGGCCATGAGGGTTAAGTGACTTGCCCAGGGTCACACAGGTAGTCAGTGTCAAGTGTCTGAGGCTGGATTTGAACTCAGGTACTCCTGAATCCAGGGCTGGTGCTTTATCTACTATGCCACCTAGCTGCTCCCTACCCCACCCACCAATGTAGGAATTTGTTTAGCTTGGTGATTGTTCTTCTCCACACATTTCACACTCCAGGCAAACTGGGGAGCTTCTTGTGGGAGTGCTACACATGCATTAACTCATTTGAATCTCCCAGTAACCTTATTAGTGCAAACTACTATTTCTGACAGGTTTGGGACTCAGAGGACCTGTGTTCAAATCCAATTTTGGGTGTTTACTAATGTGTGATCTTAAACAAGTCATTTGTTTTCCCTGAACCTTAGTTTCTTTGCCTATAAAATAATGTGGTTGCTCTTTATTGCCTCTGAATTTCCTTAAGGCAGGTAGATCTAGTTTTGTCATGAAATGTCATGTCTACTCCAACTTTTACATTTCCAGACTCTCAGCAATTTTAGTGCAAGATGGTTGAGGAAAAGCAGTAACTTTTCGGACCTCTCCCCATGATCCCTCCAAATGGCTCCAAATAATGCCTTGAGACCCTCAGAACCTCTCCATGGTCTTGAGAGCTCTTTGCTTTTATATGGATTCCTTATGGCACAGTCTGGGCTCTTATCCAGTGGATTTAATTGATTCAGGGAGGTCTACAGGTCCTGCTCACACTTAATTTTCCTTGTTTGAGCTAATCAAGAAAAGTTCTTACTCCTAAGCAGGTAGGTAGAGCTACTCTCTACTTAGTAAGTAGATAACTCTAACTCAAGCTCTATGATCCCTAAATGTTCTACCCTTCTTACCTTACTCGTCTTACACCTTACTCTGTCCATGAACTCCACAATTCAGCTATACCTGATTCGTGATTTCCAGACTCCTTGACTTGGCACTGTCTATCTACCATGCCTCATTCATGCTTCTTAAGTTCCCTGGATTTCTCACTTACAATGTGACTTTCTGCAAGAGAGCTTTCCCAGTTCCCTTTCCCCTACCCTAGTGCTTTCCCTTTGAGATTGCTTTCCATCTACCCCATATGGATCCTTTTTATGTACCCAGTCATGTATGTTTTGTCTCCCCTATCACACGGATAGAGGTGGTTTTGGTTTTTCTCTGTATCCTCAGAAATTAGCACAGTTCCTGACACACGAAAAGTATTTTATTAATGTTTGTTGAGTGACTTGCCCAGCAAGTCAGCCGTCTTTTATCTCTTTTTGTATCTCTAGGACTTAACCCAGATCCTGTCACATAGTATACACTTAATAAATGTTTACTGACTGATTAATTTTCCCAAAGTTACAGACTCAGTTTCTGAAAGAATAAGGAACTAGACTAGGTCAGCAACCTTTTCCACTGGACATTACTTCTTTTCTTCTTTAACTTATCTTCAGGATTCACTTTAGCTGGGTTGTACTAGACAGCTGCTGAAATCCCCCAGTTTAAAATTCCATGATTACATTTCTCTGTGACTGTTTCTCTTCTAAAAACTGATGGTATAAAGCCTTGTTATGATAACTAGCTAGGGCACAGTACAATATTTCCTAAGATCCAAGAGGTTCCGTCCTCTACAGCTTTAGGGAGATTAGATTTAAAAAAAAAAGTTCTGAGTTAATCTGTCATTACTTCAAGGGTTGAGGGAGGAAAATTCCTAACTTTAAGGAAGAGATTAGGTCCTTTGTCATATTTTATATTGATGTCTATTACTAGTTAACTCCTGGCCTCTTTGTGGTTAAGGTAAAGTTTAACTTACTAGAAAATATTGGGTAAGGAAACAACAGGTTATATTCTGGTGGTGCCTGGGTTAGAAAGTCCCCACTTGGGGAAGTTAGGGAAAGAGCTGACTTTTTTCTTGGCAGTTTTCCTTAGCCTGGATATGCTGCTCTGAGATGCTGGTAGAGCGGGTGATTCTCTTCCAAATCTCTCTTCTTTGCTACAGCTCAGTCCTTCCTTCCATCCTCTGAGGTCTATTATAAATGTCAAGCTTGTTCCAACTTTCCAGAACCTCAGTGTCTCACTTTGGTTCTAAGAGAACCTTTTCCTTTTATGCAAATTCCTTAGGACATGGTATAGGCTTCACTACAAGGGCTTTGATTGATCCAAAGAGGTGTACAGGCCCAAGTCATACTTAGGTTTTTATTATTTGAAGCAATCAAGGAAAGTTCTTACCTAATAAAGGCAATTTCCTTTGAAGAGGTGGGATAATCAATGGAGCCTTCCTCTTATTTTAACTAACTCTGTGCCAAAGAGGAAGTGTTTGGAGAAGAGTAAATTTTAGGACCAGACACAAAGCCAGGCTGTTGATTCCAGTCCTATGGTCCTTCCAGGATGCCACATAATGAGAGCCTCTGGTTGCCCGCTGAGCTAAGATGCAGTAGCATCCCCGGCCACAAACAGCCTGCAGCATCACTGCTGGGTATAGGAAAGGACAAGGGGCACCTCTGAACCAGACTGAGCATTATCCCTGAACTGTTTGAGAGATCTGGAGAACACCATATTGGCCAAGCCAGCGCTCTATACAAGAAGAAGAGAGAAAGGAGGTTTTGGGGGAATGAAAGAAAAGGCAAACGCAGACGGGCCTGTGAGCAGGAAAGGGAGGGATGGTTAGAAGAGCCGACCAAGCCTCGCAGTGAGACCAAGGATGGGATGAAGAAGGTGGTGTCAGGACCTGGGCACAAAGAGCAGGGGAGCTCCTGCAGGGCCTGGCTTGGGATCAGAAGGAAAGGGGGAAGGAATCTGCTCATGTTCTTAGAGTTTATTGTTGTAAGTGGAGGTGGAGTTGAATGAAAACCACTGCTGTTTGGACAGAGGGCAGCTGCCGGTGGTGCTGCCGCAGCAGATGCAGCCTCCAGTAGATCTGAGGGAGAAAGAACCGTCTGGTCTGCCTTTTCCCAGGCCCTGAGAATCTCTTGGAAAGCCTTGCTGTTTGGGCCACTTCTCTGGGCCGCCGGGAGCTGGCCACAAGCCGTGGCTGGGGCAGCCGGCCTTTGCTTACTGGGCAGCTGGCCAGGATGAATCTGAAGCCTCGGGGCTACCCACCCTCTCTGCCTGGAGAGCTGAGGAGCTGGAGCTGGGGTCTCTGAGTGCCTCAGCGTGGGAGGCTTCTGCTGTCAGTAGTGAGAGAGCATGGAATGCCATTCAGTTCAACCCTATAAACCGAGCCCTTCCTTCCTGCGCATTTGCTATGGCCAGGCACGGTGCTGGATACTGGAGACAACAGGATGAAAACTGAAGAGTCCCTGCCCTCCATATGCTTACACTCTACTGGGCAGACAGAAGAAATTCAAGGAAGTGTCAGGATGCTGTGTGATTATAAGGACCGGGTGTGGCTTTGAGGAAGAGAAGAGACTATGGGGAAGGGGGCGCATTATAACAACTCCAAGACCCAGCTGAAGCATTGGCCAGCTTTGGTTTTCCTCTTTCTTTTTAAATCTTTTTTTACAAAGGAAGGTTGGCTGAGTATGAAATAGGAATGGGGGGAGGGACAGATATATTGGAAAAGAAGGTGAAGCAAAAATAGAAGATAGCAATATTTGTATAAGATTATTCTTATTTAAAGAAAAACAAAACAACATTAGGGAGGAAGCACAGAGAACTGAGGGAGTCAGGAAATAGACATGAATCATAAAGAAAACTCCCATTCAGAAAGCTCATTATATGTTATCAAGTTCCTTTCTTACATGGAGTGACTCCTTTCATAAGGTGGAGTTCAGAAAGGGGAATGTCAGAGCTGGGAGAGGCCTTAGAACAGGGGATGTCAGAGCTGGGAGAGGCCTTAGAACAGGGGATGTCAGAGCTGGAAGTGGCCTTAAAACAGGGAATGTCAGCTTGAGGGGAATTTAGAATACAAGAGTATTCCAACTCATAATCTTACAGGGGAGAAGACTGAGGTAACAGAGAATCTAACTTGCCTCAAGGCCCCCAGTTCATTCAAATGGAAAGTCTCCTGATTCCTCCTACCTGGTCTAATGCTCTTCCCAGTGTCCTGGCTATCTTAATAATGACAAACCAGAGGTGTTTTTATTTGCTCACTACTCGGCTCTCTTCTTTTTGCCCTACTAAGTGGCTCTTGCACCTACAAGACTTGACTATGGATTAATGAGCTGGGAGTGGATGGTCCAGGGCCACCTAGAAGGTCGGCTCCTCACTTTAGTCTCACCTTCCACTACAAGGATCAATGAAAACCTGGGCAGCACTGGGTAGAGAGTGCGGTCATATTTCTCTTGCAAAGCCCAATGCATTTTCTTATCAGCCACTTCCTTTATGCTGCAGTCCAAATATGAACTCTACACTACCAACAATCCATGTTTATAGAAGACTATGGTTTACAAAGTGCTTTTCTGACCATAACCCCTTAAGGGAGTTTCCTCATTTGTAGAAGAAGCAGAATAAGGAAGGTCTGATGGATAGAGCATATTGTCACACATACCCACAGCAAGTAGCAGAGAGGGACCTCAGATTCAGGTCTTTGCAGCTCAGATCTGGTCCTTTCCCCACCCACCATCCAAACAGACAAACAGGCAGCACAATGTAAGAGAACTGGATCTGAAGTCTGAGAACATGAGTTCAAATCCCATTTTATAGGGAACTTCATATCTCCCTGGGCCTCATTTTCCTCATCTGTGGAATTTAAGGGTTGGCCTGGATGGACCCCTTCTGCAGTTACTGCCAGCTCTGCATCTGTCACCCCATGACCCATGAGTGCGTGAACACTACTTTATTTTGCTGAGAGAGAAACTGAGGCTCAGTTTGTTGTCAAACAAGGCAGCACCTGGAACCAAGAGATCAGGCCTCCTGATTCCCAAGTTTGATGCATTTGTCCATGGACTCTGCCATAGACCGGAGGCTTAACTCTCCATAGGCAGGACCTTTGTGAGTGTAGGATCTGTTTTGCTTCTGTCTTTGTGTCTCCAGAACCAAGTACAGTGCCTGATGCATAGAGGCTCCTTATTAAATGCTTATTAAATCCAGTCTCATATCCAGTCTTCGATATTCCCTGAATTATCCAGGCTGGAGCCTGAGATATGTTAGAAAAATGTTTGTAGAAATAGCATCCTCTCTAAGCAGGCTCTTGACCTGAAGCAGGTCCCTTCTGGGAGAGCCTCCAGACCACTTCAAGTGTGCACATCCCTATGCAACTAGACCTTTTAGTATATTTTTCCTTTTTCCCTTTCCTTTTTTTCCCTAAAGGAAGGGGATCCGGAGGTCTCTAGGATTTCATTTCATTGCATGTGCTCATCTGGGCTTGGGAAAACAAGTTATCATTTCCCCTTCTTAGGCCTGAGAAAAGCAGACTCTGAGGGGCCCATGAAGGCTGCCCCCCAGCCCCCCAGAGTATGAAGAATGGGCTGTTTTACATCCCATGTGGCCTTTGTTTTGAATGGAACCAAGCTCCACACATGGTGTCTCAAATCCATATAAGACCTTCATCACTAATGTTTGCTTTGGGACTCCAGCCTTCACAGCTGTTGATGGGAAAATACACTTGGCTCATTATCTATCTCCCTTGTGGTTTCACATCTGAACTCCTGGCCAGCTACATTCTGGTCATTTCTTCAACTGGTCTGGTTTTTTTTTTTTTTTTGGCGGGGGGGGGGTTGTTGGGTTGGTTCCCCCCATTCCTTAACTAAACTTCCATGAAAGTCACCGTGCAGAGGACAGAATAACAATCGAGGGGTGTCATTTTCCAAAGGCATTTCTACAGCCTGGGGGATACAGAGGTCACTTTTCTATACCTTGGCTCCCAAGCCTGTAGCCAATCAGAGACCAAGATGGGAACTGTTCTTGGAATATGGAAGAATCTTATTTGTCTCTAGTTACATATCCAACACCATTCCCTCCCACCCCCCCAGTCCCAAATAATCTATGTTGCTTATCTCTGCTCTGTGGTATGGATTTGATGTCAGAATCTGACTCACTGGAGAGAATGAAGACAGTGGATTTTTTTTTTTGGTCAAGAGAAGAGCTACAAGAGTATCTCTGTGACTTATAAAAATGAATAATGGGAATTAAGGAATACCAGAATGAGTTTAAGTATACTCTCTAAGAGTGGAGGAGAGGAACAAAAATGTTTCCAAGTTTTATTGTAGAAATGATGATTCTCATAGATTCAGACTTGATCTTGATTGTGGGTAGAATTATTGAAGGATAGTAAGGCACAAGACCAAAGCACCAATCCACAAGTTTGGGCATAGCAATGTGACTAGACCAGTAGACTTGAAGCCAGGAAGACCTGGGTTTAAATCCTATCTCAGATATTTACTAGCTCTGTGATTCTTAGTAATTTATTTAATCTCTGTAGGCTTTAATTTCTTCATCTGTAAAATGAGGAGGTTGGATTCCATGACTTCTGAGGTCTTTTATAGCTCATAATCTGGGAGATCCTATGTCAAACTCTTCTCTGGTCAGGGGTCATTGGGTCATAAGTATATAGCTGGAAAGGATAACAGTGAGCAGTGAGTCCAACCTTATAGATGAAGAAACTGGGAAGCCCAGGACAGTTCAATGACTTGTCTTGGGTCAGACAGTAAGTGCTAAAGATGGCATTTTAATTAGATGTTGATGTGTGATGCTCCCCCTGGAAATGGAGGGAAGCCCCAGCCGAGGATAGAATGGACATAATCCAAAAAGCTGATTACTGCCATGTCCTTGGGCTGTCAAGATCCAAAAGACTAAGAGACCATCCCCAATCAGATGATCCCAAACCCTCAAATCTAGTAGAAACCTAGATGCCCAAATACATAGATTGTCCCAGACTAGGACTTGGCCCAATTGAAGCCACCTCCCCAAAGCTTCAGTCTTTGTATTATAAAGGCATCCATGGGCCAACTCTGCAGAGCATGGATAGCCCACACAGTCCTGCATTGGGTCACTTTCTCATTCAGTCACCCCCAGACAACTTTTAGACCCATCCCCAAAGAGCTTGGACAAGTCATTGCCTCTATGGGCTTTAGTTTCCACATTACAATCAACCATACAATAGGGAGGAGAACCTCATGGTGCAATAGTAAGGATTTAGGAGAGCCTAGATTCAAACACCAATCATAGTACTTGTTCCCAATGTGGCTTTTGGTTAGTCACTTCAACTTCCACAGCCTCTGTTTCCTCTTGTATAAAATGAAAGGATTTTGGGCAGCTAGGTGGCACAGTGGATAAAGCACAGGCCCTGGATTCAGGAGGACCTGAGCTCAAACGCAGCCTCTGACACTTGACACTTATTAGCTGTGTGACCCTGGGCAAGTCACTTAACCCTCATTGCCCTGCAAAATAAAATAAAATAAAATAAAATAAAATAAAATAAAATAATAAAATAAAATAAAAATGAAAAGCTGGTCTTATGGGATTGCTAAAATTCCCCTCCAGGCTTTAGTCTATTAGATAGTGTGTTCCTAGAGGCAGGGACTGTTTTTGCCTTTGGGTGTGTCACCAGGCCATATAGCTCTGTGTCTCAAACTTAACAAGCCCTCAGGGTCTTGGTGATGATAATTATATATCCTAAAAGAATTTAATGAATGACATGCTTTCTTTGTTTTTATTTTTAAGGAAGTGCCAAATATGGATAGGTTTAAACCCAATTATCTGGCATATGAAAGAGTTAAAGGTTAGAACCTTTATTTTTAAAAAATAATAATTAACATGTGAAAGGTTGTCAGATCTTTATTTTTCATTGGCTGAACTTAAGTTTATAGTTATAATTGACTCAGCCTTGTGACTCCCAGGGTCTAAAGCCTAGACAGGGGATCTCCCTCAGAGTTTAAATAATATGGGTGGCATAGTTACACATATCCTATATTGAGGCCCTTCACCACTTCATACCACAAGCAACACACACATTTAAAGTAGATCATTCCCAAAGTCTCTTATCGGGGCAGCTAGGTGGCACGATGGATAAAGCACTGGCCCTGGATTCAGGAGGACCTGAGTTCAAATGTGGCCTCAGACATTTGATGCTTACTAGCTGTTTGACCCTGGGCAAGTCACTTAAACCTCACTGTCCTGCAAAAAAAAAAAAAAAAAGAAAAAATTTAAAAATAAAAAAAAGGAACTAAGACAGTGTGGCAGATTGGACCCTGCCAACCATGCCCAGTGATAAGTTCCTCATCTATTACTTAATTAATCAAGCAATTAATAAGCATTTTGTCAAGCATGTACAAAGAGTCAGGCACTGAGCTAAGCACTGAAGATACAAAAAAAAAACCAAAGACCGCACCTTCTCTCAAGGCACCAGTTCATGGTAACAGGGGAGGCCTCATGTGCACAAACAGGTATAGATGAAATTCATCAATAGCAGACAAAACATTGTAATCTTAGGTAAGATTTTAGATAAGCCTAAAGAAAGGGCTCTTAGTACCTGTTGTGTGTTATGGACCCCTTGGGCAGTTTGGCAAAGCCTATGGACTTCTTCTCATAATATTTCTAAACTGGTCTGTAAGCTTCTTCAGAACAGGGACTGGTGGGTTTTTTGTTTGTTTGTTTTTTGCTTTTCTTTGTATTTCCGGCACCTAGAACAGTGCCTGAAACATAACAGGTGTTTTTTGTTGTTCTTAAGTCATGTCTGACTCTTTGTGGCTCCATTTTGTGGTTTTCTTGGGAGGGGTACTGAAGTGATTTGTCATTTCCTTCTCCAGCTCATTTTACAGATGAGGAAACTGAGGCAAACAGGACTAAGTGACATGCCCAGGGTCACACAGCTAGTAAGTGTCTGATGCCAGACTTGAACTCAGAAAGAGGTGTCTTTTGGGCTCCAGGCCCAGTGCTCTATCCACTGTGCCACCTAAGTACATCAGTAGATGCTTAATAAATGTTAATTGATTGACAATCCATAGGGTAAAATACTTAACATTTTTTAAAAAAGGATACCAATTACATAGTTATCCAAACATAGATAGGGGAGTGAATGAAGCTCACAAGCTCAAGGTTAAGAGCCCCCGATCCACAGAAGCAGAATCTTTCAGTTTGAAATGATCTCAGTGACTATCTTGTCCAGCCCACATCCTGACAAGAAACCCCTTTAGGACACTCGTGACAAGCCGAGGTCTAACCTTGCCTTAAAAATGTGCAGTGAGGGCTAGCCCACTACATCTTTGAGGCACTAAATTCCACTTTGGGACAGCTGTAATTCCTAGGATTGTTTTTTCCCCTGACATCCATCCTAAATCTGCCTCTTTACAACCTTCTTTCTTTGTTCCTCGTCCTGTCCTCTGAGACCAGATAGATGATGACCTATCCTGCCCTAACCCCAGGCTTTTCTTCCCCAAGTTAAATATCTCTAGTTCTTTTAGCATTCATCACAACAACTCAGAATCACTAGAATAGGTTCAGTCCTATTTGTTGGGATTTATGTAGTTAGATTGACTTTGTTGATCTCTAAGCATAGGTCTCTTGACATATTGACTGTGTGTGGTCCAAAAATCCCTGCAGTTCAGTTCTGAGAGGTTTATCACCCTGCTCATTGCATGCTAACAGCAATTTTAGGGAACTGAGCTTGTGAGCCACGGGTGGGAGTAGGGAAGGAGTGATAGCTCTACCAACAATTCCCAGATCAATGAAATACTGCTTTGCCATCAAAGACCAAGGGAGGAATATTTTTATCATCTATCTATCTATCTATCTATCTATCTATCTATCTATCTATCTATCTATCTATCATCTATCTATCTATCTGTATATGCATACATGAACACACACATGTGTGTATGTATGTGTATATATGTGCTTGTATCTGTGCATATATATATATATATATATATATATATCACATTTTGTAGAGGTCACCATCAAAAAGAGCAAATTTCTAAAAGTAGTTTTCATGTTTGAAGTGCAAATAAGCTTTAGGTCTCTGGGAAAATCCATTAATTTGGAATACTGCCTCCCCCAAAGATGCTGTATGAATAGGTCTGCTATCTATACATGTGATGTGCTGTCTCTGTATAACCAGTGACTCTATCTCTTTCTTTAGTTTTCACCATTTGGGCCATAGACATGAAGGGGAGAAATGGGGAGGGGAGAGAGAAAGAAGAGAGGGAGAGAGCAGAGAGGAAGACAGCAGAGAGGGAGAAAGAGGGAAAAGAAGAGAAAGAGGAGGTAAAGAGAGAAAGGGAAATGGAAAGAAAGGAAAACGGGAAGGGAAAGGGGAAGAGAAGAGAGATAAGGAGGGGCAGAGAGAGGGGCAGGAGTAGAGAAAGGGAAAAGAAGAGAGGAAAGGGGGAAAGAAAATGAAAGGGGGAAGAGTGGAGGAAAAAGAAGGGAGAGAAAGAGGAAGAGAAAGGGAAATGGAGGGAAAGGGAGAAGAGGAAAGAGGGAAGAGAAGAGAAAGAGAAGGAAGGAGGGAGAGGAAAAGAAAGAGAAAGGGAAAGAGAGGGAAAGGAGAGGGGAAAGGGTGATAGAAAAAAGAAAAAGAAGAGAGAAAAGGGGGGAGAGAAAAAAGAGGGAGAGGAGAGATAGAGGGAGACTGAGCATCAGAGAGACAGGGGAATATAGAGAGAGACATACAAACAGAGAGACAAAAAATAACTGAAAGACTGCCAACAATTAGGCAAGAAGTTGGCAGACACCAGCTGGGCAGGGTGGTGGAGGCAGACGTAATGATGATGTTGAAATTGTCATTGCTGGGAGCTCGACAAGTTTGGGTGGTTTTTTTTCCTTCTTCTCATTTTCAGACATACTGAATAAATAAATGAAAAAGGGAGGAGGAAGAGGATAGCCTGATGAATGGTAGTAATTACTATCTCTTCTTCTAAGGTCTTCATTCAGTATCATTATGGACCAGGCTTCAGCAATTCTGTGCCTCTTACATTGTGATAATGCTTACAGTGTAATGGCTACTAAAAATAATACCAGACATTTGTGTGGCGCTTTATAGAGACGAGTAATGATTTTATATCTATAGCATGCTTTCCTCATGAAATAAATAAGCAAATAAACAAATGAATAAATGAATTAGTAAAATAAATAATAATAAAAGCAACAAAAATAGGAAAGGTGAGCATCATTGTACAGATCTTAAAGATGAGGGAAATAAATCCTGGAGAAATGAAGAACTTTGTCCAAGTTTCGTAGGAAGCCAGTAGCAGGGAAGGAATTTAGAATTATAGAACTTTATAGATGGAACGGGGGCGGGAGGGGGGAGGATGGAAGGGGGATGGTGGGGGGGCAGTGCCAGAGCCAACTTGAACTGGCACCTGAGAATTGAGTGTTAAATTTTGTGTGAACATTTAGAAAACTCAGCAAGTGCCACAAGTCAGGGCTTGATTTATTGTTTGGTCGGCCATCTAGACTTTAAAAAGTGATGGAGACAGTGTTAACAATAGAGATTAAATTTTAAAATGTGACAGGCACATTTAATTTTTCTTCCTGGAAAGCTGGTTGTTTAACTTTTACAAGCTCCATGCTGGAGAAAGAGATCACAGAACATACAATGTTGGAGCTGGAGATTTAGAATGGAGAATATCAGAACTTGGGAGGGACCTTGAAACAGAAAATGTTAAAACTCGGACAGAACTTAGAATAAAGAATGTTATAGCTAGGAGGGACCTTAGGTCATTGAATGCCAAACCTTGAAGGAAACTTAGACTATAAAAAGCCAGAGCCAGAAAGGATGTTAGAGGAGAGAGTGTCAGGGCTGGGAAGAGAGCCTCCAAGAATCATAGAAACAGAATTTTGGAGTTGAAAAGGACCTCTTCAATGATCTACTGCATTTCACACAGGAAAGGAATAGCCCTTATAAAGTATCCTGTAAGTGGTCATTAAGCTAGAATAGATACCTAGTCCTCACCCCCAATTATTCAGACAAGGAAACTGAGTCTTAGGTGAATTGATTCATTCATGATCTAATATTATTTTCCAACGTTTATGATATCAATAGATATTATTTTATTAATAACATTAATAACAATGACAATGGCATTTATATATTACTTTAAGGTTCACAAAACATTTTACAATATGATCTCCTTTTGTATAGTGATCACAACTCTCAGAGGTAGGTGCTATTATCTATCCCCATTTTACAGATGAAGAAACTGAAACAGACAGAATGAGTGACTTGTCCAGGTTTGCTCAGCTAGTTAATCTCTGCTGCAAATCTCCCTTGATTCTAAATCCTATGCTGTGGTCACTGAACCACTGGCTCCCTTTTAGAGGTCATTCTACTGATAGAAATGAAGCCCAGAGAGTTTAAACAGCTTGCTTAAGGTTGGGCAGCTGCTAAGTGTCAGAGGCAGGATTTGAACCCCATTTTTACTGACTCCCAAATCGTACCATGCTCTCTGGCCGCCTCCAGTGATTCTAACCTCCAGGGCCAACCCGAGCAGAACACAGCTGACCCCTCTACAGCCCTGAAATGTCTGAGGAAGCTCTCACTGATTATCAGTCGTGAAGCTGCAAGGAGAAACAAAGGAAGAGAGGATGAGGCTGGACAGAGAAAGCAGGGACAAGGTGATTTTGTGAGGTAGCCTGATGAAGACCAGGCAGCCATGAGGACTGGTGAGGAGGGAGATGGAAAGGAATGAAGAGCTTTGCCCCTAGTGACTGAGGATGGGGGAAGCCCATAGACCTGGCTCCAGTCCAGTGAGCATGCGCTAGCCCCCACAGCTGGGCAGAAGGCAATGATGGGGGAGGTGGCTTCCATTTGCATTGTGTGCCCCACTCTCCCCTCCTGGCAGGTGGCTGGAGCCGAAATGGATTTTCAGCTGGCATTTCTCATCATGCAAGTGCTCTAATTGTGCTCTCAGTTCTTCCTGGGGGCTCTCATATTCTGTGTTTGCTTATTAACCAATGCCTTTGGCTCCCTTCCATTGCTTGTGCAATGACCACCGGACCCCTCTTCAGGCCAGACTAGTCACGATTTTTTTTCCTTTCCCAACTGTTCTGCATCACTGAGGCTTCTAGGTTTTGGCTCTCAGAATCCTGCTTCAGAATCAGGTTTTCTTCACTTTCAAACTCTGAGACTCATTGCTGGCTAAGAACAAGAGAGAGAAAAGCCACGTAAACTAGCCCAGGTTGGAAAACACTTGATGTTTCCCAGTGCCGTCCCAGAGGAGGAGGAGGAGGAACTCAATAAAAATAAGAATTTAATAATAATATTAATAATAACTATCATTAAATAGTGCTTTAAAGTTTGCAAAGCATCCTGCATATATTATGTCATGTATCTCCTAAGAAACCAGAGATAGGAGGAAAGCATTGTTGAACTTGACTTTTGTCAGTTTAGTATTGAAGGGGAGGAGTTAAGGATGGCCAGGAACCTCCTTCATTCACATATTCTTTCTCCCCAAAATGACATGTCTGTTCTATCCCTGTGTCTACTCCAGAAAAGACCGATAATCCTTTCCTCAGATTCCTGGAAGACATGCCCGTCTATTTCAGTGGCCTGCAGCAAGGTGTATGTCCCTTTCCTGAGGATTTACAATAAGTTTGCTCCTTGGGCCCAAATTGCTGGGATTTGTCCCCAGGGTACAGGATAAGTGGGTAATGAAGGCCCTGCCTTCCTCAGTCTCTAAAACCATTTTGCATTGTGTTTTAATAAACTTCGAAGGGCCTCAGATTTAGGGATCCATTTCCAGAAGCCAGATAAGTATTGGGACTCTCCCCCTTAGGGTCAGACCTGGAGGTCCTGGGGTCAGATGGACCTGAGTTCTCAAAGCCACACATGACCTTACAAAGACAGCTGGTCCCCAGACTGCCTGAGCCCCCTTCCCCTCCCACTGGGAAATGAAAGCTTTGGTTGTTCACAACTTCCAGGTTGTCTCAAGTTTCCCCAGGAAGCTGAGGCCTGTCTTCAGGGGATGTCTATGGGGAAGGACCCACAAAGCATGAGGGGCCACAAGGCCCCATCTCCCAGTGGGATGATACAGCTCATGTGAGATCAGTCATCTCCTCTGTAAGAATGCTGATCTGAGCATGATGCTATGCAGGGACACTTTATCCTTTCTTCTTTTGTCTGGACTTATAATTCCTTAGGTGAAAGGAGCTTCTCTCAAGCAAGTCCTTCTAGCATCTACCCAGATCAGTAACTGCTTTGCAACTTATGGCCTTCTGGAGAGACACCTTCAATGCAAAGAGGTTAAGTGATGTACCCAGTGTCACACAGCCAGTATATTTCAGAAGCAGTCTTCCTGAATTTAAGGCTGCCTCTCTATTCCCCATGGCCAAAGTAATTAGACAAACTATCTTATAAATGTAAAGCATGTGCTTAGTTAAAACAACAACAACAACAACAACAAAACAACTTTTTGAGGACCACATGGGAAGGATTTGCTAGACAACCATTCATTTTTTAAAATATGTGGGATTTGTAATGTCCTACAAGCTCAATTGGTGCTGGAGTTATGATATGGAATCAAAGACGACAAAGTAAATGCACTAACTTCATTAAGGGATCAAGGATGTCCAGGATCAAGTTGGTGATAACTATAATAACAACAATAATAACAACTAATGTTTATATAGTGCTTATTCTGTTCCAGGCTTTGTGCTAAGTACTTTGCAATTATTCTGTCATTTGATCATCATAACAATCTTAGGATGTACGTACTCTTATTAGCTGAATTTTACAAATGAAGAAACTGAGGCAGAGATTAAATGACTTACCCAGGGTCACACAGCTAGCATCTGAGATCAGATTAGAACTCAAGTCTTCCTAACTCTTGGCCTGGTGTTCTATCTACTATGCTGGCAGCTGCCCAAGATGATAGATCTTCTGTGCCCTGCTCTGGTCTGGGTCTATTTAGAGTACGATATCCATCAACCAGTGTGTATTAAGTAACTACTCCATTCCAGGCACTGTGCTAAATGATGGGAGTACAAACAAAGGGAAAAATTCCAAGTGCTCCTCAAGGAACGCACAGTCTAATGAGGAAAACATGTCAATGCCAAGTTCCTATGATATACACACAGAATAGGCAGAAAGCAAACTCTGAGGGGAGGCACTAGAAGCCGAGAGGCCAGGAGTAGCCTCCAACAGAAGGTGGGATTTGATCTCAGTATGAAAAGAAGTCAAGGAAATTGAAGTGAGGAATGACGATATGCCAGCCACGGCACATCTCAAAGACATAAAAATCAGAGAAGGAGAGTTGGGAGCAAGGAAGAGCAAGTTATGGATGCCATATTTTAGGAAGAAAAGTGATAGAGCAGAGAGTGGCCATAGTTGGCCAACCATGATAAGTTTGGTTGTTCAGTCATTTTTAGTCCCATTCAACTCTCTGTGATGCCCTTTGGGGCTTCCTTGGCAAAGCCATTTCCTTCTCCAGCTCATTTTACATATAAGGAAACTGAGGCAAACAGGATGAAGTGACTTGCCCAACATCACACAGCTTATAAATTTCTGAGGCCAGATTTGAACTCATGAAGATGAGTTTTCTTGACTCCAGCTCCAGCTCTCTATCCACTGTGCTACCTAGCTGCCCAACCATGTTGATGAAAGTCCTCAAATTTACATCAATATGAAGACAGGTTGAAGAAAAGGGATATGTTTTTACCCTAAAGACAAGAAAGATGAGGGAGGACATCAAAGCTGTATTCAATATATTTGAAAGATTTTCATATGGAAAAGGAATTAAGACCAAACAAGAGATAGAGTATATTATAAAATGCAAAATGGATGATTTTGATTATATTAAATTAAAAAATTTTTGTACAAACAGAAGCAATGCATCCAAAATTGGAAGGGAGGCAGAAAGCTGGGAAACAATTTTTGAGGCCAGTGCTTCTGATAAAGGCCTCATCTCTAAAATATATAGGGAATTAAATCAAATTTATAAGAATCTAAGTCATTCCCCAATTGAGAAATGGTCAAAGGATATGAACAGGCAGTTTTCTGATGAAGAAACCAAAACTATCTATTCCCATATGAAAAAATGCTCTAAATCTCTAATGATTAGAGAGATGCAAATTAAAACAACTCTGAGGTACCACCTGACACCTATCAGATTGGCTAAAATGACAAAAAAGGAAGATAATAAATGTTGGAGAGGCTGTGAAAATTGGAACACTAATGCATTGTTGGTGGAGCTGTGAGCTGATCCAACCATTCTGGAGAGCAATTTGGAATTATGCCCAAAGGGCGATAAAGCTGTGCATACCCTTTGACCCAGCAATCCCACTTTTAGGTCTTTTGCCCAAAGAAATCATGGAAGGGGGAAAGGGACCCACATGTACAAAAATATTTATAGCTGCTCTTTACGTGGTAGCAAGGAATTGGAAGTTGAGGGGGTGCCCATCAATTGGGGAATGGCTGGACAAGTTGTGGTATATGAATACAATGGAATACTATTGTGCTGTAAGAAATGATGAGCAGGAAGAGTTCAGAGAAACCTGGAGGGTCTTATGTGAGCTGATGATGAGTGAGATGAGCAGAAGCAGAAGAACATTGTACACAGTATCATCAACATTGAGTGTTGACCTACTGTGATGGACTATATTCTTCTCACCAATGCAATGGTACAGAAGAGTTCCAGGGAACTCACGATAGAAGAAGATCTCCAAATCCAAGAAAAAAAAGAAAGAACTGTGGAGTATAGATGCTGATTGAACCATATTATTTCTTTTGTTTTGGGTGCTGTTGGTTTTTTTTTTCTTTCTATTTTGAGGTTTTGCATCACTGCTCTGATTCTTTCTCTTGTAACAGGTTTAATGCAGAAACAGGATTAATGTTATTATGTGTATATATATGTGTGTATATATATATATATATATATATGTATATGTATAGAGATATATAGATATAACCCATATCAGATTACCTGCTGTCTAGGGGAGGGGGGAGGGAGGGGTGGGAGGGAGAAAAATCTGAAATTGTAAAGCATGTATAAACAAAAGTTGAGAACTATCTTTACATGTAATGGAAAAAATAAAATACCTCATACATTAAAAAAAAAAAAAAAGAAAAAAAAAGAAAAGGAATTAAGCAGGTCCTGTATGGCCCCCAAAGGTAGAATTAGACATAATGGATGGAACTGACAAACAAATTTCAACGTGCTATCAGGGTGAAAAAAAATCTTTATAATTTGAGCTGTACAAAAGTGGTATGAACCACATCAGAAAGTTGTGACTTCCCCTTCACTGGACGTCTTGCCTCTGGACATGTCATTCCATCTGTCTATGCTTCAGTTTCTTCACTTATAAAATGAGCAATTAGATTTTATCACGGTTAATTTCACTTCCATATCTAAGTTTGTGAACCTTTGATCCAATGACCAATGCAAGTCTGTTATAGAGGCACTTGGTCAGTTACAGACTAGGGGAAGCATCCTATAAGGACCCTCAGAACTCTGGGATTCTTTTTGTTTGTTTTGTGGGGCAATGAGGGTTAAGCGACTTGCTCAGGGTCACACAGCTAGTAAATGTCAAGTTTCTGAGGCCATATTTGAACTCAAGTCCTCCTGAATCCAGGGCCAGTGCTTTATCCACTGTGCCGCCTAGCTGCCCCCGAAGAACTCTGGGATTCTGTGATTGGAGGTGGATAATCCACTTTGTATTTTGTCCATAGAAACAGTTGTTGTTGTTACCTCAGCCTCTCTTTTATGTGGCACTCAGAAGTAGCATTTGATTGTCTCTGGGTGATATCTTCCCAATATTTGCTTATATTTAATTGAAAATAGAAACTTACTTTTGTTGACTCCCCCCCAAAATCCCAACAGAAACAAAGCTACCAAATAAATGATGCCCTCCAAATTACAATAGTGATGACAAGAGGAATACATTCTGGAGCCCAACAGGGTCAGCCTTTGTACCTACCCTCCATCATTTTGGATAGTTCATGACACTATTCCTCCCATGATATCAATTGAGGTATTTGTCCAATGTCTAGCACAGCCACTGAATAGGCACTTAGTGAGTTCTTGCTTCTTTCCTCTTCCCAACCCCCACTTCTAAAGTTTAAGAGGCCTGTTTGCGTCATTACTTAGAAGTTGAGTCCTTAGACAGATTTCCCAAAGTAGAGTTCCACATATGGCTAATTTACAGACTCTGCAAGTTATCTTTCAGGCTTAACAAGCAACTTTGCTTGGAGATTCATTCACTGGCTAAGTTCAAAGGCATTTTGGAATTGCACTTTTGTGAATTCTAATGAATGTTTATTTTAGAACTTGAGGGCTGTGGAATACCAAATGCTGGAACTGCAGTTGGGAGGGGGCATTAACATCTTTTCAGCTGTTTTGCTCCCACCTCCTTGCTAATCTCATCATGTTGGTAACCCTTGGGGCATGCTTTAGTGGACATTTGAACAGTCACCCCTTAAAGGGAAGTCTGAGCTCAGCTGTGAGGCTGCTGTTGCTACATACTCGAGATTCTTGCCCATCAAAGAGGCAGCGGCACCAAAGGGGATTTACATTTCCTGGGCTTTGGGATCTTTGCCATTTCCCCAGGGATTGCAGCCAGTGAAGTCCTAACTGAAGCCCTGCTCTGGCCTCTTGGGAGTTTTAATGAAATAGTCCCAGAAGCCTGAGATGCTAAATTCTGAGCTGAGAGCCATCGGAGTTCATCCAGCCAGTCACTTCATTTTACAGATGAGGAAACTGACCCTCAGAGAGGGAAATGACTTGTCCAAAGTCACTTAGAAAGTAAACATCAGAGCATGGGAGAAACCAGCCCCAGCCTCTGGCTGGCGGCAAATCCGCTACTATTTCCCTTGAACCACATGGCCCCTTACTTGGGAACATGGTAGGTAGGACAAGTCTAGGACTAACAACAACAATAATAATGTTACATAGTGCTTACTGTGTGCCAAGTGTTTTCCAATTATTATCTCATTTGATCCTCTCAATAACCCTGGAAGGTAGGTGCTATTAGTATTCCCATTTTACATATGAGGAAACTGAGGCAAACAGATGAAGTGACTTGCCCAAGGAAAAATAGCTGGTAAGTGCATAGGGCAGAATTTGAATTCAGGTTTTCCTGATTCTAGGCCCAATACTCCATCCACTGCACCCTCTAGCTGTCCAGCTGCTTAGCTGCTGGATGGGAGTGTAACTGAGAAGTCACTTTGGAAATTTGATTTATGAGTAAATCAACCATAAGAGAAAATGTAAAATGTGAGTTCAAATACCACTGTTGTTGTTTATTGTTTCCAGTCCATTCCAGTCAATGTGACTCCATTCAGGGGTTTTCTTGGCAGAGATACTAGAATGGTTTGCCATTTCCTTCTCCACCTCATTTTACAGATGAGGAAACTGAGATAAATAGGGTTAAAGTGACTTGCCCAGGGTCACACATCTAGTTACTGTCTGAGGCCAGATTTGAACTCAGGAAAAGGAGTTCCTGAATCCAGGCCCAGCGCTATCCACTATGACATCTAAATGCCCCAAAAACCTCTAGCCAAGGTCTAAAGTAGAGTGCCAAAAGTTGGGTGTGGTGTTCATGCCACGAAGAGGGGGCAGGTGATCATTTAAATATAAGATATTCTCATTATAACATAATTTAAAAAATAATTGACACCATCTGAAATCCCAACATTGTCTACGTACATTCGGGTTTGGTATTCAAAGACTTAGGAACCAAATTCATGCACCAATGATCTAGGGGCTTTAGGCTTCTGCAAGTTCTATATGAATTCACAGGTGAATACATAAATAAGAGCTTATGCTGTTTTTGCTGCACTGAGAGAGGAAAAATCCAGATCAAGAGGCATGATCATGCTCTGCCCTGGTCACAGAACATCTGGGGTACTGTGCTGCTCTCTGGATACTGCATAGATGGCCTTTGAGGTCCCTTGTAGCTCCAGATCCATGATCTTAGGAAGGACACACACATGCCAGAGAGAACAGAAATATAGGCAACTGCCATGGTGGCTGGCATGCCAAATAAGGATCAGGGATGTTGAACCAGAGAAATCTTGGAGGGGAGAGAGGGAGGGCAGACAGTCTAACTGCCTTCAGATACTTGAAGGCCGTTCCCATAGGAAAGGAGACTATACTTTTACTTTTTCCCCCAAGATGGCAGAACAAGGAGTATTGGATAGAAGTTGCGAAGAGTCAGTCATATCATTTACTCAACTAGAGGGGATTCTTGTCAAGGTGTTCACTGAACTGGTTGGCCTCTGGAATTCTGTGATTATGGACTGAGCAAAGCCTGCCTTGAATCCTACAACTCGCTGAAGTATTTTTTTTTTTACAATCCTACAATTATGCCAGGCAGAGTCAGCCTCCTTTACAAAGCCTGCATTCTTTTGGGGAATGTGGTATAAAATATAGACAGCAAATAATAAAGAAAGAGTCTTTTTTATTGCCCATTTGTTATCTCTACCCCACATTCAGCACTTAATCCTACAATGGTTTCTCCTGTTTTTCCCTTGTCTCTTGTGTTGAGGCTTTGTCTCCCCAATGACCCAGTAAGCTCCTTGAGGGTAGAGAGCATGTCATATACTGCTTTCTATCCCCTTAATTCTAGTCCCTGTTCTACATTGCCTCCAATTTGCCTTGTACATAGTTTGCTTATATATAGTTTACATGTCATCTCTCCCATTAGATTGTAAGCTCCTTGAGGGCAGGAACTGGCTTTTTCTTTTCTTTTTATCCCCAGCACATAGCACAATGCCTGGCACATAGTAGGTACTTCATAAATATTAACTCCTTGGCTTTGTATGCCCTAGAATAGAGGTATCAAACACACTTCCAGCAATATACTCTAATGCAGCCCAAATCAGTTTAAGATATAATTGCAAATTAGTTAAGAAAATAATGAAAAAATAATAAAACATAGATAATATTACATTTTAAAGCTAAGTCAATATGTGGTCCATAGAGATCTTTATGTACGCATCTGTAGTTCCATTTCTATTTGAGTTTAACAGCATTGGCCTAGAACCAAAGTCTATGAGGGTGGATCCACATCTTATCTAATCCTTACATTCACCCTGGTTTCTGGCTTGCTGGCCCACAAACATTAGGTGCCTAATAAGTGCTTGCTGTTTTAGTAACTGTTCAACAAATGCTCATTGAAATTAGAATTATATACCTAATTTTTCATAGTTATAATTTACAGAGAGTAGAGAAAATTAAATAGGCACAATTATTTACACCTCTAGGTCAGCATGGTACAAATTTTGTTGAAACAACTGGTCAGTTTAATGAATTCAGTTGCTTATATGTGCCAACCACTGTGCTAACTACTGAAGACAGAGATTATTTTAAAAATAAACAAAAAAAGTAGTCCCTTCTCTTGAGGAGGTCCCATTCCAGTAGAAGAGACAGTATATACAAGAGGGTTCAACTGCAAGGTAGAAAGTTTGATGTACCTTAGGGCTCAGCAAACGGGAAAATGAAAGTGCATCTTCTTTCATGTCCTTTTTCTTACTAAAACACTTTATCAGTACTTTATCAGTCCCAAAAGCTTTGGTGGTGAGTTCTTTCTTTTCTAGAGCAGATAGGTGGTGCAGCTGACAAATTGCTAGGCTTAGAGTCAAGAAGACTCACCTTCCTGAGTTCAAATCTGGCCTCTAACACTTACTAGTCACGTGACCTTGGGTAAATCACTTCCCCCTGTTTGCCTCAGTTTCTTCATTTGTCAAATGAGCTGGAGAAGGTAATAGCAAACCACTCCAATAATTTTGTCAAGAAAACCCCAAATGGGATTACAAAATGTTTGACAGAGCTGAAATGACGGAACAACAGACCTATCTTTTGGGGGTCAAAAGTAACTGATTGTGTTGAGGGGGCAGAGTTTCTAATACCTGAAACAGGTAGTTGCCGGGGAGGGTCTAGATATGGGAAAAACAAAGACTAGTAGGTTTTGAGCAGCACTTTTCTCAAGGTGGAACACACACCCTCCTTCCTTTTGTTTTGAGCTGGTTTTTCTCTAGTTATGTGGGTGTTGGGGCTGGGGAGAGAGAAGACAGAAAGTGACTGAGCTGAGACCTTTGACTCTGAACTCTCACCCACCCCCAGCCCCTGGCTCTGATCAAGCCCCCAGTCCATTAAGGGTCTTGTCACTGTTTCTCTGACTATTCACTTTTCACTTGGCTCTCTGTGATGAATAAACCGTAAGTCCTTTATTGTAAAGCCCCTGGAAAATGTGAAGGGTCAGGGCAATTCTGAAGACTGTCCTGGTGATTGAGCTCTTCTGTTTTAGGGGTTCATGAAACAAGGGGCATTCGTGACCCACTGGGTGATAAAAATGGTTTTCACTCAAAGAGGACACCACTTTGTCTTTATTTTTCCCTCCTTGCCAATAGCTAAAGCTTGTGTGGCTCTGCACAAGGGCATCTGTGTGTCCCGTGGCCTCTTGCTCAGTTAGTGGCTCCGAGCTCTCTGTGTGGTTGCACAGAAATCCAGACATGGTCCAGAGCCCTGAGTCAGATGGGTCAAATGGACACGAGCTAGTGAAGTGCTGAACATTTTAAACAAGTATTTGTAGTAATTCTGTTCGGCTGTGAGTCATGGAGCCCTACAGTCACTGAAGAGTTGAAAACCATCACCCAGAGGCCAATGGAGAGTTGTGCAATGGGCACTTAGAGCTATGAGGAACTGTTGGGGTTATCAAACACACTTCTCTTATTTTATAGATGAGGAAACTGATGAACAGAGAGTTTAAGTGATTTCTCCAAAGACATAGGGGTATTAAACTTCAGACTAGATTTTTACCTATGATGTATACCTGCAAAATCCATTCTTAGACTTCAAATTCAGTGCTTTTCCCACCATATTATCTTGGCCCTCCATCTCATCAAAGTTATTCATAAATAAAAAAAAAAATAAACAAACAAAAATGTAGCCCCTTGTGCTCCCTTTCAGCTCTAAATTGATGACCTTATAATGGCCATAAGGGTCTGCAGAACATTGAGTGGACCCCCTGTAACAACTTAGTGAAAGGAAAGAGACCAGAGTTTCATGGGATTGGTTTCAATCCACATCATTGGAGGGAACATGCAAATATGTGACCCATAAGTCCATTTGCCTATTTAAGCATGCCTAGCTGTCTCTTTGGCTCATTGTACCCAATCAGAGCCCCAATCATACACATTAATCTACTTCCCTTACATTTGTTTATTTATTTATTTATTATCTAATTAATTAATTAATTTTGCAGGGCAATGAGGGTTAAGTGACTTGCTCAGGGTCACACAGCTAGTAAGTGTCAAGTGTCTGAGGCCGGATTTGAACTCAGGTCCTCCTGAATCCAGGGCCAGTGCTTTATCCACTGCAGCGCCCCCTAGCTGCCCCCTTACACTTAAATAAATTAAATGGATGGTCCCTTATCATTCCCATGGCTCTAGTACCAGAACAGTCATGGGATAGTAGGTCAAGGACTGAAAAGGACCTTGAGTCCAACCCCTATAGAGAAGTTAAGTGACTAGCTCAGGGTCACATAGCTAATAAATGTATAAAGAGTTATTTGAACCCAAGTCTTCCTGACTCCAAATCTAGTGCTTTACTCACCAGGTCAGGCTGGTGAGGAGACTCAAAATCTTCCTATAGAAACTCCCTAAAATAACTGAGGGTACAGAGGTAGGAGAAAGGAAGACATTGATTCGTGTCAGTCCAATAAGCATTATTAATCACCTACTGTGTGCAAAGCACTATGGGTATTACATGCTGGGAATACAGAATCAAATTAAACAGTCCCTGCCTTTAAGGAGATTATAGTATATTGATCTTGGAAGGGGGACATAATTGCTGTCTCCAAATATTTGATGGGATTCAGTCTGATTTTCTGAGATCCAGAGGGAAAAATTTGGAACAGTGTGTGTGTGTGTGTGTGCGCACACATGCACACATGCATATACACACACATGTATGTGCATCAGGGAGAGGGGAGGGGTTTCAAGGAACTAGATTGGAGTTCAGTGTAAAGAAAAACTTCCTAACGTTGGAGCCATTCAAAGTAGACAGACAGACTACCCTGGGAGGTAAAAAGTCTCTTCTCTTTGGAGGTCATCAAATAGATGATGACGTATTGTGACTGTTGTAAATGAGACTTCTGTTCAATAGAATGAAGTTCAATTCAATAAGCATCTATTGACCACCTACTATGTGCAAGGCACTGTACTAACCCTGAGGCTACCAAGGGGAAAAAATAATTTACACAGGTTTGAGTCATGAGGATTTTTGTTTACAAGCATGATGGTTCACACAAGCCTAGCACCCTGCCTTCAGCATTTACAAAAAGGAGGAAAAATAATTTTAGCTGCTCCTGAGGCTTATTATCTCCTGCTCACGACATTCTAGCTAGTGATCCATCTTTTTTGTTTTGATTTGTTTTGTTTTTAAATCATACAAGTATTTTATTATTTTCCAGTTACCTGAAAAGGAGCTTACATTCTAGCAGGAGATGCAATGTATAAATAGATAAGTAAATGCAAAGTGGATATAGAGTAGGACAAGAAAGGAAGTAGGTTAAGAGGAAGAGAGTATTAAGTGTGTGTGTGTGTGGGGGGGGAGGATCAGCAAACATATAAAAGGTAACACCAGAGCTGTGAATGCAGAGGGGAGGAAGGAAGGTGTGCCGGGGATGGACAGCAGAGAAACTACCTGTGCAAAGGTCTGGCAGTAAGAAATAGCATACTGGGAGAGCAGATGAGCCAATAGGTCAGTTGGACTGCAGCACAGATTGTGTGAAAAGGGAGTAGTGCTTACTAAGACTGTAAAGGTCAGAAAGGTATGGGTTGGGTCAATGCCACCCAAAGTCAACAGGTACAGGAGGGAGCACAGATCTTTTAACTGGGTTAGGGTGAGAGGAGGTGACACGTTGAGGTCTATATTTTAGGATTATCAGTTGGCCAGCCATGTGGAAGATGAATTGAAAAAGAGAAAGACTGAAAGCAAGCAAGGAGAGGAATATTCAGGTCTGGGTTGGATGATAGGACCCTTCATGATCATTCCAAAACTGGGACTCTATAATTCTGTACTGATTATATGGAAGGAAATCCCCAAATACAACCATGTGCAGTGCAGCCAGGGATGTCCTGGACCCAGATAGCTCCTTGAGAAATGATTGTTAAAGTTTCAGCTCTGTGGCTCAATGGATAGAGCTGTGAGACTTGAGTCAAGAAGACCTGAGTTCAAACCAGGTCTCAAATGCTTATTAGCTGTGTCACCCTGAACAAGTGATTTAATCCTGATTTTGCCTCAGTTTCTTCAACCACAAAAAGGGGATACATCAACGCTTAATTTTCAGGGTTGTTGTGGGGATCAAATAAGATAACATTAGCATAGTGCCAAACACATAGATGATACACAAATGCTTAGTGCTTTCCCTTTCCCAGGTGTGAGCATTTATACCTCAAAATTTGTTACAGATCAGGAATTGACTTTTTGTTTTGTCTAGATGCACCAAATTAGTGGAAAAATAGCAACAATATAAATTAAACTTAAATGTCTGTCCTGCTACTTTTTTTCCCAAGAGAAGGTTGTTAAGCATTTACTAGAATACCCCTGCATTCATTCTCAAGAATAGATTGTTGTAATCTGCTAACCACTGACATTTTTATAAAGCTTTAGAATTTACAAAATATTTTCCTCCCAACAACCTCAGCAGGTTAGATTTTATAGGTATTGGGAAGTCCATTTGTTAATTGAGGAGACCTGAAGACTAGAGTGACTGACTCTAATTCTGAATCTGAGAAGCAACATGACTTATCCAAGTTCACTCAGTTCTTAAAAGCCATCTCCTAAAGGAAGAGCTATTGCATTCACAAGTCCTTAGGTCTCTTCTCAATTCCACCATTAACTACTTGTGAGGCCTTGGCCAAATTACTTTACTCCTCTTGGTCTCAGTTTCCCCTTCTATAACATGAGGGTTGGACTAGATCATAATTTGTTCAACTGCATTGTACCCACCCAAAAGGTCCCAGGAAGCAATGGGGGGGGGTGTTTTTGTTGCTTACCCATTAAAATGTGAGCTCCTTGAGAACAAGTACTGTTATTTTGCTGTCTCTGTCTCCAAGGCTTGACACAGTGCTTTGCACAGAGTAAGTATGTAATAAATGATTTTTTTGCATTCATTCATTCATTCATTCTTTCATTCATTCATTCATTCATTCATTCATTCATTCATTCAACATAACAAAGCTCCCCTTACCCTCATTCTGCTTGGTTTTCCACATAGATCTCTGTATGAACAGTGTCACAAAGAAGGGAACATTTCATAGCAGGACTGAATCATAGCTCTCAGACCAGAAGGGGACCACTGAGACCCTCTGATACAACTGCACCATTTTACACATGAGGAACCTGAGGCCTAGAGAGATGAAGTAACTTGATTTTTTACGAAGGAATTCTAACCACGTGACAATCCTTTCCATGTTCATCTCCTTTCTTACTATTAAGACCCCCCCCATATTGTCTTTCTTTTAGACATATGGAAACTGTGTTGTAGGAGAGTTCAGTGACTTCTGAACTATAATGAATAATGTCTTTTGTTCTAAGGCTAGAGTGGGGAACCTTTATTTTTATTAAGGGATTTTTACATCCTGTTTTTAAAATATTTAATTAAAATCTTCACACAAATGAAAACCAACTTACAGCTAACTTTACTTAGTATTTTTTTTTCTTTTGAGAGAAGGAAAAGTGAAAAATGTTCAACATATCCCCTCTGAAATTAAAAAAAAAAAACAGAGAACATAAAACTTTTCACTCTCATTAAAAAACAGAAAATCTCGTGAAAATATACCTCTGGGCAATCTGCTCCCTCTAAAATACTGCCTGAATACAATATCCATTTATGTGTTAAAATATGCATATGTTTGTGTATGTGTAGTTGCATGCGTGTGTATGTATATGTATATAGGCATATATTTATTAAGCCAGTACTGTGCATAATGTGTATGTGTGATTGATAAAGCTAGAATTTTCCCCAAACTCCTTGACTCCAAATTTAGTGTCTACTCCATCAAATGGTATCTGCTCCCTTAAGGATTACTGATTTTATTGTTATGGGTATACTCTCTATTGATATATATCCCAGCCCCTGTATATGTAACTTGTGTCCCAGCAGTGCCTCCAAGCTCTGGGATCAAAGGGACCAGCGCTACCTGAGGCAGGTCCATGACACAGGCGGTTAAGAACATTGGACTTAAACACTGAGTTCAAATTTCTCTGCCGATACTTATGAGCTAGACAAGTTATTTAACCTCTCTAAGCCTCACTTTCTTCATCTGAAGAATAGGGATAGCAGCACCTACCTCACAGCGTTGTCGTGAGGATCAAATGAGATAACGCACGTATGTACCACTCTCCTATATAACACTACCTATAATCATTAAGGCAGCTAGGTGGCAACATAGTGCCTGGAGCCAGGAAGACATCTTCCTGAGTTCTAAACTAGCCTTAGACATTTACTATCTGTGTGACCCTGGACAAGTCACTTAACCCTGTTTTCTTCTGTTTCCTCATATGTAAAATAAACTGGACAAGGAAATGGCAAACCACTCCAGTATCTTTGCTAAGAAAATCCCAAATGGGGTTAGACTCAACAACAAATTATTATCATTATTATCTCTGACTTGTTGTTCCCACCTCCAGATGACTTTGGAAGATCTGCTCATGTTTATGAATACTTCACCAGACTGATCAGGGAAGTCCCTAACATATAACTTAAGCGAAGGTCTTCGAGCGTTGTTGTGTTCCTTCTTCCCCAGAATCCATCAAACCTGAAGTCAATTTGGCAATGACGTTCTCTGTACATCAATGGTCTGGTCACAGAGTCACTGAAGTTAAGAGGGGAATGCACTTCAGTGGCTATGTAATCTTACCCATAGCTCCAAAAGAATCCCCACTAATGTAGATCTGGCCTGGGAACATCCAGCCTTTGTCTGAAGGGGGAGCCTCCAGAGTCACCCCTTGACTTTGGGAGAGCTCCCATTGTCCACTTGGTATTTTCCTCTTATTGGTTTCTTCACAGGTTCTATTTTTGTCTCTTCACAGTTTCTACCCATTGTTCGTAGTCCCTCTGGGGCCAAACAGAGCGACTAAGATCTCCTTCCTCTGAGCCTCCTTCTAAATCACTCCTTCAATCAATCCTCACATACTTTCTTTCTGTCTTGGTATCCTCAATACCTGGCACAGTGCCTGGCACATGGTAGGTGCTTATTCAATCCCTGTTGATGGATAGAGAATGGATTCATGATTCCTTCCCATTCTAATCACCTCTCTCGAGATAAATAGACAAACACCGAGTCCACCAGCAGACCTAGCTGAGAGTTTTCTGATCTGCATGTTCTTTGTCAGCATTTGTGCTGATATAACTTTTGGGAACCACTCTACCACAATGAGCCAGTGGGGATGGGGGAGGGGAGGATTGGGGGCTGCCTGGAGCCGACAGAGAGATGCAGTCCAGTCCATGACCTCAGTGTCATCAGCATTGAGGTCTAAGCCACTCTCATAACTATCCACAGACAGTTCTGAACAAAACAGTCCTTCTCATGCCATCAGTGCTAGTCCACTTGGCAGCGATTTAAGGGATGGGGCATTCTGATGAGCAACAGGGATTTAGGGAGAAAGAGCTGGATTTGTGTCTGAGGCCCAAATCTCTTGGCACTTGGAGCTCTTCTATTGGAGCAGAGGAATGTGGGCAGTAGGGGGTGCTTCTTGTGGCATCCAAAAGCCCTCTGAAGAAAAAGGAATTTTAACCCTGTTTAAAGCCTCCCTTTCCCAAGCCAAACCTGACTCTCTCAAGTATCCAATGCATTTCATATTCATGAACACTCCTGAGCCAAAGCCCAGGGATGATGGTCGTTTAAAGCTCTGGGGGTGAATTCTATGATTGTTTCCCATATTTGGAAGCCAGGGGACTAGGACTCTGGTTTTCTTCCCAAGCAAGAATAACACTCTACCTCCACAGCTTCTCTCAAAGCCATTCATTCCCTTTTCTCCCCAAACACAGTAACCACTAGAGATCTGGGACTGATCCCCACAGGATTTTATTATTGTAAGAGTCTCCTAATTTTTCTCTCTGTCTCAAGTTCCCCCTCACTCCAATTTCTGCTACCCCCACCTAGTGAAATCATTTTTCCCAAAGGGCAACTCTGACTGTCACTCCCCTACTCAATAAACTGGCTCAAATCTACTGCTCTTAGTCATATTTGATTATATTCCCCTTCAGAAATTCTCTAACGTCCAGCCAAACTTCACTTCCCCTGGTTCCTTTCCTTTGCTACTTCATCTCCCATCCTGGTGCCTATTCCTTTGCTGCTTTCCATCCCTCCCCCCCTCTCTCTGCCTCTTGGAATCCTGAGTTTCCTCCAAGGCTCAGTTCAGGAGCATCTTTCTACAGAAAAGCTCTCCTGTTCTCCCAAGCTGCTAACATCTTTGCCCCAATATACCATTTGTTTTATATTTCTGAGAGCAGGCATTGTTTTTTTTTATTGTTGTAAAACACTGTGACCCTCCACCCTGCTGTCTGAGGAGAAGGACTGTTACATTTTACCCCCTCCTCAGGGTTCTCTAGTATGCTAAAAGGTTTGGGAAATCTCACATCTCTGCCATTGACTTGAGTCCTACCCCACCCAAAGGAGGCTCAGTTGTGTTCTCCCCCATTTAAGGTACCCTGTGACTGACATCTCTAGCTCTATTAAACCACTTAACTTTGGATTAGCTTTTTAAAGAAATATTAACTTCAAAGCTATAGCAAGAAGAAACATTCAAATATCTTCCCCAAGACCTTGGGGACATAATCCAGCTCTCATCTCTAGGGAGGGAAGGGGATTAGGCTCACAGTTTAGTTCAGTTACTACTTAGCATTAGTCCCATTAGTTCAAGACCAGGGCCAGCAGTGCTGGCTTCTTCTAGTCTTTCTTCTCAAACCCATAGTCCTCAGATTGTTTCTGCTGGGAGGGCTGCTAAATCTGACTTGAATTCCCAGAATCCCATCTTTTGAGACCCTATGCTTCTGGGCCAGATGGTAAGCTCTACCCCTTGCACCTAAAATGGAAAAGGGCAAAGGAAAATGGCACATGCCATGTGCATAGAGGAAAGGTTGGGGCAGCTCTCAGACCCTCCGTTTCTTCATACCAAATGGTAGAAACAATTATGAATGAAAGAATGCTTCACTCTCAGATGCCAATATAGAGAAACCCAAAGGATGCTCATCAGGCAGTAAAAAGACAGAGAATCATTCAGCTAAAAAAACAACAAAAAAAGGCTGCTCCCAACCCCATAGTAGGAAGTAAGATGTGCGATGGTGCTCCAGTTCTCCAGTATCCCAGAATCAAGTCTCTGTCTAGTGTCTTCCACATGGCTGCTGTCATATTGGGTGATATACTAAACCTGTCATTCCAACTGTATCTTCAATTCTTGGCACAATATCTGGCACGTAAGAGGTACTGAATAAATCCTCATGGATGGGTTATTTGGATCTATAAAAATGGAATACAGAAAAATGCTAATTCTTTCCCATTCATCTTGAACTCTGTTGTACAATCTTATTTTACTTAAGACTCTATTAAGGCAGCACCGACCCTGGATTCAGGAAGACCTGAGTTCAAATCCAGCCTCAGACACTTGACACTTACTAGCTGTGTGACCCTGGGCAAGTCATTTAACCCTCATTGCCCTCCACCCCAAAAAAGACTCTATTAATCAGTACTTTTTGAACATTTACAAATTAACATTCAAAATAATAAGTACTATTACTAATATTTATAAAGAATTTTGAAATTTCTAAATAATAATTTGAGGATTTAGAAAAATATTAAAAGAAGAAAGGAAGCCAGCATTTATTAAGTGCCTACTATTTGCCAGGAACTGTGCTAAAAATATCTCTTTTGATCTTCACAACAACCCTGGGAGGTAGGTGCTATTGTTATCTCCATTTTCCAGCTGAGAAAACTGAGTCAGATAGTCAGTCAGTGAGCATTTAAAATCCTCATATGTGGCATGCATAGTACTACATACCAGAGATACAAAGAGAGGCAAAGTCTCTGCCCTCAAGGAGCTTACCATCTAATGGGGCAAGAAGTAAACACATATAAACTAACAAGCTATGCGAAAGATAAATAAGAAATAATTATCAGGGGCAGCTAGGTGGCGCAGTGGATAGAGCATGGGCCCTGGAGTCAGGAGGACCTGAGTTCAAATTTGGCCTCAGACACTTGACACTAGCTGTGTGATCCTGGGCAAGTCACTTAACCCCAATTGCCTCACCAAAAAAAAACCCCAAAAAACCCAAAAACCAAAACCAAAAAAAAAAACCGCAAGAAATAATTAACAGAGGGAAAGGTTTCCTGTAGAAAGTGTGATTTTAGTTGGGATTTACAGGAAGCGAGGAGACAAGGATGAAGAGGGAGAACATTCCAGCTATAGGGGACAGCTAGAGAAAATGCTCAAAACCAACAGGCAGAGATTAAGTGACTTGCCCAGGGCCAGGCACCTAGTAAGTGTCTGAGGCAGGACTTGAACTCATCTTCTACATTCCAGATCTAGCACTCTAACTAGCTGCCTTGTGATTCACCATAGTTTGGTTAAAATAGATCTGTCTGTTCTTGGGGTTAAATCAATTTTGTTTTATTCTAATTCTTTAAAAATTGAATCTCTATGTATGGTTCATGGTGATTTTTATAACCGAATGGAATATTTTATTAGCCAATCCTTCTCTTATGTCTCTGGTTGAAAAGAACTTCACATGGAATTTTGTGATATACTACAAGACACCCAACCTAGAAAACCTTGCCAGATCCCTGGTTGAGAAGGATCTTCCTTCTCAGATGTAGGATCATAGTTTAATACTTTCAGACAACTCTATCTTAGAAATCAGTTGCCCCAGTGGACAACTAAGTTCAAGGTATTCTGTGAGTCAATGTGCCCTAAAATGGTAGCTAGTGAGCCTCCACCAATATATTTCCCTGTCAGACAAAAGGCACCATGACTTTAAAATAAAGGCATTTCTTGAAGTGGCCTCATTGTTATCTCCATCATCATCAAAACAGGAGCAATTATTTCACCCATAAACATAGAAAGGTGATTTCCCACAAACACAGAGCTTCAGTGTTAAGAAACATATTAGGAAAGGCCACATACTGTGTGAATACTGGGTGACAGGCTCACAAACAGAGCAAATCCTGAATGCCTTAGGTGCTTCATGACCACTAATGTTGAGTGCTTCTCCTGGGCCCATGGCTCTCCTCTAAACCTGCCTTCCCTCTGGGTTATCATAGCCTCAGCTAGACAGTCTTCACTGCTTTGCTTGTCTACTTAGATGCACTTTCTGCAGGATGGTGTTTGTCTATAATCTCTACCATCCAGCACTTACAACACAGCTGAAATCCTCAGCTACCCTCTCTTCCTTAAGGAAAAACATGCTGCAAGACAACCTTATCTCAAAATGTTGTGGTTATTCTTTCTTTTTTCCCATCTCTTAGATAGAATGCCTCCTCATTCTTGTTCCTTTAAGATTTTAGCTGCTACTGAGGCTTACTATCTCCTGCGCAAGAAGACATTCTAGCTAGTGATCCATCTTTTTTGTTTTGATTTTAGTTTTTAAATCATACAAGTATTTTATTATTTTCCAGTTACCTGAAAAAATAGTTTTCAACATTTGTTTTCATAAGATTTTTGCTTTCAAACTTTTTTCCCTCCCTCCTTTCCCTCCCTCCTTTCCCTCCCTCCTCCCCAAGATAGAAAGCAATCTGATATTGGTTATATATGTACAATTACATTAAACATATTTCTATATTAATCATGTTGTGAAAGAAGAATCAAAACAAAAGGGAAAAACCTCAAAAAAAAAAACAAAACAAAAAGTAGAAACAGTATAGTTCAATTTGCATTCAGAATCCACAGTTCTTTTTTCTGGATGTGGAGATCTTTTTTCCATTATGAGTTCTTTAGAATTGTGTCTTGGGTAATTGTATTGCTGAGAAGAGTTAAGTCTATCACAGTTGTCATCACACAATGTTGTTGATACTGTGTACAATGTTCTCCTGGTTCTGTTCATTTCAAACAGCATCGGTTCATGCAAGTCTTTTCAGGTTTTTCTGAAATCTGCCTGCTCATCATTTCTTATAGCACAATAGCATTCTATTACATTCATATACCACAACTTGTTCAGCCATTCCCCAATTGATGGGCATTCCCTTGATTTCCAATTCTTTGCCACAACAAAGAGATACGCTATAAATATTGTTTGTACATGTGCATCCTTTTCCCTTTTTAATGATCTCTTTGGGATACAGACCTAGTAGTGGTATTACCGGGTCAAAGGGTATGCACAGTCCCATAGCCCTTCAGGCATGGATCCAAATTGCTCTCCAGAATCGTTGGACCAGTTAGTGACCAGTATTAATCCTTTCTTTGGACTCTACTTCTGAGTGCAAGGTGTGGCCTTTGGAGACTTTATATTCCCATTTTCACTCTGAAGGCCAACTTATAAACCAAAGAATGGTTATTTGCTAAATAAATACTAAATTACCAAGACAGTTGAAAATTCTCAATTTTTCAGCTCATAAATCCATTCTTCCAAGTAGAGAAGTGGGTGGAGGGAAGCAGAAAGCCAAGTCCCAGGGTCAAGGTCATTGCCTCTGCTATGTGAATAATTCCATTATTGACCCCTTACAATAAAGATGAGCCCTCAAGTTTAAAGTGGCCTTGTTCCATATGCTTTCATTACAACCACAGTTTTAGAACACAAAGAGACCACCTCATTTAAAAGAGGACAAAACTGATGCTCAGAGAATAAAGTGACCACTCCTTTCCCTTCAACAAAATATTAAGGGTAAGAGGCTGAATTTGAACTAACATGTTCTAACACTAAATCCAATGAGTGTTGGGCCTGGAGTCAGAAAGACCTGGATTCAAATTTAGCTTTGGGTACTTACTAGCTATGTGACCCAGCGTAGGACATGTAAACTCTGCCTCAGTTTCTTCTTCTACAAATTCTTCTACAAAATATAACAGCACCTAAAAACCAGGATTGTTGTGAGGATCAAATGAAATGTGTGCCTGACACAAATAAAGACCTACATAAATGCTTCCTTCCTCCTCCTCCTTCTTCTTCTTCTCCTTCTCCTTCTCCTCCTTCTCCTTCTCCTTCTCCTTCTCCTTCTCCTTCTCCTTCTCCTTCTCCTTCTCCTTCTCCTTCTCCTTCTCCTTCTCCTTCTCCTTCTCCTTCTCCTTCTCCTTCTCCTTCTCCTTCTCCTTCTCCTTCTCCTTCTCCTCTCCTTCCTCCTCCTCCTCCTCCTTCCTCCTTCTCCTTCTCCTTCTCCTTCTCCTTCTCCTTCTTCTCCTTCTCCTTCTCCTTCTTCTCCTTCTCCTTCTCCTTCTCCTTCTCCTCCTCCTCCTCCTCCTCCTCCTCCTTCTCCTTCCTCCTCCTCCTCCTCCTCCTCCTCCTCCTCCTCCTCCTCCTCCTCCTTCTCCTCCTCCTCCTCCTCCTCCTTCTCCTTCTCCTTCTCCTCCTTCTCCTTCTTCTCCTTCTTCTCCTTCTCCTTCTCCTTCTTCTTCTTCTTCTTCTTCTTCTTCTTCTTCTTCTTCTTCTTCTTCTTCTTCTTCTTCTTCTTCTTCTTCTTCTTTTTGGGGTTAAGTGACTACTTTCCCAGGGTCACACAGATAGTAAGTGTCTGAGGTTGGATTTGAACTCAGGTCCTTCTGACTCCAGGGCCAGTACACTGCAATCCACTGCGCCACCTAGCTGCCCCCTCCTTCCTTCTTTCTTTCCTTCCTTAAGGTCGCACAGCTAGTAAGTATCTGAGGTAGGATTTGAAGTCAGTTAATTCTGATTCCAGGTCCAGTACTCTATGTACTGTGCCACTTCAGTGTGTACATTGAGTTTTCCCTGGTGTAATGGAGCCTCTTTGATAGCAGGGAACATTTCATTTTTTATCTTTTTATTCCTAGCCTTTAGCACGTAGAAAATATTTTAAAAATTCTTTTTGATTGATTGATTTGCTCTGCCTATATAAGAGGCAATTCTCAGCAATGTAGCCCTAAAATATCAATTTCTCTATTACCTGCAGTATGCTTTTCTTCCCCCAGTCTGGCCTTCACATTGGAAGTCTTTCTCAATATTTTTCTTCTCTAAAAAGAGAATTTGACGTATATGTGTGCGGTGTCTGTGTATTGCTGCTTTTAAAATATGTGCATATATATGTATCTGTATGTGTACATATACACACATATGCATATATACACATATATATGTTGAAGGGATTTTGTTTTGTTTTCTCACAGGAGTGATTGGAGCAGATGTGAAAGGGTATAACCTACCCTGTGAAAATCAGCCACTTACTTCTCGTCTGGCTGTGATCTGTGGAACATCTTCTTGTCACATGGGAGTAAGTGAAAACCCAAGAACTAACAGCTGTGTTTTCTCTCTCTGTCTCTTTCTGTCTCTGTCTCTGTCTCTCTTTCACACACACACACACACACACACACACACACACACAGTGGACATGGTCTTTGGTCCCTCATGTTGTCTTTCTCTTCTCTCCCTCCTCCAACCTTTGATTTGAGACCAGAGGGCTCCCTCTTCCCCTTTGTCCACAATGCCCTTATTCAGGCTGGTCAGGTCCTTCCACAAGGACTCAGTTCTGGATTGAAAAGTCAGCTCTCTGGAGGAGAAGGAAGGCCAATGTCTGCAATGAGATCATGGTGGCCAGGAATGGAATTGGATCTGCAGGTGCCGGGCCCTTCCATGCTGCCCTTGACCTCAGAGACTCTAATGTGGTAGTGGACAGCTCCTTCAGCAGAGGGCCTGTTTGCCTTGGCTGGGAGCCTCACTCTCTGTCTTCCCTCAATCAATATAAATCTCTCATCCTCAGAGTGGGGCCTAATGATCTGTAGAATTATGTTCTATATCAGGACTTCAAAAGAACACTGATAAGCAATTTTCGCTTTGTTAATTTTTCTCTATGAATTACTGAAAAGGCTTTCTCCCAGATTGCAGTTAAAATTTAGTGCCTGCCCTAAAATTTATATCTTCTTTAAATGCATGGGTCTGAAAGCATTCCATTTTGATAAGTACCCATTTCTACTGTATTTTTATTTAAAAGTCATTACTCTGTTAAATTGAGACTAACGACTCCCTGTATTTTCCCCAGATGAGGACAAAGGGGTAAGGGTTGGGGGGAGAGGGGAGGCAAAGCTGAGAAGAAGAGGGAGGAGAAAAGAGAAGAATGTATAATAGGGAAGGCATGGGCATAGAAATGAAGTGAGATACAGTCTGGGGCAGGAGTTCTTAACCTGGGTTTTAAAGATTGGCTAACTAACCTCTAATTGAAATTTAGCATTTCCCTTAATTATTTAATTATAATAATAGCAAACATTTATATTTATATATTATAAAGTTTGAAAAAGGGTTTTACACATATTATTTTATTTGATCCTTAAAACAACCCTGGAGGCAGCTAGGTGGCACAGTGGATAAAGCACTGGCCCTGGATTCAGGAGGATCTAAGTTCAAATCCAACCTCATACACTTTACACTAGCTGTATGACCCTAGGAAAGTCACTTAACCCTCATTGCCCCACAAAAAGAGATAGCCCACTTAACATAACCATAGGTAGCATAAAATACTTGCTAAGTCAAATCCAGGAAGTATATGAATGTAATTGTAAAACAACCCTGGAAGGTAGATGCTATTATTAGTCCCATTTTACAGATGGGGAGAAAGAGACTAAGTGACTAGACCAGGGATACACTGCTAATCAGTGCCCATGGCTGAACTTGAATTCAGGTCTTCCTGATTCCAAGACCAACATTCTAATCACTGTGCTACCTAGTATTATTCTGAGGAGGAGGTCTATGGACTTCACCAGACTGCTAAAGGGGTCCATGACACACACAAAGATACACACATGTTACACACCAGAGGTCCTTGACTCTCTGGTTTAAGGATCACTAACCCTGAAGACAATGAGCCATGCTAAGACATCCTCCATAACCTTACGAAATAGGAGACTTTTCAACATTGATCATTCAAGTCAGTTACACAGTGTCCCAGCCCAGGGAACAGAGGATTAAAAGGCTATATCCTTTCAAATAGAAATTGTAGTTTCTTAGGGCTTTGGAAGATTTCTAGAACAATCTCCAATTCTCTTATTTATCTAAAAGGATTAGAGAAACAGTGGGGTAAAAAAATGTTATGTCAAATCCTGTGAGGATCAGTTGAAAGAACTGGGGTCATTTCATTTGGGGAAGAGAAGACTGTGGGTAAGTGGGTGGACAGCATGACAGATGTCTTCAATTGAGGAGTTGTCAAGTGGAAAGGGAACTAGACTTTTTTTTTTTTGCTTAGCCCCAAAATACAAAACAAGAAGCATCTGGTGGAAGTTGCCAAGAGGTCAATTCAAGCTTTGCATTGGGAAAGGAGGGAAGGGAGGGGAATGACTTCCTAACCATTTACTATCAAAAAATGAAGTGTGCTACTTTGGCCCTTAGTGTCTTCTTTGTCCTCAGGGGTCTTCAAGCTAAGACTTGCCAACTTTTCTATTGAGAAGATTTTTTATTTGTTGGGTATGGATTGATCTCTGATATCCCTTCCATCACTGGAATGATATGATTCTTCAGACTTCATTAGTAAAATGGCAGAAATTCCATTCACTCCAACCAAAGTCTCTACTTTGCTACTTACTAGCTTCATAACCCTGAGTAAGTGATGGTGTGACCAAGGGGAGGCATTGTGGTACAATGGAAAGACCAGTAACTCTGTAGTCAGAGGATATGGATTTGAATCCCACTGTCCATAAATTTCCATAGGACCTCAGGCAAGTTATGGAACCTTCTTAACGTTAGTGAGAGCATTGGACAAGATGGCCCCTGAGGGCCCTGCCAACTCTATTTGTATAAGCCTCAGTTTCCCTCTTGTAGAAGAGGTGATAATAAAACTTTTATTACTTAACTAATATGGTCCCTGATAGAATAAAAAAGATGAATGTGTGCAGGTCCTTAAATAACCATGAGTAATCATTCCCAGCTCTTTAAGAACTTGCATATATCTCAAAGTAATGCCCTACCTTCCATGGGTGGAAGTCAGCTGTATAAGAATTTTCCCAGAGTAATTTGAGATACGTTTCACCCTGGCCTTAAAGACAGTGGCCCAATAGGAAGAGTACTGGACTTAGAGTCAAGAAGACCTGAGTTCATATCTAGCCTCTGATACTTACTAGCTGTGTAACTCTGAGAAAGTCACTTAACTGCTGTTTGCTCAGTTGTCTCATTGGTAAAATAAAGAAAATAACAATACCTACTTCTTAAGGTTGTTTTGAGGATAAAATGAGAACGTTTGTAATATGTTTTGCAAACCTTAAGGCATAATATATAGCTATTTGCTAGTGGTGGTGAAGATGATAGAACATCCACCCATCTAATTGAATTGTTCAACCACTCAGAAATCCAGCATGAGTGATGCTAAAAAGATGTAGGAATTCAGACTTCCCAGATTAATGACAAGTAGACATGTAATCCAAAGTAAAGCTGGATAAAACCAGATTTCAACAGTTTCCTCTGATGCTTTATTAAAATATGTTGGTGACTCTGGACTCTTAAAGGGGTATGAGCCTAGGGAGTTCGTACCAACCTGAAAGACTACTGGGTATGGGCCTGGACTCCTTGATTGTTTTCTGTCTGTTGTTAAATGACTAGATTTTCTGTCACCCACTTAGGCACTGAAAGATAAAATTGTTAAACTACAATGAATCTTGATAATTGTCTGCTAATTCCTGGAAGGATTATAACCTTTGTTGGTAAAGGGAGGTTCCACATTGGCAAAATGATAGGTCTTTGAATACTCAAAGAAAAGATTCCAGTTTTCAGGGAAAATAAAAGGACAGTGAGGATAGATATGTTTTGAATGGAAAGGAATCGCATAATCAATTGACAAACATTTGTTAACTGGTTTCTATGTGCCAGTCACTGTGCTAAACACTTGGGGTGCCAAGAAAGACAACAGTCCCTGCCTCAGGAGCTCCCATTCTAATGGAAGAGATGGGTGTATTGGGTACTGTGGGTTCCATGTTCTCTCCATAGTCTTCCCAAGGTCCTTGGGCATTTCCTAACCTGAAATATTATATAATTGTGAGCTATTGTTGGGTCTCCACTGAAGCCCCTACTCTCATCTTTTTTTTTTGGTGGGGGGGTGGGCAGGGCAACGAGGGTTAAGTGACTTGCCCAGGGTCACACAGCTAGTAAGTGTCAAGTGTCTGAGGCCAGATTTGCATTCAGTTCCTCCTGAATCCAGGACCGGTGCTTTATCCACTGTGCCACCTAGCTACCCCCATCTCATCTTCTCATGGAACTGGCTCTGGGTTTCTAAAGGCTATTCTAGCAGAACATAAGGTGTGTGTCTATTTGATTATTGCATATGAGGACTGGTTGAAAAAACTACAATTGTTTTGTTTGAAGAAGGGAAGGATAATAGATAACTTCATAGCCCAAAAGGCTTTTCAGCCTGGTAATATACTATTTGCCTCTTATTTGAAAACCATACTAGCTGTGTACAGAAAGACTTATTACTAATTCAATTCAAGGGGAGAGAGAGGAAGGGGAGGAGAGAAGGCGAGGGAGGGAGGGAGGGAGGGAGGGAGGGAGAGAGAGAGAGAGAGAGAGAGAGAGAGAGAGAGAGAGAGAGAGAGAGAGAGAGAGAGAGAGAGAGAGAGAGAGAGAGAGAGAGAGAGAGAGAGAGAGAGAGAGAGAAAGGGAGAGAGAGAGAGAAAGGGAGAGAGAGAGAGAGAGAGAGAGAGAGAGAGAGAGAGGAGAGGGAGAGAGAGAGAGAGAGAGAGAGAGAGAGAGAGAGAGAGAGAGAGAGAGAGAGAGAGAGAGAGAGAGAGACATTCCAGGGAAAGACAAAATATTAAAAGGAGTTAGAAAGAAGAAAGGGGAGGGAAAGAGAAGTGGGTGCAGGAGGTAAGGTTGCTGATGAGGAGATGGAACAGTCCATAGAGGAAATTGAGCTTCACTTCTCTCCTAGCTCTAGTTGACCTTGTTTGTCAGTTTCTCTTTGTGAGAACATTTTACCATGATGTACTTAAAGACCCTAGTAATCTATAGCTTCATTGGTGTCCAATGAGGTACAGTGGAAAAAGCATAGAGCTGGATTTCCCTGGGACTCAGTTTATTTATCTGTAAATAAGAGAGGGAGCAGACTAGATAGCCTCTGAGCTGCTTTCTAGCTATAACAACATTCAAAAGTATAGACTCTCTATTTTTTTTTAAAGTAGGTTAACCCAGGTCATCTATAAAGTCCCTTTTATCTCTAAAATTTTTGGACCTTGTAGCTTCTCCAGTATTCCCCTTAGTGGGATGAACATGTACTATAGGACCATAGATTTTAAGCCACAAGGGACCTTCTAGCTCACCTAATCCAACTCTCTGTCTCTCTCTGTCCCTCTTTCTGTGTCTTTGCCTCTATATCTGTTTGTGTCTGTGTCTGTCTGTCTCTGTCTCTCTTTCTCTGTCTCTGTCCCTCTTTCTGTGTCTTTGCCTCTATATCTGTTTGTGTCTGTGTCTGTGTCTGTCTGTCTCTGTCTCTCTTTCTCTCTCTTTCTTTCATTAAGTAAATGAGGAAGCTGTAGATGTAGCTCCAAGGGGTTTTAGGTTCCCAACTAGTAAACTATTAAGTGACCACTATGGGATTCTAACCTACATTCTCTGACTCAACCTTCATTGATTGATTAATTGACTGGCTGAAATCCTTGATGAAGGTGATATAAAAGCTGTCATTCTGTTTATATTGATAATATGTCTTTTAGATATCTGGAAGAATAGCAAGTATGATAGAAAGCTATTTCTCTACATGGTCCTTTTTGGCTCTGTTTCTTTTGTATGCCTATATACATACATACATACATACATACATACATACATACATAACACATTTTTTTCCAGGCAATAAGGGGATGGGTCACTCTTTCCTCACAGAGGGCAATAAAGGCAGTCGATGTACCTTACATGAACTTGTCTATATCATTCTGTTTGTTTTAGTGGCTCAGTGGAATGGGACTATGCCCAGCCTGCCCTGTTCTCCACTAGTCTATTAGGAATCCTTCTCCAGGGGGATTTCCTTCCCAGCCAGCATTGCCCAGGACCTTTTAGCCATAGCTGATAGTGTTGTGTTAGACCAAATGTCATTCAGTGAAACAGATGTCTTTTACCAATCTGTTAACAAAGAGAAGGGGGTGGAATGGAATTTCATGAGAATTGGGAAGTATATTCATTTTAAGGAAAATGTCTAGCTCAGTGCAAAAAAATGCAAATATATTAAAAATGACTTCAGCAAATTGAGAATATGGTTATTAACAGTAATTTTAAAGACACAGACACACAAACATTTGTGCAGAGATTAAAGTTTATTTCTAGTGAAAAATTTTTGTAAGACCTTGTGAAAGAGAAGGGCAGGGGGAGGAAGAGACAGATAGACAAGATAGACAAACAACTGGAAAGAGAAACAGAGAGACATACGAAGAGACACAAAGGAACAGATGAAGAAAGAAAAAAAGTAGCATCTGGTATAAAACATAAGAAAAGGGATAATTTAGACTTTTAACTTGGAGGGGGGGGAGAAGGGGGTAGAAAGAACAGAAGTATAGAAAGTCAGTCAGAAGGACAGTCCTATATTTCAGTTCAATTGGGTGCTGAAGAGGAAAGGAACAAATCTACTATGGGTCACTGCTTTGCCTTTTGTTGTTGTTCAGTCATTTTTCATTCATGTCTGACTCTGTGATGACATTTGAGTTTTTTGGCAAAGATCCTGGAACAGTTTTGCCATTTCCTTTTCCAGCTCATTTTACAGATGAGGAAACTGAGGCAAAAAAGATAAAGTGACTTTCCCAGGGTCACACAGCTAGTAAGTATCTGAGACCAGATTTGAACTCAGGTCTTCCTGACTCCAGGCCTGGCACTCTTTCCATTGCACCCCCCCACCTACCCCTAGGCCTGAGATGAATTCCTGCCTATTTCTTCCTGATCTCATTCCTATCACTTCCAGTCTAATGATGTTTCTGGTAATGACATTCTCTCTTGCCAGAATCCACATAGCCTCTTCCTTCCTATATATTCAGTATTTCAGGTTCAAGGTCAAGGTCATTTCAGGAGGTCTCCAGAGACATTTTTTCCTTTTAAAAGACAGTTTTAAACTGGGAACACCCAACCCTACTAATAACAGTAAGCAGACTCTTTGTTGTCAACTCTTCCAGATAACTATTTTTCAGGATAGAGCTGAATGGGACGATGCCCCCGTTAAAACAGAAGCAGGCCAGAAGACTTGAGTTCAAATCCCACCGCTAGGGCTTACTACCTGTGTCATGTTGGAAAAGTCACAACTTCCTGGTAATTAGTTCCTTCATCATGAGTGGGTTAGTCTAGGGTTCTTCTGAGGTTCCTTCCAATTCTAGAGCTATGCTCTTATGACATTCCCCTTCAAAATACTCAGGACATAGTAGAGTGTTCATTGCTAAGCAGAATATTAGGAAGCTTGTAATTCTTCTTCTCAACATTTTGTTTTCATGATATTCTCAGTTAAATCATGTTCACAGACAGCTAAGTGGCACAGTGGATCTTGGGTCAGGAAGACCTGAATTCAAATCTGCTCTCAGATACTTACTAGTTGTGTGACCCTGGGCAAATCATCTAACCACTATCTGCCTCGGTTTCCTCATTTGTAAAATGGAAATAATAATAGCACCTATGTTACTGGGTTGTTGTGAGGATCAACTGAGATAATACTTAGAAAATACTTAGCACGATGCTTGGCCTATATATGGCAGGTGCTACATAAATATATATCGTTGTTGCTGTTGCTGTTGTTATCATTCAAGGGAAGCCAAGCAGTAGACCACATGAAGAGCTTAAAACATTTAAAAGGAAGGGTCTTCCCCAAGCCGCAATGTTGCCCTTTTAGGTTAGTGTTTCTCTTTCTGTATACATTTTATCATGATATACTTCAAGCCCACAGTGATTTATATTTTCATTGGTGTCCAATGAAGTACAGTGCAAGGAACATAGAGCTGGGATTGGACGACCTAGGTCCCAAACCTACCTGTGATGTTTGCTGCCCTTGTGACCTTGGGCCAATCCTTTCATTTCCCTGGGCCTCAGTTTACTTGTCTGTCAATGACAGAGGGAGTGGATGAGATGGCCGCTGAGATCTTTTTCTAGTTATCACAACATTAAAGACAACAGACATTCAGTGGCTGCTCACTTACCTGCCAGACCCTGGACTAGCGCTAGCTCCCCTAAAGAAGCTTGCATTCTACTTGGGGGGTGGGCAATGGCAGGTTACAACAACGTGCTCACAACAATTACTGACATAGGCCAACGGACCAATTAGCCAGAACAGAGGCACCAACCGGCCAAATTAGTCTCTTCTTCTGGTGGTCATGGAGGAACTGGGTGGGGATCATTGGCCACTTCCCTCCTCCCCTTTACATTATTGAAAGAGTCATATGTAAAGTGCTTTGCAAATCTTAAAACATTCTATGACCTTTAGCTATTATTATCCAAGTCAGTAAGGACAAAGAATGCACAAATTTAATTCATTTTGGGAGAAAGTCTAGCTAATAAGGGGGAGGGAGGAGGAGGGAAAAGTCTCGCAGAGAAGGTACTGTGAGATGCACTTTGTAAGAAGTTAGGTTGTCTATGGGCTAGAATCTCAAATCCCTCAGAACTACATTCGTTTACAATATTTAGATAAAATACCAGATCTACAGGGCCTCAGAAGCCAATGAGTGCATTCCAGGTGCCCAAATCTTTGCTAAAGACCTCCATACCTTTGTCACTCTTCAGATGATGCCATCTTGGCCCAGCATTCTTGAGAAGCAGGGCCCCCTTCTTCACTGGGATTTATTTGTACATGTCTATACTGTACCCAGAAATACAGAGGATGTGAGGCAAGATCAGGGCCTTTAGCACCATACCAAAGCAGCCGCAGGCGCCCACAATGAACTTTACCTTTTTTTTTTTTTTAATTAGGGCCATAAAATGCAACTTTATGATGGTCGTGTTTTGCTAGAAATCTATTCCCTGCTTTGTACAGAGGGGCCTTCGGGGCAAAGGAGATTAATCATCAGCTTTCATTTAATGCAGCCAGTGAGAGACTGTGTGGTCAGGTTGGCATCAGAACGTGCCTTTGATCTCACTCAGGTGCTCAGGGCCCGGGAGAGCCGGCAACAATAACACCTTTGTGAGACGATCAGAGACGGGCAGGCCAGAGAAAAAATGCCTTCTGGGGAAACTCAAGGCCCCTCTTTGTTGTGGTTTTGGCAAACAGGGCTGCCAACTGTCAGGAGAAATTCAGGAAACACAGAGCAGGGGTGAGAGCGGGGCACGGCTCGCTCGTTCTAAGGAGGTCCCCACAGGGTGGTTTGGAGGATCTGCTGTCTGCCTCCTTTCTCCTCTGCTTTGTCTCATCCCTCCCTTTGCCCCCTGTTTTCTGATGTTTCCACTTTGGTAGTTTGCAACAGAAGTCAGTCAGTGTTGGCCCAAAGAGGTTTCTTTTCTTTTCTTTTTTAATTACCCCCACAGCCTCAATAAATATGGTGGATCACCCTGGCCTAGCTTTGTGTGATTTCCAAGAATCTGGAAAAATAGCCCGAAGTTGAAAACATAAGACTTACTAATCAAGCCTTTGATATTTTAGAAGATACAAATGTAAGCCATGCATTTATCATCCGTGAGGATGATTTAATTAACAAGAGAAATGTTTTACCAGCCCCCCTTCCCTGTGCAAGCAGAGCTGTGTGTTTATCTTATTGAAAACAAAGCCACTTGGATCCAAAGATGACACATGTCAGAGGTGAGCCAACCCCTGGGGGGACACAGGGCTCGGGAGGAATTGGCCTTTGCTCCATCCCCAGCACCCTCTTTCTGAATCCAGCAGATGCAGCTGTCATTCATGTAAATGTGTCTTCTAGTATGAAGGTACCTGGTGGGGGAGAATTTGGGAAGCCTGGGAAATTGACTTGAATCTTGAACTTCTCATAACTGAATTCATTGAACTATATTGGGCAAAATGCCGAAATGTAGACTCCCCCAGAAAGGAAGGAAGGACGAAAGGAAGGAAGGAAATATTTTAGTGCTTACTGTGTGTCAGGCACTGTGCATGTTATATCCCCTTTTAGAATGTGAGCTCCTTGAGACCACAGACTGTCTTTTTACTTTGTTTCTATCCCCAATACTTAGCACAGTGTCTGACACATAGTAGGTGCTTAATAAATGTTTACTGATTGACTAAGTGATGGTATTCCAAACATAAGCGAAATGCAGCATAGTCACTGCCTTGTGGACCTTACATTCTAATGGAAGAAAACATATAAAAGGGAACTGAGAGGTGCGGTCCAGAAATTCAGGAGCAGAAATGGAAGGTAAATGAATGTCGACTGGCCTGAACCACTTCTACCACTTCCTATCTATGGGGTGTTAAGGGCTAAAATTCTAGCTAAACTGTCTAAAATATCTAATGAGTGGTCGCCAATAAATTATAAGCTTTAGCAAGAGTTAGGCTTTTAAGCATTTATTAAGGAGAATAAGAATTTTGGTAAAGAGAGAGAAAGGCCTAGATTCCTATCTATTAAAGGGAGAGCACATTTCTAGCTCCGCTCTCCACCAGAGTCCAAAGGAAAGAGCCCGAGACTGAGCGCCAGTCTCTTCCTTCCTCCTCCCACCAGCCCGCGTCACTTCCTGATGCTAAAGAAAAGACTCCTGGTCTTACCCTCAAAGACCTTCGCTTCATGGGCAGAACTCTTCTACAGTAAGTCTCCAGCAGGTGGCGTCATTCCAATCGTTACAGGGGCTTCAATCAAGTGTCTTAGACTTTCTGGGGCTCAGTTTCCCCAACCAGAAATGAGAATGACTTTGTCAATAATAGTGCACTATACTTAGAATCAATAAGACCCAAGTTCAAATCCCACTTCAGATGCTGACTAGCTCTGTGACCCTGGGTAACTCATTTAACCTCTCTATGTCTGAATCTCCTGGTGTATAAAATAAGGGGTTGGACCCACTAATCTACAACCTCAGTAAGTCAGAAGTGGATTGTAATCTACCTTGGCATGGGGAGTTCCCTACAGTCATGAATTCATCCATCATGTATTTCTGCATTAGAAATCCTCAGGTATTTCTGGTCACCCTCATTGGCAGAGCTCTGAGTTTCGAGCCTTTTCTTCAGGAAGAAGAGGTGGCAATGGCTGTTGGCAAAGACTGGAGAGAGAGGAGGACAGTGGAAACATGGCCAATTTTAGTCTCATCCTCAGTCTGGATGGCAAGGAGCTCAGAGAGAATTCCTCTTCTAAACTGTCCTGTAGTCATCCCCCAGAAAACCCACCCTCTAATGAAATGACCAATGATCCTTTGCAGCATTACCTCGGGGTAGGGGTCAGAGGTGGAAGATTCTAAGCTCACTCCCAGCAGACCAGCTTCCTAACATACCTTCTAGTGGCCAGACAAAACAAGGGGTCTAGAGCTCTGTGGGAAGGAGAACCTGAAGGTCCCTTGCCCATATATACAAACCCAAAATGAAGTGATTAAGGGAGTAGAGTCCCTTGATGGGGAATGGGGTGGGGGGGAAGGGGAGATTCTCAGCCACCTTCCCAAATGCTGCTTAAACCCTGCCACCTGCTCCTGGAAAGAAATCAAGAACTTTTTCCTGGGAGGTAACTGATCCCACAACTTTCCCAGGCCCTAAATTGAGCCTGTAAAAGTGAAGGAAAAGGAGGGAAATGTCTGTTCCTTTCCAGAGATCGTTTTAAAATCCAAGATACATGGCCCACTGACTTTTCTATTTCATAAGGAAAATAGTTTCTCAATCTATCAGTAAGAGGATTGTTCACAAACACACATACGCGCGCACACACACACACACACACACACACACACACACACACACACCACATGTCACTGATGTTTGCTGCCCCAAATTTTATGTCCCATGATCTATTAGTCTGGAAAGAGCCATAATTTCTGAGCCAACAGAAAGTGCACTTTGTCAGACTGAACCCTTTGATCACAATTTCCATACATCTGATTAAAAATTTGACATGAAAGTCAGGGGTGGCTAGGTGATACAGGGAATGGAATGCTGGGCCTAGAGTCAGGAACACCTAAGTTCAAATCCAGCCTCAGATACCTACTAGCTCTGTAACCCTGGGCAAATCACTTCACCCTGGTTGTCTCAGTTTCTTCGTCTATAGAATGAATTAGAGAAGGAAATGCAAAACTACTCCATATTTCTGCCAAGAAAACCCCAAAAGGAATCACAAAGAGTCAGACACAATTGTAAAGACTGAATGACAACAACAAAATAGAGAGCTAAACCTTGAAGCCTGGAAGCCAGGGTTCTAGTCCCACTTCTACACATGCTGGCTGTAACCCTGAATAAGTTGCTCAATCTCCCAATGCTCTAAGCCGAAATCTAAGTCTATGAGGTGCACGGAAGTTACCAACATGCACTGGTAGAGAGCTTCATCACCTGGGACTTCCTTTATACCAGTGGAACCACAAGTCCATTTCCCAAATTCCTGGACCTGTAGAGGGGATACTTTTTTGTTTCTTTTTTAGTGACATAGTCCTTCCCTTCAAAATGCTTAAAGGTGCTGTCGTGGAGACTGAGCATGTGTGTAAGTTGTTCTAGTGGCCATTAGATGAGGATGAAACTGAGGTCAGGCAAAGCAGTCCAAGAGATCTGCCTTGTGCACCGTACCCCTCTATGGATGCTGGTTGATAGAAAGGGAGACGGGGAATGGAAGGGAATAAGCCTTCAAATTGCCCCTACTATGTGCCAGACCCCAGCTCATCTCATTTGATGGCATTAGAAGGAGAGCTTTCTGGATCAGAGAAGGTTTGAGGATAGGCTGGTAGCCGAGCCTCCCCTACCCTGAATGAAGGGAAGCATTTTGTCAGGCAGAAACCAGGGGGAGGGTCCATTTCTGGCATGTAAGGACAGGGTGTCCAAAGCCAAGAGAGAAGAATGGGATCAGAGAATTCCCCAGCTGCAATGACTTTATTTCTCCATCATGCCCCTGTACCAGGAGCCTTCTCTGCCTCTTCCTGATTTTTGTGTATTGTTTTCCCTCATTAGACTGTAAGTTCCTTGAAGGCAGGGATGCCCAGCTCATTGTACAGTGTTCCTGGCACATAGTAGGCACTTACTAAATGTTGATTCATTGACTGACTAGAGAGTTCTTCACCGTAGCCAGGGCAGAAAAAAGGGGAGAGCAGTCATGAGAGATCAACATGGAAAGACAGATGTTGGAGAGCCTTGAATGCCAAGCTGAAGCCTTTGTATTTTGCATAGATGGGTAAAGGAGAATGGCTAAACATTCTAGAGGAAGGGAGGGTCATGCTGCTACAAAAAGAAGGTTCCTTTGGCATCTTCCCTGGGTGGAGGATGTGTCGGCAGAAGGGAAAGACGAGAGACCAGAGCCTCAAAGCATCCTTTGGCATGAGCTGAGTCAGGTGATTCAGTCCAGCTCTTTAGGTGTTCTTTTGAGCCACTGATTTTGCCGAAAGCAAAAACAAATCCTGTTCCTGGATCAGAGCCAACTCTGGAGCAGAGGCAGCCTTGCTCAACAGTTTTACGTGACTCTGTTATATAGTCAAACCTTAATTCACTGAAATGTTTGGGGAATGGCATGTCCTAGTTCATATTAACTCAGGATTAAGCATATCTTATCTCTTGCAGGGTCTCTGGCTAGGATACATTCTAGCTGTAAATCCCAGGGTGCCAAATTCTATCACAAATTGAAACAATTGTGTGATGGGAAGGAAAGAGCCCTAGTCTTAGAGTCAACGGCACTGAGTTCAAATTTTGCTTCATTTTCTTATTGGCCATGTGATTTGAAGCTATTTTAAACCCCCTTTAAGCCTCGGTTTTCTCATCTGTAAAATGGGGGTGGGCGAGAGAATGCTAATGCCAGGACCCTTCCACTTCCCAGCTACTTCCCAGGGCTATTCTAAGGAAAGCACTCAGTTCACCTTGAAGCTAAATAGTAAAGTATTTTCTATTATTATTGATGAACTACTTTTCAGGGCTAATTCAGGTAATCAATTGCAATAACCTCTTCAAGGAAAAGGAAAACTGTGAGTGATTGCCGTTGACCCGATTCTTGATCTTATAGACCCAGCAGAACTATGAGCAGCTTTTGCTTCCCAACATTCCCCACTTGAATGCCCAGGTCATCTCAATGACAGAGGAGGTGCTTGATGTGCACCTAGTTGGATTCTTTAAACAGGCTGCCTCCTCCACTCTGTCATTGACTTCTCTGCCCTTCAGTTTCCTCATCTACCTAATGAAATGCAGAAGTCCCACTCTTTAAGAAAGGTCCCAGATCCAACAGTCTCTACTCCAGCCAACACTCAAGGGCACCCCCTGAGCACTTCAAGCCTGGAATGTGGCAATGACCTCTTGGTTGTTCTTCCTGCCTCAGGACTCTCCCCAATCCAGTCTAACCTTCACCAACTGCCAAGTTGATGCTCCTAGGATGCAGGTCCAACCATGTTGTTTCAGTAGCTTCAGTCTTGTCCAATTCTTCATGACCCATTTGGAGTTTTCTTGGCAAAGATACTGGAGTGGTTTGCCATTTCCTTCTCCATCTTACAGATGAGAAACTGAGGCAAACAGGGTGAAGTGACTTACTGGGGCCATACAGCTAGTTGTTATCTAAAGGCAGACTTGAACTTAGGAACTGTTTCATCCTATTCAACAAATAACTGTGGTCCCCTGATCAAATATAAAAGCTTATCTTTGGCTTTTAAAGCCTTTCACAACATGGGCTTCTCCTAGTCTTCTTCCTCCTTACCCCTCACCCCCCCCAAATACTATGTGATCTAGTGACACTGGTCTCCTGGCTGTTCCTCAAACAAGACATTTCATTTCTCGGTTTGGGCATTTCCCCAAGTTGGCCCCGTGGCTGGAATGCTGACCCTCCTCATCTATGCCTCCTTTTAGTCTTAGCTGAAGTCTCACCTTCTGGAAGATTCCTTTCCTCATCCTCCTTCATTTTAGTGCCTTCTCCCAAAACTACCCCCAATTTATCCTGGCTATCTATATCTTATTTTTGGGGGGCAGGTAGAGGGCTCCCTGGTACACAGAGCCCTGAGTCTGGAGTGAGGAAGACTCATTTTCCTGGGTTCAAATCCAGCCTCAGAAACATACTGGCTGTGTGACCCCAGGCAAGTCACTTCACCCTGTTTGCCTCAGTTTCCTCATCTGTAAAATAAGCTGGAGAAGCAAGTGACAAACCCCTCCACTATCTCTGCCAAGAAAACCCCAAATGGGGTCATAAAGAATCAGACACAACTGAACACAACATAGCTTATTTGTACCTAGCTGGTTGCATGTTTTCTCCCCTATTAGACTGTGAGTTCCTTGAGAGGAAGGGTTTTCCTTTTTGTTTACTTGTTGCCTTTCTTTGAATTCTCAGCACTTAGCACAGTACACCTAGCCTGGCACATAGTAGGTGCTTCAAAATACTTGTTGACCTCCTCAGTTCCACTCAGCTCATTTTCTATGTTCACATTCTATTTGCACCAGACTTATAGAGTCAGGAAGACCTGAATGCAAATCCTGCCTTAGAAATATCTCCTAGTTGTGGCACCTGGGCAAGTTTCTTTGCTGTGTCAGTCTCAGTTTCCTTATCTGTAAAATGGGGGTTAATAATAGGACCGACCTTCTGGGGTTGTTGTGGGGATCAGACAGGAATGTATGCATGCATGTATACACAGATATGTGTGTATATTCCCATCTGATGCACATACGTTCCACAAATGCATATGTTTATATGTGTTGTGTGTGTGTATATATATATATATATATGTATATATATATATATATATACATATACATCATTTTGCCAACCTAGAAGTACTATATAAATGCTCATGTTGTTATTGTTATTAATATTATGGTCCAAGACTTATTTCATCTCTCACTAAGCAAGGGTCTGGATTTTCCAGTGGCTTGTTTTTTTTTTCAGTCATGCTAATCAGGTGCCTCAGACTCATTGTACTTTTCTTTGCCTGGGCTCTGAAGAATGAGAAGGTGCCTCTGAATGGGAGGGCATTGAACCCACTGTGCCTAGGCACCCCCCCCATTCAATACCACTACTAATAGAGCCCTCCCCCTTCCCCTACTCCCTCTGCTCTTCCTCCTCCTCCTGCTCCCCTTCCTCCTCCTCTCTCCCAAAGCCCAGCATGTCTGGGACGTGCCCTGTGAGGGAAGTGCATCCCAGGGGTGGGGCCTGCTGAGCCGGCTGGCTCACTGTGTTCTCCCAGGCTGATCCTGGTAATCTCAGTGAGAGCTGGCCCGCCAGTGGATTGGAGGGCAAGTTGGCTGTGTGTTTACACAGGAGCCGCCCCCTGGAACATGCCACGTTGTTGGTGGAGGCCCAGGCTCCTGAGTGATGCCTACTGCAGACTTCCTCAGCTTCCCAGAGCCATCTGCAGGCAGCAAGCATACCAAAGAGCCAGAGGGCCATGCGTCGGCCCATGCCAGCCAGCCAGCCAGCTTTGTCTCACCCAGGATCGTGGCACTGGACAGGGTGGAATTCCCAGTCCCCAGGCCCGAACACGCTCTGAACCCAGCAGAAGCAGACAAAATCCGAAGCCCCAGAGAGGGCACAAGTGGATGGGGCACCGAGCAGGGCCCAGCTCTACCTGTTGGCTTGAGCCCAGCCTTTCCTCCTGTCTTCCTCCTGACCAGGAAGGAGGGAAAAGCCAAAAGAGCCTAAAACCCAAAGTCTTTCTCCTAAGCCTGGGCTCAGCACCGAGAGGCTCTCGTTTCCCTGTTTCTCCCTCCCCCCAGGCTTTTACAAGCCTTTTTGGGGTGGCACCAAGCTCCCAAGTGTAACCACGAGAGTCAACAAAAGTCTTGGGAGGATAAGAAATCGAGTAGCCCTGGAGACTACGGATTTCTCTCCCTCCCCTTCCCTTCTCACTTCTGCTGTTGTGCACCATGCCTGGCCTCTTAAAAACCAAAGGCTGACTGCTCAGTGGACCCCATCAGGCTTGTTCATTTAACTCTGTGTGTGGGGGGTGGGTGGGTGGCACTTGAAAAAATATAGAAGGTCTTACATATATGTTATATATCATATAGACATATATTACACATCATGTCATTCAATGTGACAAATATTCATTAGAAACATTTTAGATGAATGTAGCTGCTAATGTGGATTGGAAGAGTGGAAAACCCTTATTGGTGGGTGGTTTTTTTCATTATTCTTATCATCATCATCTTCATCAGTGCCACTCGTCAGCAGGTCTCAGCCTCATCCTGGATATGGGACAGACCTAAACTATGGAAGTTTTCTTCAAGGGAGCCTGAAAATTCTGTGTCCCCCCCCCCCCCCCCCCCCCCCCGCAAGATGTGGATAGGCAAGAAAGGGTTAATTCTTGGCACAGCCAGTTTCAGGAAGGGAGGAGGAGGGAGCTGTTATTTTTAACCAGATGTTCTTTTTCCTTATCATAACTTCCCTCTTTCTCTGGCTTTGGCCAGGGGAATTCCCTTTCACATGTCCTTTTATTTACACATTTCTAATGAAAATGTTCATGTGTGGCTTTTTTTTTTTCTTTTTTTTTTTCATTTTATGCCATCCAGAGGTACTGAAAGGTTGGCTGAGTCTCTGTTCTTTCTCTTGGTTTCAACTAGTTTAGTAGTTAAGCCCCCAGGGGAGAGGGGGAAAAACTCTCATTGATGAAGGAGCCCTGGAGAGCTGCTTAGCTGCCCTCTGGCTAAAGGGGCCTGACTTCTGAGAAGGGCTCTGAGCCAGTCCAAAGACAGACTGTTAAGGATGGGAGGGAAATGTCAGAGAAGACGATGGAATGGGGAGGCCAACAAGAAGTGCCCCCAAGGTGGGAATCAACCCAAGTCACTAAGGATGACTTCTTTAAAAATGCCCAGTTATGTAGGGATTAGATCAGGAAAGTGAAACCAGGCGTGGATGTGCGGCTCTCTGGACCTCTGACTTGTAAGAGGAAAGCGTCCTTCAATTATACTTCACAGGAGAGAAGGAACAAGGCATGTGTCACCCCCTGATGGAGAGGGAGGGAAAGAGAACAGGGAAATCAGAAATGGCAGAGAGTTATGTAGACTGTAAGAGCTTGGAAGAGAGCTCATCCAACCCCTTCATTTTGTAAGTGAGGAAACTGAGGCCCAAGGAGGACAGTGGCCTGTTTGGTGGTATCCAGTGAATACAGCTCAGAACTGGGGCAAGAAACCATAATTTCTGACTCCCAGCCCACCGGTCATGTGTCTTTTTAATTTGGGGGAGAGCAAAACTGTGAGGAGATAGACAGACAGAGCTAGAGCACATGTGTGTGCAAGCACACGCACAACAGAGAAAAAGAGACAGACAGACAGACAGACAGAAACAGAGAGACAGAGAGAGATGACTTAATAGATAATTCCATAGGTAGATGATTCAATAGATAGAAGATTCCATTCTACAAATATTAACCACCTCCTAGTAAAGAATTTAGCCTCTTCCTGTAAAAAATGACTTTCTATCTGTCTTGTATATAGTTTGTGTGTACTTCCATGTTATCTATCCCCCGTGACCCCACCCCCATAGAATGTGAGCTCCCTGGGAGAAAGGGATTCTTTCACATTTGGCTTTGTGTCCCCAGCCCATTTGGTGATGCTGGGAAAAAGTAGCCATTTAATTCATGATTGATCCATTTTTTGCTAGAGTGTAAGCTGTTAGGTGGCAGGGACTATTAACACAGAACCTGGAGCAGAGCAAACACTAATAAATGCTCTCCAAGTTGAGTCATTTTTGTTGATATTGTTGTTGAGTAGTTGTCCTTCATGTCTGACTCTTCATGACCCCGTTTGGGGTTTTCTTCCCGAAATACCGTCGTTTGCCATTTCCTTCTCCAGCTCATTTGACAGATGAGGAAACTGAGACAAGGAGGGATAACACAGCTAGTGAATGTCTGAGAGCAGATTTGAACTCAGGTCTTCCTTACTCCAGACCTGACATTCTATCCACTGAGTCACCTAGCTGCTCCAAATCAGGAAGACCTGAATTCAAATCCAGCCTCAGCCACTTTCTAGTTGTGTGACACTGGGCAAGTCAATTAACCTGTTTGTCTCAGTTTCCTCATCTGTCAAATGAGCTGGAGAAGGAAATGGCAAATCAGTCCAGTATCTCTGCCAAGAAAACCCCAGATGGGGTCACAGAGAGTCAGACAAAACTGAAAGACTTAACACCACCGCATAGTAGATGCTTAATACTTGTTTGTTAAATTGAATTGAAGGAGACAGAATGGCCCCAGTGAACCTTTAGTGACTGTTGTGGGCGGGGTACATGAGAAAAGACCCAGACACGCCCTGCCCTCACCTGAGTGCTTCTGGTGATCCATCTTATCTAGTAAGGACCTTGTGCCTGAGAGATGGTCTAACAAAATGACAGGTGAGATGCCCTGGAGAGAAGTCTTTAACTTATCAGAGAGACCTGGTGGGGGAGTCCGGGTGGAGGCCATGGGGGAGAGGACACTGAAGTGGACTATTGCCAGCAGGGCCCTGAGCGGGGGTGAATCCTTCCAGAGCAATTTGACTTCCTTCTGCAATAGAGCGTCAGACCTCATAGATGGCTGGCTGGGGGGGGGGGGTAGTCGAAATGTAATCTAATCTCCCTGGCCTTTAACAAATCCTTGGAGTCTTCCCCTGCTCCCATTTACGTCAATAGGCAGGGACAGACAGAAGACTCTATACAAAACATCTGGTTGATTCAATCATGGTCAGTTGCAAGCAGGGACCTCGTTATTTGACACCCACAGAGAAAATAACAAATAGATTGAATATTTTTAGTTTTATTTTAAATATCTTTTATTTCTACTTTCCCACTGGTTGTTTTGCCTTGGTTTAGACAAGGTTGTAAAGAAACTGTGATTATACTGTAGACCTGGGCTTGGATTCAAATCTTGCCCCTTCTACTTTGTGACTTTGAGCTTAACCTCTCTGTGCCTCGGTTCCTAAAACCTGAAAAAAGAGGGAGCCAAAGTAGACGACCACTAATGCCCCCTCTGGCTCTGGACCCATAATTTTCTTTCAGCTGCTGTTGAAGAAGCTCAGGCCTCCCTAGTTTGTGTCAGAGTAACATAGACTTAGAGATAAAGAGTGCTTAGAGGCTGTGAGTTCAACCCATTCATTTTACAGATGTGGAAACCAAGGCACAGCAAGGTTAAGTGAGTTGTCTATGGTCACACAGCTAATTCCTGAGACAGGGTCTCAATCCAGGTCTTCCTAACTCCAAGTAGAGTGACCTTTCTGCCACATATTGATCACTCAAAGTGTTTTCTATTTCATTTCTATCATCACCTCTCAGTAGCCCTGCCAATAGGTTTGCGAAAGGTTGACTTTTTTTTTTTTAAGTGAAGCAATTGGGGTTAAGTGACTTGCCCAGGGTAACACAGCTAGTAGTAAGTATTAAGTGTCTGAGGCCAGATTTGAACTCAGGTACTCCTGAAATCCAGGGCTGGTGCTCTATCCACTGCACCACCTAGCTGCCCCCAAAGGTTGACTTTTAAGGTCAAGAAAGATTCAGTCAAGAAATATGACTTTTAAGGTCTCTGGAACACAGGACTGGAGCTGTGTTTACTGTATGTATCACGTAATCATGGGTATCATAGTTATCTGAGTCGGTGTCTTGTAGCCCAATTAGATTAGAAACTCTGTGAGGGAAACCTTGGGCCTTCTATAAACTGTCCAACTCCTATGAACAAATATGCTTTAAGGGTGTGTGGGGGAGGGCAGTTCTGGCCCAGGGCAACTCCCCAGCTTCCACCACCTCTTGAGTCTGATGGCCCTTTAAATTGAGTGGAGTCCTCAGACTCTTGGAAACTGTTGACTTTGCTGTTAGCATTCCAGGAAAGATGAACCCACACAAGATTTGGAAAGTGCTTCGCACCCTTTAAAGCCCTATATTATCTCATTTGATCCTTACAAAAACCCTGGGAAGGAGATGCTCTTATTATCCCCATTTTATAGACGAGGAAACTGAGGCAAACAAGGGTTAAGTGACTTGCTCAGGGTCTCAAGTTAGTGAGCATCTGAGATAGAATTTGAATGCAGGTCTCCGGACTACAGCCCCAGGGCTCTATCCACTAACTTTGCCTATGGGCACCTTCTCATGTTTCTAAAAAATTGAAGGAAACACTACATTTTGGTAAGAGGGCAATCAAAATATGGATGTAATTGTTTTCTCACTTAAATTCATGGACCCCTTGAAAGGGACCTGTGGTCCTCAGATCAAGATGTCCAGTTTTAACAGGGAATATTCCAATAAAAACTATGAGGTGATTCTTAGTACATGAATGAACATGAAAATCAAAGCCAAATATCTAGCACGTGAAGCATCAAAGTATTCCTTAGCTTCACAATATACGGATCTATTGATAATGTCTATAGGAATAAAAGGTAATTCTTAAAAATAAAAGACAAGGTATACAGGGAATCCTATACAAAGAATCTTATTAAACTAATAATCACTTGTACTCCCAGATGGGCATTGCTAGATTATATACATACACACACATAAATACATCTATGTGTTTATATATACATGTGTATATATGTATATATAGTGTACATGTATGTGCACGCATCCACACATGTATACATGTGTGTATACAAACACATACACATATACTTTCCTGAAGGAGATGGTATTGGGGTTAAAAGGGAAGCCCTCACCAGGATTCTCACCATTGATTTTTTTTTTTTTGGCAAGGCAATTGGGGTCAAATGACTTGCCCAGGGTCACACAGCTAGTAAGTGTCAAGTATCTGAGGTCATATTTGAACTCAGGTCCTCCTGAATCCAGGGCCGGTGCTTTATCCACTGCACCATCTAGCTGCCCCCTCCCCATTGATTTTTTTTTTTAAGTGAAGCAATTGGGGTTAAGTGACTTGCCCAGGGTCACACAGCTAGTAAGTGTTAAGTGTCTGAGGCCGGATTTGAACTCAGGTACTCCTGACTCCAGGGCCAGTGCTTTATCCACTGTGCCACCTAGCTGCCCCCCCCCCCAATTGATTTTCAACCAGCAATTAATTGACTTTTAAAATCTCATTACTAGACAATATAGCAAAGATGTTGATACAGAAACATGCTCCCCAACAAAGGGCACATTCCACCCTGGCAGTCCTAAGGAATCCAGGAAGAGTGGTCCCGAGCTTAGAGAAAACATGATGTTGAAAGGTAAAGTCACAGCTGCTGATGATCTAAAAGCCCTTTTCTCATTTCCTGGAATCCTCAGGAAGTTGCCCTGAGCACAGCTCATGGTGTGATCTGAGGGTGAGTGGCCTTGTGGAGTTCTGAGAGTGGCATGTCTCTGGGCTCCAGATGCCACCATCAACATTTCTGCTTCAGTCACTATGCCCAGATCTGATGTGGGCTCCAGAACTAAAGTTCACAAAGTTTTCACTTGGTCAATGAACTGTAAGAGAAGGAGAGAAATTGTCTCTTTCTCTCCCCCTCCATTGGAGCAGTTCCCGCTTAAGTGTCCTTCACTATCAGAGGTGTGTGTCTGATTCTTTCATCTCATCATTAGACATTTCCCATGCTGTATCATCTTTATTTAATGATTAATGCACTCCTCCCAAGTGACACCTTTGCTTGGTTGATCCAATGCAGTTAATTTGGGTTTTCTGTGATCAGCTAAAATGTGGGTGGATCCCCGCATTTACAATAGAGTTTTTGGTTTTTGTTTTTTGTTTTTAGTGAGGCAATTGGGATTAAGTGACTTGCCCAGGGTCACACAGCTAGTAAGTGTTGTGTCTGAGGCCATATTTGAACTCAGGTACTCCTGACTCCAGGGCCGGTGCTTTAATCTACTGCGCCACCTAGCTGCCCCTTACAATAGAGTTTTAAAGGACCTTTTCAGTCAAGCAGTCTAATTACCTCTTTCCAAAGCATCAATATTCTCCATGACATATAGTAATATCCAATCAAATGTATACAGTGCTCTCTGGCTTACAAACCTTCTTCCCAACAACATCCCTTTAAGGTGTAGTTATCTACATTTGAGTGGATTGATGGCAAAACCAAATTGGATACTCCCGCCAGTGGTTGAGATCTCTATACAGCTTTGCTTTTTCATCCAGTTCTCTTCTCTTGTCCATGTCCTTCTGACCATCAACCATAGATCTGTTTCATGTGCTGAGGGCTTTCCCTTAGGTCGTATAATATATTATAGTTAAGGAAAACAATAATTCACACTGACTTTTTAAGGTTAACAAAACATTTGGTCACAAACACTATTGTGGTAGGTAATGTGAATGTACTTAGCCCGTTTTCAGTGACAGGGAGAGTAAGGTTATCCAAAGCCATACACCTGGTTACCATCTGAGCTGGTATTTAGATCCAGGTCTTGATAACTCCAAATCCAGTGCCGTTTCCACTTTACCAAGCTGACTTATGAGCATTTGTCCCTTTTTCCAGAGGGGGCAATGGAAACGCACAGAACTCAGGTGGTTTCCCCAGTCACCCAAAGAGTAAATGATAGAATTGGAACCTGAATCTCAATCTTCTGCCTCTAGCTTCAGTACTCTTTCTAGTGCCCCCTGCTGACACTCAGTCAGGAGATCCTCCATTCCCTTCTGAAGTATTTACAGGGACAGGAAACTCACTACTTCAAAAGGCAATCCATTTTATTTTTAGATATTGGAATGTACTAACAGAAGGACAACAATATAAGGAATCAGAAAGCTCTAGTTATCAGAGGTGTTTATTTTCAGTCTCTACCATCTAAAAGAGGTATATTTATAAAAACAATAAAATGATAGAAAACTGGTCTTACATGGGGGGAGGGGAAGGGAGCTGTGATGGTTTCAGTTAGTGATGATCACTCTTACATATGTAGCACTTTAGGATCACAATTAGCAAATTAGCAAAGGGGTAAAATTCATATTTATGTCCAGTTTGCAGTTCAAGAAACAGACTGAGATTGAGTGTTATAGCTTGTCTTATAACTTTGAGTCCTTTTTCCTTTACATTATATGACACAGTCTAGCTAAGAGAAAAGCAAAGTTAACTTAGTAATTGTTTTATAACAAAAGAAGAGGAAGTCCTTTAACATTCACCCTCTGGGCATAAGGAAATGAATATTTACTGCAACAAGAGAGAGTTTGGTTAAACTTAGAGAAGACTTTAATTGGAAGAGTAACTCTAGTCAAAAATTGGAGCAATCCGTGTTGAAGGGACAGTGGGAAGACAAGCCCATGAATGCCCAGATGGTAGAGCCCTGATTCAGCCATTCCAGGTTTCACTTTGGAATTAGGCAAGAAGAGTAACTAAATATTCCATATCATTTGCCCCAATGATCTCAGTACTTGCCAAATACTCCCCCAAGGAAGTCAAATACAGAAACGAAAGTCCAATATGTACCAAAACATTAATAACAACACTCTCTGTGGTAGCAAAGAACTGGAAACAGAGTGAGTGGTCACTGATTCAGGAAGTGAATGAAAAAGGCATGCGACAGGAATATCATCAAGCATTATGTAGTGAGGCATGGTGATTGGAAAGAATATGAAGAAGGGACCTCAAAGTACTTCTAGTCCTATTAATTCATTTTGAAAATGAGAAAACAGGGACCTAAAAATGCTGTAATTTGGTCAAGATCCCACAGGTCATAAATTTCAGCCACAACATTCTAGGTCTTTCTACCGCTGTCTTGGATCGTCCGAACCTAGACCTTCTCAGAGCCACAGAGCTGAATGGAGAAGTCTGGCCTCTTCCTATCCAGCTTTAACGAGTCTGTGATTCCTGTTTTCTTATGAAAATCAGAACCAAGCTAGACTGCAAGAGAGACGTTGGCACAGCCCTTGCAGACAAACCCAGAAACCCAAGTACAGACGCACAGAACAGGGAAACCACAAAAACTGATGATCTTTCGGCATGAATAGGAAATAGGACAGTTTACTCTCTAGCCAGCTGAGCTGAGTGGAGCCTGCCTGTGCACTGCTGCAGGCAACAGGGCCTCCCAGCCCAGCCCAGAGGCCCTGCAGAGAACAGAAGGAGGTGCCCTGGACAAACCAGGTTTTAAATATTTGTTCTGAGCAGGGATTGAAAGGCCCTTCCTTGGTTTTTGTTGTTGTTTGGGGTTTGTTTGTTTGTTTTACAATTCGGGACACAGAAGCATTTTGGAATTGAATTTATCAGTTGAGCACACCAAATGGCCAAGTGGAAAATAGCTCTGGGTCAGAGGACCTAGGTTCTAATTCTACCTCTAGCATTTGCTACCTGTGTGACCTTGGGTTAGTCATCTCATTTCACTGGCCTCCAGTTTTCATGGTCTCTGTTGTCCACGCTACTCATAAATATATGATCATATAAAACCCTCCAACAGGCCTCCCCTGTCTCTTCTGCAAAATGTAGGGGGTTAGAATATGTAGTGAAGACAAACATAAGAGAGCTGACCTAGAAACTGATGGAGACTCCAAGGGCAGGAAGACTTAGTAGTTTGGCCTTTGGGGGATGCCAAATTTCCTGGCAGCCTCTGACCATGTAATGACCCAGCCCTGAGAGGCTGTGACATTTTAGAAACCCTGAGTGGACTATGGGTCATCTCCCTGCCCTACACTAGCAGCAGGAAGGTAGGTTGCTGAACCTGGCAAAAATGAATGAATGAATGAATGAATGAATGAATGAATGAATGAATGAATGAATGAGGCAGCTTCTAGCCAATTGATTCTCTCCCTGGGAACAGGGAGAGAAGAACCTCTTCAGAAGAACCCTTTCTCCTCTGGGCTCAAAGACCACATTCAGGCCAACTTTCCTTCTCTCATTACTGGCTCGGGTCACCATTTACCAGGATGTGCCACTTCTTCGTGTTGACCAGACGAGAGCCCAGGCACATGAGGAAGAGCCCCTCCACATCTTACCCCTGCTGGGAAGTCTGATCATAGCTCTATGGTTAGCTACGCACAAGCGTTGTTAAATGTTCCTATTTGTGTAAAAACCGTATTATTTAATGCTTGTTAAATTGGTAATTAAAACCATCTCAGTTGCCGAAGATGTGAGCTCAGGGACAAAATTAGGATAGAAAAAATAGCCATGTTACATTCTTAAAGGTTCCTTTCTGTTTCTTTGGCAGCCGTTGCCCTGGGTGCAGACTGTCTTGCCCACTTGATTGATGGGCCACAGTCCTCTGAGCTGTTCACATACCTAGTGTGCTTGCTCCCTGGACTGTAGAAAGTAAATTCCATGGGTTTGCAAAGAAACATTACCTCGATTTTTCTCCCATGTCTTCCTTCCCTGGTCCCCAGGTTGGAGAAGGGATGTGCTTAGCAAACACAAATCCCATGTTTAATGTTTAAAATGTATGTTTCAATGATAATAATGATTAAATACAATAAGAGTATGGGTCAGAACTGGAGGCAGCCCCCTTGCGTCCCTTGGTTTTTTCTCTTTTATAACCCCCTCCAAGTAACCTGTGTGGGGTTTACTGTCTGAATGCCATCCTCCAAATCCTCTCCTTCTGCTTCACAAGTAAAGAGTTACCTCTTTCATTTCCCATTTGTTCCTATAACTTTACAAAGTTCACTTTCTCTCTCCTGGCATATTTAACAACTCACAAGGTTCCCCGACTTCCTGACTATTCTGTGTTTTAGTGGAGGTTAATCATGATTTTGATAAACTTGTCCTCTAATTAATGCTTAGAAGCAATAACATGAGTCGGCCAGTGGGTGACATCATGTTGTAATAAGTCACCTGAAGCTATTGGGGGAGATGAGGCAATCCACCGGCCTTAGGTGTGTGGTTATTTAACGAGGCTGCCAATTATGCTTATGGCCACAGGGCAGCAAATACTTCATGGAAAACGTGAAAAAACTAAATATTTAGAAATGGCTTTGCCTTGAATATTAGCTTTTCCTTACCTTCTGCAGAAAATCAACGACTCCCAGAGCTGAAAGAGACCTTAGAGGTCACTGAGGCCAAGCCCTTACTCAAGGATGAAAATTCTCTACCTCCTGCCCCATAGGTCTAGGCTTCACTTGAGCCCCTGCAATGATGGGGAATGATGGGAAATGCACTATCTTGGGAGACAGCCAATCCTAATTTCTCTTTTGACCATTCCAATTGTGAGAAAGATTTTTCTTGTATGCAGTAAAAACTTGCCTCCCCTTGGCTTGAATTAGAATGAGTAGAAGTTGTTAAAAAGCTCATTTTAGCTTGAGATAAGGAAGAACTTGCTAAGCATTAGAACCCTATCCCCAATGGAGGGGCTACCTCAGGCCAGTGGGACCAAATTCAGATAGAAACAAGGGGGCCCTAAGTAAGGATCTCTGCAGGCACATCTTGACTTAGAAAAAACAAAAAAACACATTTTAACATTATGTTACATTGTATTTTTTTTTTGGTGAAGCAATTGGGGTTAAGTGACTTGCCCAGGGTCACACAGTTAGTAAGTATTAAGTGTCTGAGGCCAGATTTGAACTCAGGTACTCCTGACTCCAGGGCCAGTGCTCTATCCACTGTGCCGCCTAGCTGCCCCTACATTGTATTTTTATTTATTGTGTTCAAGATTTCCTTCCCTCTCTCCTCTGTACTTCTTTTAATACAAATTCAAGTGACAGTTATCTAATGATCCCTTTCTCTGAAGACTCCAGTCCCTGGCTTGGTCTTCCTCTCTGCCATTTGGCTTGGGACCATCCCTGTTCTTGCTGATTTCCCCTCATACACTCTCAATCAGTTCCTCAGTGTCCTTCATTCCCTGTCATTCACAGGGATGACTGTGCTCTTCCTCTCACCATCACTTACAAGTGCTGAACTTTCTCATGTTCCAGAATTCTGAAACTCCTCTCCTCCCCTTCTTCCTGTACCTCCCCCTTTCTAAAACTCTTCATCTTTACATCAGCTCCCAGTCCCTTCATGCTCTCCTTGCCTTTCTAGTCCAGCGTTCTATCACCGACTTCCCTTCCCTCCCTTTCAAACCCTGATGCTATGGTTAACTAACATGGATTCAAAAAGAGAGCATGAAAAGAGGGGCACTGATCTTGAGAAAGAGTGTGGCTTCATGAATGGAATTGTATCTGTCCCACTTACTCCCTTTCAGTTTATTCTTACCCCCACCCCCCATCATCATCTGGCAGTTCCTGTCTCACAGCTCTGTGCCGGTGGTCTAGCCATGTGTCAAAGTCCGGGCAGTACTTCCTGTGAAACTATTTAATATATAGCTTGTTAAACCTGTTTTTTAGGTGTTAATCATGGGACTGTGATCATGGAACCAGTTCTGGAGCTGGAAGGAACCTGGAGACCGTCAGTCCCAACCCCCTCTTTTTACTGCCGAGAAAACTGAGGCTGAGAGAGGTCAAATGACATGCCCAGAGTCATACAGCAAGCGACAAAGGCACAATTTGAACTCAAGTCCTCTGACTCCAGGACCCACACTGTATTCACCGTATCATAATGTTACATGCTAGGACAGGTAGGTGGTGCCATAGTGCACAGAGTGCTAGGCCTGGAGTCAGGAAGACTCATCTGCCTGAGTTCAAATCTGGCCTCAGACACTAGCTGTGTGATCCTGGGAAAATCCCTTAACTCTGCCTCTGTTTCCTCATTTGTAAAATGAGCTGGAGAAGGAAATGGCAAATTACTTCAGTATCTTTGCCAGGAAAATCCCCAATAGGGTCATGAAGAGTCAGACACAAGTGAAACAATTTGGCAAAGGTGCTTGATTTAAGCCACACAGGGTCATCCGCAAACAGGGAGCATGGCCGATGGGGAACCCCCTTCTATTTGAACCTTTCATGGGATGGTGGTGCACCCCTTTGGCAAGCACATTTCCCTGTCTTATGCCTCACTTAACATTAATAAACACTGTCTAGACTGCCTATAAATATTAACTTAACCATAAATCTTCAAGCGTTCTAGAAATCTGAGCTGCTTTCATCAAGGCTTCTTTGGGTCGGTTAGTTCAAGAGGGACAAAAGTCGGCTTATCTGGAGTAAGAAAACCGACCTCAGAGGCTTCTCGGGGTGGGGACATCCAGAAGGGAGGCCACCCAAAGGGTCCAGCCAAGTGAAGGCTGAAAAGGAATCCTGAGAGAGGAAGATTAGGGCAAAGCGAGGCTCACTTCGTGAGGGCAGAACTGCTGATTCAGCAGAGCATCCGAAACCAGCCAGTTTACAGCCCTGGGAGATGGGGGTGATGTCTGGAGGCTGATTGTGCCTGGCCCAACCAGAGGTGGCTCTTATGTGGTGCACGCTTACGTTGCTTATGACCACAGGAACCAAAGGAAAACATAACAGACAATTATCTTATGTTCTACGTTCTGTTGACAATTGAAACAGACCGAAAGGAACCACCAGGCAGTCCCTGTGGAGGCAAAAATGAGGGGAACATGTTTGCTCTTTGCTTGTAACAACAAAACAACCAAGAAAGGAACTGTGTAGACACACACACACACACACACACACACACACACACACACACACACCTTCTCCCCCTTTAGAAAACATCTGTCAATGCATAAGATTAATTACGATGACTGATTTCAAGCTGTAGAGGAACTTAGAGGTTATCTAGCTCAATCGTGCTGAAAGATTTTCAAAGCACTTTAAATATTTTACCTGATTTGATTTTTACTGACGAGGAAACTGAGGCCCAGACATCCGTGCCAAGAGTTTTGTCACGCTTCTATAGGTACAAAGAATGAGATAAGCCTCACTTTCAAGAGGCTCACGTTACATTCCAACAGTCTCTGTATGTAAATATATACAGAAGAAATGAAAAGATATTAAAATACAAGGGAGGGAGGGAACTGGATGTAGAGGTGGGGATGAGCTGTATCTTGATGGAAGGGAGGCATTAGGTGGAGGGGAGGAGGCATGGCATCCCAGCCAGGAAAGGCAACCGTAAAAAGACACGGAGTTTAGAGATGGACTGCCCTGTTTGAGGAACAAAGAGAAAGCAGCTTTGTTAACACCACACAGGGTGGGATAACATAGAAATGTAGGAAGGGAAAAGGAACAAGCATTAAGTGACAGCCACATGCCTGGCACTGTGCTAAGTGCTTCACAAATACTCTCTCATTTGATCCTCACAACAACCCTGTGAGGTAGATGCTGTTATCGTCCCCATGTTAAAGTTAAAGAAACCAGACAAAGGTTCAGTCTAGACTTAAGGTTGTCTAGACAGAGGTTAAATGACTTACCTAGAGTCACACTGGTTTTGGACTGATCTGTGCCAAAGGAAAATCACTTTGGCTGCCGTGTATGGGATGGATAGATATGGAAAGAGACTTGAGGCAGGGAGACCAGTTAGGAGATTGTGGAATAGTCTAGGTGAAAAGCAATGGAGGTGTGAACTAGGGTGGCGGCAGTGTATGGGGATAGGAGAGGTGGGATTGTAGAGACGTCATGGGAGAAACCTTAGGTAAGATCTGGCAGCTAATTGGATGTGTAGCTAGGTGGGAATGAGAAGCTGAGGTTGATACCCAGATTATAAAACTGAAAGATGAGGAGAATGTTGGCACCTTAAACATAAATAGGGAAGCTTGGAAGAGGAAAGAGTTTGGAAAAGAATAATCCATTCAGTTTTGATATGTTGATTCTGAGATGTCTCTGGGACATCGAGTTTGAAATCTCCAATGGCAATTGGTGATGAGAGTCTAAGGGTTTAGAGGAGAGACTAGAATGGGTAGTCATCTGCATTGCAATAAGAGTGAGTGAATGAATGAATGCATGAATGAATGAATGAAATAGTTAAGTACTTACTGTGTGCTAATACTATGCTAAATGCTGGGGATACAGACAGAAAAATCAGACTCTGCTTTCCAGGAGCTCACATTCTAATGGGAGAAATGACACATAGGGGAGGTTTTAGCAGCAAGCTGGATAACATGAATTTATAATGCAACTAATGCACTCATTTTAAAGATGGGTCTCTGAGAGAGAAATTGAATTGCCCAAGGCCACACATGCCAGGGTTAGGATTTGAATCCAGGCCCCAACTCCAAATCTAGCACCCTTTCCATGTTATCTTCCTAATAATAATTCAAGGCTATTTGGCCCTTTATGATTTACAAAGCATTTTCCTTGCAACAACACCATGAGTTTGATGGATCAGATTGAATTATTCCTATTTGACAGAGAAGTTGAAAAACAGAGAGAGTAAGTCATTTGTCCATAGTCAAACAGAACTGTGGTTCAATCTGATTCCAGCTCTAGCATTTATTCCACGATATTCAATAGGCACCTTCAATTTTCCCCTTAATCCTAAGGGCCAGGGTGAAAGAAGGCTAGTGGTGGGTAGTGTGATATATATGTTATATAGACAACATGCGTAATACTTCACAAAGTGAAGACAGATATTAAAGAAGTCTAACCTATTGTTGTCATCAATTGGTTGTAATATCATGAAAAGAAGACAGCACCTACAAATTATTGGATGAGGGCAAATGCAACAAGGGCATAAAAGTGCCACATTTCTGGAATAATATTAACAAGCTGAAAAGCATCCAAGGGAGAATATTTGGGAAAGCTAACCAAATAATAATATTAAAGACCTGGGATCCAAAAAGAGTTTGGTTGTATAGGCTTTTGAGCTGAATGCAATAAGATGAAGCCTAATAACAATAAATGTAAAGTCCTACATTTACTCTCAAAAATAAATTTTTCATTGCTAGACAGCAACACATTTGAAAAAGACCTGGAAATTTTAACAGACTATAAGCTCAGTTATTCTTTATGACATCTAAAGAGGTGATTCAGGTAGCTAGGTGGTATATAGTGCATAGATTGCTGGAACTGGAATCAGGAAGACTCATCTTTGTGAGTTCAAATCTAGCCTCAGATGCTTAACTAGTTGTGTGACCCTAGGGAAGTCACTTAACCCTGTTGGCCTCAGTTTTTTCATCTGTAAAATGAGCTGGATGAGGAAATGCCAAAGGACTCCAGTATCTTTGCCAAGAAAACCCCAAATAATGTCATGAATAATAGGATACAACTGGAATGACTGAACAACAAGAAAAAATGTGATAATCTCACTGAATTCTATCATGATCAGAAAAGACTTAGACATCAGGAATATTGTGTTTGATCTGGGAAGCATATATCAGGAAGGATTTTGATAAGGTATAGTGTGTCCAGAGGCAGGTCATCAGGAATTGGGAATACCCTTGAAACCATGTCATACATAGGCTTATTCTACTTGATCCCAGAGGACATAAATGGATGAAGATTGACAAGAGCCAAATTTAGGCTTGATATAAAGAAAAACTTTCTAAAAACTAGCCATCCCCAAGTGGAATGTGCTACGTCTGGAAGTACTGGGCACTCCTCCAACAAACACTTGAGGTTTTCAGTCAGTGTCTGAAGGACCATTTTTTAGGGATGTCATAGGGTAGATTCTTGGTGAGGAATGGATCGAAGTAGTTCTCTAATGTTTCTTCCAACTCTGAGAGTGTGTGAGGTTAGGTGATGCTCCCAAAGTTCACCCCTTAGATATTTAACCATCTATTCAACCAGTGGTCTGAAATCATTTGACACTGGATTGCTTCGTAGACATTCCAAATCCAATGGAATGAGAGCTGGTAGAAAACTCAAGTATTCCTATCTCTTCCTTACCCCATTGGCTGGGTGAGGTTGTTTCTAAGTGCGCCATTATTCTCTTTTAATGTGTGCTTTATGAAACTGGTTGTGTTCCTCATGAGTTCCTTTGAATCACCCAGGCAAGTTTGTTTCCTTGTGTCTATTGGTTCATGCCATGAAAGCATGAGATAGCTCTGGGAGCCCCACAAGAGACAGTGATTTTTCTCTATCCAAACCCTTCATTAGAGAATTCATATGTTTTAGAACTCTATCCCCAAGGGCAGAATTAATCCAAACCTGGGTCTCTCAGTCTGTACTAATAGACTATAAACCTAACCTGTTGCTTTGCCATGTAATTTAGGTATGTTATTCATTAAGGGAAGTTGGGCCCTTGGCCTTCATAGCAACACTTAGGGTTACATCAAATTTGTTCAAATTTGTGCCTTTCCCCTTGAAAATAATAATGAAATGTCCTTCATATACATTTTATCCTTTTCTTTCTCCCCCTACCCATTTGTTTTGGATTTCTCACCAAATCTTTCTAGGACTAAGCAGAAGAGCCATTATTCTAAATGGAAGCAGAGGGAGGGGGGGTGGAGTAGTAAAGAGAACAGTAGTCCTGAGATTTAAAAGATCCATGATTGAGGGATGGCTTTGTAGCACACACTCAAGCTGATTCCTTCCATTTTCCTCACTTACAAATTGAGAGGTTTGAACTAGGTGGTCTCTAAGGCCCCTCTCTCAGTTCAAACAGTCTCCCTTCTGGATTTCTATCTTCCAAGTTCCTTTCACACTAGAACAATCTATATTCCAACAGTCATTGCTCTAAAATACTTTTGAGTTTGAACATTTTCATTTTTATCTTCTAGTATTCTAGGTTCTAATGCTAAATATCCTGAGGTCTCATCTACCTATAACATCTTCTCTTCTAAGCTGTGTTCTAACATTCTATGTTCTAAAGACTCTTCCTATCCCTGACATTCATTGTTCTAAACTCCCTTTCAGTCCTGGCAATTATGCTGCTGTAAACAGAAGCAGGTGGGCATAATGGCAGAAGAATTTAATAACAGTCTTTTAAAAAAACACCTCATTCTTTATTAATGCTTGTTCCTCCCTCCCTGCTGCCTGAAGAGGCAGTGAAAATGGGGGTGGGGAGGTTAGAAAGCCAATGATGCCACGATTTATCCCTCAGGTGAGAGTCAGACTATGACACACCTATGAAGATGCCCCTGTGAACCACCAAACCAACACACATGGGATCACGCAGAAGGCGAATTCTGCCAGAATTCACCCCAAAATCTATTCTTGCCTGAATGGGCATGTTATTTCATCTTATTTGCCCATCAAGTAGTGTCTAACTGCAGGACCCAATTAGTTGTCTCACGAGGTGAATGTGACAGAGAAAACCAGGCCGCCAGGACAAGCAGGCTCAAGTGAGTGAGATGTGGATGCCGCTCCTTGGTCACCAGAAGGGGAGAAACTTCACCTGTGCAAGATGGGGAAGGCAAAGGGGAATCAAATGGTCTGCGATGAAAATCTGGGAGGATTAGTAGACCACAAGCTATATTAAGATGGGCATGATATACAGGAGCAGGAATAGAAATGTGATAGTCTTGCTGTACTCGACTCTGATCAGACCATCTCTAGAGTGTGATGTTCAGTTCTGGGCATGAAAAAACTATTGAAATAACACAGCTAGAAAGGAACCTTAGAACACAGAATGTTAGACTGGGACGTTTAGAGCTCAAAGTCTGAGCTGGGTTTTTAGAACATAGAATGTTAGAACTGGAAGGAACATTAGAACATAGAAAGAATGCTGGTACTGGGAGGAACCTTAGAATCTGGAACGTTAGAGCTGGGAGAGACCTTGTATATGTCTCACAGACTGTGAGAGCTGGGAGGGATTAGACAAAGAACACAGAATATCAGAGCTGGAAGGGAACTTCCAAGACAGAAGGACTTCAGAACATGGAAGGGAGGACACTGAGGAGCTAGTAGGCATCTGCACGAGGGTCAGCAGGACAGGAAGGAGCTTGAGTCTGTGCCGTAAGCGTCCTTTGGAAACATCAGAAAGACTTGGACTGGATAGTTCTGGGGCGCCCTCGGGTGAGACAGAACACTGGGCAGGGTTCGGAAAGTGAGCACCCAGCCACAGACGGCATTTCCCCAACACAAGGGCTGCGTGGGGTCACTCACTGGTCCTTGTTATCTAGTATTGAGGACACATATGAGCTTAACTTGGAAGGAATGGAAGGAGCCCAATGAGTTCCTTATATTTGTTTTAAGTCACTGTCTATAATTAGCAGTAATACATATACACATACATACATACACATATATACACATATATATTTAAATATATATATATATATAAAGTTACTGTCTATAATTATCAGTAATACATACAGATATACACACATATATATCAACACACATATGTATATTTAAATATATTACATATATTAAGTTACTGTCTATAATTATCAGTGATACATATATACACACACATATATATCAATACACACATATATATTTAAATATATATATAAAGTTACTGTCTATAATTATCAGTAATACATACATATATACACACATATATATCAACACACATATGTATATTTAAATGTATTACATATATTAAGTTACTCTATAATATCAGTAATACATATATATATACACATATATAGCAATACACACACATATATATTTAAATATATTATATATTAAGTTACTGTCTATAATTATCAGTAATACATATATATACACACATATATAAATACACATATATTTAAATATATATTAAGTTATTGTCTATAATTATCAGTAATACATACATATATACACACATATATATCAATACGCACATATATAAATATATCATATATATTAAGTTACTTTCTATTATTAGCAGTAATACATATAAAAATATTATATATATAATTAGTCTGTAATTAGCAATAATACATAAATATACACACATATTTAAATATATATTAAGTTATTGTCTATAATTATCAGTAATACATACATATACACACATATGTATCAATATACACATATATAAATATTATATATGTATATTAAGTTACTGTCTATAATTAGCAGTAATACATATATAAATATTATATATATATAAAATTACTGTCTGTAATTAGCAGTAATACATATATATACACATATATACACATATATATTTAAATATATATTAAGTTATTGTCTATAATTATCAGTAATACATACATATACACACATATATATCAATACACATGATATAAATATATATATTAAGTTACTGTCTATAATTAGCAGTTCTGTATATTATATATATTAAATTGGATATATATCCAATTATAATTGTTGTTAAGTATTCTGCCAATCAAAACACATTACAAACTACATGTTCACTCTAAGTTGGTTTCTTAAAATTATAATTTTGTCCTACATCATGTCATATATTTTATAGTTAGTGTATTTTCTCCCCCTTTTTATTCTAAAGAAGACCAGATGGACTCAGGATCCATTACCATCTTTAGAGGTTTGACATTGATTTCCTTCCCCTATGCCAGGGTTGAAATCAGGTCTGCATTTCATCCAGATGATCTATTCAAAACAAGAGCCGCCTCCTGGCAGTGGCTCACAGCTGAAGACCGTTCTTCTGGATTCCTCATCTCATTTGTTGCTGGTTGCTGTAGAATGTTTACATAGCTTACATGTTAGTATGCTCTTTTATAGAGTACGTCGAGAGGTTAAACCTACCCAGATCAGCTTTCCTTCTCCTCCCACCCTCTCTTCTTTTGCCCCCTTTGCATTTGTGTTTAGAAAACCTGTCTTCTTCCAAGGACTTCTTTAAATTAAATAAAAGAAAAGAAAAGAAAAGAAAAGAAAAGAAAAGAAAAGAAAAGAAAAGAAAAGAAAAGAAAAGAAAAGAAAAGAAAAGAAAAGAAAAGAAAAGAAAGGAAAAGAAAAGGAAAGAAAAGAAGGAAGGAAGGAAGGAAGGAAGGAAGGAAGGAAGGAAGGAAGGAAGGAAGGAAAGATGGAAGGAAGGAAGGAAGAGGAAAGAAAAGAAGAGGAAAGAAAAAAGGAAAGAAAGAAAGAGGGAAAGAGCAAAAAAGGAAGGAAATAAGAGAAAGATGAGAGAAGGAAAAAAGGAAAAGAAACAAAGAAAAAAGAAACAGAGAGGAAGAGGGAGGGAGGAAGAAAGAAGGGGAGAGAGAGGGAGAGAGGGGAGAGGAAGAGAGGGAAGAAGGAAGAAAGAAAATGAAGGGAAAGGGAAAGAAAGTTTTTAAAAAAGAAAGACAAAGAAAAAGAGAAAGGAAGAAATAAAAAGTAAATAGAGCTTTTCATATTTTCCTAAAACCATGATAAACAGGCAGAAAGGATAGGATGAAATCAGTGTAAATGTGTGGTGAACTCCCCTACCCAAGGCGAACCCCCATCAACCACACTGGGGTCTCAAGGTGATTGGCTAGGATTCGAGCTACTCCAGAGAAAATGTTTGAAAGGAAGACAATTTTCCTTCCATCCCTTCTTTCATAATCTCTCTCCTTTGCCCTCACCCCCGCACCCTCCACATGTTGCTTGGCCCTAAATAACCTAGGCTCTTTAAACAAACAAAACTTTATGAAATGTGTGCCATGTTTTAGACAAGAGGAGGTTAAATGAGGAAGACAAAATGTTAGCCTTAGAGTCAAGAAGTCCTGGGTTCAATCCTTCCTCTGGCATACACTGGCTTGGTGACTGCTTATAGGCAAGTCAGTCACTTCATGATGGTGACAAACCTTCTCCTCTAATCTGATGAGATGAGAAAGTAACAGGTAAGTGGCCCATCGGCATAATTGAAGGGTATTCAGTAATCCAGAAGTAATGTGGAGTACCGGATGGAGTACTGAGCATGGAGTAGGTCCAGATCCCACCCCCAGCACTTACTAGCTGTGTCAGTGTTTCTTCCAGGGCCTCAGTTTCCTCATCTGTAAAGTGGGAGGGTCAGATATAAAGGAAAAGACCAGATATAAAGAGGGGGACCAAGCACTCTACCTAGCTACTTGGCAGAGATTACAACTCTATAGGGAAACATGTCACTTTTAACTCAATATGCCATAAAGTAGAAATCTAGAGGCCAAGCAGAGACTAGGCCTCAAGGGCCCCCTTTCGGAAAAGTCCTCAATCCATACCTTCCCTACCTTCCCTGCTGAGCTTCAGACTGCAGGTGACTGCTTATAGCCTCCAATCGCTGTTGGCTGTTAAAGGCTAAAATTCTAGCTTGTCTGTCTAAAATATCTAATGAGTGGTCACCAATAAATTATAAGCTTTAGCAAGAGTTAGGCTTCTTAGCACTTATTAAGGAGGATAAGAATTTGGCAAAGAGAGAAGAAAAGGCCTAGATTCCTGTCTATTAAAGGGAGAGCGCATTTCTAGCTCTCTTCTCCACCAGCATCCTCAGGAAAAGAGAGAGGCAGAGCGCCAGGCTCCCCCTTCCTCCTCCCACCAGCAAACATCACTTCCTGACGCCAAAGAAAAGACACATGGTCTTGCCCTCAAAGACCTTCCTTTCATGGTGGAGCTTTTCTACAGTAAGTCTCCAGCAGATGGCGTCATTCCAATCGTTACACGGCCAAGTGGTTCTTGGTGACCCCATGGACCAAAGCACACCAATGATGTCCATTAGGTTCTCTTGGCAAAGATCCTGGAGTGGTTTGCCATTTCCTTCTTCAGGGCGTTAAGGCAAAGAAAGGGTTGTGGGGATAATAATAGCACCCACCTCCCAGGGTTGTTGTGAGGTTCAAAGGAGATAATATTTGTGAAGCATTTAGCATATAGGAAACATTATATAAAGTTATCTATTATTATAGTTATTATTTTGATAATCATTATTAATATTCTTGTTGATAATACTTATTATGTTATGTCATACAATTACTATATAACATAGTAAGTGACATAAATGTGAGCTATTGTTGTTGGTTATTAATATCATTGTTAATATTTGTGTGTCAATAATAATATAATTACTATACAGCACATGGTAAGTCCTATGTAAATGTTCACTATTATAATTATTATTCTTGCTATTTTTATTTATAAACAATAATAATAATTATTATTATTTTATAATCTGGGTTCAAATCCTGCTGACTACATTTATATCCTTTGGCAAGTCACAAGGGCTTTATTTTTCTCAATTGTAAAATGGGGTAAGACTAGATAGCTTCTGAAAATCCTTTTGATTCTATATTTATGATACTGTTCAAATTATGTAAATTTGCATTATGGTTCTGCTTTCCAGATGGATGGATGGATGCATGGAAGGATAGATGTAGATATAGAGGTAGAGACAAAATAACAGATCAATAGATGGATAGATAGATAGAGATATAGATAGACTGATGGATAAACAGACCTGCATGTAGGATGACAGATATGTAACATATACTTATATATCTATATATAGTATATGTGTGTGTGCATTCTTCATGCATCCCTCTGGGCCATTCTCTGTTTTCTCATCTTACAAATGTTTGCTTATGTGTAAAATGAGGTGTTTGGGCTAAATGACTTTCTATAGTCCCTTCCAGGCTTAAATTTATAATCCCATGAAGTCTTGTCTCAAATGCTTCAGAAGGTGAACTCATAGAAAAAACCCCAACAACTTAGCTATTTTCTGTTTCTCATAAGGGCAACTCCACACTTTAATAAATTATTTTAAAAATAATAATAAACATTTCTTATTTAAAAATTTGAGTTCCAAATTATATCCCTCCTTCTCTGCCTCCCCTCCACCCTCCCTGAGGCAGTAAGCAGTCAGATGTGGGTTATACATGTGCAATTATGTAAAACATTACCATATTAGTCATTTTGCATAAGAAAGCTTGAATGAAAGGAAAAAAAATGAAACTGAAAAAGAGCATGCTTCAGTCTTTGTTCACATCAGTTCTTTCTTTGGAGATAGTATACTTTATCATTAGTCCATTGAGGTTGTCTTGGATCATTGTTTTAATACATTATTCAGAGCAGAGAGAATTAGGTTTTACTTATTTCAATTAAAAATTAAATTACGATTTCTTTTTCAGAGTTGGCATCTTGGTTTATATTGCCTTGCACTTAGCCTAGGAAGGAGTTCTTACACTACAAGTCTTTTAACATTTTCAAAATATTTTGATGAGTACATGCCAAAATAATTGGCTTTCCTTGTAATCCTTTGTATTTTATGTTATACATTTAAAAAACATAATTCTGAGAAGGTGTCCATAGTCTTCATCAGACTCCCAGAGGGTTCCATGAAACCCACAAAAGGATTCTTAAACCTGTTGGAGGCAATAGGGAGCCAATGAGGAGGTCTGACTAGGGGAGTGACCTGTTTTGAGAATATCCATTTAGCCGCTGTGTAGAGGATGGATAGACAGCAGAGGGCGGAGCCTGATTTTCTTCTAATAGTAGTATTTGTTACATGAGGGTTGATGCTGACAGTAATACAAGAGCTTATAGGATACAGGAATCTGAGATGTAGATCTTAGAGGACCTTTGAGATCATCTAATCCACTCCCTTCATTTTACAGTCAAGGCAACTGAGGTGTAAGTTTCATCCTTGGCTAGGGCCCAGGAATTCCTTGTCCCAGCCTTCTGGTGTTTGAAATGGCTCAGCCCTTAGGACCTGCAAACCCGAAACCCAGGACAAGCTAATTAAGGCTCTTCATTCGTGCCTGCCTGGCCAAATGTGGCCGCCTGCCTGTAGGGGGGAGAAGACAAGATGCTGGGAGGTTGAGAAGGACTCTGAGGTTTCTTGGCTATTAAAGAGCTCTTGCCAAGCAACATTTGGTGAGTTCAGGACAATTGAATGAGAAACACATGGATTACATTTCCATTAAAATTACACATGGGTTTCCAAATGAAGGGGAATTGGGGACCTTAAGGTTGGATGACTCCAAAAAGCTTTACAAATAGTTCAGGACACTTAAACCCAATTTTTGGCTGGCCTTCCCCATCGCAAATTTGGGGACTGTTTGGTCAGTGGAGGGACCTGCAAAATTCCCTCTTCCTTCTCCCCACAAAATGTGACTATGATTAATGTCCATGAACTACTGTTCAAACCTAAATAATAAGGTTGAGTATTTAAGAGGGACAGAACCTTTTGATGAAAGATTTCTGTTCTTCCAAGATCCCCAGACAAAAAGAGAAAATCCTAAAGGCATCAAGGTCATCAATAGGGTTCCATCTTAAGCTACAGAATTTGAAAAAATTTAGAGTCTATATAGTCTAAACCCCTTGTTTTACAGATGAGGAAACTGAGGCATGAAACAATGACTTGACAGAGTCAGAATTAAGTCTTCTGATTCCAAGTCCATCACCCTTCCCACTGTGCCACACTGCTTGACCTTTAGTCCTTGTTGTTGACATGGGGTAGGCTTTGTGGAGAGCTGGATTTCGGGTCAGGTTCAATTTTTGCCTTTGATGTTTCTTTGGTAGGTAACCAGGAGCAAGGCATTTAATCTCTCTTCCTCCCCTGTAAAATAAAGATTATGACTGTAATCCCTGCCTTGCAAAGGTGTTCACTATTTGTACCTGTAAATTTATTTCATTGGCCTGGAGAATTCCTGGAGTAGAAATCCCCCCCCCCACCCCCCCCCCCGGACCTTCCCCAACCCAGGTCATCAACTCCTCAGGGAGTCATATAACATCACTCATTCTAGACAATGATATCATGTGGCACAGTGAACTGATTGTTGGACTTGGGGTCTGGAAGAATAGAGTTTAGTCCTTCCTCATACCATTACTTGAGGGTGACCCTCAATGAGTCAATTATAACCTCTTTCTGCATCAGTTTCTTCATATGTAAAGATAGTGATAATAGTATTTATTCCACAGGGTCATTGTGAGGATTAAGCAATAATCATGCTAGCAAAGTGCTTTACAAATATTTCATTTGATTCTCACAACAGCCCTGAAAGGTAGGTGCTATTCTTATCCCTGTTTTGCAGACCAGGAAATTGAGGCTTAGAAAGTTCAAGTGACCAGTCATATTACTAGTTAAAGGTCTGAGACAGATTTTGAATTCATGTCTTTCTGACTTCAACCTGAGCACTCTTCTCTGGGAGCCTTTGAGACAAGAGATAATTGAGATAATATCTGTAAAGAGCTACATAACAGTTAGTTCTTATTGCTACCCATCATTCCTGGTGCACAGGAGGCACTCGATCAATAGTAATTGATGGTTGTTCATTCTGTCAGTCTGGTAGTTATGGGAGGTCCCTTGCTCCTCCTCAGAAGTACCTTCATCAGTATGGAATCCTCAAAACACCATTAAGGCCACCCCAAGACAAGATGGCTGGAATGAGAGCCAATGAAAAGTCACTAGTGAGATGATAGCAAAGTTCATTTGCTGCGGGAGACCCAGGCAGCATGGAAATGTTCCACATCCAAAAATGCCTGAGGGCAAACTCAATCCAACTCCTTGGTCTAAAAGCAGTGATACCTGTGTATTGTGAGTCCCTTCCTCCCAGACCTGACCAGGAGCTCAAGGTAGCCTTGGAAAGATTAGCAATGGAGGCTGGGTGGCATCCTAGAAAAGACTAGTGCTTCTGCTCTTTTTGTGGTGGCAAAGAATTGGAAACTGAGGGGATGCCCATCAATTGGGGAATGACTAAACAAGTTGTAATATATGAATGTAATGGAATACTATTGTGATGTAAGAAATGATGAGCAGATGGATTTCAGAAAAAACCTGGAAAGATTTACATGAAGTGATGCTGAATGAAATGACCAGAACTAAGAGAACATTTTACACAGTATCAACAACATTGTATGATGATCAACTGTGGTAGACTTAACTCTTCTCATAAATACAATGATTCAAGAAAGTGCCAAAAGACTTATGGTCTAAAATGCTCTCCACACTCAGAAAAGAACTATGGAGTCAGAATGCAAACTGAAGCATACTATTTTCACTTTTGTTGTTGCTTTTTTGTTATTGTTCTTGCTTATTCTTTCTTGCATTTTTCCTTTTTTCTGATTAATGTGGAAATATGTTTAACATGATAGTAATGTATAACCTATATTAAATTGCTTGCTGGCCCTGGAAGCAAGGGAGGATGGAAGAAAAATTTGGAACTCAAGAAAAACCTTTACATGTAATTGAGAAAAAATTTTTTAAAAAATACTGGAGTGGGGGCAGCTAGGTGGAGCAGTGGATAAAGCACTGGCCCTGGATTCAAGAGGACCTGAGTTCAAATCTGGCCTCAGACACTTGATACTTACTAGCTGTGTGACCCTGGGCAAGTCATTTAACCCTCATTGCCCCACAAAGAAAAATGAAAGAAAGAGAGAGAGAGAGAGAGAGAGAAGAGAAGAGAAGAGAAGAGAAGAGAAGAGAAGAGAAGAGAAGAGAAGAGAAGAGAAGAAAAGAAAAGAAAAGAAAAGAAAAGAAAAGAAAAGAAAAGAAAAGAAAAGAAAAGAAAAGAAAAGAAAAGAAAAGAAAAAAGACTGGAGCTTCTTCACAGAGTTGAGGGAACAACTTTGTCAACTCAAGAAGTCTACACAAATAGAAGGTGCAAGAAAGTAGTGTAGGGCAGTGAATAGGGGGCTAGAGTGGAATCAGCAAGGCCTGAGTTTCATTCCTGCCCCAGAGACTTACTTACTGTGTGACCCTGGATAACTGGTTTCTCCTCTTGGGGCCTCAGGCAACTCATCTAATGATGATAGTAGCTATCATTTATATGGCACCTACTGTGTGCCAAACAGGCAGCTAGGTGGCACAGTGGAAAGAGAACCTCACCTGAAGTAAAGGAGACTCATCTTCCTGAGTTCAAATCTGGCCTCAGACATTTATTTAGTAGCTGTGGAACCCCAGGCAAGTCATTTAAACCTGTTTGCTTCAGTTTTCTCATCTGTAAAATGAACTGGACAATGAAACAGCAAACCACTCCAGCAGTATCTTTGCCAAGAAAATGCCAAATGAAGTCACAAAGAGTCAAACACGACAGAAAAATGACTGAACAACAACTACATGTTTATGCTGGAAATGAGAAGGCAGAGGAGAAATCAGGAAATATTTGACTTCTTTAAGTATTTGAAGGATGGGGGCAGCTAGATGGCGCAGTGGATAGAGCACCGGCCTTGGAGTCAGGAGTACCTGAGTTCAAATCCAGCCTCAGACATTTAACACACTTACTAGTTGTGTGACCCTGGGCAAGTCACTTAACCCCAATTGCCTCACTCTAAAAAAAAAAAAAAAGTATTTGAAGGACTATCATAAGGAGAGATTCTAGTTCTTCTCTTTGACCACTGAGAGTAGACCCAAGAGCAATGAATGGAAGTGGCTAAAAGGAAAATGTTAAATTACTGTCAAGAAAAACTCCCTAACAATTAAAACCATCCCAAAGTGGAGCAGACTGTCTTAGATGGCTGGTGAACTCATGAAAGGTCCCAGTATTCATTGCATTTTATATATATATATATATATTTTTTTTTTTTTTTGCAGGGCAATGGGGGTTAAGTGACTTGCCCAGGGTCACACAGCTAGTAAGTATCAAGTGTCTGAGACCAGATTTGAACTCAGGTACTCCTGAATCCAGGGCCAGTGCTTTATCCACTGTGCCACCTAGCCGCCCCCGCATTATATCTTAAGGTGGCTAAGAGATGGATGTAAGGGAGAAACTGGCTCTGGCTGGACATTCCTGTCTTGTTTCTTTTTTTGTTTGTTTGTTTGGTTTGGTTTTTGGTTTTGTTTTGTTTGGTTTTGTTTTGTTCGTTTTTGTTTTTTAGTGAGGCAGTTGGGGTTAAGTGACTTGCCCAGGGTCACACAGCTAGTAAGTGTTAAGTGTCTGAGGCCGGATTTGAACTCAAGTACTCCTGAACTCCAGGGCTGGTGCTCTATCCACTGCGCCACCTAGCTGCCCTCCTGTCTTGTTTCTTATTTCTTTCCTCCACACACTCTATGCCAATTGACCACAATACTCAGCATTATATCTCCAACACGTCTGGAATGCCATCCTTCTTCATCTTGGCTTCTTTTAGAGACCTTGGCTTCATTTAGTTCACAGCTTTGGAGTCTTTCCCTACGGTCCTCTTCCCATCACCCCCAATCCAATGCTCCCCTCTTCCTGAGATGACTTTGTATTTCATTATCTGTCCTGATGAGATACCCAGTGAAAGGTAAGCTCCTTGAAGGCAGCGATAGTGCCTTTATCTTTGCATTTCTAGCACAGTGCCTTCTGTTTAGAAGATGCATAATTGGCAATGAATGAAAGCAAGTCCTCAGGGCTGAATGGGTCATTTCAATAGAATTGGATGTTGATGACCTAAGAGACCTTTTCACAGGCATCCAGTGAGAGTTTTTTAAGTCTTTTTTTCTATTGGTTCTAGCATAACCATTTTATTTCCCAAGCACAGAGTCGTTGTCCCCTTTGGAAAGACAAAGCAGCAACAGTATGGCAGCCATGCCCCAAAGGAGTGTGTGTGTGTGTGTGTGTGTGTGTGTGTGTGTGTGTGTGTGTGTGAGTGAAATAGACACACACACACACACAAAAAAAAACAAAGACAAAAAGACAGATTCAGAGATGGAGAGACAGAGAAAGACACACACAGAGACAGACAGAGAGAGACAGAGATAGAAACACAGAGAGATTTAGCTTTCATGGTGATATTTTATTTTTAAATATTTATGCTCTCTGTAAAGTATTTATTGAACTAATTTGTTTTAAAAAATTAAGTAACCAGAAACCATTATTTGTACTCTCCAGAGAAGCCAGGATTTAGGCTTGTTCAGAAATGTTTTGGGAAGTCTATTTCTGCATCATTGTTTTCTTGCTTAATTCTGGTTGCTTTTTTCTATTTTTTCTGATGAGAAGCATCTGTAATTCTAGATGACTGTGGACAAACAAGAACCAACTTATGTGTCTTTCCAATAATGGAGTTAGTGCAAGGCATACTTGGCATCCTAATTTCAGTAACATGGTTGAATTTTTCAGACCCTGTCAGTCAACAAACTTGTGTTAAGGTCTTACTATATGCCAGGCACCGTGAGTGCTAGGAATACAAAGAAAGACAAAATCCAGTCCCTGCCCTCAAAGATTTTACATCTTAGTAGAGGAGAAAACATATAAATAGGTACATACGAGACACAGAATAGAAAGTTAATATCACTGAAAAGGCTATTGTCTGTTCTTCATTGTGAAGAGTACTAATGAAATCAAAGGGTCTTGTGCATGAATTAGACTTAAGTTAGGCAGAGTTGCACAAAGTCATCAGCCTCACTAGCTCTTCCAGAGTCATCAAAGTCCAGTGGCAAGACAAAAGTCAAGATGACTGGCCATGGCCTAGGATGCCGCAGAGGCTTACTTACTATGTGACCCTGGATAACTGATTTTTCCTCTTGGAGCTTTGGGCAATTCTTCAATGATGATAATAACTAACATTTATATTGCACCTGCTGTGTGCCAAGCAGGCAGCTAGGTTGCACAGTGGAGAGAGCACCTCACCTGGAATAAGGAAGACTCATCTTTCTGAGTTCAAATCTGGACTTGTGCTGAATCTTGAAGGACTCGAGCCAGGGAAGCCAGGAGGGGGAGGTGAGAGGGGCAGAGCATTTCATAAATAAATTATAACCAGTACAGAGACATGGAGATAGGGCATGCAATGATTTGTACAGGAAATTGTAAGAAGGCCAATACAACTAGAAAACAGAGTGTGTGGAGGGGATTAAACTTTAAGAAGACTGGGGGGCAGCTAGGTGGCACAGTGGATAGAGCACCTGCCCTGGAGTCAGGAGGACCTGAGTTCAAATCCGGCCTCAGACACTTGACACTTACTATCTGTGTGATGCTGGGCAAATCACTTAACCCCAATTGCTTCACCAAAAGAAGAAGAAGAAGAAGAAGAAGAAGAAGAAGAAGAAGAAGAAGAAGGAGAAGGAGAAGGAGAAGGAGAAGGAGAAGGAGAAGGAGAAGGAGAAGGAGAAGGAGAAGGAGAAGGAGAAGGAGAAGGAGAAGGAGAAGGAGAAGGAGAAGGAGAAGGAGAAGGAGAAGGAGAAGGAGAAGGAGAAGAAGGAGAAGGAGAAGGAGAAGGAGAAGGAGAAGGAGAAGAAGGAGAAGACGATGACGACGACAATGATGATGACTGGGAAGATAAGAAGAGACAAATTTGTGAAAAGCTTTGAATGCCAAGAAGAGGATTTTACATTTTATCCTGTAGATAATAGAGAGCCATGGAGGTCATTGGTAGGGGTGTGGGGAGGACTAGTCATATCTACTTTTTAGAAAAATGACCTTGGCTACTAAGAGAAGGATGTACTGGACTGAGTAGGGCCTTGAGGCAGGAAGCCCAATTGGAACTTTATTGCAGTCATCTAGGTGGGAGATGGTGAATGTCTAAAAGAAGGTGATGGCTGTGTGAGTGGAGAGATGGAGAAAAGGGAACCTAATCGAGAGCTTCTGTGAAGGTAGAAATGGACAAACTTGGAAACAATTAGACATATTGTGGTGAAAGAGACTTCAATCAGGGCCTCGAGCTTGAGTACTGGGAGTGTAGTGATCTCCTTGGTGGTAATAAGAAAATCTGGAAGAGATGAGTGTGGAGGATCATGGGAGTACTTCTGCTTTGGACATGTTGAGTTTGAAATACCTACAGGGACACCTTGTCAAAATGCCCAATAAGGAGTTGGTGATATTCAGGTATCAATCAGGAGGGAGTTTCAGGTTAGGTATTTAGATCTGGAAGCCATCTTCGTAAAGATGATTATTGAACCCAGGGGAAATAATGGAACAACTAAACAAAATAGTATGGAAGACGTAGAGAAGTGTGAGTAGGATAGAGCCTTAAGGGATACCCACCATTAGTAAGTGTGATCTCGACAAAAAGTCAGCAAGAATGATCAGACCACAAAGAAGAACCAAGAGAGAACATTGTCACGAAGACCTAGAGAGGAGAGAGTATTCAACAGGAGGAAGTGACCGTCTGTGTCCAACAGTGGCTGCAAAGGGGTCTAGAAGGATGAGGAATAAGAAAAGGCCATTAGCTTGGTCAATGAAGAGATCATTAGTAATGATGAAGAGGGCAGTTTCCATTGAATTATGAGGCCAGATTACAGAGGGTTTAGGAGTGAGAGAAAGGAAGTGGAGGCACAAAGTGTAGATGGCTTCTTCTAAGAGTTTATGCCTGAAGGGGAGGAAAGATATAGGCTAATAGCTAGCAGGAATGATTGGCTCAAGTCAGGGGATATTTTAAGGATTGAGGCTACAAGCACAGGAACAGAGAAGGATATCATAGATAGGAAGAGTTTGGCATTAATGGGGGAGGTGATAGATGGAGCAATCTGCCAGAGAATCCTGGGAGGGTTGGGAACAAAGATGCATGTAGAGGACTTTTCCTTGGCAAAGAGAAAGACAACTTTTTCATCTAAGATGGGAGAGAAGAAGGAGATGGTAGAGAAAGTTGCCTGCATTATCTTGAGATGGTTAAGGTATGGTGGTAAAAGAATAAATCTATAATCATTTCTATGTGAAGCCAAGGTGGAGTGGAGAAGTAGGTCATGGAAACTGGGTATATTTGGTAACTGGAAAGTTAGGGAACTTGAGGAAGTAACAATATGTCTACTGAAGTCCCCTAGTATGAAGGTAGATGGGGAGGAGAGAAAAACCGTGATCAACACACTGAATTCCTGGAGGAAGGCAGGAGGCTGTCCTAGGTATCAATGGATAAGAACTTCAAGAATCAGGATTAGGTGATCACTTTAGAGGATGTCCCAAACCACCCACCTCCCCATGCTAGCAGGTCTGATTGGTTTCTGTCTTATGATGTCCTAGGCAGTAAAGTGCCCATTAGCAAGGAAGCTGTAAGTTTCTAGAGTAGAAAGTTACAGGAAACAATTTCTGAAAAGACTGATCATTTAAAGGAAGATAATGTTTCTGGCATCATAGATTAAGAGGTGGAAAGAATCTTAGAGACTGGCAAGGTCAATTTATCCACTTTACTGATAAAGAAACAGCTTCATTGAGGTTATCAGAATAAAATTCAATAATATATGTAAAATATTTGGCAAAACATAATTGCTGGCTATAACCAATGATAGTCAAAGGAAGGTTGATTTATAAGAGGAAGGTCTTTCAAGGCCTTAAGAATATAGAATCATACATCTCAAGTCGGAAGGGTCCTCAAAGTCCTCCTAGTTCAGTCCATTCATTTTATTTATTTATCTATCTATCTATCTATCTATCTATCTATCTATCTATCTATTTATTTATTTAAATTAATAAAGTATTTTATTTTTTCCCATTACATGTAAAGATAGTTCTCAACTTTTGTTTATACAAGCTTTCCAATTTCAGATTTTTCTCCCTCTGTCCCCTCCCTCCCCCTCCCCTAGGCAGCAGGTAATCTGATATAGGTTTTATATATATATCATTAGTCATGTTATAAGAGAAAAATCAGAGCAATGATGAAACACCTCAAAATAGAAAAACATCAGGACCAAAAACAAAAGAAATAGTATGGTTCATTCAGCATCTATACTCCACAGTTCTTTTTTTTTTCTCCTGGATTTGGAGATCCTCTTCTATCATAAGTTCCCTGGAACTTTTCTGTACCATTGCATTGGTGAGAAGAATATAGTCCATCACAGTAGCTCAACATTCAATGTTGATGATACTGTGTACAATGTTCTTCTGGTTCTGCTCATCTCACTCATCATCAGCCCATGCAAGACCTTCTAGGTTTCTCTGAACTCCTTCTGCTCATCGTTTCTTACAGCACAATAGTATTCCATTGTATTCATATACCACAACTTGTCCAGCCATTCCCCAATTTATGGGCATCCCCTCAACTTCCAATTCCTTGCCACCACATAAAGAGCAGCTATAAATGTTTTTGTACATGTGGGTCGCTTTCCCCTTTCCATGATTTCTTTGGGCAAAAGACCCAAAAGTGGTATTGCTGGGTCAAAGGGTATGCACAGCTTTATCGCCCTTTGAATCCATTCATTTTATAAGGGGAAAAAAAAACTGTGGCCCTGAGAAGTTAAATGATGACCAAGATCATACAACTAGAATTAATAGCAAGAGTTGAGTTTGACCCTAGAACCAATGCTTTTTCTAGGTGACCTTGGGCAAACCACTTAACTTATGGGCCTCAGTTTCCTTCTTCTATAAAATGTGAAAGTCATATTGCATAGTTTCTAAGGTCACTTCTAGCTCTTAATCTTGTGATCTATGAACTACGTACTTCTTTTAGAGATGTACCTGTATGTGTTTATTGGTTCATCTCATTAACATACAAACCCATTTAAAGAAACAAATGAACAAACAGACAAAAATAACCCAGAGAATTGGTAGCCTTGGAGTTGAGATTAAGGCTTAAAGTTTTAATTCTCTGGGTACATCTAGGAATATAAAAACCCAATCACTCCCAGGATTTGCCATATGGCATCCTGTTCACAGAATCCCAGACTGAGAGCCAAGAGGATTCTTACCCAAGAATCACCTCTCTCATATCCTCTGTAAGTGACCATTCAGCCTCAGCCTTCCCCACTGTCCTTTGAAACAATTCTTCTTAATAACTAAAAGTCTCCTTTGTGGTTGCCACTGATTGGAAGCCTCTTGCTATCTCTTATTTTCCTCCATCTATCTCTCTCCTTCCTCCTCTATTCCTCTTCCTCTACAGATCAGCAGATTAGGGATGAGCTGGAAATTTGCAGTTTGAGAATCGCCTATAATAGTGAGAGTCTCAGGGACCTGGCCAAGGTCATACCACCAGCACATATCAGAGGTGCGATTTGAATCCCAAATCATTCCCTTGTCCACTTGCCAACTGACATAGTTTATTTTCTCCTTTCTACCACATCAGTCCCAAATGGTTTCTTCCCATTATCATGTGACCAAGATAGCCTTTCACCTCATTCATCTGCTTTATCTCTCTTTCCAGATCAGCCAAGGTCCCATTTTTGTACCAGGCATTTGGGGCCCGTATTTCTCAGCTATGGTGCCTGGATTTTGGCTAAATGAAGGAGGGCAGAGCGTTACTGGAAAACTGGTAAGTTAAGAGAATGGACTGATCCTTCAGGACATTCATCCATTCACCCATGGATTCATTCAATAAACCTTGATTAAGGCACCCACTAATAACATCCAGGTTCTCATGGAGTCCTGGGGGCGACAGAAGGTTTAGATAAAACATAATTCCTTTTCTCCTGAAACTCATGGGTAGGAGGCTAAGACATCTTCATAGATAACCATAATAAGAATATATGGATTCTAGATATATTAATGATTTATAATATTAGCTCTATTGATTTAGAATGAAAGGGGACCTTGAAGGGAGCAAGTGACTGAGATGAGATTTGGACCCAGTTCCTCAGATTCCCAAGCTGGGGCTCTTTCCACTATAGCATGCTGTTCCTCATAATTATATGAGATAGACATTGAAGAGGGGCCTTAATTGAATGCCTTGTGTGGCTCTTGCAGTTCTGTAAGAAAATACAAAACCCGACCAGCCAGGCCACACACATATCTTAGCAGGTCCCATGTCCCAAGAGGGTTCACTGGAAGTTAAATCAATAGAATTTGCTTTGCTTTTGCTGGCTTAGGTGAATAAGTGAATGAGTGGAGATTGATGAGCCTGGGTCTTTTATCGTGAGCGTGGCTTTTCCAGCTACCAGAGTGCATGTGATAACCCCATCTGCAGCTCCAATCTGCCAAGCTGCGGGGAAGAGGAGGAGGAAGGGGAGAAGGGACTGAGAGGGACTGAGAAACCCAGCTGGAGGACAGGGGTTAGCCTGTAAAGGAGAAGAAGAGATGCTGCCCAAAGCATCTTGGGATAAAAGGTCCCTGGGAATATCTTCTGGCATGGTGATTAGTTCTCTCTATTCTTCCACCTGTTTCTACTCCTTGACTCTCTACCTCCTGTTCCTGACCCTGTTCTAGGATCCAGGCTAAGAGTAATTGTACTGTCACAGTCTAGATCCAGAACATTGGAAGGTGGGTAGTGCAACGCATCTTAGACTCACAGAATCTCAATTTGGAAAGGACCCCAGATGGCCACAAATCCAACCTTCACTCAAACAAAAGTCTCCTCTGTAAGGCAATGAAGAAGAGAACATCCTTTTTTTTTGTAACAAGCTAACAAGTATCTATTAAGTTTTACTTATGTGTCAGACAATGAAGAGGTCCCCTTTACTTTGTTTCAAGATCTTTAGGGGGCATCTAAGCACGGGCCCTGAATTCAAGAGGACCTGAGTTCAAATCCAGCCTCAGACACTTGACACTTACTAGCTGTGTGACCCTGGGCAAGTCACTCAACCCTTATTGACCTGAAAAAAAACAAAACGACAACAACAAGAACAACAAAAAGAATAGATGGCACTGAATAAATACTGTGCGGCTTTCCCTTTATTTTTCTAATGGCCAAAGGAGGTCTTAACAAGCTCTTCTCTTCTCTGCCACCTGATCAACCCTTGATCGCTCTTTGTTTGCTTCCTCTCCACAGTCAGATTATTTTAATAGCTAGACCCCAGCCTTTGTGGATTCCAGCTTGGGACAAGCATCCACTCCCAAGTAGATAGCAGTCAGTCTCTTCCTCCCCCTTAGCCATCATCCCTCCAACACTGAATCTTTTCCAGAAAATCATCTGCGTACAGCTAGAGCAAGCCACAGACATTCATAAGCAAGTATTCATAAGCTCCTTGGCATCTTGCTCTGGGGACAACCTTTTCATATGGATGTGAAAGATGCAGTATAATCCACAGCTCCCATCTCTGCTCTGGGCTCTGGCAGCTCTTGGCGACTCCGAGTTTGAGAGAAAGTGCCAGCCTTTTGGAGAGGTGGAGATTTATTTCCCTGAGAGCTCTGCCAGAGCTCAGGCCTTGTCTTTAGTGGACACAGAGATACATGTGTGGGCGGAGAGTGTCCCCAAAGTCGTGGTGCAGCTTTAAGTCATTAAAGCTTAAAAGTGCATTAAGACTTTGGGGACAATCCATAGCAATAGATAGGTATATATCTCCTCTATTCCTTTGTGTGGGTTTGTAGTCTCCACCGCCAGTCTCTGTGTTGGTCTATACATGTATACACACACACACACACACACATCACACACATGTAGTACATGTGTGTATATAATACATATATACATGTATGAATTGTGTTTATGTGTAGATATGTACAGATGTATATATGCGCATGCATAGACATACACATAAACGTGTTTGAAATGTGTGTATGTGTATATATGTACATGTGTATATGTGTGCATGCAAAAACACACACACACACACAGTCTACCGATATAGATGTGTACCTGTTATACAACTCATCAGAGTTATATTAACTCATCAGAGTTGTCCGGGGGCAACTGAAAGATTCAGTACCTTGCCTAGGTATGAATGAACACGGGCAGGTAAATGGCACAGGGAATAGAGCGCCAGGCCTGGAGTCAGAAAGAACTGAGTTCAAATCCAGCCTCAGTCACTTACTAGCCACGTAACCCCGGGCAAGTCACTTAAGACTGTTTGCCTCAATTTCTTCATCTGTAAAATGAGCTGGAGAAGGAAACAGCAAACCACTCCAGTATCTCTACCAAGAAAACCCCAAAAGGGGTCACAAAGAATTGGACTCAACTGAAAACAACTGAACAACTGGATATGAATAAGAAGCAAATGAGCATAATGGAAAGATAACCAACCGTTGAGTAAGGAAGACCTGGGTTCAGATCCTGCCTCTGAAATTCTAGGAAACTCTTGAAGAGGTTTTTGAAGAGGATCCCCATCAAGGTCAAGTTAGATTAGGTGACTCTTGGTGCCCCTCTCAGCTCTGAAGTTCTGTGATTCTGTAGTACAGTGCCAATTTATTTATTTACTTCCTTGTTTGTTTGTTTATTTATTTACTGGGCAATGAGCATTAAGTGACTTACCCAGGGTCACAGAGCTAGTAAGTGTCAAGTGTCTGAGGTCAGATTTGAACTCAGGTCCTTCTAAATTCAGGGCTAGTGCTTTATCCACTGTGCCACCTAGCTGCCCTGGTACCACTGAGGCTTCTCTATATCCTATCTCCAACATCTGCTTGTATACCCTAAGAAAGGGACACAGTCACATTAAGCATTAAAGTCAGGATTAGAACCCAGGGTTCTCCTATTCCAAGTCTGGTGTTTTGTTTTGTTTTGTTTTGTTTAAACTACACCTTCCATCCTTTAATTTAAATCATTTTGCTCTCATAGATTAGAGGGTGGCTTGAATTCTGCAAAGTGAGGGTTGGTTTCTAGCTCTAACATTCACTCTCTATGTGGCCTTAGATGTCAATTTACCTTAAGTTGTGAGAGAAGAGGAAAGGAACAACCTTTTATTAAGCACTTACTATGTGCCAGCCATAGTGCTAAGCACTTGACACATATAATCTCATTTGATCCTCACAACAACCCTGGGGGGCAGGGTAAATGCTATTATTATCCCCATTTTACAGACAAGGGAATGGCAGAAGATGGAGGTCAAGCGACTTGCTCACAGTCAAAAAATTAGTGAGTGTGTGAGGGCAGAGTTGAATTCAGGTCTTCTGGTCTCCTGGAACTGCAACACCTATCTGCCACAGTTTAATTGTCTTTTATTTTGTTTTTGTTTTTATTTTGTTTTTTGTTTGCTTTTTTCCAAGGCAGTGAGGGTTAAGTGACTTGCCCAGGGTCACAAAGCAAGTGCCTGAGGCCAGATTTGAACTCAGGTCCTCCTGAATCCAGGGCTGGTGCTTTATCTACTGTGCCACCTAGCTGTCCCCAATTTCCTTGTCTTTTAAAGAGAAATCATACAACCTCCCCTATTCAGTGAGCAAAGCACTTGTGACATTTGAGTAAGACTATGCCTGTATAATAAGCATTGTGAACTCCAAAAAGCAGAGAAGGCTTAAGTCCATATGCAGAAATTGGCCTTTCTACAAATTGGCAAATGGGACCTACTTGTGTATGTGTTTAAACAACTATGTTAAGGGTTTAAAAGACAATTGTGTTCATTAAAAACACTTTTATTGAGTTCAAAATAAGTTTGAGTTGAGTTAGTTAAAATAATGAAATAAACACAACTTTCCTGGATTGAAAATGGATTGTTTTGTCAATTTGATGTTTCAAATTTGATAATTATATTTTTAATTGTATTCTTCCCCACCTCCCCACTCCCCCTGCCAAGCCCCAAATCAAGCCTTTTTCCTATGATTTGGATGGATTCCATCGGCCTGTTTACAGATGGTCAGGTCCTTTGGTAAATGGGCCAGTTTCTGCATATGGGCCCTTTATACTCGTCCTCACATCTGTTTGTTCCTTTGCCAAAATGTATGCTGTCTTTCTTACTTTCTCCCTCAGATGTGTTTTTGATGGCAGAATACATGTTTCCTCCACATTTTATACATCGAACTCCTACCTCCTAAGGCTCAGGGCTTTGGGTGATTAGGGTCAGCCAACAGAGCCCTTGGGAAGAAACTCTTTTAAAGAGGCAGTGTACTAGACAAAGGGAGACCCAAGAGAGAGGAAATGGCAAGCTGGCCCTGACTAAGCCAAATTCAAAGGGTGCTGAAATCTAAGAGGCCACCTTGGAGGCGACTGGCATGTCTGTAGCAATAGTGCAAAGCCGAGGAGTCAGGAAATATACATATACATACATATATATATATATGTGTGTGTGTGTGTGTGTGTGTGTGTGTATATATATATATATATATATATATATATATATATATAACAGGAAGCATCAGGCATCAAGGAAAGGCTGCCATGTGATTGCTCTGGCAAGGAGGGTTGCCTTCCTCATGTCTCCTTGTTCAATCACATCCCTGCTGCCCTGCATCTGCATTCATAAAACCTTCTCTTATTCTCAGGCCAGTAATGCTCTATCTCCTTAGATGATGGCAATGGCCCAAGCAAGGACTACACTCACTCTTTCAATGTGCACATTTACTGCAAGCAAGGCTCCAAGCCTGTATCAGAGGTTGTGTCTGAGCCAAAGTGGCTAAAAGCCATTGAAGCCGCTCTGCTTTCTTCACAAAGTTTTGTCAATGATCTACCTCTTCCTAGGATCCCCAAAGTTCAAATCAATTGATCCCCTTGTCATTTAGACAAAACGAGCAGAACCTGTCCTCCTGACAAGATATAATCTCGCAGACTAGAAAAGCAAGACAGTGATGAAGCAACCTATTTGAATCTTTATTTGTCTATCATTCACAACACCAGAAGTAAAGGTCATTTTGTTCATTTTCCATGACCAAAACATATAGATAACTCCCATCCCCCACAGCAAAAATAAAAACTGTCTTCCTAACCATTAGAATGATCTCAAAATGTAATGGGTTGCTATATTGGTCTGTTGTAGGAATTGGTGAGATTTAAACTGAATAACAGAAAACTCAGGGGGACATAACAGATGTCATGAAGTAATTGAAAGGCTGCCCAGTGGAAGTAGGATTTAGACTTATGTTCCCTGGCACCAAAGGGTTGAACTAGAAAGGATGAGTATGTTTCAATAATATCATCAAACAACCCAGGAAGGAATGGGAGATGCTCAATAAAAAAAAGAAAAAAGAAAATTTTGAAAACACAATGGGAAACAATTCTAATGGGGGGAGGAGGCAAAATTTGTCTGAAGAGAAATGGAGGCACAGAGTATTTAACCAACTAACCTGGATTTGAAAATGACATGTTCAAAATGGGAGAAAGAAGAAATATAACAAAAAGACCATCTATAAGAGCATGGCAAGGCCATGAAAAATGGTGTCAGGAAATCTAAAATTCAAAATAAGCTGAGGCTGATAGAGAAGCTAAGGAGAGCAAAAAGGGTGTTGGTTTGTTTAGCTATATTGGGAAGGTGGGGGGAAGGTAGGGATATTAATGGAAAATCCCTTCCCTTGGAGTGGATTGGGATAATGATAACTGACAATAGCTTTTCAAGTGTTAGTCTGTTTGTTTCCTTGGTCAAGGAGAATGAACTTTATACTAGAAATGATTGAACAAAAATAACAAGCAGAGAGTAGATATCCAATATAAGTAAAAGGATAACAAGAGGACACCTACTTACTCTTGATGAATTCAAGTCCCTTAGCACATGAACCATATCCATGGGTACTGAAAGAATGGGCAAATGTAACTGTTGAGTCATTGTCAGAAATATTTGAAAGATCTTGGAGGAAGAGAAAGGTGCACAAAACTGGAAAAGGGAAAATGGCCTAGTCTTCAAAAATGGGAAGAAAACAGTATAGAAATGAAATAATATTTGTAAGGCACTTAGCACAGTACCTGGAACATGGTAGCCACTTAGTAGTAAATGCTTATTCCCTCCCTGAAAATGGTAGACCAGTAAGACTGACTTCAATTCTTGGCAGAATTCCATACTGGATGATTAAAGAGATGGTTGAGGAACAACCAGAAAAAAAAAACACAACCCAAAACTAGGATTACCAAAAGCCTACCTGCTGTCATCAAAGACAGGTTATTCCAGACCAGCCTTATTTTCTTTTTGACAATGGAAATATTTTGAATATAGTTTATTTAGCAAAACTTTGGATAAAATGTCTTGTATTATTATTACAAAAAAGAAATTGGAAAGTTAGGGATGAAACAATAATACAATCAGAAGGATTAATAAATTATTATATTGTGAGACTCAGGAGTATTTGCTATTGGTTCTAGGGGGTCTCTAGCAGAGCATCCCAAGGATCTGTGCTTCACACTATGCTATTTAGTATTTTCTATCAATAATTTGTATAAAGGCATAGACAATGTGCTCATCAAATTTTCATATGACACAAAATGGGGAGGAATAGTTTCCACATTTAGATAAGAGAGTAAGGATATGTGGTAAAAATTATTTGTGGTAAAGATTAATATAGGAAGTTTTAGCTGAATCATTTGAGAGATCGCACATGCTACTGAGGCAGCTTTTGAAGGACCTCCCCTTTTGGTAGGAAAACTCGAGAACACGAGGAACTTCCTGACACGAACTTAAAAGTGAGTGTGGAAATGGAAGTTGGTGTTCTTTGGCTGTTAATCTTAGCAGTGGCGGCGCGTGCAGGCAAGAGGAGTTCGGAAACACATGGTTGGTGTTCAGCTTTGGGTGTGCTGGTTCACAGCCTGGTGGGCAGTTTGGGATTTGGTGAGTTTTATAAAGGAAAATAGACTAAGTTTAGATCTAAGGTCATTCATCTGTATTTCTATTTCCCTATCTCCCTAATTGGTATCACCTTTTGTTGTCTAATTAATTCCCAAGCAATAAAAATGAATCCCTCACAGATTAAAGCTCAGAGTCTCCTTTTTCTTAGTGGTCTGGGAGATATATATAAAAGGGAAAAGTTAAAAGGGGGAGTTTAATGCTCTGTATATCCGATTTTGAATCTCACAGATAGTAAGATTTCTTGAAAGGATACAGCACTGGGCTTACAAGTAAAGGAAATCCTGCCTAAATCACAATCAGGAAAAATTGCCAGCAAAGTCTTAGATTTTTCCAAGCTGAATGTGCTGTTGCTTCTATATCCCATTCAGGATAAATACAAAATCTTTCACTTGAGTGCAAAAGAAAATCAACTTCATAATATAAGAAGAGTAAGACATGGAAATATAGCAGTTATTCTGGAGGGGGCAGAAAATCATATAACCTATCATACGCAGCACACAAGCACTTGTGACTTTCAAATAAGATTATGTCTATATAAGAATACTTTTTTTTAAAAAAGATCCAGGTGTTTTAGTGAACTTCAAGCTCACCATGAGTTAACAGTTAATTGTTAATATCATTAATACATTAATATCACACTGTGAATCAATATCAAACACTGTAAGTCAACAGTGTGATACTGGGACAAAAAAGCTAACACAATCTTCTGCTGAACTCAGGTATACTGTGGGGGTCTAGGGAGATGTGAGTCCCACTGTACCCTTCTCTAAAATCCAGCACTTAGGAGTGAAAACATACCTTTGGTGTGTTATATTCATGGCCAGGTGCTGAATTTTAGGAAGCACATTGCCAAGCTGGTGAATATGCAGAAGGGAATGAACAGAGTGGTGAACAGTCCTTTTTTCTGACTTTTTAAAAGGATTTAAATGGAAAGGGAATGTTTAAGGTGGAAAAGAGGAGATTTGAAGAGATGGCATATGATAGAATGCCTGTTCTATTTGGATCTAAAGGACAGAATTAGGAGCAATGGGTACAATATGAGAGAAATTAGTCTTAATGTTGGAGGGGGTGAACAAAATAGCTTCCCTAATTCTAGAATTGTCCAAGTATGGACAATATGGGGCAGCTAGGCGACACAGTGCACAGAGCAACAGACCTGGAGTCAGGGAAACTCAGCACCCCTCATCACCAGTTCAAACCTGGCCTTTTACATTTACTAACTGTGTGACCTTGGGAAAATCACTTAACCCTGTTCACCTCAGTTCCTCATCTGTAAAATGAGCTGGAGAAAGACATGGCAGACCACTCTAGCATCTTTGCCAAGAAAACCCAAATGTGGTCACAGAGAGTTGGGCATGACTGAAAAACCACTGAACTCAACAAACTGTGGAAGAGGCTGTTTCAGGAGGTCATGAGCCATGTCTTTCTAGAAAAGTCTTCATTCAAAGTCTCCTTAGCCACTTTGGCAGAATGGCTCTAAGAGAATATTTTGTTCAAGGGCAGATTAGGTCAGATGGCCCCGGACTTCCTGAAGTTCTGTGATCTTGTGATGTCATGGTCCATCCTCACAATTAAATATAGATCTTTCAGACCTTCAGATCTGAGGGGTTGACTAGACTGATACTCCATTAAACAGCAGCAAGAGGCTGTTCTTGAAAGACTTTTTCCAGTCCCTTTCACTTGGTCATGATTTGGATGTGATGATTCCTTTCACTTTAATCTCTTATCCTTCTTAGAAAGCCAATCAACCCAATTCTGGAAGATAATAATAATAATAATAATAATAACTAATATAGATAAATTTGAAGTATGTAAATATTTATCTCACTGTATCCTCACAACTCTGTGAAGTAGATGCTGCTATTCTTTTTTTTTAAAAAACAAATAAGGAAATTGAGGCTGAGAGACTCAAGTGACTTTTCCAGATAGTAGTTAGTATCTAAGTCAGAATTCTATTTCATGTCTTCTTGACTCCAGGTCCTGCACTCTATCCAGTAGAGAAGTTAGTTACCTTTGGGCAGGGATACTACCCACCTCCAGACACCTATATATTGGTAGTCTTATGTAAGGTACTCCCCCTTTCTTATGTGCTGGTACATTGTGTAACAAATGTTGACATTTCTCTAAAATAGAAATATCTAACTGAAATAGAAATTGATCCTTATGGGCCAAATATTGAGTCAGAAAAATCTCAAATTAGCATTATCTCAGTTTTGTTGTATTTTTATTTATTTTGTTAAACATTTTAATCTGGTTGTACTCATTTTATAGATGAGGAAACTGAGGCAGAGGGAAATGAAGTGACTTGTCCCAGTCACACTTCTAGTAAATAGTAGCCCTTGGGTTGTGTGGTTGACACTCCTGTGATAGACTAAGCCCATAATTACTAGTGTGAACAGTACACCCAAACACTGACTATTCAGTTCTCTGTTTTCCTTTCCACTACAGACTTCTCTCTTTTTTATGTTGAGGCAGAATTTTGTTGTGTGGATTCTTGTAGAGTTAGAGTTGGGAGACACATGAGTTTGAATATTGGCTCTGATCCCTACAAACTGTGGTGATCAATCACTTATTGCCCTGAACTCCTCATCCTAGCCCCTCAACACCAACCCCAACGTACTCTACTTCAGGGATGGGAGCTAACGGGAAACAACAGCAGTTGTTCCACACCTCAAGTATCCAGCAGCAGGCAAAATCTGATTTTATTAGCTTTTATCATTACTTTCTCTTCTTTGGGCTTTGTTCTGTGGTGGTACTAGAGAAAGGAAGCCACAAACCACCATGTGCACATTTTCACACACTATAGAACTATTACCAGGAAAGGCGCTCTCTGTATCCTGCCCATTTTCTCCCACACTTTCACAGCTTCATCCTCAAAAGCCAAGTAACAAGTAGCTCACCCTAATTGCTGGATCCTCGCCCACACTCTCATGTTGCCTGAGTGTCCAATGCACTCATTTTATAGAGAGGAAACTGAGGCAGAGGGAAATGAAGTGACTTGGCCCAGTCACACATCTAGTAAGGATCTTGAAGCAGGATCTGATATCAAGTGTTCTTGATTCTATTTACTGTGCTGCCTGACAAAGAGGTAGCTAGGTGGCACCATAGTGTGCAGAGTGTTGGGTGTGGAGTAAAGAAGACTCAACTTCATGAGTTCAAATCCATTCTCAGACACTTCCTACCTGTGTGACCCTGGGCAAGTCACTTAACCCTGCTTGCCTCAGTTTCCTCATTTTAAAATAAAATGGAGAGGGGCAGCTAGGTAGCACAGTGGATAGAGCACCGGCCCTGGAGTCAGGAGGACCTCAGTTCAAATCTGGCCTCAGAAGCTTGACACTTACTAGCTGTGTGACCCTGGGCAAGTCACTTAACCCCAATTGCCTCACCAAAAAAAATAAATAAATAAATTTAAAAAATAAATAAAAAAATAAAATGGAGAAGGAAATGACAACCACGTCCAGTATCTTTGCCAAGAAAACTGCAATGGGTTCATGAAGAGTTTGACATGACTGAACAACAGCAACAGCAACAACTAGCTGGAGTTTCCTAAATCCCAGGTCAGAGCCCCATTGCCTGTAAATTGCACTGGCAAGCTCAGACAAACCTGCCTTAGTTGTGGGCTAGACCAACCTGAAAGGTACCCATTCATTTGAAGAAATCGTGTATGTGCATACATGGGTAGGTACTTATCACTGTTTGGTTTTTTGTTTGACTTTTGGTTGGGCGTAGCCCTGTTTGGAGTGCTTAGTATAGGAAAAAAATAACTGGCAGATCAGATCAGTAGACGTGAAGCCATCAATTGATATTTCAAGATGGCAGAAGAGAAATATGGTACAAAGTGAGAGAAGCAGCAAGATTGTGATGGGCTTAACAACTCAGAGAGCCTTCATCTAGTCTTACCCACACCTGTGCAGAAATTCCCATGACATGAGGCCTGATGAGTGGTCATCCAATTAATCAATTAATCAAAAAGCATTTATTAATCACTTACTATGTGCCAGGAATTGTGTTACGCTTCCAGTGGACATCCTCTTCCGGGTAAGGAGAATCCACCACATCTCGAAGCAACTCATTTCACCTCTGCATTCCTTCTCTCTCTCTTTTTTTTTTTTTTAGTGAGGCAATTGGGGTTAAGTGACTTGCCCAGGGTCACACAGCTAGTAAGTGTTAAGTGTCTGAGGCTGGATTTGAACTCAGGTACTCCTGACTCCAGGGCCAATGCTCTTATCCACTGCGCCACCTAGCTGCCCCCACCTCTGCATTCCTTACAATCTCTTGGAAGTTTTTCCTGACCTCAAGCTGAAATGTCGTTTCTCTCCATTGCTCCTTGTTCTGCTCACTAGGTACAAAAAAGCAAATTGAATCCTTCTCCCACTTGCCAGCCTTTCAGACCCTTGAAGTCAGCTATAATCCCCTTCCCCCTCCCCCAACTTTTTCTTGTCCAGGTTAGACACGGCCGTGGACAATATGCCTCCCTCTTCTGCCCTGCCTGTTCTAACAATGTCCCATCTTGCCAGTGGACTCTTTAAAACAGCATCTATACTCGGAATGACTTGAGTTTTCTCAACAATACAAACCCAAAGGACTATTGATGAAACAGACTATCCACCTCCAAAAAAAGAAATTATATTGATGGAATCCAGACTGAAGCATGCTATTTTTCACTTTCTTTCATTTTTTTCTTTTAATCAAATTTTCTTGTACAAAATGACAAATATGTTAATGTTTTACATAGTCAGACATGTATAACCCATATCTGATTGCTTGATGCCTCAGGGAGGCAGGGAGGAATGAGGGAATGAGGGATAAAAATTAGAACCCAAGGCTATAAATAAAAATGTTTATTGCATTACATCCCAGTCATCTATAAGTGATCACAGTACTCTGGATGTGGCCTAACCTCAGCAGGGCCCAATGGTGACTCTCTTCCCTCATTTTAGATCCTATGCTGTTCTTAATTCAGCTTAAAATTACTCTCCCAGGGTCTCTCAGGTAGGAAGCAACAGAGTCAAGCTGGGCCAACCGCCTCAATGTCCTTATGCCCCTAATGAATCATTCCTGTTAAAGGCAGTGGTTGAGAATGAACAAACAAACAAACAAACAAAATGCTGACACTGCATTTGGATTCAGACAACCAAGAGGTAAATCCAGACTCTGATCCTGACCATCCATGTACCTGTGGGCAAAGTCACTTAACCACTGGAAGACTTAGTCTACTCAGCTGCAAAATGGTCATAATAATACACGACTGATCACCTCACCCAGCTGAAAACCTCAAAGCCTCATGAAAACCCAAGCTCTCATCCTTGGGCCTGCCTTTACTCCAGATTGTTTCCAAACTCAGAACCCAGGAGAGGCCTGGACCTTCTGGGAAGGGGGCTTTATATAGCTCCTGCCCCTGCCTTTCCCCATGGGCAGGTAGGGTGGCACAGCGGAAGGAGATCTCAACTTGTAGCTACAGGACCTGAGTTCAATCTGGGCCATCGCTCACTACCCGAGTGATCCTGAACAAGTCCCATAACCTTGATGCACTTCAGGTTCTTCATCTGTACAGTCCTTCTAAGCTTTAGATCTATGATGCCCATATGCCTCCCCATCTCCCCGCCACAAACCACTGGGTATAACTGCCATTTCCCATCCCACATCAGGGATAAGGAACAGATAGATGGTAAGCCAGGTTTTTTCACCCTTTTTTTTCAACCTGGATCCTTCAGGCAGGTCTGATGAAGCCTGTGGATCCCTTCTCAGAGCAATGTTTTTAAATGGACAAAATAAAACAAATACAAATGCAAAGGAAAGCAAGTATACTAAAATAGAATTATTCAAAAACCCCCAATTTTAATAAAATTGTTGGACCCTGGGTTAAGAACTCTTGCCGTGGGGGATAAAAAACTCAACAAACATCTATTAAAGCACCTACTCTGTGTCAGACTCTGTGTTAAATGCTGAATTCTTTCTCTGACTGAAGCATTAATGTGAGTTTGACTAGAGTGGAAAAAGACAAAAGACTGGAGTATAATTGAATTGCTTTCTTAGAATCCCAGCAAATGGCTGGCCGACTCCCCCAACCACCACTACCACCACCTTCCTGGATATACATCATTCAGGCTCATAAATGGCTGAGGAAGAAGGAAATCAACCTTCTTGAAGTGAGGGCTCTAAATTGATTCTATGAGATTATTTTTTTTTGACAATTTCTTTTAGAAACCAGGTCTATCCGTGAGCCAGTGATTATTTTGTCATCTATCAAGGGCCAGTGTAGCTGGCAGTCATGGTCAGATCATGAGATAAAATGTGACCATTTCAGTATTGATGTTGCTGCCAGCAGGTACTAAGGTGTGTCTGTCCTTACACATTAGCTAATAGGCATTACTTAATGGACGCAGAGACCAAGTCAGCAAAAATCAATAGTGCTGCTGATCCCTTCCTCCACCTCCTCCCTCTCTCCCTCCCTCTCCAGCTCAGAATCTAGGATTATGGAACTTCAGAGCTGGAAGGGTACTCAGTGGCCATCTGGTACAATCCTTTACCCCACCCCACCCCCCAATCCTCTAAATAGCCTATTTGTCAAACTGAGGCCCAGAGATGTTCAGTGATTTCCCTAGTTCACATAGACCCTAAGTGACAGAGAGAGTTTTCCGCCTCAGCTTGGAGACCTCCAGGGATGGGGAGTCACTCCACTTGGGGATGGTTTGGGTTTTGTTTGTTTTCTTTACCTGAACTGTAATTTGTCTCTCAAGTACTAATAAAGGATGGCAAGTCAAATGCCTCTTCCAAATGACAAGAAACCTATAGCTACAAACTTCTTGAAGAGTGATTGTCCCTGTGTGCAGGTCTCAGGGTCATAGATTCACAAATCTATCATTGGAAGGAACCTTCTAAGAGTGCACCTAGGCTGTCTTTATTTAACAGAGAAAATTATGACCTAGGAAGGTTGAGCACTGTAACGATTGGAATGACGCCACCTGCTGGATACTTACTGTAGAAGAGTTCTGCCCATGAAGCGAAGGTCTTTGAGGGCAAGACCAGGAGTCTTTTCTTTGGCGGGAGGAAGTGACGCAGACTAGTGGGAGGAGGAAGGAAGAGACTGGCGCTGACTCTGGGGCTCTTTCCTGAGGACGCTGGCGGAGAAGGGAGCTAGAAATGTGCTCTCCCTTTAATAGATAGGAATCTAGGCCTTTCTCTCTCTCTTTACCAAATTCTTATTCTCCTTAATAAATGCTTAAAAGTTTAACTCTTGCTAAAGCTTATAATTTATTGGCGACCACTCATTAGATATTTTAGACAGTTTAGCTAGAATTTTAACCCTTAACAGCACCTTGGACGAGGTCACCCGGATAGTAGGCCTCAGAGGTAGAGATTAAGCCTAGGATAACACCTTTCTCTTTTCCCCAGTGCCCTTTTACCTAAGAGGGTCTGTGAACTTTTAGGATGCTAAAAATGTCCTTTGCCAAGGCTAAATAGAAATGTCTTCTTGCTATCTTGGGTCTTTCTTTATGAAATGACCAAAGGAAAGAGGTTTTCTATTCCCCACCAGATGGATGTGTAATGGTGTTCTCTGCCAAGTGTCTGCAAATATGCAGAGAGGAAAGGCAAGCCAGAAACTGCAGTAGAGACCAGGAGTGGCCAACTGAGGCAGGAGTAGCCCTTGAGTAAAAGTCAAGTCAAATTCTTCAAGGAGATGATGAGTCAAGGAAACATGAGGACTGGGTGCATGAAGAGGAAAATGAGCAAGGGAAGTAGGAGATTTGAAATGGAGACTGCAGTCTTCACTGCAGGCTTCATCCTTGTGACTGAAGAGTATATTTTGCTGGAGAGAGAGAGAGAAAGAGAGAGAGAGAGAGAGAGAGAGAGAGAGAGAGAGAGAGAGAGAGAGAGAGAGAGAGAGAGAGAGATTGTTGCTTTTAGCACATTAGTCATATTGTCATGTTTGGACTTGTGTTCTTTGTGGGGAAAAAGAATGGACACTGTACTCATTCAGAAATGTATGCTGGCATCATCCCATTACCTTACTCCTAATTTCTTACAAGATTAAATGTTTTTCTATTTTTTTAACTTTCTAAAATTCTATTTTTAATATTTTTTTTTATTTCTATGCTGGGTGTGCCAGTTCAGTGAGTAAATGAATATCAAGACCTGAATAACTAACCATTTTCCACTCCTATCATTCAGCTATTACTCATTCTTTCCTTTAAATCAGTCTGTGATCAAATTAGTTATCAAATTTTTAAGGTGTTTTAGATTGGATTATCATCACCATCATTGGCATCTTCATTCATTCCTCATATTCTATGTACTCCAGACCTCTTGCCACTATGAGAAAATAATGGGTTTTGGGGGTCCCAGAGGACCCCCATCAGGAGCCTTGCCTGATCTGTTTCAGAGCCAACTCAGAGTTAATAAAGTTGGAGATACAATAGAGATTAAAGCCACATCTACCTGAAAGCCTTTCCCCTCAGAGGGTCTGTCCTCTGGACTCTGACCTCAGCATATACTGGTCATTTTAACATGGACCACCCTCAAGTCCATTAAACCCATAGATCTAAATGATGCTGGCCAATTAGCTTTGAGCAGTGTGTAAGGGCCACTTCTCCTCTGAACTGCAGGGAGCTTATGCTCTCTCACATGCTCTCTTGGCTGGCCTCCTCTCACTCTCTGTCTATCCTAGGTAATGTAGGGCTTCTGAACTTTTGAAGCCATGTGCTCTCTCTCTTTACTAACATTTAGTATGATTTAATCAATTATTAATTCCAAAAACTGGTGCTATAGCCTCTAATTTATAAATAGCAATGTATTAGAAATCCCAGCCAAGTGCCCTAAAACCTAGAACAGAGAGAAGCACCCCCATATAATTTCAAATGACCCATCACTATGGTCATCTGGACATTTGGCAGTTTGTTAGTGGGTATTTGGGGAAATAGAAGTCTTTAATCATAAGACTTTTGCTTTTGGAAATTCCATCTAAATTTTTGGTGGAGACAGGTCAGGAAAACAAGGAATAGAGCTTTTGTTAGGTGAACATGATTTTGGTGCATAATTTGTGCTCAGGAAACCATGAAAGGAGAAAATTGCATTTTCCCTGGATTTTTTTTTTAATTGAGGTTAGATTAGAATTACTCAAGCCATCAGCCAATCTGTCTGGGTCTGCCCTGATCCCTTGTTCTACATCTCTTCCTTACCACTCTAGTATCTTATCAGGGTGAATTAATAACAGCAGTCTAGCCCGGCTATGTATCTTGTATTGAGTCTTGAAGACAATCTGAGCTTTTAATCTTTATGTCCCATGCCCCCTTTAAAGGCAGCCTGCCTTCATGTTTCTTTGGGTCAGCTGAACTCACACAGAGCACTCTGCATAATTAAATCCCCGGCTGAAGTCTGAGGAGTCCCAGGGGACCTCTCATCTCTGAGATTGCTTCTTTAGATAGAATCCTTTCTACCCTAAAAGGTGCTGAACATCTTCAGCGGTTCTCTACTGCCTAGCTGTGGAACCCTGGGCAAATCCTTGAACTTTCCCAAACCTTAGTTTCTTCATTTGTAAGATGAGGGTAATGATATCTTTGTTGCCTCCTTCACGTGACTATTATTAGGCTCCCATGAAATTAATGGCTTGGCAAACTTTAAAGCCCTGTATAAATGTTCATCATTATTATTATAATTATCAACATCTCCTTCCCATTATCTTTATGTTTGGTAGAGCACAGATAGAAATCATCCTGGGACAAGCTGATAACCTTCTATTATTCTTTTGTGTTGGTGTCTGGCAAACTCTTGTAGAAGTGGATGGAATGATTGATGTTCATCATTGAATGAAAGCATAGGGATACAGGCTCATCTTCTGTAAAGTCAACAGGAGCATTTTCAGGACACATCCAAGAACAGATAGGATGATGGAGAAGATTACACCGCATTGCTTTTACCACATGCTTTTAACATCTTCTACTGGTTCTTTATACACACACAGCTTTTCTTCCCATGTTGTTTAGAGGCTATTAGTGTTTGATATGGTCACATCCAGTAAAAATATTATTCCTAAATTCATATGAACTAACATTGTGATCAGGTGATTATAAGCAATCATTTTATCTGTGATAATTTAGTCGTAGGGGATTTTGCTCTCCATATACTCAAGGAAATTTGGAAGTTATATGTAGGACAGGGATTTGTCGCATATTCATTGAAAAATAGCACGCTGGCATTATATAACTATTTGATAATTATCTCTGTAAGCATTCAACAGATCCATTTTTGCCACATACAATGATACATGGTACAATTTCTACGATTTCCTTGAAAATATGCATTGATCAATAAGTCTGAGCTATTTAAGAAAGATCTCTGTCGTTTCTCGCCACAGTGATCTTATTCCATGCTGCTATCATGAAATCTTTCCTTTCTGTAAGCAAATTCACTTGTCTCAGCCATTTGTCTAATGCTTCTCTGTTGATGAATTGTTGGTTGAATTGAAATAGATATGATCCATTGAGGCCCTTTGGTTTCCATTCTTGGATCTTTGCTGTTTCACAGATTCCAGGTGGTAAATGTGCTAATTTCTGTTATATTTGTTAGGTCTAGTGACAAATACCTATTATCTGTTTTTACCATAGTTTTGTAAAGTGGTGTCTGTTTGGCCAGGAAAATAAATGTCTGTAAAGTTTTAAGCTGTTTGTTTTGTGGTCTGAGAACTTCTCTCAGTTATTGTCATTTTTTTGGTGAGGAAATATTCATCTTTCTTAAGCTACTTTAAAGGAGAGAGTCCTGGCTTCTGCTAATATTATCTGAGGTTTTGTTTAACTATTTAAAAAATCTGCCATCCTATTTACTATTTCAAATGCATATATTGGCATGTCAAAGGGGTTCATCACTCTGAAAGTGTTCTATTCAGGGAACTTTGACTTCTGGATGCCAATAAATCTCTTGACATACATAGGTATTACTTTCTCCTTGATAACTTTGTGTTTAATGTGCCTTACCAAGAGATAATCAAGGAATCTCCTTCATCTCTTAGTTTTCCACTGGGCTTCTTGTTCGAAGCCAAGGCCTTCAGTTTCCTTTTTTTTTTTCCGCTTAAAGCACACTGAACATTTTACTCTTACTGAGTTGAAATAATCAGTCAACAAAAATTCATTAAACCACTTTGCCATGCCAGGAATTCTAGGCACTGAGGATACAAAAATAAACATATCACTATTTTCAAGGGCTTTATGTTCTATGAGGGGAGATGGCATGCATATATATACATGTATGAATATATTGATAATAAATACAAAAGTTTGGAGAGTCATTATAAATGTTGTTTTTCGACTTCTGCTTACTTCATTTTGTATCTGTTTGTTTAAGACTTCCCATGCTTCCTTAAAATTTCCGTGATTTTTTAGAGTTCAGTAATATTCCACTGCATTTGTGGACACAAGGTGCCTAACCATTTCAAAATTGATAGCTATCTCTTTTGTTCTCTCTTATTTACTTCCATAAAACATTCTGGTATGAATATTTTAGTGTTACCATTCTGTCTTTGATGTCTTTAGGGCATACAATTAGCAGTGGGATTACTGGGTCAAAGGCTTTGGACATTTGATCACAATTTTTTAGCATAATAACATTTCTTTTTACAATAGTTTGATCAATTTTTACCTCCACTAGCAGCATATTAGTATGCCTCTTTTCCACAGTCAAAAATACATATGTTGATATAAATATACTTGATTTATTGGGAGGTTTTTGGGGGGTCCTGTACCCCTTAGGTAATCTGATGAAATCTATGGACCCCTTCTCAGAATCATAATTTTAAATGTATAAAGCAAAATGCATAGCATTACAAAGAAAACCAATTTTATTGAAATCTAGTTATGAATATATTTTGTTTAAAAAAAAACAAGCTCATGGACACCAGGTTAAAAATCCCTGATCTAGATAAATATGAATGTTGCTTGAAACAAATCATCTGGAACCCAAGTGGAACTGAGGAAATCAGATAAACAGAGGTTAAAGGCATCTTGATGATGATAACAATAATGGCAAAAATTTACATCACACTTTAAGGTTTACAAAGCATGAAGCAAAGCCATTTCAAGTTGCCTTGTGCAGAATGGGTTTCCAGAGATTAATAGCTAATAATAATAATAATAATAATAATAACAATAATAATAGTTAACATTTATATAGTGCTTACTATGTGCCAGAAATTAGGTGAAGCATTTTACAATTCGTATTTCATTCACCCCTCACAACCATTCTGGGAGGTAGGAACTGTTATCAACATTTTACAAATGAGGAAATTGAAGCAGATAGGGGTTAAGTAATTTGCCCATGGTCACATTGCTAATAAGTGTTTGGAGGCTGGTTTTGAATTCAGGTCTCCCTGGCTTTAGATTAGAAGAGAAAGGGCATCTCAAAGACATAGGATCATAGATTTAGAGTGACAAAGCACCCTAGAGGTCATGTTTTCCAAACCCTCATTTCATGGAATTTTGAAGAAAAGGAAACTATGACATAGATGAAGAAAGGAATGACTGTGCCAAAGGTCACACAGCAAGGTCACCATAGAACTGGACCTAGGTCTCCTGCCTCCTTGTTCATTCATCATGCTTTCCCTTTTGCTTCCTCCTGTCTTTGACTAGAGTGGAAGTAGAAGTTGGAACATTACTGTCTGTATTAACCTGATGTATTGCCAGGATTGAGCATCACTGCCTGAGAGAATAATGATCCAGTTCATGTTTCTCAGCAACCCTGTGAGTTAGTCAGTATGTATAACATCCTGATTTTATAGAGGGATTTGGTCCTAGTCAAATAGCTAGCAAGTGGAGTGTGGATTTGAATCCAGGTCTCTGAACTTGGGTCTAGCTCTTCTAATACATCAGACTCCTTGCTTCCTCAGATGCCCCCCTGCTTTTTCCTTTCATCCTTAGTGGTTAGCCATGGATTTCATTGATCTTCGCTATTGTTGCTTCTGTGACCACGGAACATCCAAGCTGTCTACTAAGCTGAGCAAAAATGACCTTTTTGAAAATAAGCAACATTTTTATTTAAAGTTTTCAGTTCCAAATTTTATCCCTCCTTCCCCCCCTCCTCTGCTCCCATCCCGAGGCAATAAGCAAACAGCTATATGTTATACATGTACAGTTATGTAAAACATTACCATGTTAGTCATTTTGTACAAGAAAACTTGAATAAAAGAAAAAATGAAAGTGGAAAAAAGCTTGTTTCAGTCTGTGTTCAATTAATATCAGTACTTTCTTTGGAGGTGGAGAGTATACCTCATCATCAGTCGTTTGGGATCATCTTGGATCATTGTATTGCTAAAAATAATTGAGTATTCACAGGTTTTCATCAAACAGTTTTGCTTTCACTATGTCCAGTGTTCTGCTGGTTCTGTTCACTTCACTATACATCAGTTCATACAAGTCTTTCCAGGACTTTCTGAAGTCATCCTGCTTGTTGTTTCTTACAGCACAATAATATTCCATCAGGATCATATACCACAGTTTGTTTAACTGTTCTCCAATTGACGGGAATTTGATTTCCAATTTTCAGTCACCACAAAAAGAGCTGCTGTAAATATTTTGGGGCAAATAGGTCTTTTTCTCACAAAGATGACCATTTGCAAAATCCTGAGAATCACAAACTGAGTTAGGATTTCCCTTTTGGCAGATTCCTTGATGGAAGAAAGTAAAAGGAAATGGGTTTGATTTTGTTTTCTTTCCCCAGGAATGTTCTCTCCTTGCTCATATATAACATTTTCAGGAACATTAACTTACCTATGTTTCTTGGTTTTTCAGATAGACCATGTGGTCCAGGGACATGCTGCCTACCCTGAATTGCAAGCGAAGGCTGCAGCCAGGTGACTCGTCATACCCTTCTTCCCCTATAGCCTTTATTAACAATGAAGTGTTTTACACTTACTTTGTTAGAGCTGAGCCTTCTAATATTCCCAATATTCTGGATTTGGAATCAGTTTCTTCCTCTGAAAAATGAGGGAGGTGGTCTCTCCCCTCCATTCCAGCTATACATCTAGGATCTTACCTTATGAAATTTAGACCCATTCAAAGGAAAAATCTCCTGATTAGAGCCATTTAAAAAGTGCAATGATCTGCAACAGGAGGTAGTGAATTCTCCCATATCTGGGTGGTACAAAGTGATACCATCCCACTTTGCAAAAATGTAGATTTCAACCCCTACTATTCAGCCATTGCTGATTTCATTCCTTTGGGTCAATCAGTCATCAAGCATCTCTTAAGCAACCACTAGGTACCAGACGCTGCCAAGTCCTATAAGACTTAAAGACTTTTGGTTTTAAGGGTTTTCCTTTGAAAATGCAAATGCCCTAGGGGAGGATGACACCTTAATCTCCTATCACCTAACACCTCAGTTATCTGCAAACACCTTAGGAGGAATTAGTAGGAGTGGGACCCAAGGTAGCACTTGAGGAAAGATAGTGGGGTGAACAAGAGGAAGGAGAAGAGGCAAAGTAGGAGTGGTGACACACAGCTCTCCAAAGTCCATCTCCTGTGGGAGATGATATTTGTTCACCATTTGCCTTGAGTCACATTGGGTGCATCTTGATAAAACTTTGTAGAATATGGGAACTATGTAATAGGTAGACAATTAAAAAAAAAAAAAAACCTGAAATACTTAACCTAGAGATGTCACTTAACTCCTCATAACCTTAGCTTTCCTGTCTATAAAATGGAGGTAATAACTAAACCTACCTCAAGGGTTGCTGTGAGAATCAAATAATATAGAGCACACTGACAACTTTAACTTACTAATATATTTGAGTTCTTCACCATTTTCCTTTTGCTCTTCTTCTTCTCTTTCTTCTTCATGATTCCCATCTCTAAATCTGGGAAAAGCTATCATATGGAAGAGGTAACAAATTCACAATTTTGTGGTCTGATTGGGGCCACTGGGCACAAGTTACAGAAGCAGCAGTGTTAGACTCAATGTTTGGGGAAAATATTCTGGTAATTTGAGAGGTTTGAAAATGCACCAAGCTGGGGCAGCTAGGTGGCACAATGAATAAAGCACCGGCCCTGGATTCAGGAGGACTTGAGTTTAAATCTGGCCTCAGACACTTGACACTTACTAGCTGTGTGACCCTGGGCAAGTCACTTAACCCCCATTGCCCCAACCAAAAAAAAAAATGCACCAAGCTGCCTTGTGACATGACATAATTCCAATAAATTCTGTCTACCTGTCAGAAAGCTCAGAGGGAATGCCTGGATGGAATGAGCTGTACAAGATACTACTACTACTACTACTACTACTACTACTACTACTACTACTACTACTACTAATAATAATAATAATAATAACATCAATAACAATGGCAGCAACAATACTAAGCTGAAAATAGAAAAAAGAGAAGAGGAGGAAGATGATGAAGAACTCAAATGTACATAGTACAGTAAGGTTCTCAGAGTGCTCTCTGTTTATTATCTCATTTGATCTTTGCAGAAACCATTGAGTAATGTAGTTATTGTTCCTATTTTATAGATGGGGAAGCTGAGGCTGATAGAAGTGACTTGCTCAAGGTCATACAGCAAGCAAGTTCTGAGGCAGGATTTGAACTTAGGTCTTTGACTCTCTATCCAGAGAACCTCTTAGTTCTAAGAACCTTTTTTATTTTTTATTTTTAATTTCTGAGAGAAGGAACAAGCACAGCTAAGGTACAGTCATTATAAATATTCTCTTCTTCCCTCTCAGTGGTGGTCTCATTAAAGGCCAAAATAGGGTCCATTCATTGCTGACACTTTGAAGCACAGTCTGCTGGTGGTTACAGGAAGATTTCAAACTAAGGCTGGATGACCACATGTCAGTGAACCACATCATGTTTCAATTTTGCTTTCTCTGTTATTTCTTTCTTTGCTATCCCTGGGAAAAGTCAGCCTTAGGTGCAATAGCAGATAGTGCACTAGACCTGGAATCAGGAAGTCCTGAGTTCAACTCTGGCCTCAAACACTTGCTAGCTGTGTGACCCTAGACAAGTCACTTCACCCTGTTTGCCTCAGTTTCCTCTATAAGATAATCTGGAGAACGAGAGGGCAAACTACTCCAGTACCTCTGCCAAGAAAACCTCAAATGGGGTCACGAAGAGTCAGACTCGACTGAAATGACTGAACAACAAAATGTACCTCATTGTCGACATACTGTCTTCCCCATGACCCCCTTTAGAATGTAAGTTCCTTGAGATTAGGAATTATCTGTCTCTCCTTGTGTCCCCAGCCCTCAGCATAATTCATGATCCATAATAAGCACTTAATGAATGCTTATTGACTGACTGCTGTTGACAGGTTGGAGTTGATGCCCTTTGGGAGGGACAGCAGACTTCTTCCCATTCTAAATGCCCTACAAATAAAATTGAACAGAAGCCTTCATTTCAGTCTTATCTTATAACAGACTCCTTCCCTTTTCTTTCTTTCTTTCTTTCTTTCTTTCTTTCTTTCTTTCTTTCTTTCTTTCTTTCTTTCTTTCTTTCTTTCTTTCTTTCTTTCTTTCTTTCTTTCTTTCTTTCTTCCTTCCTTCCTTCCTTCCTTCCTTCCTTCCTTCCTTTCTTTCTTTCTTTCTTTCTTTCTTTCTTTCTTTCTTTCTTTCTTTCTTTCTTTCGGGGCAATGAGGGTTAAGTGACGTGCCCAGGATCACACAGCTAGTACGTGTGTAGTGTCTCAGGTTAAATTTGAACTCAGGTCCTCCTGAATCCAGGCCAGTGCTTTATCCACTGTACCACCTAGCTATCCCCCTCCCTCCCTTTTCTAACAAAGAGATGTCTTGCTCTTTTTCTTTAGCCTTTCAAGGATATGTTGTTCCTTTTTCCTTTTAATCCACATTCTGATTGTTCTTTTTCTGACTTTACTTGACCAAGTGCATGTCATCTCTTGGGGCCACTGCTGCTGGTCCAGGACTTTGCGCATTAGGTTGGAATCTTTCTCTATAGCTTTCTTATCTCTGCCATCATTCTTCTTTTCTTGCTGCTAACATGATCCCTTTATGAGAGGTCCTGCTTTCCTGATTTCTTCTGTTGCTTAAACTTCCCTCCCCTATGATTGGGTCTCCTGTTTTTTCTACCCCATTCTGCTTCTACCCCATTCTACTTGGGGACTGTTCTAGAATGACTGAGAACCAGAAGGAACCTTAGAGGAAATCAAGGCCAACCCCTTCTTTTATAGATAAGGAAAATGAGACTCAGAGTGGTTACATGACTTAGGGCCATCAACTCAGTTAGTAAGTACCTGAGGCAGGATTTGAACTCAGGTCTTCCTGACTTCCTATCCGCCGCCTTGTTCTCTAGTCTATGCTGCCCCTAATCATGAGGAAGCTGATTGCTGTAGAACTTGGATCTCTTGAAATTGGCTGCTGGTTTTTATGTCCGACATGGCAGATCTATTTCCAGTTTCTCCAACAGGAAGCTGTTGCTCTGGCTTGTGAGTCTAAGGTCAAGGAGGCAGGAGAAAATCCAAGGGAGGCATTGGAGAGTCTGGGCTCAACCTTTGACCTTGGCTCTGAGATCTAATAATTAGGGTCATTGGGCCATCAGCAAGTGATTACTGAGCACTTGCCAGGCACCTGTCATAGAGCTAGAGGTGATGGAAACATAGGCAGGCCTCTGAGCTCCATTGCAACCTTCTTTGCCCTGCAAATCATCACTGCTCTGGACAATCTACAAGATAATCATTGAATGCACAGCTTCATGTATAATGTCCTATTTTTGGTCTACAGCATATATGGAAATGCTAGTTTTCTTTAGTACTTGTTAAGTGCAGAAAGGTCCAAAAAGTGAACACAATAGTGGGCAACAATATAGACCTCTGGCAGGGTCTTCTCTTCCTGACACCTCATTTATCAAAAAGTTCATACAATGAAGAGCAAAGGACCCAAGCGAGCGGAATGGATCTTGTCTTTACTCGATCCTTACTAAGTGCTAGGCTCAGTGCCAAGGGGAAACAAAGTAATATAAGGCTTAGTTCCTGGCCTCAAAGAATTCACAGTTTAAAATGGGACATTGATGTGGTTTGGGTTTGGGATCCTTAGTACCTAGATGATAGGTAGATAGAGAGATAGATAGACAGACAGATAGACAGATAGATGGATGAATGGATAAACAGAGAGATAGTTAGCATTACATGAAGTACTGGGTTTACAAATAGAATAAAACAAAACAATCCCTGGCCTCAGAAAGTTTACATTCTAATGAAGGAAGATAATACATAAACCAGAACTAGAAGGAGGGTTGGCATGAAGGCTACAGAATGGAGTATAGATGCTAATAAGTGCCAACCCTGGGACTTGAACTCAGGCCACTTGACTCCATGTCAATAAATCTTCCCAATGTGTAATATACATGTCTAATTGTTGCAATAAATGAAAATCAGATTCTGAGACTATCAGGTTCTTCTTAGGAAGACAATCAACTTCCATTTGTTAAAATATAGAATTTCTTCCTTCCTTCTTTCCTTCCTTCCTTCCTTCTTTCCTTCCTTCCTTCCTTCCTTCCTTCCTTCCTTCCTTCCTTCCTTCCTTCCTTCCTTCCTTCCTTCCTTCCTTCCTTCCTTCTTTCCTTCCTTCCTTCTTTCCTTCCTTCCTTCCTCCTTTCCTTTCTCCCTCCATTGTTTCTTTGTTTCTTTTTTCTCTTCCTCCCTCTCTTGCTTCCTTCCATCCATTTCTCCCTTCCTCTATCCCTTCCTTTCTTCCTTTTGTAGAACATTATAATCCTCCCCTTATTTAGCAACATTGTCAGCAATGGAGTTGTCTGAATTGTTCAATTAGCCCAATCATAACTCTTAAAGCACAAGCAATCATAACATTTGTTGATCAAATGTATCTACAAGGTATTATATACTTCTGTACCTTAGTAAATTGTACATTGGCCTGTTTTCCTTTTCTTGCTAACAGTGTTCCTAAGTGTACTGTTAAGTTTTGCAGTGCCACAGTTGTAAAAGTGATATCTTACATTTGCTATAGTTATTTAATGCTTACTGTAGACTTTCTCCTTGGAGGAGTTTCTCTACTTTGGTTCTCTCATTCTCCGAGCACTATAGTGTAGCATCTTGTGTCTCTCTTGAGCTAAGGAATTGAGTTTAAGAGCCAGGCCTGCAGCTTACTAACTTCATGACCTTAGGGAAGTCACTTCCACTCTCTATGCTTCAATTTATTTGTACAATGAGGAGAATCATATTGAATAACAAAGGAAGCTTTTCAAAGATCCAACCACAACTCCTCTTGCTCTCTTTTTGCTGGGTCCCTTCTGGGTGGTCCTCAGGATCAGAAGATCATACATTTAGTTCTGCAAGGACTTGAGAGGCCATCAAGTCTAATCATTTCATTTTACAAATGAGGAAACTGAGGACCGGAGAAATGAAGTGCCTTACACATGGCCACACAATAGAGACGGGATTGCTGGTCTCCAACCTCTGGCTGTGATTATGTTACAAGCTAGATGGACCTATAAATGTCTAGTACCCTCTAGATGAGGCACGGCTGGTCACCATACGAAAAGCATATGAAATTCAACTAGTTCAGCACCAAGGAGGCATAACGCAAGGGCAAAATTATGTGAATAATGACATGAATTAGGAACTTTAATGCCTTCCAAGTGCACTTCATTTTGAATGATCGACTCAGATAGCACATATGGTTAGGTATAATTGAAAAAATATGGAGTTGAATGGTTTGGTTCAAAGTATAAATATGCAGCTGCAAGGAGGTCAGAAGTCAAAGGGGTAAAGCACATGTCAAGTTCCCTTAGGGATCTCATTAGTGCATGATTGACTATGGATGGGAAAGCTAAATGAATTTCACTATTTGGGCCTACAGTAAACGAGACAATGACCAATCAATAGTAATTAGGGCTAGATTCTGTTATTGACCCAGATGCTTGAAACCAAATGCCCTACTTTGAGATTCCTGAGGAGTAAGAATGAAAAGATTTATAAGTGTTCTATTTATGATAGGACAAGAGAGAGAAAATGAAGGGGGAAAAAGGGGGAGAAAGAGAGGGGAGAGAGGAGAATGTGAGGGAGGGAGAAAAAGAAAGTGAAAATACAGGAATAAAGAAAGGAAGGAGGGAGAGAGAAAGGGAGAAGAGAGAGAAAATGGAGAGAGAGAGAGAAAAGGAGAAAGGCTGGAATAGAGCAAGAGAAGGAGGGAGAGGCAAGTGGAGAGGGGGAAGGGGATAAAAAGGGAGAGAGAAAAGGAGAAAGGCAGGAATAGAAAAAGGAAAGGAGGAAGAAAGAAAGGAAAGAAGAAAGGGGACAGGAAGCAAGGCAAAATAAGTAGGAGGGAAGGGAATCCCTTGCCCTAGAGGCATCTCTGCCATTTGGAAAGTTACTAGGCCTTTCCCAGATTCTTGATGTCTGGCTAGTTCTCAGGTTTTCATTTTTCTTGGCCAAAGGAACAAGGGAGACTCCCCTAGACTCCCCAGTTTGGCCCTCCCCTACACAGATGCAGAGCTCCCTCAGATGATGTTGCCTGCCCCTTTTCATTTCCCAGAACTGTGAACTATCAGAACTGGAAGAAGGGTCTCAAGGGCGTCAAGGGCCAGAGCCCAACTTGTTAGGGCCTAGACTACACATCATTGCTAGAATGTATGCTAGAACGTGGAACACCAGAACTGAAAGGAGCCTTCCAACACAGACTATTCCAAGGGCAAAATGAGGACATAAACTGGCAGGGGGGGAAGCTGTACAGTGGCCCCTTCTGACCTGTCAGTCTTCTCAATGCTTGACTTGCCTCCAAGGGCTGGAGGATGGATTAACTCTGAATTTCTCTCTCTTCCCCATATTGTTTCTCCATCACCCATCTCCATACCTTTGCACTGGTTGTGCCTCCGAGCAGAAGGCTCTTCCTCTTCACTCCCACCTCCCAGCTTCTCTGACTCAGATTCCATCGCCGTTCTGCAGGAGTTCTCTTCTATTTCCATCCCCTTCCCCAATGCCTTCCTTCTGAGATGGCCTTCCATTTACACTCTCTATCTCTAGTATGTCCATAGTCATTCACATGTTGTCTTATCTAACAGAATGTGAGATCCTTGAAGGCCATTTTTTTTTGATGGGGCAATGAGGGTTAAGTGACTTGCCCAGGGTCACACAGCTAGTAAGTGTCAAGTGCATGAGGCCAGATTTGAAATTGGGTCCTCCTGAATCCAGGGCTGCTGCTTAATCAACTGTACTACCTAGCTGCCCCATGCTGCTGAAGGCCATTAAAAAAAAAAAAAAAACTTTCTTTGTCTCTTAGCATGTTGCTTGGCACGTTGTCATTGCTTAATAAATGTTTGTCAATTGTCAGAGCTGGACAGACCCTTAGAACCAAGAACGATAGAGCTGGGAGGGCCCTTAGAGATTGCAGAATGATAGATGAGCCCTTGGGACCAAGACCAACTGAGCTGGGAGAGCCCTTAGATCTTAGAACACACACAGTCAGAGCTGGGAGAGCCTTTAGAGATCACAGAATGTCAGAGGAGGGAGGATCTTAGAATAGACTACAGGAGAGCAGAAGGCACATGAGAGGCCATCTGATCTAACTCCCTTATCTTAGAGGCCAGGAAATGATTGGCAGAGAGGGGATGTGTTCGAGGCATCACAGCTAGCTGGTGCTGAATCCAAATCGTTTACAGCTACTGAAATAAATTACGCTTGGGAGCACACCCCAATAATTTACAACCATTGGCAACTTACAACATTCCCTGGTCATTTTGCAATGGCCTACAACTCATCTTGAAGGTGCCACATACCACTTAAAAATGAAAGCAGATTAATATTAACCTCCAAGAGAAATGGGGATAGCTGGGGAAAGGGGCTTTTAAAGATAAATTATCATCACTGATTTCTGCTTCTAAAGGTGTCAACACACGTAATGTGGCATCAGGTTTCTTATTTCACCTGCCCTCAAAGTACATTTGATCTCTTCCTTGAGCTTTCATTGACCCTAACAGACTTGTAGACGGTAGCTCCATACTTAGGCTACAGGAGGAGACAGAAAAGTTGGGAAAGAAGTATGTGGCATTAACTTTACAGGTATTGCTTCTAAAATCAGAATCTTAGAGCATGAAATGATCCAAATCATTCACATGGTCATAAAGCTGAAGCTAGAGGGACAACAGAAGCCACCCCCCTCTCTTTATGTGTGAGAAAATTAAAGCCGCATGCTATTCAATGACTTGTCCAAGGTCATTCAGTGGCAGAGTGGAATTTGATCCCATAACCTCTGACTCTAAAGCAAGTGTTCTTTCTACCACTCCCTACTTTCCATCCCCGTATTTTTTTTAAAAAGGAAACTAAGATCAAGAGAAGTTAAATGATGTCTCCAAAGTCATACAGGAAGTCTGTGGCACAACCTGGAGGCAGTGTCACAAAGGACTAGGGAAACTGAGTCAGAAGGCCTATGTTTAGTTATCAGATTTGCCTTTTATTACCTGGGTAACCACAGATAAGTTCCTGCATCTTTCTGTGCCTTAGTTTTCCAAAGGCAGAATCTTTACTTCTCAAGGTTGAAAAGGATCTCAGAAGTCATATGGTCTAACCTGTACATATTATCCCTAAACATAAAATGGGGGAAATAAGAGGGTGCTGGTTTTAGCATCTCATTCCTAAAAGTGTACTTTGTATTTTTTATTTATTTATTTATTTATTTTTGTAGGGCAGTTGGGGTTAAGTGACTTGCCCAGGGTCACACGTCTGAGGCCGGATTTGAACTTAGGTTCTCTTGAATCCAAGGGCGGTGCTCTATCCACTGCACCACCTAGCTGTCCCAAAAGTGTACTTTGTAAACCTTAATAGCAAGATAAATATGAGCTATAGAAAGAAACATATGAATTCATCATATCAATCCACAAAAATCTTATTAAGCCATGACTGTGCCAAGCCTTGTGCTAACCTACAAAGAAAGTTGTTTTTTTTTTTTTCCCTCTCTGTTTACCTTTTTAAACTTCTCTTGAGTCTTGTATGTTGAGATCAAATTTTCTATTCAGTTCTGGTCTTTTCACCAGGAAAGATTGAAAGTCCCCAATGTCATTAAATGTCCATCTTTTCCCCTGAAAGAAAATGCACATTTTTGCTGGGTAATAGATTCTCGGCTGCAATCCAAACTCCTTTGCCTTCCGGAATATCATATTCCAAGCCTTGCGGTCCTTTAATGTTGAAGCTTCCAGGTCCTGAGCAATCCCGACTGTGGCTCCATGATATTTAAATTGCTTCTTTCTGGCTGCTTGGAGTATTTTCTCGTTCACCTGATAATTCTGGAATTTGGCTACAATATTCCTTGGAGTTTTCCTTTTGGGGTCTCTTTCAGGAGGTGATCGGTGGATTCTTTCAATGATGATTTTATCCTCTGATTCTATGATATCAGGCAGTTCTCCTTAATAATTTCCTGGAATATGGTGTCTAGATTCTTTTTCTGGTCATGGCTTTCAGGCAGTCCAATGATTCTCAGATTGTCTCTCCTCGATCTGTTTTCCAGATCAGTTGTCTTTCCAATGAGGTATTTCACATTTTCTTCTATTTTTTCATTTTTTTGATTCTGCTTGACTGATTCCTGGTGTCTCATGGATTCCTTATCTTTCAACTCTCCAGTTTTAATTTTTAAGGCATTGTTTTCTTCAGTAAGATTATGTACCTTTTTTTCCATTTGGCCAAGTGAATTTTTTAAGGTACTGTTTTCTTCAGTGAGATTATGTACCTTTTTTTCCATTTGGCTAAGTGAATTTTTTAAGGTATTGTTTTCTTCAGTGAGATTATGCAGCTTTTTTTCCATTTGGCCAAATGAATTTTTTAAGGCTTTGTTTTCTTCAGCTTCCTTTTCCAAGCTGCTGATTCTTTTTTCATAGTTTTTTTTGTTTTGCTTTCATTTCTCTCCCCATTTTTTCTTCTACCTCTCGCAATTGATTTTTAAAATCCTTTTGAGCTCTTCCAGGAAGGCTTTTTGTTCTTGCGACCAATTCACCTTCCCTCGTGAGGCTTCAGATGTAGGCAATTTGAGGCTATTGTCCTCATCTGAGTTTGTGTTGGCTTCTTCCCTATTGATACAGAAGCTCTCAATGGAGAGGGCTCTTTTTTGTTTCTTACTCATTATTGCAGCTTATTTATTTATTTTTTAAGTTGAGGTCTGCTCTGGGGGCACCAGGGTCCCTGTTTTGGGCTTCTTGTGCAGGGGTATAGGTGCTGTGTGACCAGCTTTTTACTCTGAGGCCTTTATGGTGTGTGGAGATCCCCCACCCTGCACTTCCTGTCTGATTGTGCTCAGCCAGCCAGGCGCCGGACCCCGGTGTCTGATCCCACCTGACCCGTTCATTCGTGGCCCTCTCGGCCAGTGCAGGTAGGTTTTTCCACTGTCCTTCTTGGCCACCAGATTTTTGAACCAGGTTCCAGGGGCCTCAGTTGTTTGGCTGTGGCCCGCAGCTCCTGCTGACTTGCCCCGACCCCCTTGGCGCTGGGTTGCTGCCCTGCGCTGGGCCTCCCTTTTGCCCGAGTCAGACCGACCTTTTCCTGAAGTCTTCTAAATTATCTCTGGTTGGAGGACTGTGTCTCTCTGTCTCTTTGCAGGTTCTGTAGTTTCAGAATCCGTCCAGAGGCTTGATTTAATGTTTGTTTTGAGGGAACAGAAGGAGAGCTCAGGCAGCTTGCTGCTACCTCTCCGCCATCTTGGCTCCGCCCCTACAAAGATAGTTTTTAAAAGAAGCGTACAAGGCCAAAGATGGAAAGGAGCAGGGAGATCACATAGTTCATCCCCATTTTACAGATGAGATAACTGAGGTCCAGAAAGATGACATGATGTTTTCAAAGGCTCATACCCAACATTAGCTTCTGATTCCCAAGTCAGTGAATTCAGACCTCTTTGCAGCATCCAACAAGAGCAAGGGAGTGCAGTGTAGTGAAGAAGAAGGATGGCCTGTAATGACTGCTTGGAGGGAGTGAAGATGTTTTGTTCAGAAAAGAAGACTTTGGGTTGACATGGAATGAATAACAGTGTGGTGGATAAAAAGCTGCAGGTAGGCCTGGAAGACCTGGGTTTAAATCCAGACTTTGTTAAGTACTTTTTGTGTGATCATGGACACATCACTTCTCTAAACCTCAATTATATTTTTTTTAATTTTTTTTTTTTTTAGCAGGGCAATGAGGGTTAAGTGACTTGCTCAGGGTCACACAGCTAGTAAGTGTCAAGTGTCTGAGGCCGGTCTTGAACCCAGGTACTCCTGACTCCAGGGCCGGTGCTCTATCCACTGCGCCACCTAGCTGCCCCTGAACTGAACTTCTTGAGACAATGGCCTACAATCTTTCCTATTTGTATCCCCAGTGCTTAGCTCTGTGCTTTGAACATAGCAAGCACCTAATAAATGGGTCCCCCCTTCATTTGTGCATTACCAGCATATGACATTCCTTCCAACCCTCTGTCTCCCCTCCTCTCCTGCCTTCCCCACTGCTGTCCAGCCCCACTGCTCAGTGTGGGAACTGACATTTTCTTCCCACCATTCCTGGTGCCATTTGTTTTCCAGGGGCCATGTGTAGTACCTGATGATAAAGTAATTTTCTCCTGACCTGGGTAACAGCGTGTACCATCCTCCCCTTTGGGAGGCCTCTGACCATATTCCTGCATTTCACATAGGAGTTGAACTGTTTTCTGCTCACTGAACTGTTGATCCCACCCCCACAAACCTAAAAAAGTGGACTTTGTCTTCCAGCTTCCAAAGTATCTATACATATTTGAATAGTCACCTGGATTCCATTAAGAAGTCTCTGCCTGTGGCTTTCCTCACTGTTGATTTACATGTTTGGCCAGACTTCCATGGCAACAGATCTCCCTTAGCAGACATGACACTGAGGGGTATGGTAAGTATCTTGCTACATTGGTGCAAAAGGCAGGGATGGACTAAAGGGTTAGGAAGTTTGGAAGGAATAATGTTAGCCCTGGAGGTTGGAAGGACTAGTATCCCATTAGGTGGTGAGGTCCTGGTTGATGTTCCTTTATTGTTATCTATTCCTTAGACCTGATGAAAGCTCAAGATGTTTCTGAGCCAAGACCAGATCCCCAGCAGACTGTTTCCGAACCTTTCCAACTTCTGATTCTCCCTGAGACTGACTTGCTGAAAATCCTAAGCCCCTTTCTTCATTTTTTTAAACTTAAAATATCTCGGGTGGGAAGGAGTCTAAGTGGTGTTTTTCACCCCATTCCTAGGCAGTACCATGTAAATAGTGCCTCTCATGCTGTCGTTTAGCACAGTTGGACATCAATCTGGACCTTCAGTCAATGAGTCAGGAACCCTCACAAGGCATGGTGTAGACTGCAAGTGTTGACTAAAAGTGATATAGAAGAGAGGAAGGGAGGTGTAGAGAGGCAAGGAGATTAGGCTGGGACTCAGAGGCTAGGGGACTTAGGGCCTCTGGGATTCTCAGGGTGGGTAACTTGGGAAAAGGACACAGACCATAGGTTCAAAACACATTGGGCCGTACGAGCTACAAGGGACTTAATGAGGGCAATGTGGAATAACTCCCATATGTTACAGAGAAGGAAACTGAGTCTAAGAGAAGGGAAGGAACTTACTCAGGGTTCCACATCTAAAATGTCAGTGGTTGGATAGGAGATGTTGGAAAACAAAGTGAGTCCCCAGAACATGTATTGATAGCTCAAGGGCATCTGCTCCAGTGGCCTTGGGTGTCAGATAAGGAAACCGAGTCCCAGAGGAGGAAAGGGATTTGCCTAAGATCACAGAGCTGGGATTTAGACACAGGTGCTCTGACCACCAAATCAGCTCTTTGGCTACCATCCCCCAGAGGACCTGGAGTTGTGGATCTAAGACTTTAATGATCCCTAGAAGTCATCTTGGTCAACCTTCTTGTCTTTAGACATGAAGAGATGGAGGCCTAGAGAAGGTTCTTGCTATCCTCTGATCACATAGTAAGTGGTAGACCCAGGATTCCAACTCCCATTCCGTGGTTCTGAATGCAGGGTTGTTTCCCCTGCACCGGATGTTAGAGGGCCTCTGACCCAGGGCTTCTTTGTGTCATGGACCCTCGGGCCATTGGGGAAGCCAAGAGAGCCCTTCTCAGAATCAGGCTTTTAAATGCATAAAATGAAATACATGGAATTACAAAGGAAACGAATTCTGCTGAAATACAATCATAAAAAACAAATCATACAGACACTTGACACTTAACTAGCTGTGTGACCCTGGGCAAGTCACTTAACCCTCATTGCCATGCAAAAACAAAACAAAACAAAACAAATCATAGACCCCAGATGAAGAAGTCCTGCTCCAATCTAGTTCCTTCATTTTGTAAATGAAGAAATTCTGGCCATAAAAAGGTCTGTGATGACTGCTCCATGGAACACAGTCCATGTAGGAAGTGTGGGTCAGTATGTGAATTGAAGTCTTCGTGAAGCCCAGGGCCTGTCTTCTACCCTTGATGCTCTGGTCCCTCTATGACCATAGAGAACATTTCCACATTGAGAGTTCCTTTACAGTAATTAAAGTAGAAGTCTAGACCTCCAACCCCGTAAATAAAGGAGGAGGAGAAGGAAGAGGAGGGGGAAGAGAAGAAGAAGAGAGCACATATGCATAGATTATTATAGGAAGAATCAAATTGTGCTTCATTTGGGTGATTTGATAATTATTAGGATGTTGATTAGTCAATCAATAAACATTTTATTAAATAGTTATTATGTGCCAAGGACAGCTAGGTGGCACAGTGAATAGAGTGTTGGGACTAGAGTCAGGAAGACTGACTTCAAATCTGTTCTCAGACACTTACTAGCTGTGTGAACCTGAGTAAGTCATTTAATCCTGTTTGCCTCAGTTTCTTCATCTGTAAAATGAGCTGCAGAAGGAATTGACAAACCACTCCAGTCTCTTTGACAAGAAAACTTTAAATGGAGTCATGCTAGAGTCAGATACAATGGGAAAAAATGACTAGACAGCATGTACCAATCACTAAGTGCTGGTGGTTGTTGTTGTTTGTCCTTTTCAAAGAGGACCTTGACATCAGGAGGTGATGTCATGACTTTCAGTGAATTGGATTTAAGGGAGGGAGGGCTGTGCAAGATCAACAGCCTCACTCTGTCCTGCAGAGCCATCTGGATCCAATGGCAAGATACATCAGGAAGAATAAGTGCTGGTGATAAAAAGTAGAAATAGATCTTGTTTTCAAGGGGATTCCATTCTAGGGGAGGGGAGGAGCAGGGATCCATTGCAGGTCCATACAGAATAAATGGAAGTTAACCTTAGAGAGGGGGAGACAGTGGGTCCCTGGGGACTGAGAAAACCTCCTAGAGAAGCTCAAGCTGGAGCTGAGTCTTAAAAGGAAGACTGTACAGTTGGGAAGCAACCAAACTTTAAATGCCAGTGAAGCAGATTTATGATGGGAAAACAGACAAAAGAGGGTGATTCTGAAACTGCCTTCTTTGGGGGATAGGACATAAGCCTCTGTTGACCCAGGGATGCCTTTCTCCAATGACTTGTGGTAGCGATGGTCAGACCAGTAGGTGTGCTCACCACTGGTTGTAGCCGGCTGGTGGCCTCTGCACTGGTTACTGGGCCAGACCTCCTCAATTGAGGTTGTGCCCAAAGTATGTGCCCTATGGCAATTTAAAGCAGAGACATAACACCAAACTTCATACAGATCTAAAATCTGCACATGAGACTCCTGGTGTGCTTAGGAAGTTTGTGAGAGTAGTGAGTTGCAAAAACAAACATTTCATACAATTCAACAAATATTTATTATGAAATATCAATATGTGCTTATTGTTTGGTTCATTGATTAATGGATTGATCGCTGCCTATGTGCACCACAGCAAAACAAAGACAAAGAAGGAAACATGCCTACCTTCAGGGATATTCCATTCTCCTGGGGAGATACATTTCCAAAATTAAGAAAGGCAGAAAAGAATAAAGCATAGACTCCTGGACTTGGAATCAGGAAGACCTGAGTTTAAAATGTTGATTCTGACAGCTCGGTGGTGCAGTGGATAAAGCACCAGACCTGCAGTCAAGAGGACTTGAGTTCAAATCCAGCCTCAGACACTTACTAGTGTGACCCTGTGCAAGTCACTTGAGCCTGTTTGCCTCAGTTTACTCACCTGTAAAATGAGTTTGATTAGGAAACGGCAAATCACTCTAGTATCTTTGCCAAAAAGACCCCAAATGGGGTCAGGAAAAATCAGACACAACTGAAAAACAACTAAACAACAATTGGTATAAATAATTGCAATGTCCCTTCTTGGTCCTCCTCCCCCTCTGACTTCTCATTCTCTCTTACTTGTCTTTATCCTTGTTATGTTCTCTGATTTTGGTGTCTTGTAAGACTCTGTCCTGGACCATTTTCTTTTCTCTATATAGAATCTACCTCAATGGCCTAATCAACTCCCAATCAAACTAACAAGTGCCACTATCATCTCTAGGAACTAACACATATATAGATGATTCCCATGCCCGTACCTATCGCCCTTGTTTTTCTCCTGAGTTCCTGTCCTACACCAGCAACTAGATGCCCACGAAATCAATATATCCACAATAGAACCCATCATCTTTCTACCTAAGCCTTCCGTGGTTCCAAACTTCCCTGTTGCTGTTGATCTGTCCACCACACTTTTTGTCACACAAGCTTTCTCACCAAATCTTGGGGTTTCTAGCTTGTCAGTAGCTCTGGCATGTGTCCCTTCCTTTACCCAGACAATGACCATGCTGGTTCAAATACTCATCACCTCTCACCTGGTCTATTGTAATAACTCCCTAATTGGTCTCTCCCTACTGCAATCCATCCTCCACACACTTGCCAAAGAGGTTTCCCTAAACACCAACCCTCCCTCCCAATCATTAAATTCCAGTGGCTCCCTATTGCTTCTAGGATATACTATAACCTCATAAATAAAGTACTTCATAAATTGACCTTAACCAAACTTTCCAGACTTGGTACACATGACTCTCCTTCATGCCTGTGACAGTGACTACTTCTGTGATGCTGGACAAGTTACTTAAATTTTCTGAGCCTCAGTTTCTTCATTTTTAAGATGGGATCATTATAGTAGCACCCAACCCACAGGTATCGTGAGGCTCAAATGCGATCAATCAGTAAGGTTCTTTGGAAACCTTAAAGCTTTTTCTCATCTTTCCTGTGTCTGTCTGTCTCTCTGTTTCTGTCTCTGTCTCTCTGTCTCAACCTCATCAGTCTCCTAGAGAGATGCCTACAATACTCAGTATAATGTAATCAGTATATAGGAGACCTGGGGTTTAAATCCAGGTTTCCAGGAGAGTTAAAATTGTGAGAGTTAAAATTGGATATTAGATCATAAATCTCCCCTCTTTAACCTTTCCCTTAATTTATCTCCCAGACTAGTAAATGGAAGAAGCTTCTGGTTTTCTAGTTAGAGCTTTTATTGTATGGTAGTTACCAGGTGATGTTGATTAGAGGGATAGGAAAGTAGAAATACAAAACAAATAGTCTTAAGTCTAAGCTTAGTCTATATTCCATATAAAACTCATCAAAAGCCCAAGGCCACCTTTGGGGAGAGAGACCTCTTTCCAGGTACCACTACATCTTATCTCACCTACATTCCTAAATCTTTAATGAATGAAATGGAATTAACATAGTTAAGGAGGACATGGAGAAGGAGTACAAAGAAATGTGGAAAGGCCTTTATAAAATAATGCAAAGGGAAAAAGGCAGAACCCCCAAAATGGAGAACACTCTAACTATGAAAATCTGTAGAAAAGTGAATGAAAATGCATTTGCGAAGAACTCTCATGGGAATTTGGAGAGAGAGGGAGAGAATATACATCAGATTACTGTTTGCCCTGATGTCAACTTAAAAGCCAAATATTACTGAGTTTAGTTATTTGTAGTTGATATTGTTTCTAGTAAGATGTTTAATTTTGACAATTGCCATTAATAGGTAAGTCACAGTTTACAAACCTTGTAGCATCACTGAGAAACTCAGACTCAATTATTTTTTAAAATTCAGTGGGTGTGTTTTGAGATCTGAAAGAAGGCTTAGAAGAGGAAATGATGTGGGGAAGAGGCCCAGCCAATGTCATTTAGTAAGATAATACTTTCTACGTGAGATGACTCCATCCTCATTTGGACTTGTGGTTTTAAAAGCTGACAATTGGTCTCAGAAAACAAGTTTTAGCAGAACAGGGGAATGGGGCAGAGGTGAGAGCTAAGGATGTACATTTAGCAGGTTCCTAAACTTATAACCAAGTGAGAAAAAAGGATGCAAGGCTGGTGACTGTGTCTTGCACAGGGTAAAGCATTGGTTTGGAGGTCAGAGCACTTGAGTTAAAATTCTGACTCTGGTTTTGATTATCTGTGAGACCTTGAGCAAGTCACTTAACTTCTAGTGACCTCAGTCAGTTTCCTTATCTGTAAAATGAGAGTTGGATTACATGTACCATTCTAGCTTTAAATGGCTGAACTGATGAACTCATAAGATGAGTGGTGAAAAGAGCCACCCTCTTCATCCCTCAAAGTCACAGAATCATAGATTTGGAACTGGGAGAAACCTGAAAGTTGATTAAATACAGAATATTATGGGAGGGGGGGAAGCATTGACCAGGAACCAGGAGCCTTGGATGGGTTTGACATTTCCTTCTCCAGTTCATTTTACTGATAAGGAAACTGAGGCAAACAGGTGAAGTTGCTTGCCTGGATCACACAACTAGTAAGTGACTGAGACTGGATTTGATCCCAGGTTTTCCTGACTCCTGGCCTACTGCTCTATGCACTGTTCCATCATAATCATTTTGGAACTTGGGAGTCTGTCATTCCTCAGCTGAAAAATAGAGAGATTAGACAAGATGTTCTCTAAAATTCCTTCCAATGATAAAACTAAGATTGTAGGACTCACACAAATTCTTTGAGCCTTGGTTTCTTCATTTGTCAAATGGGCGAAATTGCACTTGCAGTGTCTCCTTAACAGGATTTTTGTGAGGCTCAAATATGATAAAGAAATCTTACAAATCTTAAAGTGGTCTATAAATGTCAGCTTATGTGATAACTATTAACTTATGTTCCATAGATGCACCTTGGGAAATGTTCCTTGTATCAGCGAACATTCTTACCTGGTTGTATAAGAAAAATAAAATGCCCAAGGTGTCCAGTTCATGGATGTGCTTGTTACCCTCCTGGTAATGGGTTGGTTGGTGTGTTTCCTCCCTCTCTCCCTCATATTTTGGGTATTCTCTCTCTCCCTTCCCCACTCCTACCCCCACCCCTATTTCTGAAGCAAAAAAGGGTTAGGCTATAGCTCACATTTGGTTCACAAAGAGTGGATTTGCATTTGAACTCATTACAACCAGAAAGAAAGCCCGGATATCTTTTATGGGAAATGCCCCCTTCCCTGACTGCCATTTATAAAATCACTCTGTGTGTGTGTGTGTGTTTGTCTCTGTGTCTCTCTATCTCCATCTCTCTCTGTATGTCTCTGTCTCTCCATCCTCCACAGGTCACAGGATTGAGACTGTCTCAGAGCCTTGATGATCTAGCACTTCTCTACCTGGCCACAGTTCAAGCCATTGCCGTAAGCATCTGGGTATAATTTTTTTTAACCAAACATTTAATATCTTTCCCACTGTTCCATCATGGACATTTTTTTAAATCATAAGAAACCCCTCACAACAAACATTTCAATGCAGCAAAAGAAATTCTCACATTGACCATGTCCACTCATCCAACTCCTCTCCAGCAGGAAATATGTAAGTTCCCTCTATTGTTAAACAGCATTGATGACTTCCATGGAGTGTGAGCCAGGGGTGCTCCCTCTCATGTTATCCCATGCTCTAGGGGAAAGATTCTGAATTAAACAGGAGCTCACCAAAACGACTTCTAATACTTTGCCCACCCAGAACAACAGGCTCACAAAGGTCCTTGCCTACTCTGGCAATAACCCCATGAAATACAAAGTGTGAAGGCATCAACTTGGAAAGGTCTGGTCATTACTTGTCATTCTCTTACTTGTTTTCCACATTTCCTTCATGGTAAAGGGAAGAGTCATACTCCATGTGTTCTGTGAGCATGGCCCACTGTCAGAAAGGCTGACAAGGGAATATACTATTTGGAAATGAAATTAATAAAGATGTTTGAGTATAATTACACTCACATTTCCATAGGGTTAAAGTTAAAAAACCATAGAGATGTGAAGGCTTAGAGCTTTCTCCCCAAAAGAAAGTAAACTCTTTGAGAAGAGGGCAAGCCGCCACTTTCTTTGTATCCTCAGGACCTTGCTTGGTCAATATTTAGTGATTGATTGACTGGGGACAACTGATCATTGAAGATTGGTTAGGTGTTATGATTTATGGAATCACAGACTATTAGAGCTTGAAAAGACTTTAGAGCTTGCCTAGTTCAGGGAGTTATTCACCTTGGTGGGAGAGGGGGGCATCCTGGATCTCTTCCCCAAACTGGTGAAGCCTATAGGCTCCTTCTCAAATAATATTTTTTTTTTTTGCGGGGCAATTGGGGTTAAGTGACTTGCCCAGGGTCACACAGCTAGTAAGTGTTAAGTGTCTGAGGCCGGATTTGAACTCAGGTACTCCTGAATCCAGGGCCGGTGCTTTAACCACTGCGCCATCTAGCTGCCCTCAAATAATATTTTTGAATGACTAATATAAAGTGTGTTAGGGGAAAAGGCATGCATGGTGGCTCCATCATAGACAAAACCTTCCCTAGAAGACTATGTGCTCACAGAGAAGGGCACCCTTCAATCTACCCTCTGACCTCAGAGAATCATCCTTATCCCTTATGACCAGTAAGAAAATGCAAGGTAAGTTTCTCCCTTGGAGCACTCAGTATGTCCCCTCAATTCCTCCTGTGCAGCCAACGACTTTGCCTCAATTAACCCATTGTCATCAGTTAGGATTTTTTCCCCAAAGGGGTGTTTATTGAAAAGATACAACAAGACCCCAAATATAGGACCATAGAACCATAAATTCAAAATGGGGCACCCACTTCCTTCTACAGCTTGGCCCTGGGCAGAGTGGCCTCACTTACAGATATAGTTACAAACGGTCTTTTTGTGATGGAGAAAAGTCAACAGCTTAGTAGGTAGGCAAGAACCAGTCCTGGAATCCTTACATAGGCTCAGAAGTAGAGGGCAGAACTTTCTATTACACATGTCTAGAAGTAGGCTCCACAAGCATCCATGGGCACTTGTTGGCACTAGGCAGTGGTGATTGCCCTTGCTTGAAGAACCAGGTTCTGGACTTACCAATCCCTCAATTCAACTAAGTGGGAATTCAGCTCAGTGGGAAGGGTCCTCTTTTGGACCATCTAGTCCAAAAGAATACCACAGTGCCATCACCTTCACATTCTTAGACACCACTGACTAACATTGGCCTTCCATTCCATTAAAATCCTCTGATCTCTTCTAAATGAACAACTGGTTCTTTTCAAATGAATTCCACTTCATTTTGGAAGTGGAGAATAAAAAGAACCAGTTGAGTTTCATGCCCAAGCATCACACATCATCATTTTATCTTTGATCTATATCTAGTCAGGCTACATGGAGGAGGTGAGTGAAAGAAAATGTATTACTCTTTAAAAGTTTTTAGCATCACATGTTAGAAATAGTTTTCATCATTGTTTGAGCCAAGAGAAAGCCAATTATCCAGACCTGGGGTGTCTCATAGTTACTCTTTCTGGAAGAATATTGCAAGAGAAGCCCTAGAGCTTTATCAATGCAATCAATTTAATGTAGGAAAAAGAACCAGCTTTGTTTTTCAAGTCCCACACACTCTGAAAATCAATTGTGTACTTAATGTACTTATCATAAGTGGCACATAGGGGTATTAACAACTCTCGCATTTAGCCTATCCATTGTCTTAATGACTTTTAAAGTAACATTGTAGGAAGGCTTTTAAGAAAAAGGCTTTTAGATAGGACTTTATTGGAGAGTAATTTGAATGACTGTGAGCACAATTCATTTTGGAAAAGTATCTGTGTGTGCTGACCTTTAAGCAAAATGATGATGGTTTTAATAAAGCATGTAGATAACAGATACATTTCCCAGGATGGCAAATGGAGTAAAATAGCATTCTGCTTCACCAGCTGAGAACAATACGCCAGCACCTATTTGTTGTTGACAAGCTGAAACTGAACGAATTCCTCCTTTGGACAGTATCAGCAATTGGGTTGTTAGTATTCTGCAGGAATAAGACTGTAATGAAAGAGGAATGTAATTAAAGATACATGGAACTGTATGGAACCTTTCTTTAAATAAAAAAAAAATTAAACCATGCTTAATTGAAAATCTTGTCAAATAATAGCTTTTGTCCATAGGCTGTTAATCTATAGTTTTCTTTTCAGCTGTAAGCCTTTTAAAAGAAACAAAATATATAATTTGCATTTGAAGTCCCCAGATTTGCATTTTCTTCATGATAGGATTAAATTAACTTTTCTTTTCCCCCAAAGTGGAATAGACTAATTTTAATTTAAATTTTCCCCGATTAAAACATTTTTTCCAGGCAGGTAAACACACAACATTTTTCCCACAATCGCCTTTGTTTAGGCACTTAGGAGGGATTCTACAGGCTTGTCTCTGTGAGGCTTGTAGGAGAAAAGGAATTCTAGCCAACAATTAGATGCAGCCAGTCTTCATAAGCAGAGATGAACCTTCAGATAGCGATTCAAGAAAATTTTATTAACTGCCACTGATTTTAGGTGCTATGCTCTAAGAAGAGCATGAACATTTAAAATTGAGACTTTTCCCTTAAAAAGACTGATGATGTTCTGTTAGGATGAGAGATGAAAACATGGAGGCATGTACAAAATCATGTTAATGGTTGGGGGGATCAAGAAGGGCTTTGTGCAGTAGGGACCCGGGAGCTTTGCTTTGAAGGAAGTTGAGGGTTCTTGAAGGAGGAAGTGAAGATGGGGGAATATCTCAGACAGGGCAGACCTCTGGATAAAGGTCTGTAGGCTGGGGAGGTGACATCAAAGTCATCATTCTTCCCTCCCATGCTAAGTACTGGGGATACAAAAAGGTGTAATCTCCTTCCCTCAAGGAGATTTCTAAAGAGCAACATAACACATAAATAACTGGGTACATTCATTTGTTGTTCAGTCATTTCAGTAGTGTTGCATTCTTTGTGACCCCCTTTGGGATTTTCTTGGCAGAGGTATTGAGTGGTTTGCCATTTCCTTCTCCAGCTCATTTTACAGATGAGGAAATTGAAGCAAACAGGGTTAAGTCACTTGACCAGGTTCACATAGCTAGTAAGTGCTTGTGGCTGGATTTGAACTCAGGTCTTCTTCACTCCAGATCTGGTACTCTATCCCCTGTACGACCAGGTACATACATACACATCTCTCTCTATCTCTATCTCTATCTCTATCTCTATCTCTATCTCTATCTCTATCTCTATCTATCTCTATTTCTATCTCTATCCCTATCCACATCCCTATCCCTATCCCTATCCCTATCCCTATCCCTATCCCTATCCCTATCCCTATCCCTACCTATATCTTATAGGTACACGGTTATTTACATGCCGGCTCTCCTTGTGAGGCTTAGTTAATAGACCTCCAGGCCCAGAGTCAGGAGTTCAAATGCAGCCTCAAATACTACCTGACTGTGTGACTTGGGCCAGTCACTTAACTTCTGATTGCCCTAATCCACTAGAAAAGGGAATGGCAAAACAATTCAGTATCTTTGCCAAGAAAACACCATATAGGATCTCAAAGAGTCAGACACAACTGAACAACTTTCCCTTTGAATTTAAACTTTTTGAGGCAAAGGGAGTTTTTTTTTAACATACATACACACATATGTACATATATATGTATTTGTGTACATATGTATATGCATGTATTATATACCCACATATTAATTATATTTCCAGGCATTTGTGCATATATACATACATATACATACATAGATACTAGCGTGTATAGAGGATAAATACATGAATACTCTAAAGGTAAGAAGGGGCCAGATTGTGGAGAACTATAAATGAAAAACACAGAATTTGCCATTTGATCCTGCAAGGATAAGGAACCACTCCAATGTCTGGAGCAGTGGAGTGCAATGTCCAGGCCCATGCTTCAGGAAAAAGTCTTTGGCAGGTGAGCAGAGTATGGCTTGGAAAGACTTGAGGCAGGGAGACCCATTTGGAAGCCAGTGCATTGGTCCAGGTGCGAATTAATGTGGGACTGAAGTAGGCAGAAATGGCTATGGGAGTGAAGAATGGTGGGGGAGGGTGTGTATGGCATATAAAAGAGATGTCATGTCAGTACAATATTTCACAACAATTGGAAATGTAGGCAGAGGGAATCTTTTGTAGGAGCAAAGCGAGAAATCCAGATTTTGAGCCTGGGTGACTGGGATGGTGGTCCTCTCAACAATAATAGCAAAGTTTGGAAAAGGGGAGGGTTTGGGGAGAAAGATAATACATTCTGATTTGGCCATGTTGAGTCTAGATGTGTTGTTTGCATTGGAAAGATTATTTTTATAGCAGGGAGACCAAGCAATTAACCAAGTATTTATTAAATACCTGCTATGTGTCAGACACTGTCTATGCCCAGTGCTGAGGATATAAAAGGCAATGGATGAAACAATCTGTACTCACATAGGCCCTCAAATACTCCCAGTTTGCAGGGGAGGGAAGGAAAGAAGGAAGGAAGGAAGGAAGGAAGGAAGGAAGGAAGGAAGGAAGGAAGGAAGGAAGGAAGGAAGGAAGGAAGGAAGGAAGGAAGGAAGGAAGGAAGGAAGGAAGGAAGGAAGAGATTGATTAGACCTTTACAAAACATGATTGGGGGAATGAGGGGAGGGGGGAAGGTTTTCCCAGTCTCTCACTCAGAGTGATTAAGGGCTGAAGGGATACAGCTTACATGCAGGATTGATGTCCACTAAAGAGTAGAAGAGATGAAGGTCACCAAAACATTGGATTTACATGGATCTGAATAAGAACCATATGGAATTAGATGGGTCACAAATTTCATTGGTGAAAAACAGCTATTACAACTATAGTGAAATGCAAAGTAATAAAAACCCCTCCTTTGCTGAAATCACATCTATTTCAGGATAAAGTTGGCAACCCAGGTTCACCCAAAAAGTTGTCAGATGCTGATTCAATCACAAAATGGATTGACCAGCAAGCTCATCTTGGTTCTTGAACACTGAGGATCAGCCAGGCTCCCCCGTATATGGATTGTGGCCCTGAAAACTCAGCCATTAGATGCTGCTCTTGGTACCTGGGCCCTCAAGAGTTAGGTTCAGAAGCTTACCTTTCCAGTCAGTAGCTTAGTAAAACCCCAGCTGACCTGCTCTCAACAATGCACATGCCCACTCCCTTATATTCTCCCCCGGATCATGCTAATGAGCCTTTTACCTTTACCATGTTACCTTTTACCTTGGCCATGTTACCTTTAAGTTTCTTGAGCTCTTTGAGCCCCATTTATTAAATGAGAGAGTCAAACAACATGATCTCTAAACCCTGCTCCCAGCTCTGCCACCCCCTGTTCTAAACCCCCTTCCCACAATCTCTGTTCAAAGCTTTCCCCCAGTTCTCACATTTACATTTTAATTTTCTTTAACATTTCAGATCCTGCTTCATCTCTGACATTCTCTGTTTCTCTGAATGTATTTCTCAAATTCCCATTCTCTGAATTGACTCCCTTGGTTTCCTCTGACTTTTTACCATGGAATGTTGTGTTAAATGGGTGTTCAGACATTTGTGGGTTTGTGTTGCTTCTCTCTGATCCCCACCTCTGGTTTGCCCTTTCAGCTTGGCACACGGCACATTCTGGAGGCAATGGAGGCAGCTGGGCATTCAATCAAGACCTTGTTTCTGTGTGGGGGTCTCAGCAAGAACCCTCTTTTTGTGCAGATGCATGCTGACATCACTGGTAAGTCAGAGAGAAAGGGAAAGACCTGACCTGCCAACTAAATAGGGACAACCTGGTTCTACCTCCACGTCAGTGTTCCTGATGCTCAGAGGTCTTGGAATGTACAGAGCCAGCCTCCCCTTGCCCTCTGCTAACAACCCATGAGTTTTGCTTTTCTTAACAAAAAACTCTCTTCCAAATCCTAGATTTTGAGCTGGGAGGGACTTCAGCAGCAACCTAGTGTGCAAATAATATACAAACGAGGCCCAGAGATAATGCACACAGGAAAGAAGCACCAGGGTCAGGATTTGAACCCAGTTCCTCTGGTTCCAAATCAGCCATTCTTTCCATTGGCCTGTGCTGCTTCTTCCTCACATGCCGAAATTGGTTATTTTATCGTAGATGTCTTCTCTCTTTCTTTCTCTGTGTACGTTGGACCCCTCCCCCATATTCTTTTCCCCAGTTGGAAAGCCTTTAGGTCCAGGACTACTAGGCTTGTGTTATTATACTTCCTCCTAGAAGTGGAAAGAGTAAAGTGTAAGGTCATAGGAAAGGTAGGTGGGGTCAGGTGATGAAGGGCCTTGAAGGTTAAACAGGATTTTATATTTGATCCTAGAGGTGATAGGGGGACAATGAAGGTTATTCAACAGGGAGGATTTGAACCCAGGAAAGAAAGAGAGAGAGAAAGGAAGGAAGGAAGGAAGGAAGGAAGGAAGGAAGGAAGGAAGGAAGGAAGGAAGGAAGGAAGGAAGGAAGGAAGGAAGGAAGGAAGGAAGGAAGGAAGGAAGGAAAGGAAAGGAAGAAAGAAAGAAAGAAAGAAAGAAAGAAAGAAAGAGAGAGAGAGAGAGAGAGAGAGGAAGGAAGGAAGGAAGGAAGGAAGGAAGGAAGGAAGGAAGGAAGGAAGGAAGGAAGGAAGGAAGGAGAGAGAGAAAAAAAGAAAGAAAGAAAGGAAGGAAGGAAAAGAAGGTCTGGTTGTTTTTGATAAAGTTGCAAACTATAATTTGGGCTTTACTGTGTGGAGCCAAAAGGACTTCCTACCTTGATGCAGGCAGGAAGGAAGATGAAGATCAGCCACAGGTCAGCCCCCACAACACTGTGACCTGTGGCAGCCTGGATGGGGACCTTGGTACTACGGTGTCCTCTGTTTGTCCAATGATATCAAGCAGCCACTCTCCTTTATTTGAATCCAGAGAAATGTGAGGCCTGTTTCACCGCAGAGGCTCAGTTTGGGAAGCTATTCTATGGGGGCTGGAATAAGAGGCTATTAATAGCTATTTGGATTAAAATGTAAACTGGAGTTCTTGGGCTGGAGCTAATGACCAGATACAGTCCAGCACAAAGGGCCCTTTTTTCTGGGCTTGGAATTCCCCTCCCTTTGTAAGGACATTGACTGACAGAGGAATGGCAAAGTTCATCTGCCTTCAAATGTTCTTGGTTCTGCTTAACTCATTAGTCGATCAGATAAAATAACTGGAATTCCAGAAGTCTCTCCCATCCCTTCCCCCCTCCACCCCAATTCTTGGGAGAAAAGACCAAATTTGAAAGCAGCACTGTGGAAGGCCAGGCCTCATTACTCAAATCAGGCAGAAACCACCAGACACTTGACTCCCAGCTTCTTCCAATATCTTCGCTGCTCAAGTTTTCTCAGGAAGGAAGATGCATGTTGATTTGGGAAATTCCCTCTCCAGGATACCCGCGGAAAAAGAGACAGTAAAGTTCTGAAGGCCACTGGAAAATGGCTTCTGCGGGCAGACCCTGATAGGCACTGGATCTGAGAATCAGGGTAGCTATCAAGGAGAACGGTTATTATCATTGGCCATTAAAAAAAGAGATATAGCCCTTTAAGGATGAAGATGGTAAGGATAACAGTGATATTGATGATAATGACAGCGATAACTAAATGTCACTTTTTGGTCTAGACTGTAATTTCAAGAGTGGGGGTGGGGAACTCCCTCCAGACCCAGTGTTCCATCTATGGCTGTGCCATCCGTCTTTTACCCCTTTGTAGTGAGAGGATTATAGATTTAGGGCTGGATTCAATCCCTTCTTTTTGTAGATGTGGTAGCTGAGGAATAGAGCAGTTAAGTGATTTTCCTGGGGCAACAGTTGTCAAGTTTTTTGGTCTTGGGATATTTTCACACTCATTTTTTTTTAAGTAATAAGTTTATATTACTCTCCTTTGCTTTTTTTTTAAATAGTAGTATAGTTTCTCCCAGCATCTCCTTCCATGAGAGCCATCCCATATAACAAATAACACTCTTTAAACAAAAGAATGAGGGAAAAATCCTCATCATTAATTAGTACATAAAAAAATATGAAAATATGTGCAATCTAAAGCCATTTGTGTCTCTCCAACATTTGCAAGCCCTTTATACCCTCAAAAATTATTGAGAATTCAAAGAGCTTTTGTTTATGGGGACTCTATTGCTATATGGAAAATAAAACTCATACATTTTAAACTATTCATTTGTTAATCCATTTAAAAATAAGAATAAACTTATTTTAGCATAAATAATATTTTTATGAAAAATAAATGTATTTCCCTGAAAAAATTAGTGAGAAGACTGGCATTGTTTTCCATACTTTTGCAAATCTCTTGAAGGTCTACCTTAATAAAGACAGCTAGCTCCTCCTGTCTGCTTCTGCATTTAATCTATTGTGATATGTTATTTTGGTTGAAGTGTGATGCAGAATATCTGGCCTCTTGCAGAAGGGAGGAGTATTTTAATAGGGGAATAGCAGTTTAGTATTATTATTAATACAGATTAGATCTCATGGACCCCTGAAAAGTTCTTGCTGACCCCTATGGAGCTGCACCTTGAGAACCACTCGACTAGGGAACCATAAGCAGTAAGATTGGAGCACAAGTGTCTCTGGCTGAGCCCGGTGCCCTGCACACTATTATAATCATAGCTGTGGATCAGAAAGGGTCCTCAGAGGTTATTTACTCCAACTGTTTCATTTCAAATGAGGAAAGTAAGGCCAAGAAAGATCGACTTACCTAACAACACATGTAGCAAATGGCCAAGTTGAACCCAGATCCTCACGATTCTTTCCACATGTTCCCTATTCTACTTACATTGGCTTTAGTACCCAGCCCTGGCCTCATGATCTGCTACTTCTATCTTCTACCCATTATTACCCAGGAATCCCTTGTTTCCATCTACATAGTACTTCTATCCCTATTGCCTACAAATCTTCATTGCTGGGTAACTTCTATGATATAATTTCCATCTTGCTATTGCTCAGCCACATGACATTGCTAGATGAAGTCAGAAAACTGCCAGGATTTCATACCCTGTAAATTCTTGAAACAAAACTTGAACTGGTCCTATAGTTCTTCAGGAGGCTGGAGCAATGGCAGCAGCCAGCAGAAAATGGACAAGCTGGAGGATGTGCAGCAAAGTCACAAGGGTGGGGAAGAGTCTTGAGATAATGCTGTATTACTCTTGGTAGAAGATCAGGAGATTTCTCCTAGAAAAGAGAAGGATCAGCCTAGGGATGCCCTGGCCAGCTTCAAATGTTTAAAGGGCTGTTATGTGGAAAGGGGATTAGCTCAGCTTTGTTTTAGTTTGCCCCAAAGGGCAGAATTGAGAGCAATGACTAGAAGTAGTAAAGGGTAGATTGAGGCGTTATATAAAGAAGTTTCCTAATAATTGTTGTTCAGTCATTTCAGTTGTGTCTTGACTCTCCATGAACCCATGGGGAGTTTTCTTGGCAAAGATCTTGGAGTGGTTTGCTCTTTTCTTCTTCAGCTCATTTTACAGGTGAGGAAACTGAGGCAAACAGGGCTAAGCGACTTGCTCAGGGTCACACAGCTAGTAAGTGTCTGAGGTTGAATTTGAATTCAGGTAGAGCTATTCCAAACTGGAATGGGCTGCCTCAGGAGATGATGAGTGGATCCTCATTAGACAGCTGGACATCTGAAAGTAGAGACCAGATGTCCATAGGGTGAATCCTGGAGGTGGAATGATTTTTCAGGAGCAGGTTGGATAAAATGGTCACTAAAGGCCTTCCCAACATTGAAATTCTGTCATTCTGCTGCCTTGAGGAGTGGAGTGATGAAAGTGTAATTCGGTTCTAGAATTCATTTGACTCCTGGGCACAAACCACTGAACCACACCCCAGAAATACAAAGATGGAAAAGGACGTGGTCCTGACCCTGAGATAAGGCACAGGCACAGGAAAGTTTACAAAATGTGCAGAGCTCAGTATGACTTGAGGCAGAATATGACACAGATAGAGGAGAGAACAAGACGAAGAGAATTTAAGGTTGAGGACATAGTTCCCTGGTGGAGTTTATAAAAAGCTCAGGGAGGGAAGAAAGCCTTGAAAGAAGAGAAGAATTTCAATAAGCAGAGTGAGGAAGGCTGGGGTGTGTCCTGGACATGGGAATGATGTAGCAAATGAATGAAGGTGGGAAAGAATAGTTAACATGAATATGCTGCCTACTATGTGCCAAGTACTGTGCAGGTACAAATATAACATCATTGTATAATGTCTACTTTGTGCCAAATAGGAGGGGGAAAGGAACAAGTATCAAGTGACACCTATGTACCTAGCAAGGTGCTAAGTGCTTTACAATAATTTAATCCTCACAACAACCCTGGGAGGTATTACTGTCTCCATTTTATATATGAGGAAACTGAGGCACAGGAAGGTTGAGTGACTTGCCCAAGGTCACATGGCTAATAAGTGTCTGAGTTCAGATTTGAACTCAGGTCTTCCTCGCTCCAAGGCAAGCGCTCAACCCACTATAACATCTACCTCCCCCTAAAGGGCAGCATTGAGTTTGAGGGAGAGCTGGTACGATGGTTTGGCTGGCACATCATGTGAATTAAGACTGGAAAGCATGGGGGGGGGGTATCATACTCCCATGCTTCCATTGCCTTCCTTCCTCACTTCTGTCTCTTGGAATCGAGGCTCAGTTCATGTCGATGCTTTCCCCAATTTCCTCTTCCTCTAATTGCCTTTTTTTTTTTTAATGTGAGGCAATTGGGGCTAAGTGACTTGCCCAGGGTCACACAGCTAGTAAGTGTTAAATGTCTGAGACCAGATTTGAACTCAGGTACTCCTGACTCCAAGGCCGGTGCTTTATCCACTGTGCCACCTAGCTGCCCCTCTAATTGCCTTTTGAACTCAGAGATCATCAAGTCCAGCTACCTCATTTTGCAAATTAGTCAACTGAGGCACAGGGGACCTATGTGCCCAGGGTCACATAGCTATGGCCTATCTGAGGTAGGATTTGAACCTTGTTCTCCACGACACAAAGTCTCCTGCCCTCTCCATAATGTCCTGCTGGCTCCCCAAGGAAGGAGTTGCTATGGGGTTTTGTCTGTTTGTTTTTAATTTGTATCTCTAGCACCTAGGAAAGTTCTTTGTACATGGTAGGTGTTCAGACAAACCTTACTGACTTTAATTGAATCAAATTTCAGCATGGTGCAGGGAAAAAATGCTTGGTTCAGTTAGAGGAATTTGGTACCAATATTTCTCCAACTGCAAATCACTCTTCTTTGGGCCTCAGTTCCCATATCTTTAAAATGAAGGGGTTGGGCAAGATGGTGTCAATGGGCCCTTCCCGGTAGAGGAGCCTACAAACCTTACTTTTCACAACTCTTCTTCTCAATGCCTCATTTTCCCAATCTGAAAAATGGGCTTGTGGGTCAGAAGCCTCCAAGGTCACTTCCCATGCATAAACCCCCTGGGCTCCTGAACCAGTAGCATAGCCAGGGAGCACCTTCGCACTCCCCACCTCCAAGAACACAACAGTGAAAGGATTGTCTGAGCCTTGATCGCTGTTTGCCCTGAGGTTGGGGGGCAAGGTGGGGAGGAAGGGTGCCTCTCCCTCTTCCTTATTTCTTACCATGCTGTTCCCTGTCCTGTCCAGGCTTGCCCATTGTCCTCTCCCAAGAGGTGGAGTCTGTCTTGGTGGGCGCTGCTATACTGGGAGCCTGTGCCTCTGGGGACTTCGCTTCAGTCCAGGTACGTGCCTGGCCAAGGGTAGGGCCTGGCCCGGGGCCTGTCTCTGCTCTCTGGCTGTCAACAGCCCTTCTGGGCTTTTAGAGAGTCTGCAAAACACTGGCAAGGGTATCATTAAGAAGGAGAGGCCGCAGCCCAAGGAAGAACACAGGCTTCCTGCCTCAGGCACCTGGACTGCTGCTGCTGGTCCGGTATCCCTCTCCCCACCTTTACACACACACACACACACACACACACACACACACACCCTTCCTTGTTTTGCATTTTCAGAAATCTCTTTGAAATGGTTTCTTTGATAAGTTCCTCTACACTTTTGTTATGTTATGGAGTAAAATGGTTGATGGGGATGGCAAGGGGAAAGGGGCCAGCAGGGAGCCTGTGTGGAGTAAGAGACCAGAAGGTCTGGGTTCAAAATAAGCCATTTGCTACTTGTGTAACCCTCTGAACCTCATTCTGATCATTGCAAATACCTCAAAAGTTCCCTCATTGGGTTGGTGTGAAGAAAACATTCTGTGAACCTTAAAAATATTCTAGAAATGTTGAATTCTAGTTATTTAAATATGTAACATATAAAATAAATTCCATAATATATGTATGTATGTGTACATATACACACATGTCATACCTCCTTTTTAGGTGATCTGGAGATGTGCAGCAAAGCCCCAGTGCATAATATCTGCATGCATATGTTATGGGCCCTTCTCATGTGTATATAGTTATGTGTGTGTGTGTGTGTGTGTGTGTGTGTGTGTGTGTGTATATATATATATATATATATATATATATATATATACACATATAATTTCTCTATCATCCATTTAGTCATATATGCATTTCTCTGTCCCTATTCCCCCACCTCTCACTCTCTCTCTCTCTCTTACTCTCTTACTCTTTTTCTTTCTCACTCTTGTTCTCTCATTCTCTCTTGCTCTCACTCTCACTCACTCTTGCTCTCTCTCTCTCTCTCCCTTTACCTCCCCCACACAAACATTGCGGGTGGGTCTAACATAATGAATATATGGACATTATTGTTTCCTTTCTTCCTCTTTGTCAGTGCTATTAAAGGACCATGGGATCTTCCAGAGGTACAAGAGAACCGGGGAGAGAAACAAAGAGACAAAGATGGACCCAAGCACTGGGGACCCATACACAAATGAGCCCATGGATGGCCCTTCAAGTCAGGAGCTTACCTCCTAATGAGAGAATACAACAAACAGAAATCGCAATTGAAATGAGGGAGCAGACCCCCATAGGAATATAGCAGGGAACCTGAAGGAAGGGTCCTGGTGGCCTAGTGGCCAATGAGAAAAGAGAGGAGAAAAGAAAGGGGAGACAGAGAGATAGAGAAAGAGACAAACAGAGGGAGAGGAAGAAGGAGGGAAGGAGAGAGAAAGAAAGTGTGTGTGTGAGAGAGAGAGAGACAGAGAGGAGAACAAGAAGAAGGAGGAGGAGAAAGAGGAGAAATGGAGAGAAAAGGAAGGAGAGAAGAAATGAAGGAAGAAGAAAGAGAGGAAGGAAGGAAGGAAGGAAGGAAGGAAGGAAGGAAGGAAGGAAGGAAGGAAGGAAGGAAGGAAGGAAGGAAGGAAGGAAGGAAGGAAGGAAGGAAGGAAGGAAGAGACTGTCTAGTGTGAAAGAGCCTGGAGTAGACTTAACCTTTGCCTTTTTTCTCCAATTCTCTCTTTGACTCATGAATGTCTTGTGTTCTACACTTGTAGTTCTAACCTTGTGTTTCCAGTGATCCCCTCCCCATCGCATGGGTTCTACTGCCATCAGCCTTCTTCTGTGGCTGCTTGCTTGTTAATGCCTAAAAGTATTTTAAGGTCCTGGTCTTGAATGATTAGGGAATACATTTGGTTTCCTTATTGGATTTTCTGAACACCTTATCCATTTCCCCATCTACCACATAAGAGGAGGGCACCTAGTCAAAGTGAGCCATTGGTGGCTTAAAGAAAGATTTATTTCTAAATTTGATCCCAGGCCTTCCATTCATGATCATTATTGGCCACATCTGTATTAACATCCCGGGCTTTCTTTCCCTAAGAAGCCTGTGAAGGAAAGTCTCTAGTTCTGTATGTAATCTGTGGCAAAGCTCTGCTTCCAACTCAATTTGCAGAAGGGTAACATCAGTGCAGATAGCAAAATGTCTTCTCGATGCCTCAGGTAACTAACTCACCCTATGACAAACTCATGAATTTTCTTTCTCTTTCCCATAGATTTGTCCTCCAAAGTATGTGAACTTACCCTACATTCCTTTATGTTGTTGCCTTGCCCATCCCAATGATATGAGTTAGTTCAAGCATTTCGCTGCCGTCTTTGAAGAAATGGGTTCTGTTATTTTTTTTTCCCTCAGAATCAGCCACTAAGTTGGAATCAATCAATTAATAAGCATTAATTGTCTGCTAAATGGCAGGCACTGGAAATCCAAAATGCCCTTGGCCTCCCCTTCTAGGAAGCACAGGGGACACAGGGGATGGGGGCATGAGACACCCTGTGTAATTACATACATACACAGAAGAGGTGTAAGGGATTCCTTAGGCTACCTAGTCCCCCACTAGTAGCTTAAAACTTCTCTAAGTCTTTTAGGGCATGCAATACATCCCAGAAATGACTTCTTTGAGGACAGGAGCTCTTTTTGCTGTTGTTCAGTCACGTCAAACTATTCATGACCCCGTTTGGGGTTTTCTTGACAGAGATACTGGAGTGGTTTGCCATTTCCTTCTCCAGCTCATTCTACAGTTGAGGAAACTGAGGCAGACAGGGTGAAGTGACTTGCTCAGGGTCACACAACTAATGTCTAAAGTCAGATTTGAATTCAAGTCCTCCTGACTCCAGGTTGGTGCTCTATTTACTGTGACAAGTAGGTGTCCCTTTAGCCTTTGTCTTTTAATCCTCTGTACTAAGCACCTAAATGGAACTAAATAAAAATGTGTTGAATGATTAGTCCTGCACACTTGGCTTGAAGATTTCTAGTGAGAGATAATTAACTCTCTGCCCATAATAAGAAATAACATGAAAAGGAATTAAGGGAAGGAAGGGAAAAGAAGGAAGGAATGGAGGGAAGAAGGAAGGAAGGAAGGAAGGAAGGAAGATAGGAAGGAAGGAAGGAAGATAGGAAGGAAGGAAGGAAGGAGAGGGAATAGGGATATATATATTTATATATATATATGCACATATAGAGGTTTAAATATATTTTATATATTAAATATACATACTATTAAAACTACCCTGTATGAATGTATATAGCTTGTATATAGAATATAGATTGCATATATATGGGAAATATATATTCCACATATGTGGAAAATATATATTTCATATATTTATATATGGGAAATATAAAATAATACATTGAACCCTTTCACAGAAACTAACATTGTCCTACCAAAGGGTTTGTTCCTAGAATCAATGTACATTGGTCACCACAAGTGTGTGGGTTGGGAGGGTCACCCATAGAAACCTATTAGCCTCTTGGAGAGTCAGTATTATGACTAAGTCCATAAGATTAAATAAAAGCAAAAGACAGGTCAACAGGCCATAATTTTATCAGAAATCTGCTGTGATTGGGAAGGGCGCCCAGAAAACTCTGAAAAAAAATTAACAGTTGAATTCAGATTCTTGGAATGCATGGAGCTGGCATTGAAGTCTGTGAATGGGCCTTTGGTTGGGGGAGTTCAACAAGGCATCCCTAAGTATGTGGCTGAAAAAAAAAAATAATGGTTTCATTATTGCCTTGGCCTGAGGAAGGTAATTCTGGACACAGTGCAGTGGAAATCTCTGGCGCTAAGGATGTGTTTAGGCTGCCCCTCCCTCCTCCAGGATTCGAAAGCTAACCCTTTTCTCCTTGCTTGTTGAGAAATGCAGTAGCTCCCAAGTTAATTCAGATGGAAAATGGTGCTTCAAAAGAATCCTAACAGGTTCATAAATTTAGAACTTGAAGGGATGTGAACTCATCTCATCTAACTCTCCCTCCACCTTCATTTCATAGCTGAAGAAACTGAGACCCAGAGAGGGTAAGTTCATTGGCTCAAGGTCACACGGCTCCTAAGTGTAAGAGATGAGATTTGGAGCCAGAACCTCAGCATCCAAATCCATTGTACCAAGCTGCCTCAACACGTTGCTACATCACATAAGGTGAAATCGAAAAAAATGTACTATCTTACACTTTGATTCAAAGAAACCATTTACAAATACACAATGGAGGGAGTGTGGCTGGACTGTAGTTTATCTGAAAAACAATTTCAAGGGCTTTTAGTGGTCTGCAGACTCATAAACAACAACAGTACAATATGGTGGCTACAAAAACTAATATGCAGATTTGCTTGCTTTAATGAAGCGTGTTGTCCAGGAAGAAGGAGGTGATGGTGGTCCTAATGTATGTGGTGTGCCCTGAATACTGTGCTCAGTTCATGGGATCAAATTGTAAAAAGGTTATTGGCAGGAACTTAAATGATATGATGCAGGAGCTTAAATGCATCCTTTGTAAGAATTAATTAAAGAATCTAGGGAGGTTAATCTATGGTTTAAAAAAAAAGTATATGGAGAATGTGCTCGTTCTCTTCAACTCTTCTTTTTTGGTGGGGGTAATGATGGTTAAGTGACTTACCCAGGGTCACCCAGATAATAAGTGCCAAGTGTCTGAGGCTGGATTTGAATCCAGAGCCAGTGCTTTATCTACTTTGCCACCTAGCTGCCCACCCCCCCCCCCCCCGCCCTTTTCAACTCTTTCAAGAACTGTCAAGTGAAAGAGGCATTGGACATTTTGTGCTTGGTCCATCAGAACCAAGAACAATGGGTAGAAATTTACAGAGGGACAAAGTTAGACTTGATGTCAGAAATGAACTTCCTGACTATTGGAGTTATCCCAAAGTGGAATGGGCTGCTGCTCTCAGTGGTTGGTTTTCCCTTGCTGGAGTTTGTTCAATCAGAGGCTAGCTAAACATTTGTCAGGGATTCTTGTTTAACCATAGGTTGGATTAATGAGATCTTAGGTCCCTTCTAACTCTAAAAATCTGTGTGCTTCCTCCATATTTATCCTAGGTCCACCTGTGTGTTTTGTTTTGAACAAAGATGTTGAACATCATCAAGAGCTAATGGATGTTGATGTAGCCATGGGATATAGTTACAGATGAAGAGAGTTTAATGTGTTAGCTCAATGATCATATCTGATGATCTCTGTATAAAGTATGAACAGATGAGACTTTTCTGATGAGCCAGAAGGGAGCAGCCACTTTGGATGAACAGAAATTGTCCATACGTCGGTCAGGCTTTAAAGTGCTAAGTCATGGAGGAGTTCGAAATGGGTGGTTCAGGAGAGTTGGAGGCAAGATAAGACAAGATCATCCTGTGAAGCTGATCTTTGAAGACACGGGGGAGAGTAAGGAAGGGATTTTTCCTTCTTCCCTTCTACCATCTAGAAATGCAGCTACTCCCTCAGAATTAGAAACCCTACCCTGCAGCTGTTAGTTTGGGAGAATCCAGGACACAGTGGAGGAACCAGAGACACAATCTCCAGCTAGACTTGGCTGCAGAGTGTAACGATTGGAATGACGCCACCTGCTGGAGACTTACTGTAGAAGAGTTCCGCCCATGAAGTGAAGGTCTTTGAGGGCAAGACCAGGAGTCTTTTCTTTGGCGTCAGGAAGTGACGCAGGCTAGTGGGAGGAGGAAGGAAGAGACTGGCGCTCAGTCTCAGGCTCTTTTCCTGGGGACTCTGGCGGAGAAGGGAGCTAGAAATGTGCTCTCCCTTTTTTGTTTGTTTGGTTTTTTTTTGTTTTTTGTTTTTTGTTTTTTTGCAGGCAATGGGGGTTAAGTGACTTGCCCAGGGTCACACAGCTAGTAAGTGTCAAGTGTCCGAGGCCGGATTTGAACTCAGGTACTCCTGGATTCAGGGCCGGTGCTTTAACCACTGTGCCATCTAGCTGCCCCCTCTCCCTTTAATAGATAGGAATCTAGGCCTTTCTCTCTCTCTTTACCAAATTCTTATTCTCCTTAATATATGCTTAAAAGCCTAACTCTTGCTAAAGCTTATAATTTATTGGTGACCACTCGTTAGATATTTTAGACAGACTAGGTAGAATTTTAGCCCTTAACAAGAGTAATAATCATTTGAGGGAATGGGGCCAGCTATGGATTTGAGAGAGCTAGCTCTGACTATCTAGCATCTAGCTAGGGAAAAGAGTGGACCCTGGGAGTCCAGATGAACAGCTTGACAGGCAGCAATGCATGCGGAGGAGAAGGACAACATTTCTGAGGATATGATTTAGAGAGACAGGATGTTGAGGTCCTCAAGTTCCTGCCTTGTGAGTTGGCTTGGCCACTTGAGTCTCCTACTTCTGTGTCTCATAGCAATTATACTGTTCCCATTCCTTCCATGGAAGAGTATGTTAGTGAGAGAGTACAATCTGAGTATATCAGGAGAATATTTTGTAACTGCTGTTTCTCTGCCATCTTAGTAAAGAGGCAATTGAGTCTACTGTCTATTAATGGGAAGCCTGCTAGTAGGGGCTCATGGACCATAATTTTACACGGGTAAACCAATGTGATATACCCTTTGAACTTGTTACAGTAGTTGCAGTTCGACAAACCTGTGAGTTGGGGCGGTGGTGGGGTTTGCCCATAGTTGGTGCTACACGAGTATTTGAAGAGTGGGTAGGATGTGTTTGTGCCATATAAGGACAGGTGATGACCAGCGTACTACAAACCTGTAGGTGAGAATCTCTAACCCATCCTTTTCAATCTTCCTTCTCATTTTCTACTATAAATTTTTATGTAATGGGTCAGGCCCAGGTCATCAGGCTTCTGTGTTTGAAACAGTCCCACATCAACCTCTGGAAAGGGTTATTTGCAGTCATCAGGGATGTTGAAGCACAGTGCCGGCAAACACTGTTGTGAAAATCCAACTGCCTCCAAGGGGCCCTGACAAGAGGCATCTCCAGATGCCATATCAGATAGTACAAATGAATTAACTCCTGAGTACATGGCTTCGCAGATGTTTCCATCCCAGCCAGTTAAGGTTAGAGGTTGAAGAAAGCAAGTTACTAAGTGAATCTTATCTGTTTTAATTGCTTTTTAACCCAGGAGGTCAAGAAGAAGGGTTGGGAAAGAAGGGGCCCAAAGAGAAGGATGCTTTTCCTTGGAAATGTTATTTATTGGATGAGCCAAACAAGAGGAGGAAATAAAATAGCTGCTCCCTGTCCAGTAAGGGCAAGTTCTTCCCTCATCTCATTAAAAATTGAAAGCACTTTTGTTTTTAAGTAGGGTAAATTAGTAATTAAGTGCTATGTAATCAACTTGTGAAAACAATACTGAAGAAGGCCAAATTAATCACTCTGTTGGCTTGGATTTTTTTTTACCCTATTAATGCTCCTTTTACAAAAGCTCTTCCTGTGGTGCCAGGATGCATTGGTTTCTTCCTTTACTTCAAACAGCAGAATGGATGGGCATTGCATGGCTGATGGATCACAATGGGCTAAAATGGGAGAAGTTGACTGTATGGATTCAATGTCTGTGGAGAAGTGCAGAGTTCTTTCCTTAGCACAGATTCTTTTCATCCCATAGTTACTCAAGCCTAGGAAACAGCCAGGTGGCATGCTGGTCAAGGATGGGGGGCATCCATCTATCTCCTCCATACTTTCCTTTCTGGCTAATGAGGTACTTCTACTTTTGGAAGGTAGTCTTCTCTTTCCTGAAATTTTCCTTCAGTGCTTGAGTTTTTATTTCATTTATCAAGTCTGTCCCCTCAATAAAATGTAAACCCCTTGAGAAGGAGGAGCCATATCTCTGTTCTATTCCCACATCCCTGAGTGCTTACCAGAAATCAGCATGTAAATGGAGTTCCTGAGTGAAGAATTTTTAAAAACCACATTTATTAGGCACTTTCATATATAAGCTCATTGAAAGCAGGGATTTTTCGTTCTTTGTATGCACAGCCTATAATGCATCTCTGGCATATGGTAATGCTTAATAAGTACATGTTGATTGTTTAATGTATGCCAGGCACTGAGCAAAGCACAGTGAATACACAAACGAAAAGCCAGACAGGCCCTGCCCTCTAAGTTCTTACATTTTAATTATCTAGAGGCAGCTAGATGGTTCACTACAATGCTGGCTCTGGAGTCAGGAAGACATGAGTTCAAATCCAGTCTCAAACACTTAGTAGCTGTGTGACACTGGGGAAGTCATTGAAGTTCTATTTCAATCTCCTTATCTGTAAAATTGGGATAATAAAAGCATCCACCTCTCAAGGTTGTTGTGAGGATCAAATGAGAGAATTTTTCACAAACCTTTAAAGTGCTATAGAAATGTTAGTTGTTGTTGAAACAGCAACATTTGCCACTAGATCTCTGCTTGATTTCAACTCCATCATCACTTTTCTGCTGCAACCAGGGTACTCCCTGGCTTTTCCTTTTGAATATGTTCTTCCTGAATTCGATTTTAAGCTCCTTGAGGGAAGGGATTGTTTTTTTTTTTCTCTCATTTGTAGTCCAGTGCTTAGCACAGTGCCTGGAATATAGTTGATGCTTAATAAATGTTTTTCATATTACCTATGGGATAGCGGTGGCCAGAGAAGGCTATTGTAGTCTGGGAAATAATAGTGATAGTTGGGAAGTTAGCTTATATTTGGCCAGTTCCTGAGTATTTGTTCCACAACTACCAGTCCTGCCGATTAAGCTTGCTTTACTCTCAACTTACTGCCCTTTAATAGCTTGCTTGTTAGCCATCCCCAATCAGGTGTCCTATAGGCATCTCAAACTCAATACATCAAAAATGGAGCTTATTGTCTTCCCAGATCTTTTGCTCCTTTTCCTAATTTCCCTATTACTCTCTTGGGGTCACCATCCTCCTGGTTCTTGTGTTCGGAATCTATCTTCAATGCTTTACTCACCCTCACAACTTCTTCAGTGAGTTGCCATGCCATGATTGTAATTCCTTTGCATTTTCAAAGTCATTCTTTTCTCTCCTGCAGTAGAGTCTTCAAAGCTCACATTGTAGTCTCTGGGCAAGAATCAAAGTCAGATACTAGAACTATGGGGATCAATGACAGCTTCCCAAGCCACTTGCTCCTAAACCACAAACCTCAAAATGCCTTCTCCACTTATCAAGGATGGCTCTGTCAGCTTCACTCTTGACTTGGAAGAAAAAGAAATTGTATTCCGAGAAGCCACCATATTCTAAAACCCTTTGAAATTGGTTCATGCAGAGCCCTGGCAGATTATGACTTCTTACAGAGACTCAGACCCTCAGAGCAGGAAGGGGACTCAGAGGCCATTAGGTGCAACAAAATAAAGGCCTCCTCAGCAAACCCAGCAAGTGCTCATCAAGTTTCCATTTGAAGATGTGGAAGGAAGGGGGACCTGTTCCCTTCCTAGAAAGCTCATTGCACTCAGACAACTCTGATTGTTGGGAACATCCCGACTTCTAGCCTCAGTCTGTTTCTCGGCAATTTCTACCAGGCTCTGTCCTGTAGAGGCCAGAAGACCAATATTCATCTCTCTTCCTCTTGACTCCTCAAAAACTTGGAGTCAGAGTCCGTGCCACCACCTTAAATGTTCCCTTCTCCAGGATAAATGCCCTCAGTGCTCTAAGACAGTTAGGAAGAGGTTTCTTTAGTTTTGCTTTGTCTTTTAATTATCATCAGATGCATAAATGGTTTCCCTTTCATTTTTTTTTTTTGCAGGGCAATGTGGGTTAAGTGACTTGCCCAGGGTCACACAGCTAGTAAGTGTCAAGTGTCTGAGGCCGGATTTGAACTCAGGTACTCCTGAATCCAGGGCCGGTGCTTTATCCACTGCGCCACCTAGCCGCCCCCTCCCTTTCATTTTTACCATCCCGGAAAGAGAAGTTCCAGGTCTTGGCAGCAAGAGAAGTGTCCCTCTTGATCCTGAGATTGGGATTTCCTAAAGATTCTTGAATAGCCAGAAAGCAGCAAAGCATCAAAGGGAAATACTCTGCAAGCATCAGGGGTAACAGATGTCCTGTTGTATCAGGTATCAGTAAACAGCCTAGTGAGGGTGGCATATGGCCATGTCCTCCATGCGGACATCCCGCTGGCACTGACAGGCTTCCCTATGGATCTATCCACCTGCCATCCCCCTACAAGGACACTTGCTGGTGCATTTTTCCATCTAGGCAAATATGCACCTGTAATACAATCCGTAAGGCAAAGTCTGCTCTGCTTGCTAGCAGCACTTCCAATTCCACTTTCTTTTTTCCTTTTAGGAAAATTTAATGCTCACACAATGTACTAGGCTGGTAGCCCTGGAAATTCTAGTACTTTATATAGCATCCCAGCAAGTACAGAGAGTTTCCTAACCTGGCTGGTTGGTCCCCCTTATCCTTGCTTTGGGTATTTCATAAGATCACAGCTTAAAAGATTGAAGGGACCTTAGAAGCTATGGAGTCCAACCCCCTCATTTTACAGATGATGAAATTGAGGAAGAGGGGATCATTGAGCTGGCCAGGCAGGATCCATGAAATCATACATTGAGGGTTGAAAAGAAATGTAAAGACTATAGAATCCAACCCTCCTGACTGCTTTTACAAATGAATAAACTGAAGCACAAAAGAGTTAAATGATTGACCCAGGATCACATAACCAGAAGGTTTTGAACCCAGTACTTCCAACTTCCAGCTCAAAGTGCCTATCTACTAAACCAAGCTAATGTGTGAAAAGGAAGACTAGGACTGTCTTCTCTTTCTAAAAACACTGTTGGACAGCTAGGTGGTGCAGTGGATAAAACACTGGCTCTGGATTCAGGAGGACCTGAGTTCAAATCTGACCTCAGACACTTGACACTTACTAGCTGTGTGACCCTGGCAAGTCACTTAACCCCAATTGCCTCATTGCCCCCAAAACAAAACAAAACAAAAACAAAACACTGTCCATGTCAGTATATGGGGTTTCATTTCATGGACACTGACTCCCCTTGATAATTGATGATAGATGAAAGGCAGGTCAAAAAGTCTTCAAGCCATAGGTATTAGATTCCTTATTTAGTCCAGGCACAATAACACAGAGAAAATGGGTCCTTAACTGCAGAGGCAGTGGTGACATCACTGTAGGAGCACCCCTTCATGAATGAAATTCCAGATCCTTGAAGTCTGTTCCCAGGCTGACCAGTGCCCCTCCTCATTTCTATGTCATATAATCATAGGTTTTAGAACTAGAAGCAGAGGTGATGTGAACCATAAGTGAGATGTAAGGCACCTTGCAAGCCTTAAAGTGCTATATAAATCATAAGTAGTAGTAGTAGCAGCAATAATAGTAGCAGTAGCAGCATCATTGGTAGTGGTGATAGTAATAGAGGTATTGTAGTAGTAGTGTCAATAGTGGTGGTGGTAGTGGTAATTATTCTACATTCACCAGGCTTACAATCTAGCAATGACTCAGTTTCCTGAACTTTCTACTGAATTAGTGGCTGAGCTCAAGTACTGTTTATAGAACAGTAGAGAGGTGTGCTATTACATGTTCAACAACCAGGCTCTCTGGGGGTGGGGGAAGTGTATGAACACGCATTTTTAAGCTTGATCTGAATTATTGACATTTTCTTACATCCAATCAACAGAACTATAAGTCAAGCTCTGATTTGCAAACTAATAATTTAACAATCAGCTCTCAGAAGCTGGTTAGAACTCAGAACTTGTATAGTCCAATCCTCCCATTTTTCAGAAGGGAAATTGTATCCTAGAGAAGGGAAATGACTTGCCCAAAGTGACACTGATAGAAAGTACCATGATTTTTCCTTAGCTCTGATTTTAAATGCCATAGGGCATAGGTTCAAACATTCAAGGGTAGTGGTTAGTGAGCTATCAGTGGCACATAAAGATGACAACCCATGGTACACCGGGATAACCAAGGTGGGTAGAGGAACTTTAAGGGAGAAGCCATACGTCAGAGTTAGGGTGCAGAATAGGTAAAGTGTGAAGGAAGGAGCAGCAAGGGTAGAAGGGTATGAGGCTGTGATCAGAAAGAGGAATCAGTTTTGGAAAGATAAAGCATGGAGTAGTGGGGAAAGCACCATATTTGGACATGGACCCGAGTTCGAATTTCCAAATTTCTATTTACTACTTTGAGAACCATGAAGGGGTAGCTAGGTGGCACAGTGGATAAAGCACTGGCCCTAGGTTCAGGAAGACCTGAATTCAAATCCGGCCTCCAACACTTGACACTTACTAGCTGTGTGACCCTGGGCAAGTCACTTAACCCTCATTGCCCTGCCCAAAGAGAGAGAGAGAGAGAGAGAGAGAGAGAGAGAGAGAGAGAGAGAGAGAGAGAGGAGAGAGGAGAGAGGGAGGAGAGAACGAGAACCATGGACAAATCACTTAAGCCCTGTGGCCTTCATTTGTATGGTGAAGAATTATATTGATTCCATGTATAGTGCCATGAATAACTCAGAACCCAGGAGTTCAAATAAACAATTATTTTAATGAAAACAGTCAACATTCCCCAAGAAAATAGAAATCCTCAAAGTATTTTTTTAAAAAGTAAAAGCACTTACTTCAGGGAGGTGAAAACAGGTAAAAGTTATTGGCTAGGAGATTAAAGTCACTTAGCAAGGAAGTTCCTTAGGTGCCTAGGAATTCTTCCCAAAGTCCTAAAACCAGTTTTTATTTCCCCTATGTCCAAAGAACCCTCATCTGGGTTCCAAATCAATCCATCTTAGAGCAAAGTAAACAAACTGTCCCTCAGCCCCTCCATTGCTTCTTGGTTCACAACAACCTAGGTTGGTGATTTGGGAGTGGGAGCATTAACCAAAAATGGCCAGCTCCACCAGTGTTCTGGACCACAATGGGAGGTTAGGCCAGATGCACTCACAGATCCCCTTCCAGCTCAAAATTTAGGATTCCATTATCCTATGCTATACCCTAGGTTCTTATGATATTCTTCTGTAATCTTTTGTGATGGTAGGCATTTTCTATATTTTAGACATCATGGCATAATGGATAGAGTACTATATTTGGAATAATGAAAACAGGGGTTCAAATCCAGCATTTAACAACTCTAGAAATGTGAACATGTACCAAGTATTTTATTTATCTGAGTTTGGGTTTCTTTAGCTCCTAAAATGATATAGTAATATCTGTAACACCTATCTCATGGGGTTTTTGGTGAGGCTCCAATTGAATAATGTATGTAAAACATTTTGTAAACTTTTGAGTCCCAAATATATGCCAATAATCCTCCTCCTCCCCCTCATTCAATGGAGTTTACATAGAAATATTCCTGAGACATCTCACTATCCTGTTATTAACTTTTTCGATTTCATTTTCAGGGCAGCTAGGTGGAACAGTAGATAAAACACTGGCCCTCGATTCAGGAGGACCTGAGTTCACTTGACATTTACTAGCTATGTGACCCTGGGGAAGTCACTTAACCCTCATTGCCCCCCAAAAAAAGAAAAAAGAAAAAGAAATTATATTTCATTTTCTATGAACTCTCACCATTAGATAAATTAAATGTGTTTTTTTAATTGAACAAAAGTATTAGAATGTAAGTTTATCTTCCGGAGGCTCGCTGAAAGTATCATTGCTAACTCCAGTAAGAGAGATGACAAAAGGTCTGATATGTATGCACTTCATCTTGTTCTCAGATAATTTTTATTTCTTCTAAGAAGTCTCTATTTCAAAAAAATTTCGATCACTCTGGTGAGAAGTTATAAGGATTTGTATAGAAGCATCTATTTAAAATGTTGTCCTTAAATTTTAGTGAATCAATGTAATATCCAGCAATTGTGGGAAACAGTTAAGTTGGAAATCATGGTTGGTCTGAGGGCATTTTAATGGTTGAGTTATTGAGAATGTTTTGAGGTCTGTATTTGTATGGATGGAGATTTGTCATAGCAGTTCCTGAAAAATAGTGAGCTTCTTATATGGGTCTCACCACTAGGTCATGTCTTACTTGGCATTGAGTAGGTGCTAAAATTTGCAGCCTACAGTGTTGAGTTGCCTAGTTTGTACCATTTCCTTACATAATCTCCAATGATCACTAAGCTTGGGTTCTTTTTTTTTTTTTTTTTTTAGTGAGGCAATTGGGGTTAAGTGACTTGCCCAGGGTCACACAGCTAGTAAGTGTTAAGTGTCTGAGGCTGGATTTGAACTCAGGTACTCCTGACTCCAGGGCCAGTGCTTTATCCACTGCTCTACCTAGCTGCCCCTTGGGCTCTTTTAAGGATAATTTTTCTGTAATTTTTGCAGTCATTCCCCAGTTCTCAATAGCCATCCTGAACCCCCTCCCTTCTATAAAAAAATGCACAACTGAACTGTTTCCATGATATTTACTTGCTGATATACTGTTGGCCAAGTATCAAGCCTTTGGGTTCCTCCTTGGATCTTCTTCCTTTCCTCAGAAGTGAAACCATTTTCATTTACATTCAACAAATCTGACCCTCTGTACCTGTTATCAGCCTTTGTTTCTGCTCTGGGCAGTGATGTTGGTTCATTCCAAAAGCTTTTCTATAGATTTGAGCATGTTATTCATATCCTCTAAAAATGTCGGTCAATCTTCTTCCCTTTTGAAGAGGAAGCATTCACAGTTCCATGTTACACAGTGTTTTCTCCTTCTGCTTTATAGGGATGGGCCAAGTTGTTTTTAATAGTGTAGGGCTGGGGCACTTAGGTTGCACAGTGGATAAAGCACCAGCCCTGGATTCTGGAGGACCTGAGTTCAAATTTGACTTCAGACACTTGACACTTACTAGCTGTGCGACCCTGGGCAAGTCACTTAACCCCCATTGCCCCACAAAAAAAAAAATAGTGTAGGGCTGATTGTGGGGTTGCTTTCCTAGTAGCGGTCATACTCCAGTGGCTCCCTATTGCCTCCAAGATCAAATACAAAATGCTCTATTTGCCATTCAAAGACCCCTTCCTCCCTTTCTAGTCTTCTTGCACTTTACTCCCTAACCCATCCTCTTTAATCCAGTGACCCTCCTGGCTCTTCCACCGAGACACTCTTGGCTCCTTACATTTTCACTGTGTCTCCCCCATATTTGGATCAACTCTCTCTCCTCCTTTCTGCTTACTGACTTCCCTGGCGTCCTGTAAGTCCCAACTAAAATTCCCTCTTGTACTTGATGCCTTCCCCAATGCTTCAATTCTAGCACCTTCCCTCCATTACTTATTTCCTATTTATCCTGTTTGTAGCTTGTTTTGTATATATTTCTTTGCATGTTGTCTCCCCCATTAGATTGTAAGCTCCTTGAGAGCAGGGACTGTCTTTTGCCCCTCTGTGTATCCCTGGCATTTGTCTGGCACAAAGTAACCCTTTCATGACTGCTGATTGATCGGTAGTAGAATGAGGTTTCATATTTCAGCATGTTTTATGTTTCTCATGCAACACTGTAAGATCTATTAGGGAAGAGGAATAATAGGCCTCTTTGTATCTCTGTATGGCACAATGCTGTGCACATTAGAGATTCTTGGTCAATGGCTGTTAAATGAATGAATGAATGAATCATTTCATAAAAAAGCATTTAATGAGCACCTACCATGTGGTCAGCATTCTGCTAGGTGCTAAAGTTTTTGTTTTGTTTTGTTTGGGGAGAAGGAGGAAAAGGAGAGAGGAAATCTAAGACATGCTTTCTGCCACAGGAGATTAATGTGTATGTGTGTATTCCAATACACATACCTACACATGTGATTGTGTATGTACTCTACACATGTATATATTGCTGTATGCATGCATACCCGTGCACACACATGTGTGCAGTTCATGTACATGCGGACACATGTGCAAACGTGTAGATGTACATGTATGTGTGCACATGTGTATGCATATATGTAAGTATTTATAAAATATCTCTGGTACAATTGGGGAAGCAAAACTCTGAGTACTTCTCTGTTTAATAACAATTAGAAGAAGGATATTACTATGATAGGCTGGTGTAGTCAGGAAAATAAAGCCTGGCTTTGAAGAAAGTGTCAGGTTGGCATCAGCTGAGTTGGGTGAAGGACATTACAAATGGGGAAGTTGTATGAGCTGAGTCACAGAGGCAAGGGTCCACATTATGTATGTCAGGGACAAAAAGGACACTGGTTTAATGAGAAGGGAGTGTTCATGTTGGGTACTGGTAGGATAAGCATTGAATAAGGAATGGAAGGCTAGATGATGGAGAGGATGGCCATCTCTTGCTAGTCTGTAGAACTCTGGATTTCATTGGGCATCTTTAAAACTAGAAGATTTATTTGGCTAGTGTCCTCAGGAGAAAATGACTATCTAGATTCTTTTTTGGAAAGAAAAAAAAGAATAGATTGGTATTCCCATAAAAAATAACACTAAGTGCTTCTTGGATGTCACCAATAATGCCTTGTTGTTTGGAAGGGAAGCAGCCTGACCCAAGCTGTAGATTAATTCAGTCTGGGAACAATAATAAATGTTTTATGACTTATCTTCCATGTTTATGAGGGTAGACTGAAATAGAAGGTATAAAATATACTCAAAAAGTGACCTTAGTAAGAGAGAGAGGCTGTGGTCACTGTGCTGTGTACTTCTGTAAAGGATGGAACAAAGTCTCGGGTCTTGAGAATGTCAGGCTCTCACACAACCACCATGATGAGAATTCTTCAGATCTATCTACCCCAGGATAGCACTGACATTCTGGCATTACAAGCCACAACAAAGGACAAATCATCAAACCCATTTGGTTCCCAGTTACCCCCCTATCAGGTGAAACTTGAACATGGAGATAATGGATAAAGGAGAAATTGTGAATAAAAGTTCCACTGAGACATAAATGGCCATTTCAGCTTCTGGAAGGAAGTACAAGGTTGGAGTGAAGTACTAAGTTGGAAATTTGGATTTTCATGCTGGTATTCAGCTTAATAAATTGAGCATTATTGAAGGTCTCTGAGAGAGAATGTCATAGGCAGTCTTGGAGTCAACCGATATGCATACATGGGCACAACCGGGGGACTAGGACATGTTGGCTGAACTTGTTGACTGAGAGTAGTTACAGAGGAGACACTGTCCCTATCCTCAAGGAGTTTCTACTCTGCTCCCCTCCACCCCCAAAGCCAAACCGAACTATGTTCTCTCCCTCCCCAAATGATTGTTGCTTTCCTGACTTAGTGAACATATAGCATAATGAAGATGGCTGAAAAAAGCTAGAAAAGCCTTCATCTAATGCAATCCCCTCATTTTACAGGGCTTACGTGAAACCTAGAGATAAGTGACTTACCCAAGGTGACATAGAGGCAGTCAGCATCAGAGGTAGATGAGATTTAAACTCAGACCCTCTGACTTTTTATGTACTGGGTTAATATGAAGATCAGAGAGATGTTGTGAGACCACGATGAGATAATAGAAGCATGCTACAAACTTTAGAATGTTATATAAATGCCAGTTATCATTGGTGTTATTATCTATGCCTGAGATGCTCTCCTTTCCCCCCTTTGGTTCTTGTGTTAATGTTTTTTTTCTTTTCTAATGTTAATTTTCTTTTTTCTTTTTTTTGGTGAGTCAATTGGAGTTAAGTGACTTGCCTAGGGTGACACAGCTACTAAGTGTTAAGTGTCTGAAGCTGGATTTGAACTCAAGTCCTCCTGACTCCAGGGCCAGTGCTCTATCCACTGTGCCACCTAGCTGCCCCTTATGTTTCTTACATAAGAATAGAATAGAAGCTTTTGGAGACAGGGACTTTCACTTTGGCTCTGTATCCTCAGGAATACAAAGTGCCTAGTCCCTTATGATGTGATTACTTTATATATTTTTGTGTGTTTAGAAACAAAATGAATGTAAGCTTTTTGAGACCAAGGATTGTTTTGTTTTTTTTCTTTAGAAGCTAGCACAGTCCATTCAATGTTAATTGGGTTGAGCTTCAAATTAAGGGATAATATGCTCAGCTGTCATTAGTGATGGGAGGACCCATCCAGGAACAATCACCAAGACACCTATGTATCTCCCATGATAAAACCTCTCAAGTTTTCTTTGGCAATGTATGTTTGTCTTGACAATGGACAGTGTGACGGGGAACTTGAAGCCTCTGGACACTAGGCCCTTCCACGTGTTGTGGAACTAGTAATCCTAGCCAGTGACTCTCAGAGACTAACTTTCCATCAGAACATTTGAACTCTTACTATGCCAGCAGAGAAGATCAGACTGTTCTGTGAGGAGTCACTGTGAGAACAGGCTAAAATACCTCCCCCACCCCCTCCCTTTTTTTGGGTAAATGTTTCAAAGGGAATTCCTGATTACTGTGGGGATTTCATGCTAGCTGTTGGGATTAATGAGGTTCACTTTCCTGACTTCTGAGTGTCCTTGGGACTCACACACACACACACACACACACACACACACACACATACACAACTCTTATCCCATTACCTACAAAATTACCAAAGATTCATGGAGTTCTTTCATTTTTGAAATTACTTTTTAGCAGCTAGAAAAGACTATTCCATTTCTTTCTAAAAAAAAATAATCCTGGGCTGCTGCCCTATAGGAAACCTAAAGTAAAATAATGTACAGAGCTGGAAAGGACCTCAAAGGTCATCCGATCATTTTGCTGAAACTGGGAGTCCCCCCAGAGGGGGACTTTCAGGAAGAGTCACAGGGGAGCCCCTGCTTAAGTTGGTGAGTTCCTTACTCAATTGAATGAAATGATAGGGCAAAGAACTTGATGCAAACATCTAAAGGGTCCCTTCATGGAGATGAACTTGTACCCTGACACCTTATTGATTGAGCTTCAGAGGCTCAGCCTGACTCCTGACAGTTGGATGACTGAAGCTCAGGAGAATGGACTTTTATCAAAAGAGATACCCCCACCTCCGTAATCCAAATGATAGAACTGTGAAATAACTGGCCTCTTTTTTCCCTTTTCTTTTCATGAACTTGATCTTGCTTGGATTTCGAGAGTAACATGCAGCAAGGGGTAAGGTTGCGGTGGGGATTTCTTTCTGATGAAGAGCCCCCTGCCCCCCCCCACCAAAGGCAACTTGGCAGAAGAAGCATGTGACAAGTAGCCTGTGTTTGCCCAGGTCAGACTCAAAGTAAAGTTACTAGATCAAGATTGGACCTGAGTCTATATGATCCCAGGGCCCACACAGGGGAGAGAGGGTAGGGAATGAGAGGGAAGGGTGGGAAAGGAGAATATCTATTAGGGATCACAATAGTAAAGTCAAGAAATAGCATCTTGCTGCAAATCCAGTATTCTTTCAACTACATTTTAACTCTCTGAAAGGGAAGAATGAGAGAATCAGCCATAGGGCGGTGGGGGGCGGGGGGGGGCAAATCTGCTCTATTTCAGGACTGGCTTCTTACAGCTGATGTTGAAATTCTGGAACATTCCACTGCCAAGGATTTCACCAAAGATAAAAGGAAATCATCATTGATCAAGTTCATACTATGTTACAGGCAGGCACTTTGTTCTCACAACAACACTGGGAGGTAGGTGCTATTATTAGCCCTATTTTACAGTTGAGGAAAGTGAGGCAGGCAGAGGTTAAATGACTTCCCTAAGGTCACACAACCAGGAAATGCATTAGGCTAGATTTGAACATAGGTTTCATTGAAATTAGAGACCATTTAGATTTCAAGTCCAACATTCTATCCACTCCTTAACCCAGCAGCTTCTAGGGTGTAGATGACTGAAAAGGAGGTGGTATAGAAGGGTAGCCAAAATGAAAAACAGCAGATGGCCAGTCTTCCTCTGACACTAGTACCTGTGAGTCAGCCTCCTTCTGGGAAAGTCTTCAAGTGAAGCCTGGCTCTCCACTTGTCAGGGATGTCGTGGAGGGATTTTTGTGGATATATGTGTGGTACTAGATGCCGCTGAGCTCCCATCCTACTCCGGAATTCTGGGATTCCATGATTCCTGATTCCTGCCCAGGTTTCTTTCCCCTCCCCAGGCTACCCCATGAGGCCGAATTTGGGATCTTTTGTTATACTAATAGAATAAAGGATGTGGATGTTGTCTTAAAGTCCATATAATCCAACATCTCACTCTCCAAATGTAAAGAAATGAAAGGCGGCAGCAGCAGCAGCAGCCCAGGAAAAGCTAATAGAAGTGTTTTTCCTTTAGACTGGAAAGCTAATGAGTGGCCCATCTAATCCTCATATTCAAACAGAGCACACAGTGGTGGAGTTCACGGCTTCTTTTCTCGTTTGGTTTTTTTTTCTCTTGGATTTGCTCTCTTGACCATAGAGTAGAAGTCATGAAATACCACAAGAAGTCTTCCAGTTCCTCAAATCTCATTTTTATGAATTTCGCCTTTCTTCCTAACTGTCCCAAAGAACCAACCCATAGTGAACAAGAGTGCAAGGCTGGCTTGGCTGTGTCAGGGAAGCACTTGAAGTTGTTTTATTCTTTGTGAGTAGATTAACTCCTAAAACTTGATATGAAACTGGGGCCCAAATTGCTGGTGGGATTTTCCCAAGGCTATATTGACAACCGGGCCCTAGATTTCAGATACAGCACATAAGGACCATAGAGCAAAAGCAGGAAAGGCCCTCAGAGGCCATCTTGTTCAAGTTTCCTATTTGACAGGTGGAGAAACTGAGGCCTAAGGGCGTGAAGTAACTTGTCCAAAGGCTCCCAGACAGTCAGCATCATAGGCAAGATTTACACTCAAGTCTTCTAACTTCACAGCCTTTCATCTTTTCATCGTACCACACAGCATCCCTACAATCAGCATGTTTTAAAAATAATCCTAAAACTGTCTTTTCCTCTGAACTTGCTGACTTTGGCAAAAAAGTAGAAGCCAGGAAATATACAACAAGAGGACTTTGAGTTCCTCATATCTACTGTTTATGAAGCTCCCACTTCTTCATCACCATCCAAGGAGAAAAAAAAAAAAACACAAGACCTTATAAGCAAGTGCAATCCGTTTGTCACATGGTTTATCAGATTTACTTTACCAGGCACTTATAAATAAGGTTTGCTGGTGTTTGTAAAACCATCTGACTGTTCACGGTATTCTCCAGCATCTGTTATCTCCACTGAGGCCTCTCTCAACACTACTGGTGACATGAGGTGGGTCGTTAGAAAGGACACTTACGAAGTGGATGGAGCATAGGATCACAGATCAAGAATGGAAAAGAAGCTCTAGAGCCTTAGAGAATGCTTCTAGAGAGGAACTCAGAAGCCATCCAGAGCAGAGGTGTCAAACACACAGCCTGCTGGAGGCCAGACAACAAAATCAAAATGTAACTGGGAAATATGGAATAAAATAAAGACATAATAGGATGTGGTGAACTGTGTGTCTATTTTGCAGGAAGAGGTTTGGAAATGGCTGAGAAATAATGTGGAGAACAGAAAGTGGCATGGAACCCTGATTCCAGTCAAAGGAAGGCAAAGGCTCATCTAGCAGAGCCAGGGAACCAGGGACAGAGTCCAAGGTTGTGGTTGGGTAGGAGGAAACGAAGATGATGCTGGAATACAGCCAAAATTGTGAGACGATGGTGAGGAAATGGTGGCATTTCCTTAAACAATTCAGCTTAGAACCACCTCATGGGGACTTGTCCATGTCCTCTGATAAGGTCTCCACTTGGGTCCAACCAACAATCTGGGAATTCTCCTCACTCTCATCAATAGGATACCATTGGAATACATGGGTTGTCCATTGGTTATCCCTTCATCTTGCCCCATGGCCATTTCATCCTCTTTTCCAGTCATCCATTTCTTTGTTGACATCTTTTGCTTTGATTGTCTTTCATAATTTCTTCTTCGGGATGTGTTGCAGCCAAGAAGTGAGCAGAAGGAGGAGAGCAGGAAATGGATTGATTATGGGAAATTCAAAAGGTCTTTTTATAAGTCTTAATTTCTCCTGGAAACAAAGATCCTTCTCTTCAATACCAACATTGTACCAATGATGTTGTTTATCTTCAAGACATAGAATTCTCTAGTCCCATCAGCGAGGATCAAGAGAACACCAGGGAGGTTTGTGGTGAGGGTAAGCTTCCACTTTGAAATTGTCTGTGAAAGTTTGAAAAGGGTTTTGCATACATAACTTCATGAAGCAGGTGCTACTATCATCATATTACAGCTGAACAAACTGAGGGTAAGATAAAGTGACTGGGGGAGATAGGTGGCACAGTGGATAATACACTACATTTGGAGTCTGAAAGACCAGAGTTCGAATACTGATTCAGACACTTAATGTGTGGGCCTTGCCCACAGGGGTAAGTAGAGAAAGGTATCTCTCAGCCTCAGTTTCCTCATTTAAAAATGGGGGTAACAATAGAATATACCTCTAGGGGTGTTGTGAGCATCAAACCAGATAATATATAACATATGTTGAGCACCTAGGTGCTACAGTCAGTCCTGGAGTCAGGAAAATGCCAAAAGAAGTCATGAAAAGTCAGACATACCTGAGAACAACTAAACAACATAGGTATTATTTGTTCTTATAATTAGCATTCTTGGTTGTAGTTATTATTATAATTATTATTGTTATACCTGACACCCTTGGGTCTAGAAGCTTTGAATTTAGGAAAGGGCAGACACAAAAACCAAGGTTGCTTCTAATTTCATTAGTAGTGGGGAAGGGGAGAAGGGGGAGAGTTGTTCATGCAGAAACCTCGACCACCTCCCACAACACACACACACACACACACACACACACACACACACACGTACGTACACTCACTGTTCAAAGGAGGAAGATGAGGCTACGAGAATGACTTACTCAAGGATCTAAAGCTAGCAAGGAGATGAGTCAAGACTCCATCCCAGACCTTTCTGAGCCAAGTAGGCTCTGTCCACATTAGCACACTGAGTCCTGAAGAGGGCACGTGTGCAAACAAAGGACCCTCCTGGCTACCTCAGCAGGCAGGGCTTTTGCTGCTTAAAAAACAGGGCTTGGTTTTCCAGAGTTCTTAATCCATTCCCTTTCACCCAGTCTATGTTTATATCATTCCATGTTTCTGTTTAAAGAGAATATTTTTTGCAAGAACAAAGCAATCTCAAAGTGTGTGTGTGTGTGTGTGTGTGTGTGTCTATTGCTTAACACTATGTATATTCTTAGTCAAGAGGTCCAAGAATCCAATTCAATAAGTATTTATTAAACACCTCCTGTATGCAAGCACTGTGCTAGGTACTGAGAATTAAAAGGAAAAAAAAATCTCTCCCACAAAGGACTTCCATTTTATTGGTGGCTACATAAAGAACCCAGTAGGTGGACACAAATGCAATGCAGTGATACAGTGTCATTTCAAAGGAGACAGAGCTCTGATAGGGAGACAGGAAAAGAACCCATGGAGGAGGCTGTGCTTTAAAGGAAGCAGAAGGGAGGGAAAGACGACATTCCAAGCATGGGGTACAGCCAGTACCAAGGCAGGAAAGCAGTAGATCGAGTGTCACATACCGGGAACAGTGAGCAGGCCAGCTTGATTGGACAAAGAGTACAGGAAGGAGCATGATTGGAATGACTAGAAAGGTAGGTGGCATTCAGACTATGAAGGGTTTCCAATGCCAGGCTGAGATGTTTAAGCACTGGCTCAAGGGCAATAGGGAGCCACTGAAGGTTTTTGAAGAGAGGAGTAACATGGTCTGATCTGTGCTTTAAGATTATCAAAGGAACATGAAACATATGGAATGTGTTTTAAGTGGCTAGTATTCCTCACTGATTCTCAATAGTCATGTGAATTTGGCCCCCAAATCCAAATGAAATACATGTACAAATGTGTTTAAGCTGTATGTTTATAAAGATCTTCACCTTCCTTCAAAAGTTTTCATATCTTAGCCCTTTCTGTCTTGCACTCTACTTACACCTGACTTTCCTCCCCATAGTTTATGATCCAGGTGCACTGGCTTCCTTTGGTTTTGTTGTTGAGTTGTTTTGGTTGTGCCCAGCTTTTTGTGACCCTGTTTCAGATTTTCTTGGCAAAGATAATGGAGTGGTTTTCCATTTCCTTCTCCAGTTCATTTATAGATGAGGAAACTGAGGCAACCAGGGTGAAGTGATTTGCCCAGGGTCACACAGCTAATAAGTATCTGAGACTGGCTATGAACTCATGACAATAAAGCCTTCCCATGTTCTATGCACTATGGCACCATCTAGCTTCTCCTGACCTCCTTGCAGTTCCTTAAACAATACATCTCCCACCTCCATGGCTTAGCACTCACTGGCTATCCCCCATGCCTTGAATGTTCTGTTCTATATGTATTATTTCCTCCTTTTAATAAAAATCTAAGTTTCTTGAGGTAAGGACATCCTGCCTCTCACACATACTGACTGTGTGACCCTGGGAACAGAGCTCTTGTTGAAGAGAAGGCACAGACCAACACTGGTAGAGGGAATTCCTTCACCTCGAAATTTCCTATCCCAATGAATGTACAGACGGAGTCTCTGTTCCCTATTCTCACAACTTAGCACACTGCCTGTTGCTAAACTAAGTTGCCAAACACAATAAAGTGATTAATAAGTGTGTTTTCATTCATTTGTTAGCTATTCATTTATTTGGTCATCTCTAAGGTCTCTTCCAGTCCCAAATTTTAAGGTCTCTAAAGTTCTTTCTTGTACTAAAACTTAGTGATTACATGAGAGGAACAGCAAAACAACTTGGCTGTCTTCCCCAATTAATCCTCATTCTCTGTCTTGCAATTTATTCCTTAGAAATTAGATTCCATTCTGCTTCTACCCTGCTCTATTATGGAAGAAGCAAAGTTTCTCCTTAGAACTTTTGATTGACTCTGATCTGTGATCTGAAATAACAGTGTTTCAGCCAAGCCGTCCTGAGGTTATTCTGGTGGCTGACAAATGAGCCGCCTCCCTCTCAGCTGGGGTTAGCACTTTCACTTGCATTAAAAAGGAAATTAACAATTGTCTTTGAGATACTGGATTGTTTGTAGCTCCTATAATAAATGACATGGTGCCTGCCTCTCGGCTGCTGCTGCTTTTAGGGCTTGGTACTAAATGTACCTCGACTCTGCTCAGCATCCTCCTACTCCATCCTCCTCCCTCCTCCCTCCTCCCTCCTCCTCCTTTCCCGACTCATGGAATTGTTCATCTTTGCAATGGTGCCACCTTCTGGTCATAGGGGAATATTGCATTGACTGGAAAAGAGCTTGATGTCTCTATTGTTTCCCTTTCTCTTAGAAATGTTGGAAGAAATGCCTAATATTTGTGACCAAATTTGGATGGGAGAAAGAGGATAGATGAGACAGAAAGCTCGATGGAGGTGGGTCAGAAATCATTTCTTCTCTCAGTTTTGTTTTGTTTTGTTTCTAAAATGAGAGTGTTGGAGTCAGTAGATAATCCTTTAGGTTCGCAAATTCCGAGCTGGAAGAGATTTAGAGGTCGTCCTCACAAGGTGCTCAAACCGGCTCTTTTGTGAGCTGATTTCTGCCTCCGAAATCCTTAAATGCTACTAGGCAGGGCTTGATTTATTGCTCTGTTGATTGTCTAGACTTAAGAAAGTGATGAATGAAATACTAATAAATGTAGATTAAAGTTGAAAGTATGTCCTACATGGTGGCAGAGTGGATAGAGTGCCAGGCTGGAGTCAGGAAGAATCATATTCCTGAGTTCAAATTTGACCTCAGACATTTATTATCTGTGTGACCCTGGTCAAGTCACTTAACCTTGTTTGCCTCAATTCCTCATCTGTAAAATGAGCTGGAGAAGGAAATGGCAAACCATTCCAGTATGTCTGCCAAGGAAATCCAAAATGGGGTCATGAAGAATCAGATATGACTGAAAAAACTGAACAACAGTCTTGCATACATCCCCCTGCTCCCACTCCAGTTATTAAACAGTTACCATCACACTTCAGAGTGCAGTCCAATCCTTTTGTTTTACAAAAGGGGCAAAAGGAAGCTCAGAAAGGTGAGGGAATTCCGAGATTCATAGATCTAGGGCTAGAAGGAAGGTCCTCCAACCCTCTCATTTTACAGAGAAACAAACTGAGACCCCTAGCAGTAAAGTGACTTGAGGTCAAACAGATAGTGTCAGGGAAGTTTTGGACTCAGATACCTTCCAATATGCGCATACTGAGTAATGGTCTCTTCTGGAACTAAAACTCTACCCCTTTTTTTTTTTTTTGCGGGGCAATGGGGGTTAAGTGACTTGCCCAGGGTCACACAGCTAGTGTCAAGTGTCTGAGGCTGGATTTGAACTCACATACTCCTGAATCCAGGGCCAGTGCTTTATCTACTGCGCCACCTAGCTGCCCCCAGAATAATTTTTTTTTAAAAAGAAAGGGTAGGGGGTGGCTACATGGCGCAGTGGATAAAGCACTAGCCCTGGATTCAGAAGTACCTGAGTTCAAATCCAGCCTCAGACACTTGACACTAGCTGTGTGACCCTGGGCAAGTCACTTAACCCCCATTGCCCCGCAAAAATAAATAAATAAATAAATAAATAAATAAAATATTCTGTTCTTATTGATGCCATTTGTTGTACATCCCATTTGTTTCTGAGTATGTCCCTCTCCCCTCTTCTATCCAGTAAGAGAAAAAAAGAAAGGAAGAAAGAAAGAAGGAAAGAAAGAAGGAAAGAAAGAAGGAAAGAAGGAAAGAAAGAAGGAAAGAAAGAAAGAAAGAAGGAAGGAAGGAAGGAAGGAAGGAAGGAAGGAAGGAAAGAAAGAAAGAAAGAAAGAAAGAAAGAAAGAAAGAAAGAAAGAAAGAAAGAAAGAAAGAAAGAAAGAAAGAAAGAAAGAAAGAAAGAAAGAAGTTCAAATCTCTGGCCAACACATCAAACATGTCTGCCAATATATGCAACATTTTATATCCATAGTTTCCAATCCCCTTTTGTGCAATGACAGGAGAGAGATACATTTTATCAACTCTTCCCTCGTCCTACACTGTGCTTCCATGGAACTCTTTAAGGAACAGAGAAAGGGAAGGGCAGTAATTGAAAAGATTGGGCCTCCTCTTTGAAGCAAATGTGTGTGGGATTATAGAAAGAGTATTACTCAGACATGCTCCAGTGTTGGCTTTACCACTAAGCACATTTTCCCCATCTGTAAAACAGGGATAATAAAATTTGCCTTAACCACTTCTAATGTATATGGGAGTACTTGGTATTTATGAAACATTACCTACACATCCATTCTTCAAGATGGGGTGATTTACAGTAACTAGAATTGATCAAGAGTATTAAGATTTCTAAAGCACGTTATAAATATTATCACATTTTATCCTCACTAAGACTCTAGGATGTAAGGTGTTATTACTATCCTTGTTTAGCAGGTGAAGAAAGAGAGGCAAGGTAAAATACTTATCTGGGGTCTCACAAGTAGTGTCTTAGACTGGATTTCAACTTGTCTTTCTGACTCCAGGTCTAATACTCTGTCTATTGCACCACCTGGTGGCTGTTGGACTGCATCTCTTCTCTAACATTCCAGAGAACCACCAAAGCAGGTTAACAAAATAAATAAAAATACAGTAGAACATAGATAATGTTAATATGTGCTTGACTGTGTGGTTTGGGGACCTTGTTTCTATTGGAGCTGGCTATTGTTGTTTTGGTACCACAGGGAATTAATCTACTTTGTTCTCTCCCATGGACTGCTTTCCTGAGCCCTCCATCCAGCAGTGAGGAGACCAGTGCCTCCCAGGGCTCTGAGAAATTGGCCTAATTCATTGGTGACCTGAAAATCATTTTCCTTTTCTGTCACTTTTCCTCCTCTTCCTGGTAGATGGTTCTGTCCATCAGCCTGAGTCTCTTTATTCCACAATTGATAGGCATATCCTACTTGGCCATTTCACAGGTAGTTGATCAAGATAGGAACAGTAGGTGCTGAAGTAAACCCATTAATCTGTTTCAAGAGTCCTCTACAAATAATCATGGTTAAAAATAATAACAAGAGAGGCAGCTAGGTGATGCAGTGGTTAGAGCACCGGCCCTGGATTCAGGAGGACCTGAGTTTAAATCCGGCCTCAGACACTTAACACTTACTAGTTTTGTAACCCTAGGCAAATAACTTAACCCCAATTGCCTCACCAAAATAATAATAATAAGAAGAAGAAGAAGAAGAAGAAGAAGAAGAAGAAGAAGAAGAAGAAGAAGAAGAATAGCCAGCATTTATATATGGCACTTTAAGGTTCACAAAGTGTTTTGCAAATATTATCTCATTTGATCCTCACAACTCTGAGAGGCAGGCGCTATATTATCTCCATTTTATTGCTGAGAAAACTGAGGTAGGCAGGTTGATTGATTTGCCCAGGGTCACATAACTAGAAAGGGCCAAAGGCTGGATTTCAACTCATATCTTTCCTGACTCCGGTCGGTCGAGCATTCCATCTACTTTGTGGCTTTCTGGCAGGGATGGACAGATAAATGTTTTACAAACGGCTCTCTGGCAGAAATAAACAAATTAATTAACATATAGACATATATACACATATGTGTGTATATATGTGTGTGTACATGCATAACAACATGCTCTTAAATTGAATATGTATTATTAACATTTTCCCCTCACTTTTTTAAATCTAGAGGGACAATCAACACAACAAGCCATTAAGCCCTCACTTGTAGTGTTTGCCAATTTCTGAGGTGTGAATTTCACAATCTTATAGTTGGCTCCACCCTCTCCTGCTTTGTGCTCAAACTTTAGAAATGATGGGAAGGACCTTGGCTAGTGAGCTTGACTTCCAGCTGTGGTAGCTATGGTCCTTCTGAAAACAGGCAGCCTCTGAAAGCAAGGAGCCAGAAAAAATAAATTAGAGGAAAACAAATCCAGTCATGAGTCATTGGACTTCTCTTACTCCAACCACTTGGTTTATGTCTCAAACAAGCTATGGGTAGGAGAATGTATGATGCTCTTTAATTGAACTCTGCTCTAATTTGGAGAGATTCAGGAGCAAAATATGTGCCTGGCAGACCCCGTGGGTTAATTCAATACACAAATTGAACGTGTGTTTACAATGTCTGATGATGATTTGTTATTGCTTTTGGATTTGTGTTGTGCCTTTGTCAAGATGAAAAAGATTGTGTTTCTTGGGGACTTGACTCTTCTGAAGGCATGGAAGAACACACAGGGAGGGAAAGAATGGCATAGAAATGGGTGCATGTCTGTCAGTATACATGAGCATACAGCTAGATTGCGTTCAGCCAAGTTTGAGAGTCAGCATGAGGAAAAAGCACTGGGTTTGGAATCACAGGGTCAGCTAAAGCAGTATCATTAGCCTGGAGAAATAAGGCTAATGGCAGAAATGAAAGTTGGCAAAGAGAGTTTGAAAGCCTGGCACATGGAGGAAGGACTAGTTATTCTTTTTGGTTCCAGAGGGTGGAAGTTTAGGCTGGATGCTGGGAAAATTTTCCTAACGATTGTTGTTTGTCCTTCATTCTCAAGGAGGACCATGACATCACGGTGATGTCATAACTTGCAGTGAATTGGATTTAAGTGAGGGAGGGCTGTGCAAGGTCATGAACCTCATTCTCTCTTCCAGAGTCATCTGGGACTAGTGGAAAGATATAGATCCGAATGACAGGAGATGGTCCTAGATCTTTAAGACTTGCCAGAGTCACACATCTAGTAAGTATCTGAGGTGAGATTTGAACTCAGGTTCTCCTCATTTCAGGACCAGTGTTTTATCTCCTGTGCCATTTAGCTGCCTCCTCCTAACAATAAGAACTGTCTTAAAGTGGAATAGGCTGCCTTAAAAGGTGGTATTTTCCTCCTCCATGCAAATGTAAGTGTAGGCAAATGTCTATTTGTTTAAAATATTGGGGGATGGCAGGAAAATCCTTCTTTGATTATGAGTTGGAATAGATATCTGATAACATGCCTTCTAACTAAAAATTCCATGACTTGGGTATGAGTTCCAGTTCTGACTTTTACTGTTATTGTTGTTTTTGTTCAGTTTTTTCAATTGTGTCTGATTCTTCATGACCCCATTTTTGGTTTTCTTGTCAAAGATACCGGAATAGTTTGCCATTTCCTTATCTAGCTCATTTTACAGATAGGTAAACTGAGTCAAAAAGAGTGGAATGACTTGCACAGGGTCACACTTCTTTTTTTCTTTTCTTCTTTGTGTGTGTGTACATGTGGCAATTGGGGTTAAGTGACTTGCCCAGGGTAACACAGCTAGTAAGTGTTAAGTGTCTGAGTCCAGATTTGAACTCAGTTCCTCTTGAATCCAGGGCCAGTCCTCTATCCACTGCGCCACCTAGCTGCCCAGGGTCACACTTCTAATAAGTGTCTGAGGCCAGATTTGAACTCAGGAAGATGTCTCCCTGACTCCAGGCCTCAGCACTCTATGTACTACGGCGCCACCTCACAGTCCACTTAGTAACTGCGGGTACTATATGCATTCATATTGTCTCCCCATATGGAATATAAGCACCTTAAAAATACTGGTTGGTAGCCCTCTCTAGGAGGGTGGGGGGAGGGAGAGGGAAAAAAGAGAAAATGTACACAATAACTTTATTATGTATTTAAAAGAAAGAGCAAGTCATACATAACAGTTTCACAGTTTGATGTCAAATCATCTTTTTTATTATACTGTGTTACAGAAATGCTTGTTTTCTAGCTGTGTGACTTTGGGCAAGTCACTTAACCCTCATTGCCCCACAAAAAAGAAATGCTTGTTTTATTCCATAAATTTTAAATAAACAAATAAGTAAAAATGCTGATTATTTCATTTCTTTGTATCCCCGACACCTAGCTTCATGCTTGGCTTGGCATGTAGGTGTTTAGTAAATGTTGTTACTTATTGATAGATAAATGTCTTTAAGCCTCAGTTTTCTGATCCTCAAAATGGGGACACTCATTTGTGCAGGGTTGGTATAAGGAAAGTCCTTTGTGAAACTTAAAGTACCATAGAAACAGGAACAAGTTTTATGTGAATATCACTATCTGGGAGTGACAGATGGGCTGGCTTTGGTTTAAGATAGAGAAGGAAGAATTAAAAGTATGAATGAATTAGTGAATGAAAAAATACTTATTAAGTGCTTGCTCTGTGCTGAGCGCTGTGCTAAGGGCTAGGTGTACAGATACCAAACTGGAAAAAGTGGCTGTCTTCAGGGAGCTTGCTTTCTAATAGGGGAGTAGAGGCCAGACAGGGGTGTCTTGGTTTGGAAAGTTACAGGTATGGTGAGAGAAAATAGAGATTGGCTGCTCTTACTATCACAGTGGATGGATTGATTTGATCGTGTGTCCAAGGCTGGAGATTACAGGGAAGGTGGTAGAGAGTTTAGTTCCTGTTTATGGCATCAAGGAGAATGGCAAAAATCAAAGCCATGCCTAGGTATAATGGGTGACCAGAGGGTAGGACTCCAGGGTGGCAGCTCCTGAGCCAAAAGAGTTCATTCAATCCTCTATGGTATAGTTTCTGGTCTAGCAGCAAGGAGGCTACTGGGAAGATGGCCCAGGAGAAAAAGATATGTTGATATCTTTGTTATGTTATGTTGCAAAGCTTTCTGGTTAAAGGACTCTTGGTGCAAATGCTCCCATTTGATTCCTAGAAAACCCTGGAAGGAAGAACTAGAGCCAAGAAAGCTCATGTACCTTAAGGAAAAAGCAAGTAGGGAGAGAGCAATTGAGGATGAGGAGGGAGGGTGGAGCAATCAGTGGGCTGAGCCCTTGGAGGAGGCAGATGAGGATTGAATCAAGGGCATAGGTAAAGGTGTTGGCCCTTAAAGGGAAAAGAGACACCTTTTCCTTCCATCTTTGTAGAGGAGGAAAGGGTATGCTGAGTGGATTTGAGATGGTAGTACAAATAAGTTCTCCTATTTTTCTAGGGAGAGGAGAATAAGCCTGTAATTTCTTCGCAGAGGGGACTTCTTAGGACTTGACCTTAAGTTTTTCTGACCCTGATGCCAGCTCTCTGCTAACTGTGCAACCCAGTCCCTTGTCTCCTCTCTCTGCTTTACAAAAGAGAAAACTGAGGCCATGGGGTCTGAGGCACTCAAGGATACACATATTAAGTGTCAAGGATGGCATTTGAACACTGGTTCTCTGACTCTGGAGTCTGAATTCCTCCTACCATTGAATGCCAATCCAAAACTCTGGCCTTGCCTGTAGGAAGCTGAGGTCCCGGGTGGGGAGATCATCCATCCAAGGTCTTGGAAGGAAATGATGGAGGATCAGAGACTCAAACCTAGATCCCTTCCCCTCAATTCTATAATCCTTCAACTTAACCTCCCTGACTTTCCTCCAAGTTTCCCCCATACACTCCTGCTATTTTAATCATTGACTAGAAGGGAGGAAATAGAAAATCACCATGAACAGTCTTCGGGGTTAGCATCTGCCTCATCACAGGGAAAGTGAACTTGGTTTACATCTGTGCTTAGGTTTAGAGGAGTCTGTGGTACAATGGACCGCTAGGTGGCGCCATAGTGCATAGAACATTGGAATGGATACACTCTGCTTCCTGAGTTCAAATCCAGCTTCGGATACTTACTAGCTGTGTGACCCTGGGCAAGTCACTTAACCCTGTTTGCCTCAGGTTCCTCATCTGTAAAATGAGCTGAAGAAGGAAGCAGTAAACTACTCCAGTATCTTTGTCAAGAAAATCCCAAATGGGGTCACAAAGAGTCTGACATGATTGAAAAGCTACTGAACAACATGGTACAATGAGAAAGAACTCTGGATTAGATGCCAGTCAAGAAGCATTTGTTAAAAAGGGGGTTAAGTGCCTGGCACACAGTAAGTGCTTAATACACTTAAACAATGATAGGCAAATAGGGATAGGGATATGAAGAAAGGCAAGGGGGCAGCTAGGTGGCACAGTGGCTAGAACACCAGCCCTGGATTCAGAAGGACCTGAGTTCAAATCCGGCCTCAGACACTTAACACTTACTAGCTGTGTGACCCTAGGCAAGTCGCGTAACCCCAATTGCCCAATCAAAAAAAGAAGAAAGGCAAAAACATCATCCTACCCTCAAGAGCTCCCATAATCTTAGCTGGATGTTCTGATACTTTCACGTCACTTGGCCTCCCCAGTCCTCAGTTTCCTCATCTGTAAAATGAAGGTATCTCCAAGCTTCTGCCCAGTTCTAAGTCAAGGACCATTGGTCCCTTAGAAGCCTAAGGCCATTCCAGATAGCCACACACCGCCTCCTGAGACGACGGCCAGTGTGACAGCAGAGAAGAGGAGGCCAACTCAATGCCAGGGGCTGAGGTGGGCGTCGGGGATGAGCAGCAATAGCAAGGGCAGCCTGTGCTGGGGTGGAGGCTGACCTTTGCAGGACTGCCCCCATTGAGAACTGGGTTACTGGCCCAGGCTTCGGGGAAGGCTTTGGATGGCCTTTGTGGTCAAACAAGAGGCCACTTCTGACTGTACTCAGTGTGCTGTGCTAAGTATAAACCCAAACACGGCTGGGAATGAATGGAGTCCCACAGCTCAGTCATGATGTGGCTGCCCAGCTCAGGACACAACACTATGGCTCGTCTGTTCTCAGGGGAAGATTTTAACACTCAGCCTGAAAAGGGCTGAGTGTCTTGTGAAACCACCTAGTTATATTTTTAATGTTGCTCATTATTGCATGGATGCAAATATAGAATGAGCATTTTAGAGCTGGAAGGGACCCTAGGAATAATCAAGAAATAGGTCCACAGAGCTACAAGTGTCACAGCATGGAAGGGCCTGGTCCTAGAGTCAGCAGAAAACTGGTTTCCAGTTCCAATTGAACCAGAGTTCAAGTCCACCCTCAGATGTTTACCCAACAATGTGACATTGGGTAATTAATTACCCCTTACCTCCCAGGGTTGTTGTGAAGATCAAATGAGATAACATTTTAAAGTGCCTGAAACATAGTAGGTGCTTAATAAATGCTCATTCCCTTCCCATTCTCCCATAATTTCACCCGGATACATAAACTGTATAGTTACAGGAAGATTAGAGGTTGCTAGGTGGTACAGTGGATAGAGTATGAAGCCTGGGGTCAGGTAAACTCATCTTCATGAGTTCAAATCCAGCCTCAGACACTGAGTAGCTATGAGACCCTGAGCAAGTCACTTAACCCTGCTTGCCTCAGTTCCCATCTGTAAAATGAGCTGGAGAAGAAAATGGCACACCAGTATCTTGACCAAGAAAACCCCAAATGGGACCACAAAGAGTCAGATACAACTGAAACTACCCAGCAACAACATAGGCAGATTATCTCATCTCTCTCAGCCATAAAATGGGGGGAATGGGATGATGGATCACACGTTAGGCTGAGAGTCAAGAAAACTTAGGTTTGGGATTCCACCTCTGACAGTTAAGCTATGTGACCCTAGGCAAATTATATCTCTGAACCTCAAGCAACTCCCAATGCCTTAATTACAGATCAAGCTATGGAGTAGGCACACTGGCCAAATCACAGATCCTTTGGTACTCTATTGGCTGCCATAATGCCTCTGTGTATTTGAGCAATAGTAACTGTACTAACTACCTTGCAGAGTGGTTTCTAAGATGCACAGGGATATAATGGGCTGATACATGTAAAAAATTTCAAATTAATGTGTGAATATTAGTAATTTATTGTTATTATTATAAATTTACTTAAAGTGAGTATTAAACCTAAAAATACCATATATGTTGGGTGCTATCATCCAGACCAACAGCCTCATTTTACATAGAAGGAAACTGAGGGCCTTAGAAGAGAAATGACTCATAGGATTATAGATTTAGCACTGGAAGGGACTCTAGAGAACATTGAATGCCAACCCAGTTAATTTTACAAAGAAATAAATGGAAGCTAAGTGACTTGTTCAAAGTTACACAGAGTCAGGACCAGAACCCATATCTCCTGATGAGTGTGTTTGTGTCCTGCCCATCCACTCTCTGTGGCTTTTGTCACACCAATTTTGGCATGATATTCCCTCATGTTAAAAATAGATTCCAGGACAATTAGGTGGTGCAGTGTATAAAGCACCAGCCCTGGATTCAGGAGGACCTGAGTTCTAATCCTGACTTAAACACTTGACACTTATTAGTTGTGTGACCCTGGGCAAGTCACTTAATCCTCATTGCCCCACCCAAGGAAAAAAAAAAAAGATTCCTTCTCTCGCCCATATGTATCTGGTGGAGTCTTTCCTTTCCCTCAAGACCCACTGCAAATGCCTCCTCCTCCAGGAAGCTTTCACTTACTCACCTGACCATCAAAAGTGACCTTTCCTTCTATAATTGTCATTATAAAATTATATGCTCCTGTTTTGCCCCTATTAAGTACTAGGTTGTATCCTACTCAGTTGTAGATATCACATCTTCCTACCTTATTAGACTATAAGCTCCCTGAGGGTTAGAACTCTGTTATTGTTCATTTTCCATGGGAGGTGAGGGATAATCTAGGGTTTTCTAAGAGTCTAAGGAAGTGGGGAGAACAGGGTGCTTGAAAGAGGTCCCTGCTTTTCTATTCTATGTGTAGAGTGCGTATGTTTACTGATATTCATTCCTAATTCTTTTTATGAATTTTGTTTTTTCTTTTTAACTGTACTGAAGCTTCTCATTGCTATCCCATGCTTCCTCTATCTTTGCCTAAGCAGTGATTGACTCTCCTGCATATTATATTGTTTTAGAGAGCTTTGTTTGTCCTTCAGGACTGCTCAGTCTTCATTCTGCTTTTGAGGCTCTGTTAGTTCATACCCAACATGTCCAAGTATCACCTGGAATGCTGGGCTTTAGTTGGAGGTCTTTTCACTTTGTATTTTAGTGTTCACTGTTTTCTTCTATTTCCCTTTCTGGTTTCTCCCTTTTGCTGGTGGGTGGGCCTCCAATAATGGGATGCAAGGCGGTCTCAGCGTTTTCACCTTGGGAGAGAGAGGACTGCCAGTCTGGCCCCTACTCTGAATATCCTCATGGGGACAGAACTGGTTCCCATTGGACTTTCATTCTTTTTCCTTCAGGCCCATCTCAGATCCTCTTGTCCTAGAGTCAGGGCAGCAATGAGGAAACCCTCCCTTTGGACTGGTCTCTGCAAGAGCATGTAAATAAGTGGGCTTGTGTTCCTAACACTGGGCATGGAGGACAGAGCAAGAGAGGTTGTGAGTGAGCAATGGAAGTATGAGATTTATCTAGTATTAATTAAATAAATTCACTTTGCTAGATATTTCAGCTTTCTTGTGTGGATGAGCTGCGTTACTTGTGGTACATAATTCCTATTCAGGGAGACCAGGCCAGGTGGAGGCTTGAAGTGGTTTGGAGAGAGTGTAATCCATCATCTTGTGATCACATGACCCAGACTCTCTCCCACTGGTGCTCTCCCATTGGCCAAATCTAATGACCTTTTCTCTCCCCTCTTCAAGCTTTTGATACCTGTTTACCAGACTCATTTTATATACCTTTTAGTCTGAGTATCCAAAAATCAATCTCTCTCTCCTCTTTCTCTCTGTTCTCTCTTTGTTCTCTGTTCTTTCTGTTCTCTCTGTCTCTGTCTCTCTGCCTCTCTCTCTGTCTCTCTTTCTCTCTCTCTCTCCCCCTCCCTCCTGATGACTCTCAGATCTAAGTATTCAGACGAGCTCTACTTTGCTTCTCCAATTGCCTATTGGGCACTTCACACTGGATTTCCCTTAGACATTTCAAGTTCAGTGTGTCCCAAACAGAATTCACAATATTTCCTGGCAAACTTTGCCCTCTTCCAAATGTCCCTATTCCTATGAACAGGACTCACCATTTCCCAGCATCCCTATTTTCTAACATCAGTGTCCTCTCCAGCTCTTGTCCTCACTCAGCCCAATGCAGGCACTGCCACACTGCTGTCTCTAAGCTCACAGCATCTTTCATCCATGTTCTCTTCTTTATACTCACCCAGTGAGTGCCTCGGGCCAAGCCCTCATTGCTCCTCACTAGGGCTATGGTATGGCAGTGACCTTCACCTTGGTCTCTCTGACCTATCTCTCTTCTCTCTGATCTATTCTCTACATGGTTGTCACAGTGAATGTTAAGTCAAAGATCCAACTGTCACTTTCCTAATCTACAAACTCCCTGACTTCCTATTGCCTCTGGGATTATTTAAAGACTCCTCAGTTTGAAATTTAAAGCCCTTCACAGCCTGGTCCCAATCTACCTTTTTTCTACCTTACATTACTACCCTTCCCAATACTGTGGTCCAGCCGGCTGCCCTGCTTACTCATAGACAACACTCCATCTCCTGCTCAGATACCTTTGCATTAATTTTCCATCACATACATGATGTGCTCTGTCCTCGGCCCCTTTGATCTAATTTCCTTCAGGGTTCAGCTCAACACCACCTCCTACATGAAGCCTTTCCTGATTCTTCCAAATATTCCCTCTGAGATCACCTTGTCTCTATTTTGTGTATATTTATGAAACTCTCCTTTGAGTTGAGAGGCAGAGAGACAGAGGGAGAGAGAGAGAGACAGGGGGAGACAGAGACAGGGAGAGACAGAGAGAGATAGAGAGACAAAGGACAAAGAGAAAGAGACAGAGGGAGAGAGAGACAGAGACAGAAAAAGAGAGACAGAGGTACAAATAGACATAGTGTGTGTGTATGTGAGAGAGGGAGACAGACAGAGACAGAAAGAAAGAAGAAAGAGAAAGCAAGAACTTCAGTATAGGCCTGGTTTACTTCTTTACAGCAAATATACACTCGGAATGCAATAGAATTCAGAATGTACACTCTAATAACTGGGAACAAAAGTTATTACTTTAAAAATACTTATAGAAAATAAAGTTTTAAAAGAGCAAGAGATTCCCAAGGGGAAGTGATGTCAGTTAGCCAGGTAACAATGATACAAATGATGGGGAGGAGGTGGAAAGAGGATCAATTCACCAGGTGTCAGTATCACTGACAGTCAGGGAAAGAACAAAATTTTAATCAGGAAAATCCCTACCTAAGTGAGTAAATGCACCAGGCAAAACTCTAACTGCTTGTGATTTTTTTCAATTGGAGGTAGTAGCACCTAGTGGCTTCCACAGACAACCTCTAAGTCTCTGTACTGCAGAACTCACTATTTCTTGGGATTCCCCACCCCAATCTTGCTCAGCTCTCACTTCCTATCATCATTCAGTCATTCCTTCTACCCAGGAAAAACTACAATTCCCATCAGCCCCCTTGCCAACAAGTGCCTACATTTATATCCATAAATGCTGCCTTTTCCAATAGATTATAACTCCTTGAGTTCAGAGACTGTCTTACTTTACCATTTGTATCCCTATTAACTAGTATGGTACATGGCACATTCTGAAGCTTAATAAATGCTCATTGATGGATCTGATCAGGATGAAGTAACTTAGAAGGAAGAAGTGTGCAACTGGGGGCTGTGGGAGGGTCTAAAATGGCACTGGAAAACAAAGAATTTTCCAGATTTTCTTTTGGTTGTATGTGTCAAGAGCTGGCAGAGAAGAATCAGTCAGAACTGGAAAAGGTGCTTAGAGATCCCTTTTCTTCAGCAAAAATCTAGATTTTGGTGAGACCAGAAAGGAAATCTACAATAAAGGAGAGGCTGTTAATAATAGAAGAGGGTTCTAGAGGGGACGATCAGGCGGAAGGGATGGGGATTTAGCAACTAGTACTGCTTTTTGCTGCTTCTGACTCCCTCACTGACACTAGGTATGCTGCATGTTGTGAGTCCTTGGGACAGGTATTAAATCAGAGAAAGTCTATTCTGATAGTGTGGCATGATGTCCATAGATCCCTGGGAGTGACAGCCCCAGAGCCAGAGAGGCAGTAGCATATCAATTAACTGGCACTATAACCAAGAGAAGAAGCACATGCATAAAATGTCAGCTCCTTGCAAGACCCCTGATGGATCAGAGTTAGTGCTAGCTCTGCTTACTGTGTTCAAAGAATTGTGGCAGCTTCAGAATCCAAGATGATCCTTTAGTGAGCTCACAATCTCATAAAAAAACAGCCCAGATTCAAATAAAATAAAATAAAAATACAAGAGGGACATTTGTTGAATGCAATGGAATGTGTGATGAGAGAGGCAAAAACCTGCCTTTGTGTAACCCCCATCCTTTGTTCCTGGTTCATCTCTCTTAGTCACAGTCTTAATCTCAAAGACTTACAATAGTTAGCTAGAGGAAGAGGACATAGGAGGAGGAAGCCTTTTAGTGACAGCCCTCTAAGAATTCCACATGCACTGACACCTACTTTCCCCAAGCTTCGGCCAAACCCTGGTGCCATTACCAACATTATGAAAGATCGTGGCCATCTTTCCAGCCAACAGTCACTGACCCAGGTCCTTTTATACATAGAGATAAAGCCTGAACCTATGACTTGATTGGAGCAGGGGACTCCTGGTGAGGAATTTCTTCAGTGATGCAGGGCAACACCTTCTCTGAAATCTTTTATCTTAGAGAATTGCTTAGAGCATTGAAAGGTTAAATGATTTGTCCAGGGACGCACAGCCAATATATGTCAAAAAAGGGGGCTTAAACCCAGATCTTCCTGCTGTCAGATGAGCTTTCTATCCACTACTACAAGCTGTAGAGATAGATAGATAGATAGATAGATAGATAGATAGATAGATAGATAGATAGATAGATAGATAGATAGATAGATGATATATAGGCAGACAGATGGTGAGAGAGATATTGATAGAGATATTGATTGTTACTAATAGGTAGATAATGATTGACACTGATATAGACAGATACTTGTGGATGAATGTAGATAAATTATAGAAAAACAGATAAATTATAGATACTGATGGATGGATATAAATAGCTAGATGCTGATCCCTAGATAACTAGATATTGATAGATGACTCTCAATCTTTGTGCTCAGAACTGTGCCAGACCTAGTAGGAGACTCAAGGAGAGGGCAGGAAGAATAGGGGCATTAAACTGTAGCTTCTGTCACTGAACAATGCCCCAATCCCCCACAACTGGCGTGAGCTCCAGGACATTTGGCGATTCACCCAAGTCATTTGACTGTTAGTAACCGATGGAAAATGAAGTGGATGTTTCCACTTCCGCACTACCCACTCACTCTTCGGGTCCTTGCAAATCCGGCTTCTGCCCCCATGCCTCTGCTGAGGCTGCTCTCTCAAAGGTCACCAGTGACTTTGAGATCGCCAACGCCTCTTGCCTTTCTGCAGTCCTTGTCCTCTTGACCCTTCTGCAGCATATGACACTGTTAGCCTCCCACCCTATAACATTCACTCTTTTTTCCTTGGCTTCAGAAAGATTGAATTCTCTTGGCTCCATGCCTACCTCACTAACTGCTCCTTCACTGCCTCCTTCACAAGTGTCTCATCTTCTCAACTGCTTAGATGTGGGTGTTCCCCCAAGGATTTCTCCTTAGCCTTTCCCTGCCTTTTGCTTCACTCTTTCCTTTGGCAATCTTTTTTACTCCCATGCTTTCTATTACCTTCTCTACCCAAATTACTCCAAAATCCCATCTTACATCACCACCGCTCCCAACTTCCCAATGAGAAAAGAAAGGGAATAGGCTTTGGAGTCAGAAGATCTGGGTTCAAATCTTGGTTCTGCCATTTCCTATCTGTGGGACCTGTGTCCCACCTATAGCTGTGTCCCAACAGTTAGACAATGAGAGAATTGGAGTAGATGAACTCTGCTTTTTCCAGCTTTGAGTTTATAGTCTCCTGATCCTTTGATTCCCTCCTCCCCCATCCTCACTACCAATGGCATTCCCTTTCTCATTTCTTTTTCTGTAATACCACCATTCAACCTGGCTCGTACATTCAACACTTTGGATTTAACCTATTTCTTCCTTCTCTCTCCCTTCCCAGGTGTAATTCCTTGGCTATTCCACATCTACAGTATCTCTTACATACTTTTCCTCCTTTATGGTCCCACCATTGTTCTTACCCCAACACAACTTCTCTGTACCACCTCCCTAGTATTACTACAGCATAAGAAGTTGAGACAACAAATTGCACTGATTAGGAAGAACAATGGAAGAACAATGGAGACTGGGTTTTGAATCCCTTGGAGATTTCAGACAATTCTGGAATCATAGATTCAGAGCCAAAAGGAATCAAAGAATCCATTAGGTGCAAACCTCTCATTCTATTGCTGAGGAAAGAGGTACAGAGAGTTCAGGTGATTTGCTTACAGTTATCTAGCAAGTATCTGAGTAGTCTGGTGCCCTATCCACTTGACCACACTGCCTCTGAGCATCATTTGCTCCTTCTATAAAATGAAGGAATTAGATTAGATGATATTTTATGACCCTCCTATTTCTATGAAAGCCTGGGAAGCTGAGGGAAATATGAGAAAGAAGAACATTTGGGCCATGGGGGACAGTTAGTTCGAACATGTGAGAAAGGAAGATGGAATGCTATATAAGAATATCATCAAGTAAGCTCGTGAGGATGTAGTCCCATTGAGATATTATAATAAAATATTATGATGTGCCAAAGCTTATTAACGCCCATAGTCATTTGGGGGGCTTCAACTGGATTTTTCCTCCAAGTTAGTTCTAATAATTTGGCTCCAGAAAATTTCTTCTTAAATAACATCATTTTAATTTTATCAAGTTTGTTCTCCCCAGTAAGAAATTTAACAATCAGGCACCAATCATTTTCTGAAAGACTTATTTTACTAAGAATTGTAGAAGGTCAGGGCACCTAGTTGGTGCAGTGGATAAATCACTGGCCCTGGACATGAGTTCAAATCAGGCCTCCGACACTTGACACTTACTAGCTCTGTGACCCTGGGCAAGTCACTTAACCCTCATTGCCCTTCAAAAAGAAAAACAAATTGTAGAAGGTCTAGAAATGCTTGGACAATTTACAGCACATATAGAGTGCTTTGTCTCTCTCTTCAAATCTCTTGGTCAACATTTCACATTTCCAGACATTTTCAATAGCTGCTTATAATATATCCTGAATTTCTTTATTTCTTAGGTTTATCTAAGGTTAATCTAAGAATGTAGATCTGTCTGCATTGCTGAATACCAGCCCTCTAATGATACAATATCAGGATAATTCATGTCCTTAATAATAGATACAACAAATACATACATACATACATACATACATAATATTTTAAATATTTGAATATTTTACATATTCAAACAATAAAAATCATATCACAAGTTGGTATGACTTCATAAAAGAAAATAACTTGGAATATTTTTTGGGTGTCTTCTCATGGGACACAATAAAGGTAAAACAGTCAAACCTATTCTAAACCATTTTTTGTTTTGGGGGTTTTTTTGGTTTTGTTTTTGCAGGGCAATGAGGATTAAATGACTTGCCCAGGGTCACACAGCTTGTAAGTGTTAAGTGTCTGAGCCCGGATTTGAACTCACATCCTCCTGAATCCAGGGCCAGTGCTCTATCCACTGTGCCACCTAGCTGCCCCCCTAAACCATTTTTTAATGGAAGGTACATAAAAACAAGCAGAGGCCATTTTAAAGCTTTAAGGACATCTGATCAAGAATGTGTTACATGCGTGGCTTTTGTTCATGGGATCACAGATTTACCTGTTGGTCTGGAAGGAACCTCAGAGGGTACCTAATCTATTCCCCCTTCCTTTTATTGGTGGTGAAACTGATGCCAAGAGAGGTTAATTGGCTCACCTAAGATCTCAGAACAGAAGACCTCTAACTTCAAATCTAGTATTCTTATTACAATACCATGTACCCAAATTTAAAGGAGTTGTGATTTGCAGTCCTCTGTGTAGAAAGAACCACCATCAAGACAAATTCTGAGATGATCAAAGCATTGGGATGTGCCTTTTGTAAATGGACAAAGCATTTTACCTAATCTTTTGGAGCCCAATTTCAATTACTCTGTCATTAGCCTGAAGAAAGCTTCTTAGGCCTCTATGGGTCCAGACACAGTAAAATGCTTGGGAAGAAAATGAAAGTTCATGGGGAATTGTGGGGGACATTTCTGGATAATGTTTTTCACCACCCTTCATGCTTCTCCCCCCAACAAGAAAAGTTCTTGCTTTCCGTGCTTTCTTACGCAAGGGCTTTTAATTCATATCCTCAAGAAATATGTTTGAATGAGCTTTTGATTTCTTTTAACTCTAGGCATGTAGCTTTTTCCATGGTCTAAAATCACTGGCTTTCAAAGGCAGAACAAATGGGAGATTTGGGGCCAGTGAAATATTTGTGCAATTAATTAGGGACCCACAAAAGGCAAGTTGATCCAGCTGCAAGAAAGGCCCTTTGGTGAGGGTAAAGGAGACTGTAAATATGTTATCACAGTAAGTGGGAAGCATTAACAAGGCTTCAGCACCTGTTTCCGTCCTACTGAGAAACACAACTTTGGGACCACAACCAACTCTGCATTTCTTCAACTTTCATTGTTGAAGTCCCACAATTGATATTGAGGAGGAAAGAGCCATTCCCAGATGTTTACTCTTTCATATTTCTGTCAAACTTGGGAGAAATGCCAGCGGGAGGGACTGTGGCTCCCAGACAGAACTGTGAAGCCAAGATAATTGGTAAAATATTTAGCTTCAGGTGTGGAAAGAATTTTGGGGGGCGACCTTTTCTAATTTTCTTCTGTCCCTTTACAATACCCCTGACCAGTAGCTGTCTAATGGCTCTTTGGAATTTTTTGTTTTGTTTTGCTCTCTCTCTCTCTCTCTCTCTCTCTCTCTCTGTGTGTGTGTGTGTGTGTGTGTGTGTGTGTGTGTGTGTGTGTGTGTGTGTCTGGCTTAGGGACCACATGGGCTAGGCTCAATCTTGGAGGCTACCCAAAAGATAATTTATCATTTTCCCTTACAGTTCTACCACTCAAAGTTCACTCCAGCATATCTCCAAATATAGCCTTTAAATAGCTCATCTCTAAATTTACACAAATGTAGGTAACAGGGTTTCCAGAAAAAGCATTCAAAGTCACAAATATTTATTGATATAAGATACCATCCATTTCACTCCACAGAAAATGTAGAATATGTAAACAACTAATAGGAGCCTATGAACAAATGGGGAAAACCCATAAGGGATTGACAATGCCCCATAAAGAATAATCATGGGGCAGCTAGGTGACACAGTGGATAAACTTTGAAATCAGGGACAGCTAGGTAGTGCAGTGGATAGAGCACCTGCCCTGGATTCAGGAGGACCTAAGTTCAAATCTGGCCTCAGACACTTGAGACTTACTAGCTGTGTGACTGTGGGCAAGTCACTTAACCCTCATTGCCCTGCCAAAACAGACAAATAAACAAAAAAACGAATAGTCACAATTATTCTACATCTTGTGAGTCCTATTTTCTAACAGGTTTCTAAAGCCCCTTCTAACTACATGATGCCCTCTTCTCCCCAAAAAGGGAACAACCTTGGTCAAACCCCTGACACCATTTCAGTGTCACCATTTTATGGATAGTTTAGGACAGAGATCTAGCCATTTAGCTCATTTACAATTCACCCAGAACTGTCACATAGCCTAAACCTCTTTATTTTTCCCACTGGAATAGCTTGAAAGAATTGATCAAATGCTTCACTAAAATCTACCCCAACTCAACCAATAGCATTCCTGGGATTTATCATCTTCATATGTGAGTATTCCAGTGGATCTTTGATCTCACAGATGTGACTATACTATCCAGTGATATAGATAATAACCCATCCTTGCCTGCCCATCCTGTATAATTCATGTCATTGTCTTCTAGGAGATTCCTAAAACTGGTAGGATGAGATCCATGATGGGAATATGGACTTACACATCTATGCCTTGTTACAAAGTAATAAGTTCCATATTCATTATGTTACAGCCTGTGCATCCCCAGCAGAGCTCTTTCCATCAAGCACTGAGTAGTACCTGGTTCTTTCGTTTTATTTTGTTGTTTTTGTCATTGTGAGGCAGCAGTAGTCTGTGGCTTGTAGTTTTGCAGCAACACTGGGGGAATATTGACATTTTCAAAGATGCAATTTTGTTTCTAGGAGAAGGCTGGGTTCCTAAAAGAGTTTTGCAATTTCCCAAAGGACATAGAATTTTACTTCCTGCTCTAGTCTAGTTAAGGATCCAACTCAGTGTGAAGAAAAAACTTGTTTGTAGCCCTAGAAGACAGCAGGGTACAGTGAGAAGAAAACCCCATTTGAACCTATATCAAATGCACTGGGTTTGAATCTTACCTCGATTAATACTTGAGTGACTTTGAGCAATTCCCTTAGGATTTCAATTTCTTCATCTGCAAAATGATGGAGTTAGACTAGAATATATCTGAGATTGCTTCCAGATTTAAATCTATATATGAGTCAATGAGCTGACTTTCTTCTTTTTTTTTTTTTTACTATTTCAATTTTTTGGTTTAATTTATTTTTAACATCAATTTTGATCAATTTTGAGTTCTAAATTTTCTCTCTCCCACCCATTGAGAAGGTAATAGGATATCAATCATACATGTGAAGTCATGTACAACATATTTCCATATTAGCCATGTTGCAACAAAAACAAAGCAAGAAAAGAAGGTCCAAAAACAGTATACTTCTCTCTGAACTGTGTTCATCAGTTCTCGCTTTGGATGTGTATGACATTTTTTCATCATGAATCCACTGAAATTGTCTTGGATCATTGTACTGGTCAGAGTAACTAAATCTTTCACAGATGATCTTCATTGTAATATTGCTGTTACTGTGTACAATGTTCTCCTGGTTCTGTTTACCTCATTTTGCTTCAGTTCATATACATCTCCCTAAGTGTTTCTAAAATCATTCCATTCATCATTACTTATAGCACAACAGCATTCCATCACAATCACATATCACAACTTGTTCAGCCATTCCCCAATTGATGGGCATTTTCATGATTTCCTTTTTTTTTTTTTGCCACCACAAAAAGAGTGGTGATAAATAGTTTTGAACAAATAGATCTTTTTAAAAATCTCTTTATGATACAAATGAAGTACTGGTATCGATGGGTCAAAGAGTATGCACAGTTTTATGACCCATTGAGTATAGTTCCAAATTGTTTTCCAGAATGATTGGACCAGTTTGCAACTGTACCAATTGTACAAACAATACCTTGCCTGACCTATTTTTACAAATCCCTCAAACATATCATTTCTGTTTTCTGTCATATTAATCAATCTGATAGATATGAGGTGTTATATAAAAATTCTTTTTATTTGCATTTTTTAATCAGTAGTGATTCAGGACATTTTTGTGACTATTCTTACCTTAGATTTATTTTTTCTGAAAATGGTCTGTTCATATTCTTTAACTATTTATCAATTGGGGAATGACTCTCCTTTTTATAAATTTTGGCTTAGTTTCCTACATATATGAGAAATGAGAACTCCAAGCAACTTAATATAAAATGATTCCCCCATACCAGTTTCCTGACTTCCTTTTAATTTTGGCTGCATTAGTTTTGCTTGTGCAAAACATTTTAAAATTCATATAATCAAAATTATCCATTTTACTTCCTGTGATCTTCTCTATCTCAAGTTTGGTTATAAACTCTTCCCCTTTCCATAGATCTAACAAATACTTTGTCCCATGTTTCTCTAATTTACTTATGGTTTCACCCTTGTTTGTTTCTTTGTTTTGTTTTTGTTTGTTTTTTTGTTTGTTTGTTTGTTTGTTTTTTAGTGAGGCAATTGGGGTTAAGTGACTTGCCCAGGGTCACACAGCTAGTACGTGTTAAGTGTCTGAGGCCAGATTTGAACTCAGGTACTCCTGAATCTAGGGCTGGTGCTCTATCCACTGTGCCACCTAGCTGCCCCCAATGCTTTCACCCTTTATGTCTAAATCACTTACCCATTTTGACTATACTTTGCTATACAATATGAAATATTGGTCTATGCCTAGCTTCTTCGAAACTGCTTTCCAAGTTTCTCAGCATTTTTTGTCAGATGGTAATTTCTTAACCCCCCCCCCCAAAAAAAAACCCTTGGATTTTTATGTTTATCAAACACTAAACTACTATGTTCATTTATTACTGTATACTGTGTACCTAATTTTTCTACTGATCCATCACTCGATTTATTTGCCAGTCCAAGACTGTTTTGATGATTACCACTTTGAAATATAGCTTGAAATCTAGTACTGCTAGTTTATCATACTTCACATTTTTTCATTGATTCCCTTAATATTCTTGATCTTGTGTTCTTCCTTATTATTTTTTGTTTCTTACTCTATAAAACAATTCTCTAGTTGTTTGATTAGTATGGCACTTAATAAATAAATTAATTTAGGTAGAATTGTCATTTTTTATTATATTAGTTCAGCCTACACATGATCAATTAATATTTGTTCAGTTGTTTAGGTCTGTCTTTATTTGTATGAAAAGTGTATTATAATTGTGCTCATCTAGTCCCTGAGTTTGTCTTGGCACATAGATTCCCAAATATTTTATAATGTCTACAGTTATTTTAAATAGAATTTATCCTTCTATCTCTTCCTGCTAGACTTTGTTAATAATATGTAGAAATTCTAACAATTTATGTGGGTTTATTTTATATCCTACAACTTTGCTAAAGTTGTTAGTTGTTTCAGCTAGGTTTTAGTTGTTTTTCTAAGATTCTCTAAGTATAGCATCATAAAATATGCAAAGAGAGATAGCTTTATTTCCTCATTGCCTATTCTAATTCCTTCAATTTATTTTTCTTGTCTTATTGCTATAGCTAGAATTTCTAATAAAATACAGAATAATAATGGTGATGATGGACATCCTTGTTTCACCATGATCTAAATGGGAAGCTTTCATATTTATCCTCATTAAAAATAATATTTACTCTTCGTTTTAGATAGATACTACTTGTCATTTTAAGAAAGGTTCTATTTCACTAATGCATTGTTGGTGGAGTTGTGAACTGATCCAACCATTCTGGAGAGCAACTTGTAACTGTCCAAAAGGCTATAAAACTGTTCATACCCTATGACCAAGCAATACCACTACTAGGTCTATATCCCAAAGAGATCATAAAAAGGGGGAAAGAACCCTCATGTAAAAATATTTATTGCTTCTCTTTTTGTGTTGGCAAAGAAATGGAAAATGAGGGGATGCCCATTAATTGGAGAATGACTGGACAAGTGGTATATGAATATAATGGAATACTATTGTGCTGTAAGAAATTATAAGCAGCAAATTTAAGAAATACCTGGCAAGACTTATATTAACTGATACTGAGTGAAGTGAGCAGAACCAGAACATTGTACACAGTAACAGCAACATTGTATGATGATCAACTCTGATAGACCTAATTAGCTCTTCTCAGAAATACAATGATCCAAGATAATTACAAAAGACTCATGATGAAAAATGCTCTCCACATCCAGAAAAAAAAGAACTATGGAGTCTGAATGCAGATCAAAGCATAGTAGTTTCACTTGTGTTTCTTCTTTCTTGTGGTTTTCCCATTTTGTTCTGATTCTTCTCACAACATGACTAATGTGGAAATATGTTTAACATGATTGTAATGTATAACCTATATCAGATGGTTTGCTGTTTTGGTGGGAAAGAAGGTAAAGGAGGGAGGGAGAAAAATTTGGAACTCAAAATCTTACAAAAATGAATGTTGACATGTAAATGGAAAAAATAAAATAAGATACCATTTTTTAAAAAGAGAGAAACATCCCATTTATTACTATTCCTTCTAGTGTTTTCAATAGGAATAAGTGTTCTATTTTGTCAAATTCTTTTTTAATCTTTAGAAAATCATATGATTAATTTGGTTTTGTTATTTATCTTGTCAATTAGGCAGATAGTTTTCCCAATATTGAACTAGCCCTGCATCCTTGGTATAATTCTCACCTGGTCATAGCATATGATCTTTGTGATATTACTTTAATCTCCTTGCTAGTATTTTGGTAAAAAGGTTTGCATTGATATGCATTAAGAAAATTGGTTTATAGTTTTCTTCTCTCTCTGCTTTATATATTAAAACCATATTGTGACATAAAAGGAATTTGGTAATGCTCCTTCTTTACCTGTCTTCTCAAATAGTTCTGGGATTAATTGTTCCCTGAATGTTTGGTAGAATTTATTTGTAAATCCATCTGGTCATGGGGATTTTTTCTTTAGGAGCTCATTTATGGTTAATTCAATTTCTTTTTCTAAAATAGTTATGTAAGGGGCAGCTAGGTGGCCCAGTTGATAAAGCACCTGCCCTGGATTCAGGAGTACCTGATTTCAAATCCAGCCTCAGACACTTAATACTTACTAGCTGTGTGACCCTGGGCAAGTCACTTAACCCCAATTGCCCCGCAAAAATAAATAAATAAATAAATAAATAATAAAATAGTTATGTAAGTATTCTATTCCCTCTTTTGTTAATCAGTGCATTTAATATTTTTGTGAATATTCATCCATTTCACTTAGATTGTCAGTTTTACTGGCATATATATACTTGAGCAAAGTAATTCCTAATAATTATTTTAATTTTATCTTCTTTGTTGGTACATTCACTTCTTTTTCATTTTTTGATACTGGTAATTTGATGCTTTTCTTTCTTTTTTAAAAATAAAATTAAATAGTGATTTATCTATTTGTTGAGGTTTTTCCCATAAAACTGGCTCCTAGTTTTATTTCTTCATTATTTGTTTTAATCTTCAATTTTATTAAGCTTTCCTTTGATTTTCAGGATTTCCATTTTGGTGTTTAATTGGGGATTTTTAATTTGTCCTTTTCCTAGGTTTCATGTCTATTTTATTAATTTGCTCTTTCTTTTCTTAATGTATGCATTTAGATATATAAAAATTTCCCTAAATACTACTTAGGCAGCAAACTACAAATTTTGGCATGTTGGTATATTTAATGAGGTTATTGATTGCTTCTATGATTTGTTCTTTGACTCATTCATTCATTCATTAGGATTAGGTTGTTTAGTTTCCAATTAAGTTTTAATCTATGCTTCTATGGTCCTTTATTAAATATTATTTTTCTTTGAATTGTGGTCTGAAAAATCATGCATTTAACATTTCTTCATTTCTCTGTTTGGTTGTGAGGCTTTTATTCCCTAATGCAAGGTCAATTTTTTAAAGGTGCCATGTACAGCTGAGAAAAAGGGATACTTCCTTTTATTCCCATTAAATTTTCTCTAGAGATCTATAATATCTATTTTTTAAAAAATTCTATTCATTTTTAAACTTCTTTCTTATTTAATTTGTAGTTCTGAGAGGGGAATAACCAAGGCTCCACCCACTAGTATACTTTACTATTTCCTACTGTAACCCATTTAAATTTTCTTTATTAATTTGGATGCTCTGATATTTAGTGCATATTTGTTTAGTATTGACATTATTTCATTGTCTATTATAACTTTAACAAGGTGCAGTTTCCCTGCTTATCTCTTTTCATTAGGTCTATTTTTGCTTTTGATTTTGCTGTATGAGATCATGATTGTTATCCCTGTCTTTTGTACTTCAGCTAAAGCATAATAGATTCTGCTATAGCTCCTTATTTAACTCTTATGTGTGTCTCTCTTTTTCAAGTGTTTTTCTTATAAGCAACATATTGTTGGATTTTCAGTTCTAACCCATTCTCCTATCCACTTTTATTTTATCAGTGAATTCATCCCATTCACATTCACAATTAAGATTACTAATTGTGTAACTGGAAAATAATAAAAATACATTTATAATTTTAAAAAATTACTAATTGTGCATTTCCCTTCATCCTAGTTTCTTCTGTTTATCTTTCTCTCTCTGTTTTTGCCCCATCCCTTTTCAACTGTCTGTTTTACTTCTGACCACAGCCTCCTCAAATCCACCCTCCTTTTTATCATCCCTTCTTTTTAAAAATGTCCTTCTCCTCCTACTTCCCTGTTGGAAAAGATAGATTTTTATACCTAATTTGATTGTGTATCTATATCCTGTCCTCTTTAAACTAATTCAGAAAAGAGTGAAGTTCAAGTATTATCCACGCACTCCCATCATATTCCCCTGTACTGTAAAAGCTCTTCCTTGAGGACCTCTTTTATGTGAGATAACTTTCCCCATTTTTCTTTTCCCTTCCCCCTTCTCTGAGTGAATTTTTTTCTTGCTCATCCATTTTTTTAGATCATCCCAACATAATCAGTGCACACCCATGATCTCCCTACACAATCCTTCTAAGTACCCTAATAATGACAATGTTCTTAGAAGTTACATGTATCATCTTCCTATATAGGAATGTGAACAATTTGATCTTATTGAGGCCCTTATGACTTGCCTTTCATGTTTACCTTTTCTTTCTTCTTTTGAGTCTTCTATTTAAGTCAGATTTTCTGTTTATCTCTGGTCTTTTCATCAGAAATGCTTGAAAATCATCTATTTCATGAAATATCCATTTAGCCTTGTGTAGGGGTCAAATTTAGTATGGGATGAGTTAAGTGGGCGACTTGCCATAGTATTGGGATAAGAAAGGAAATAGCCTCTTTCAAAAAACAAAACAGGATTATTAATGGGAAAAAGTTCAAAACACAAGTGAGGTTAATAGAGCAAGGGAATCTAAATCTCTGGGGTAAAAAGGCCCCAAGCACCCCAAACCTGCCTCCAGCCCAGCTAGCTCCAAAGAGCTAGCTTTGCCTCAAAAAACACAAACTCACCACTACCCGAAATCTGTAGCTTTAAGGAGAATTAGCTTTGTACTCTCTTCTGTTTTTGTCAGAAGGTCAAAACACCAACAACTCCTCTAATTGTCTCTACCTTCCTTCCCCATTCCTCTCAGAAAGAATAAAAAAAAAAAAAAAACTTCTCCTCTCCCTCCAACTGCCTCTAACTGTCTCTCCCACAGGAAGGGGCAATTCTTATTCATGCTGACATGCTGAGTCTCCAATTGGCTCAGCACACCCATATGGGTTGTCCCCATTATAATCTGGACAGGCCCATGTGGGCATAGGGGAACTATTAGGGGAGGCTTAGTTACTTAGTTTCAAGAAATGTTCCCCGTGGTCAGAGTTCCTCTTGTTTGTGCAATTATCCCTCAAAGTACATATCCATCTTCTCTTAGGCTTTTAAGCTTACATTTTTTTCAGTCTGATCATAATGAAGCAAAGATAGGATCATGAAAACCCCAAATCACGATTAATTCCTTACACGTGAAAGATTATATTCCGTTTTTCTGGGGTTATTCTTGGTTGTAATCTTAGCTCCTTTGCCTTCTTGAATATCATGTTCCTCTACTCTTTTAACATGTAAGCTGCTAAATCTTATGTGACTTTGACTAAGACTCCATGGTATTTAAATTGTTTCTGTCTGATTGCTATATTTGGTTATAATATTCCTGGGAATTTTCATAATGGAATTTCTTTCAGGAGATGCTTGGTAGAGTCTTTCAATTTCTATTTTACCTTTTGGTTCTAGGATATCAGGCAATTTTCCTTGATAATTTCTTGAAATATGATGCCTCGGTTCTTCCTTTATCCTGGCTTTCAGGCAGACCAATAATTCTCAAGCTACCTGTGCTCTATCTGTTTTCCAATGTGAAATGTGATCTTTCACATTTTCTTTTATTTTTCACTCTTTTGATTTTGTTTTATTGTTTCTTGAAGTTTCTTGAAGTCATTAGCTTCCACTTTCTCGGTTCTAATTTTCAAGGAATTATTTTCTTCAGGGAGCTTTTGTACCTCTCTTTTTCTATTGGGTCAGTTCTGTTTTTAAGGTATCATCTTCTTCAGTAGTTTATTGTGCTTGTTTTTATCAATCTGTTAATTGGGTTTTTTTATAGTTTTCTTGCATTGCCCTGATTTCTTTTCCTAATTTTCCCTCTACCACTTTTATTTGATTTTTTAAATGATTTTTAGCTCTTCTAGGAATTCTTGTTGAAGTTTTGTCCAATTTGCAATTTTTCTTTAAGGCTTTCCTTATAGCTATTTCAACATTGTTGTGTTCTTTGGAGTTTATGTCTTGTTTTTCCTGGTCATGATAATAGTTTTTTTTTTTTATACTCAGGTTCCTTTTTATAGTTTGCTCATTTTCCCAATCTATTTCTTGACTTTGAATTTTATGTTCAATTCTGGCTCTGTTCCTGGGATAGTGTTGGAGGCTCTGTCCCAATCTTCAGGCTTTTTCACATTGCTGATTTCAGAGATAGTTCTGTGAGTTTGCAATTTTTCAGTACATTCAAATTGTTGTGATCTGGGGAAATGTGGCCACTTCTCTCCTGGTCCTCACCTAGTAAGAGCCACTGGTCCCTTGCCGATACAAGTGATACTGCTCTTCAGGGTCCCTGCTCCCTTATGACTTTATGAATTCCTCTCTGCCTTGGAAGTGTGACCCATAAGTGGATTTAGACAGTGGAATAACAAGAAGGTATATTTAAGGAACATGTGACAGTTCTCCCCAGTTATGCAGAAGGCCCATCACAAAAGTAGCTAATTTCCCTTTTTAGCAGCCCTTCTACTCTGCAAGCAAACAGCAAATGTACTAGGAGCAATGGGCCTGGGATCACCATTCTGAAAGAGCATCTGACCTGAGGAGAGAGATTTTTCAATTTCCTCCTGTCTCCATTTCAGGCAATTCCTCTGAATGGTTCTGAGTCTTTGGAACGGTTCACTTCCCTAACCACTGGAATGCTGAAAATGTTTCCTCTTTTACTCCTTGTATACTGGACCAAGTCCTCAAAGCAGTTTTAATTTCTCTCCTGAAATATCCCAGAAACTGCCCAGGAAAAGTGATAATTCACTAAGTAAAGGGGAAAGGAAAAAAGGAAGGAAGGAAAGAAGGAAGGAAGGAAGAAAGAAAGGAAGGAAGGAAGGAAGGAAGGGAGGGAGGAAGGAAGCAAGCCCAACACACAAGAACTATTCCAAATTTCTGACCTTTCCTCGAGGAATCTTGCATTCCCTTCCCAAGTTCCTTCTCTGTATCAGGAGACTTTGAGTCCAAGTAAGAGTTATAATTTCTCTACTCAGTAAACTTCAGCAGCAACTGATCACCTCTAGTATTAAACATAAAATGCCTCATTTGGTTTTTAAAACCCCTTCCAACCTGTCCCATTCCTACCTTTCCAATATTCTTTCTCTTTATTCCCCTTCATCATCTGCAATCTAGAAACAATGGTCTCCTGATACTTAAATGAGGAAGGATAAAGCACATTTTAATATGCTAAAGAATATCTATCAAAACCAAAACCAAGCATCACATTCAATGGAGATACATTAGAAGCTTTCCAATTTTGTTGTTTGTCCTTCTTTCTCAAAGACGACTATGACCTCAGGGTGATGTCATGACTTGCACTGAATTTGATTTAACTGAGGGAGGGCTGTGCAAGGTCATCAGCCTCACTCTCTTCTCCAGAGGCATCTGGGTCCAGTGACAAGATATAGATCAGGATGACTGCAGATGTCTCTGGATGTTTAAGGCAATTGGGATTAAGTGATTTCCCCAAAGTCATTCAGCTAGCATTTGAGGTCAGATTTGAACTCGGGTCCTCCTGTCCACCTAACTGCCCAATTACCTTTCCTAATTTCTTGGCTAAGATGCAAAACTGCAGCATTTTAAATAAATATTCATTTCTCTAACTATTAGGGACATGGAACATGTTTTCTTATGATCATTGATAACATATGATTCTTATTTAGAGAACTTTTCATAGTCTTTGACAACTTACCTATTAAGGCATAATTCTTGGGGTTTGCTATAAAGAGAGATTCCCCTAAATCTTAGTGAAATTTTAGGCTCCCAAAGCTTCCAAACTACTAGAGCTTAAAACTGCACCAAGACTTTCGGAAAATCATGTGAATCTGTGTCGATTCCTTGCTTCTCTTGGAATATCAGGTTCTTTTTTTTTTTTTATCAATAAACATTTATTTAACATTTATTAAGTAAATTGAAAAAAATCTCTCTCCTCAGGTCAGGTGCTCTTTCTGCATGGTGATCCCATGCCCATTGCTCTTAGCACATTTGCTGTTTGCTTGCAGAGTAGAAAGGCTTCTAAAGAGGGAAATTATCTACTTTTGTGATGGGTTTTCTGCATAACTGGGGAGAACTGCATTGTGCTAGGCAATTAGTACAACTAGTCCTGAATTGGAGCTATTGTAATGAAGGGAAAAGATATTTTTTGTTCCCTACAATTGTATCCCTCCATGTTGCTTTGAAGATAAACTGACACCTTTATTTTTTAAAGTAATAATAAAAATTTTTATCTAAAGTTGTGAGTTCCAAATTCTATCCCTTCTTCCCTCCTTCCCCGCTGAGGTGGTAAGCCATCAAATATAGGTTATACATGTGCAATTACGAAAAACATTACCAGGAATATCAAATTCTTAAAGTCACTTTCATGCAAATATGTACACACACACACACACACACACACACACACACACACACACTTAAGGTCTCTCTTGCATCTAACCTGTAATATTTTATATGGAGTTTAAAATATTTTTAAAATTTCATATAACTGGAATTTTCTATTTTGTCTTTAATCATCATCTCTGTCCTTTGACTGAGAATTCTCCCTCAGACATAATTGTAAAAGTCTTTCTATTCTCTTTATTATTTTTATATGTATTGTACATTCAAATCATGGAAATTCTTGGTGCTTATCATGGCATATTTTGTAACATGAAAATCTAAATTTGATTCCTGGAAAACTGTTTTTCAGGATTTTCTGGCAATGTTGGTCAAGTAATAGAAAATCCTTCCCTAAAGCAAATCATGTGCTTATATTTTTTTAAAAGGAGGCTACTATTTTCAGTGGGGTTTTTCTTTGGCTCTTTCTTTTTATATTCCATTGATCTATTTATAACAGCACAAATCATTTAGATGATTACTCTTCTATAATTTAGTTTTATATCTCATAATTCTATGCCTTCTTTCCTTCCTGTTTTTCTTCCTTTTTTCTCTTGAGATTGGAGGCCTTCCTCTCCCCCTTTCACATGAATTTTATTTTATTTTTTTCCATAAAATCTTCCCTTGGTTATTTGGGCAGTGTGACAATAAAGTTGCAAATTAATTTTGGTAGCATCATAATTTTTATCATATTGGCATAGACAAACTTGAGTTACTCCAGTTAATCAGAGATAGCCCAGAGAAGAGAATACAAAGCTCTAATTATGGTTTCTGACACTCTTCAATTACTAGTATTTCCCTGTTTTTTTAAACTTTTTAATTTAATGTAATCAAAATCGTCCATTTTGCATTTCATAATATTCTCTATCCCTTGTTTGGTCATAAATTGCTCTCTTCTCCATAGATCTGAGAGGTAAACTATTTCTTGCTCTCCTAATTTCACTGTTGTTGTTTTTTTTTAAGTAATTTGATGTTGTATTCATTTCATCAAATGAGATAATATTTATAGAGCACTTAGCACAGGGTCTGGTACATGGTAGGTACTTAATACACATGCTTGATCCCTTTTCTTCCTCCCTTATATTCCTGTGTAGTTGTCTTTAGTAAGCAGTCCCAGGATTTCACACAGTAAGAGCCTAATTCATGTTTCATAAATGAACCAATATATTAATTAATGCACTTGTAATGACAGCAGCTGTTGGTAGCTAGAATAACTCCCTGATGTTCAACTTGGTAAAGAACTTTCGTGGCTCAAGCCTGTTAAAAGAGGGAAAAAAAGGTGTGATAAAGCCAAAAGGAAAGGGAAGACGAATTTTAGTTGCATATCTAAAACTCTTTACCCTAAATACACTGTACTATCAAAATAGATCAATGAGGACACGGAAATAAGGACAAATATCCCAAAAGCTACTGGAAAAGGACACAAAGGCCACACAATTTTCTCTTGGCTCTCTGGCCCTAAACGAATGCTGAAGATAAGTCAACAGTGAAGCGGCGATCAAGAAGCTGGACAGTCTTCAGCTGCAGTGATGGAAGCCCAGGGCCCCAAAGGAGGGAGATTGCAATCCCACCTGTTCTAATAGGTGTGAGAGCCTGTGTCTCCAGAGTATTAGCGAATGTCCCATTGGGCTACAGTCTAGGATTGGCACAGACAAGCAGGAAATGAGTTGATTCAAGGGTCATTTGAGAGGACTACAAATATTCTGCAGGGAGAGGGAAAGCTTTGGACATAAAATGAATGGGAGCTGTCTTCAAATGGATGAAGGACTGTCATGTGAAAAAAAGGGAGAGAATTCTGAAGCATTTATTAAGCACTTACTATGTGCCAAGCACTGAGGCCACCAAAAAAACAAAAAGGCAAAAACACAATCTCTTCCCACAAGGAACTTATATCCTAATGGGGAAGACAACATGCAAACAACTATTTACATATAAGATATATACAGTGCAAATGGAAGTTTATCTATAATTTATGCTGGGGAGATATGTTTGGGAATGATTGTTTGTATGTTACCTTCTCCATGAAACTGCGCACTTTTTGAAAGTGGAGAGTGCCTAGAACATTGTAGGCACTATAAATGATTGTCAACTAAAAAAAAAACCAACAATAACAAAAACAATGACTGCCATATCACACAGATGAATCCTATTTAGCAGGTCATTCACTAAAACCCTTTTCAGACCAATTGCTGCCTAACAATACTTTCCCTATCCTTTAATTGTGAAGTTTATTTTCTAAATTCAAGTGTTAGACTATGGTTTTTTTTTTTAAGTTTAATCTTAACAGTTTTAGAGACAACTAGGTGTCAATACCATAAAGGCTAGCTTCTCATCTGTGGATTGCAACCCCATATGAGGCCATGTAACTGAATATGGAGTTCACAAAATATTTGACATCAGTAAAAGATTAAGAAACTTTGTTCTGGGGCAGCTAGGTGGCGCAGTGGATAAAGCACCTGTCCTGGAGTCAGGAGTACCCGAGTTCAAATCCGGCCTCAGACACTTAACTAGCTGTGTGACCCTGGGCAAGTCACTTAACCCCAATTGCCTCACTTAAAAAAACAATTAAAAAAAAAAAAAGAAACTTTGTTCTAAGGGGTGGCTAGGTGGTGCAGTGGATAAAGCACCGGCCCTGAAGTCAGGAGTACCTGAGTTCAAATCCGGCCTCAGACACTTAACACTTACTAGCTGTGTGACCTTGGGCAAGTCACTTAACCCCAATTGCCTCACTAAAAAAAAAAGAAAGAAACTTTGTTCTATACCTATTTACCTGGGGCTGTGTAAAAATGTATTGGGGGAAAGGGGATCATTATCTGGAAATGTGATAAACATGTCATCTATACCCTGACTCAAGTGTAGTTTAAAAAATGTTAAACAGCTTCAGGCCAAGGACAAATCCCTGGTACACTCCCCTGCACATCCCCTGCCAAGCTTACATCTAATCATTAACAGACTCCTCTTTACACTCAACTATCTCATCAATTCCGAATCCATCTAATCTTACTATTTTCTAACCAATATCGTTCTACTTTTCCCACAAGATGAGGTATACTATCAAATACTGTGCTAAAATAAAGAATTTTACCACAAATTTTAAGTAAAATTAACTTGATCTCCATACAGGCAAAACATTTGGAATAACTTCCTGCAGGAGCCTTACAAGAGCTAGTTTGTGAGGAATATAAGAAAATCATCTAGCCCATTTCTATTATTTCATTGATAAGGAAACTAAAGAAGTTGTGATACATCCAAGATCATACAGACAGCAAGAAACACAGCTGGATTTTGAACCCAGAACACTGGCTTCGAATCCTGTGTTCTTTCTACTATGTCACAGTGCTTCTTCTTTGGGGGTTGGGATTGGGGAGAATGCTTCTTCCAGCATGTTTTCCACATTAATTTGCTCATTTTCCACAAAACTGCTTTGAAGCAATTTCATGTTTCTTGGGGCAAAACTTGTTTAATTGGTGGATTGTTAGTCAAGGTCCCTTTCCCCCTTCCTTTGACAGAGGCTCCCTCCAGTAGTCTGGGAGATTTTCCAGGGCCACAGAGCCACAGCTCTGGTTTCCAATTCAACTCTTTATAGGGTTACCAATGTTAAGAGGGGAAAAAAGGCAAAACAAAAATTCTAAAAGGAGCAGCCCAGCCCAAAGCGAGAAACACGATCGTTTCAACAGCCTCAGAAAAACCGCAGAAGAATGAAAGGCTTTGTCTGGAGAGGCTGTAACTGTGTTGGACTGAACAAGAGCCTCAAATTCAGGCACTGAACTTCCGTTTATATGTGGTTGGTGTTGACAGCAAAGACTGGTATGAAAAGTGGAGGTTACCTTAAACCTGTGGTTCTTATGTAATTCATGGCTCGTGTATAAATAATAATGTACATTTTCACAGCCTTCTACAGGGCAGAAAGCACTGTCAGACTCATTAGTTCTTTTGATCCTCAAAATAGGGAGGTAGAGAGTATAGAGGATACCATCACCCTCATTTTAGAGAGGGGACCGAGGTACAAGGGAGTGCCAGGAAATGCCATCCTCCGAGACATACAGTTAGGTGAGTCTGGAGTGGAGTGGGTAGGGAAAGAATACTTACTACATTCGGAGTTGGAATCAGATTCAAGCTGTGTTTTCTGCTATTGAAAATGAGAAGATTGGACTAGAGCAGGTTATCTCATATCTGGTGAAAGCATGTTTTTAAATGCATTTAACAATAGGATTATAAAGGAAACCAATTTTATAGAAACACATATATCGGAGTATTTTTTTAAAACTTCAAGCATCCCAGATAAAGAACCCCTGGTTTGAAGGATCTGTGAGATCCCTTCTACCTCTAAGTCTGATGAACCTGTCAGGTATCAGAGTTGGCTCTCCAAATTCAAAGGTGTTCCCACTCTACCATGGTGTCACTATGGAACGTAGACAGGCAGTATTTTCTTCTTTGTCCTATCTAAGCTACTGATTCTGGAATCAAAGGTTGTTGTGTTATTATTGTTGTCCAGTCATTTTAATTGTGTCCAACTCTTGGTGAACCCATTTTCTCTAGCTCATTTTAAAGAAAAGGAAACTGAAGCAAACAGGGCTAAATGACTTGCTCAGAGTCATACAGCCAGTAAATGTCTGAGGCTGGATTTATTCCGAGGTCTTCCTGACTCCAGCCCCAGAACTCTAACCACCACATTACCAGGAGTAAAGGAGATCAAATCTTGGCCTGATTGCTTTCAAGGTGTGTGTGTGTGTGTGTGTGTGTGTGTGTGTGTGTGAGAGAGAGAGAGAGAGAGAGAGAGAGAGAGAGAGAGAGAGAGAGAGAGAGAGAGAGAGAGAAGGAGGAAAGGGAGAGTGAAAGAGAGAAAGAGAAAAGAAGAAAGCAAGATAGAAAGAAAGCAAAAAAAGCAAAAAAAGATTTACCCAAGTTCCAACTATACGGAAAGCACTGTTAGGCACTGGGAGATGCAAAGAGAGGTGAAACAGGCCCTGGTCTCCAGGAGCCCACACTTTATTCTTTTTTTTTCTTTGTGGGGCAATGAGGGTTAAGTGACTTGCCCAGGGTCACACAGCTAGTAAGTGTCAAGTGTCTGAGGCCATATTTGAACTCAGGTCCTCCTGAATCCAGGGCAGGTGCTTTTATCCGCTGTGCCATCTAGCTGCCCCATCAAGCTTTATTCTAAGGGAGTTGACACCTTGAGAAGATTTCTGCTGCAAGTCAGAAGGCCCCCTGGTCTTTTAGTGGGCAGTAGCAGAGCAGATGGTCAGGCCTTTTCTTTAATGTCATTTCCACTGCTCAAATCCTATCAGTTTCTCATGTTGATCTATTTGACAACATGCAAGAATTTAGTGACAGCAACTGCTCTTCCTGGGTCTTCGGTAGCTCTGGATGCAGCCTCTGCAGGAGTATGTCCAGGCTGTGTCTCCCAGGGAGCTTCTTCCCAGGATCACAACCGAGGGCTCTGGGCTGGAAGTGTTCATGAACCCAGGGGTCTTGGGTTCAGAGTCCTGGAATATATCTGTGAGAGTCCAAGGGGAGGGGCCGTGGTCTAATCTGCCTGGCACACACTGTATTTCCTTTAGTGACAAACTTAGGCCTTTTGCCAAGGTTATGAGAAATCTTCCCCCAGGTGACCTTCTGGCATACCTCCAGGCCCACCCCTTACACACATGGAGTTGGCTCTGGATGCTCACTCTATCAGCATGAAAGCTCAGATCTATTCTGCTTCCTTGCTATGGGACCTTTGCCAATCACTATCTGCTCAGAGCTTTAGGCTAAAAACAAAACCGTAAAATTGTATTCTTTTTTTCTGCCTCCCTCTCACAGTGGCCACAAGGATGAAATGAGGTGATGGAGATGAAAGTGATTTGTAAACTGTAAAACCCTCTGTATACAGACAGGATGCTGAGAATCACAGAATTTCAAAGAAGCCAGGAGCAAAATGACAGGGCTTCAGAGATGGGATGTGTGTCAAAGGCCACTGAGCCCACCCTGTACCTGAATAAGAATCCCTCTCCATTTTCCCTGGCAAGTGGTCCTTACTAGATACCTACTAATGGAGGACTATGGAAGGGGGGAGGCATAACCTGCCAAGTTTTCCTGTTCTACTATTGAATAATTAAAATGGTTAGGAAGAGATACATTAGACTTAAATCTCCCACTTGGGAAATTCCATCCATTGTTCCTTTTCTGTCAGTCAATAAGTATTTTTAAGGACCTACTATGTGCTAGACTCTATGCAAAGCACTGGAGATACGAAGAAAGGCAATAACCCAGTTTTTGCCATCAAGGAGTTCACACTCTAATGGAGGAGACATGTCAATCACTACGTACAAACAAGATATAAACTGGATCGATTGAACAAGCAACCAAAAGAATGGACAATAATTAAGGGGGAAGGGGAAAGTCTGATCCCTCTTCCCCATGACAGACCTGGAAAGTCTGAAGACAGTCATTATGTCCCTCTAAATCATTTGTTGTCCAGGATAAACATCTTCAGTCCTTCAAATAATACTCATGTGGCCCCCATGACTTTCATCAACCCATTAGCTCTTCTCTGGTTACTCTCCATCTTGTTGGCATCTTTCCTAAAATGTGGTGGCCAGAGGGGGACCTGATCCAACCCAGGCAGAGCACAGCAGGACTGTTGATTGTCTCTCCTACTGCATCCCAAGATTACCTTCAATTTCTCAGCCACCATATTAAACTTAGACTGAATTGGTAGTCCACTCCCCAAGATCTTTTTCAGATGAACTGTCCTCTCTCTAGTCATGTTTCTGTTATTGTGTACTCATGACGTTGGATTTTGAACCCAAGTGTAAGGCTTTGCATTTATCAATCATATATTTTAACAGATTATTCCACCCTGCTCAGATCTTTCTGAATCCTTTCTGTTATCTAATATGTTAATTACTCCCCCCACCCCAACTTTGTATTTTTTAGAAATTTGACTAGCTGACCTTCTATGTCTATAATCGAGTCATTGATGAAAGCATTAAACAGTACAGGGCCAAGGACAGGGATACTCCCCCAGAGGCCTTTTCCAAAGTACATCTAATGCCTTTTTGTATCCTCTGTATTTAGCACAATGCCTGGCATGTAGTAAGGACTTAATAAATGCTTATTAATTGTATGACTGAGTGACTGATGTTGACAAATTGAGTCTCCCTTTAGGTCAACATAACTATACTATCATCTAGCCCACATCATTCCATCTTATCCACAAGGATAATACAAGAGTCTTTGTCAGGAGTTGGGTTTTTTGTTTTGTTTTGTTTTAATAAATCTCAGTAAATTATATAAATGGCATTCATTTGATAATTAGACTAGTAACACCATCAAAAAAGCAAAACAAGTTAGTTTAGGAAGACTTATTCTTTATTTTTTTAAATGCCTTTTAATTTTTTTTTTTGAGGCAATTGGGCTTAAGTTATTTAAGTGATTCACCCAGGGTTACACAGCTAGTAAGTATCAAGTATCTAAGGCAATACCTGAACTCAGGTCTTTCTGACTGCAGGGTCAGTGCTCTATTCTCTACTGTGCCATCCAGCTGCCCCCAAGGTTTATTCTTTTTTTTTTTTTTTTTGCGGGGCAATGAGGGTTAAGTGACTTGCCCAGGGTCACACAGCTAGTAAGTGTCGAGTGTCTGAGTCTGGATTTGAACTCAGGCCCTCCTGAATCCAGGGCTGGTGCTTTATCCACTGCACCACCTAGCTACCCACCCCACCAAGGCTTATTCTTAATGGGAAGAATTTTCCAGAAATAAAAATAAAGCTCATTCCACACTCTTTTCCTTTTGTGAAATTGGGAAAAGATTTGACTTCTTCTCCCTTGTGGTAGCTCTCCTTTTTTACAGAATTTTTGTAATCCAGCCAACCTGGTCTGTTTTCTACTCCCCAAACTCAGCATTCCATCCCTCTCTCATCTTTTATCTTTGTACAGTCTATCTTTCATGCCTGTTATACTTCTTCCTAATCTCAGCTTCTTAAAATCCATAGATTCCTTCAAAGCTCCTGTACTCCTTTGGAAAGCTTTTCTTTATCCTATCATTGTTAGTGTATTCTCCCTCCAACTCAAAATGTTATGTATGTAATTTGTTTACATGCTGTAATCCCCACGGAAAATGTAAACTCCCCAAGGACAAGAACTGTTTTTCTTCTGAATTTTTTATCTCTATCACCTCATCTTGCCTAACAAATGCTTAGCAAAAGCATATCTCCAAAGAAAAGTTCTGGAAAGATACCTTCATCCCACTCCTTTGTAGAAGTTGAGGGTCTAAGAGTTTGGACCTTTGAAAATAGTTTTCCGATTTTTTTTTTTGTACATTGATCTGTTTTGCTGGTTTCTTTTCTCCTCTTTCTTGTTTCATTTTTCCTTAAAAAATATTGTTATTTACATAAGATAGCTCTCTGGGAATGGGGTATCAAGATGAATATAAAGACATATTTGACAGTGTAAAAACAAAAGATGTCTGTATTTTTTTCAAAGGAAAGCTAGTAAAATTTGAATAAAGAATTGAGGAACACAACTGAAAATGGTTACGATAATTGTGCATTTAAATTACTCAATTTAAATGTAAATAGTTCATTAAGAAAGTTTAGCTGGTACTATTGTTGTCCAATAATAAGATTTTTAATAAAATATTAATATTTTAATAAATAATAAATGCACACTTGTTGGATTGGATTGCATTGGACTGGATGTGACTAGATTGAAATGATCATTGACAATTGCTCAGCAATTGCATCCTCTGGTTCTCTCCATGCCCTGAGATGCAGTTTTGGACTCACCAAAGGGAACTAGACTCTTTCTCTCCATGCTAGAAATGTCTTATTAGTTATTTTTGTTCTTCCCTTTCCAGTCCAAAAGTAGTTCTTGGTAGGAGAAACCAAAGGAACATGGATTCAGGCATGTTGACTTCTCACTGTCTTGTAGCACATAAGGTGGTGCTACTCTCTCAAACGTCCTTTTAGCAGGTCAGGTACCCAAATTTGTGCTGATACTTATCCCCTTAGAGTCTAGTATCCCTGAGGATTGGGGAGACAAGTGTTTCTTCTAATTTTACATCCCATGACTTCCTCCATGACTACTACTTGATGCCAATTAGCCACACAATTTGTTTTTATAAAGGGTTATTCACTAAGTTGGTATAGTGATAACAATTAGTCCAAACATTCCAGGTCCAAAAGCCTGGTACACACTTGTGTATAAGAATACAGAGGGCAGCTAGATGGCACAGTGTATAGAGCACTAGCCCTATAGTCAAAGGGACTTGAATTCAAAGCTCACTTCACTTAGCTGTGTGACCCTGAGCAAGTCACATCCCCCATTGCCTTAAACATCCGGGTCCATCTCCAGTCATCTTGATATATATCTTGCCCCTTGATCCAGATGGTCCTCCCTAGTGGGGTTCTGGGGGTGGAGAGGGAGGAGAATGAAGCGGAGACACTGTTCTCCCCCTAAAAAGCTCCTTCTCAGAGCTTTGGAGGTTTGACTGCAACTCTCTTCTCACTCACATCTCCATTCCAACAAAGTTCTCTGGCAGTCTTCCTAGAGCATTATCAAGTCTCTTGATCCATCCAGACAAATTTCCTGCTACACCCAGGAAGGTGTCCCCGCCTTAATCATTCCTAGTGAACAACTGAGGTGTGTTCTCACCTAGGTAAGGTAAGGTAAGGTGTCACAGTGTAGCGTCTTGCCAATCACTCATTTTAAGGAGATAATTGTCTAGTCTGAGCCCCACCCTTACAGTCTATTCTCAAATTCATATCCACTTCAATGACCCTTTTCGGTCTTTGATCCTTCTCTTTCCCTCTCAATCACCTCTTTTGTTTGCTAAAAAAGAAAAAGGTCGGTGTTTCTTAGCATCCCTCAGCAGAATTATGACACTTCTTTAGAACTATGCCAAACCTTTGTATTTCTCCTCATTTTCTTGCCCTTTCTTTCACCTTCTGTACATACCTTTTAAAATGTAAGCTAATTGATAGCAGTATAACACATTTTGTCCTTTTCGTATGTATACTAATATGCACTTTTTTGAGCTGGAGAAGGAAAGCACAAAGCCCTCCAGTATCCATGCCAAGGAAACAACTGAACAGCAATAAAATACACTTTTTATTTTATCTTATTTTATCTATATTTTTGTGGAGCAATGAGGGTTAAGTGACTTGTCCAAGGTCACAGAGCTAGTAAGTATCAAGTGTCTGAGACTGTATTTGAACTCAGGTCCTCCTGAATCCAGGGCTGGTGCTTTATCCACTGTGCCACCAAGATGGCCCCTAAAATATACTTTTTAAAAAACCTAAGTTTGTTTATCAATCTTTATTCATTCACTGTCTGCCTCTTTAGACTTCCTTTTCTATGCTTTTTAATTGTTTTTCTTTGTTATCAGAATTTCATTCTTTAGCACTTCCCATCACTCCTGGGTTGAAGCTTTAGAAATTTGATCTCAAATCTGAAGTGGAGATACAATTTTGGTCTCCTGTAAATACACACACACACACACACACACACACACACACACACACAACCACAACCACCACCACCACTACTAAAGATAGACAGGGATGTGAAGCAAAATCAAAGCATTTCTATAGCTGTCTGCAAAGATTGATTACCATTCCAAGTTGGTCAAGGTCTTCCTTGGATGCTGAGAACTGTGGGTTGATGTGGTAGGCTGTGATATAGTTCCTGGTTGATGGATGGAGCATGGAGCCATCACTGAGCGAGTCAAGTAAAGCAGGTGTATAAGAAAGAAAGAGAAAAGGGGAAGCTGATTATTATTTGGTAGGACTTTGGTGAAGTGGAAAGAATATCAGATTCAAAGTCAGCTGACTTGGATTTGAATCTTGGCTCTCTTACTATCTGTTTGACACTGGGTAAAGTCATGTCACTTTTCTGGCCAAAAGTTTCCTTATCTTCAAACTAAAGAGGTTGGAGTACATGACCTCTTGTCTCTTCCAGGCTTAAACATCTGTGATGTTATGACAGAGCCAGGAAGACTGGTGGGCTGCTTGAGATGAGTAAAGGTGTCACCCATAAAATATGCTGTTTTAGAAGTTCCAAAATTAAGGATCTTATCCCCAGATTTTTAGGATCATGGGAAGACTGGCTAAGAGGGCTGGCAGAGGTTGGACTTGATCAGTGCTTTGAGACCTGACACTGTGTACAGCTTAAGTTTCCAGTGCCCACCCACAAAACAAAATCCACATTTAGGGATTCTAATGGCAAGTGCCTGTGAATATAGATATCTGATTGATACAGGGCTAAGCCTGCACTGAGTGGCCCTTTTGGAAAGAGAACATTCTGGGAGAAACCATTCTGGGAAAATCATGTGAGCATAACTAGTGGGAACTGGGATGTTTCTGAGCAGTTGTGTGACATAGTCCATGGCAAGACAGATATTGATTTGCCACCTCATTGGTGAAACCTTTTCCTTCAGACATCAAAGAGATTGGGTTCTCTTAGCCTCCATATGTCACTTAGGCATAGACCATAGAAACCATTGATCTCATGATGTCAGAATTAAGACCATATAATATAGAAAGCTAGAAATTGAAACATCAAATGTTCTACCTAGAATGACTGTAAACTATAGGAAGTTGAGGGACCTTCTAGTCCCAACCCCTTATTTTTGAGAAAAGGAAACAGAGTCTCTGATACATGACATCCCAAGGTTGCATATTGCTAATGGTAGAACTGGGACTCAGAATGATGGGATTTCAAAGTCAGAAAAGATTTCAATGGTCATCCACTCCAACTTGTACCCACTTAATCTCAGTCCCCTCTGTAATATATTTGACAAGTAGTCATTGAGTCTTCTCTTGTCATCCAGTGGGAGATGATCTATTATCTCCACTTTGGGATGACTCTGATTATTAGAAAGGTTTTGTTATTGGTGTTGTTGTTGTTTACATCAATCTTATATGTGTCTTTGCCAATTGCACCCATTGTCCAGAAGTCTATTTTCTAATTCCAAGCAGAAAAAGTCCAATCTTCTTTTCCATACATGTGATAGTTCCTCAAATATGTGAAGACAACCGTCATATCTTCCTCAGTCTTTTCTTCTCCAAGGTGAGCAATCTCAGTTCCTTCAACCAATACTCATATGACCTGATATCAAGGTACTTCACTATCTTGGTAGCCTTCCTCTGGATGCTCTCCAGTTCATTAAAGTCTTTCCAAAACTCTGGCACTTGGGAACGCACAGAGAACTCCACATGTGATTTGACCATCACCTCCTAGTCCTGGAGAGTCAGCCTCTCTGAACGTAGCCTCATTTCACATGACCTTTTCTAGTTGTATATTACACTGCTATGTAAAATGCAGTAGGAGGCAGCTGGTGGTTTGGTGGCTAGAGCATAGGACCTGCAGTCAAGAAATGCTGAATTCAAATGGGGTCTCAGACTCTTATGTGTTGTGCCCCTAGGCAAAGTCACTTCACCTTTGTTTTCCTTAATTCACTGGAGAAGGAAAAGGCAAATGACTTCAGTATGTTTGCCAAGAAAATCCCATGGACATTATGGTCCATGAGGTCACAAGGACTCAGACACAACTAAATGACTGAACGACAACAAGTAATATACATTGATCTTGCCATACACTAAAATCCCAACATCCTTTTAGGATAAGAATCCATGGAATTATACGTCCCCCATCTTGTACTTAAAAAGTTTATTTTTTGAGCCCAAGTATAAGACTTTCCATTTATTCTTTTTTTTCCATTTACTTTTTAATATATTTCACTGGGTTAGTCATGTTGTATCCTATCAAAATAGTTTTGGAATCAGAAGCCAGTATTCCTTTTATTTATTTTTTTAATTTTCAAACAAAGATCCACATTTTTTCCCTCCCACCTCTCCTTTCTTCACTGAGAATGGGGAAAAATTATTATAAACATGCACGGTCAAGCAAAACAAATTCACACATTGGCCATGTCCAGAAAAATGTCTCAATGTGTACCCTGTGTCTATCAACTTTCATTACAAGATTCCTAAAATTGTGGGTGGTCATTTTATTGATCGAAATTCATATATCTTTCCAAATTGTTTGTCTTTATAATATTGTTGCTATTTTATAAATTGTCCTGGTTCTACTCACCTTACTCAGTATCAATTCATACAAATCTTCTCGGCATTTTCTGAGACCATTCCCTCCATTCTTTCTTATAGCATAATAAAATTTCATCATATTCAGATGCCATAAATTGATGGGCATCCTCTTAGTTTCCAGTTCTTTGCCCCCACAAAGGAGCTGCTATAAATATATTTATACATGTGTTTTTTTCTTCTTTCTTTGATCTCTTTGGGATATAGACCTAGTAGTGGTATCACTGGGTCAAAAGATATACAAATTTAATAGCTTTAGGGGTATGATTCCAAAATGTGAAGCCAGTATTATTGTCTACCTCTCTAGTGATTTTTTAAAAATTACTATACCTATCCCCCATCATCACCTCATCCCTGCCCTCCCTCTAGAAGTAAATTTCTCTCCTCACTCCTGCTGAAGGTTGCTGCTCCACCCCATTGCCTGACCCCAATCATAGCTCAACATTAAGCTAGACATGAATCCACAGAAGAGGGGTGGCTATCATCTCTGAAAAGTGAACTGATCTAAGGTACCAGAGATAAGAGGCCCCAGCTGGGTCTGTGTAAATAAGCAGATGTGGGTCTTATGTTATATCAATCACTTCTCTTCTCAAGGATCCAAAATGATTGGGTTGGACTGGGTGATATCTATTAGCTCTAATATTCTGTGAGACTATTAGGTCTCTCCTAAGTCAACAACAGAGATGATCTAGCCTGTCTAAGAAAGAAGGGAGATGGAAATAAGGGAGTCTCAGTATTGCTCCTGGTTAGAGTGACAGGTGGTAAAAATCATTGGGAAAAAAAAAAAAGAAATCTCCATTGAGTTAGGAGTTTATCACTGGGCTTCTAAATTCAATTCAACAAAGTTATTAGGTGACCATCATATGAAAGAAAATTTAATCTAGGAAGCAGAAAAACCTAGCAGCTGGGTGTCACAATAGTTTAAGCACTGGAGCTGAATTCAAATCTAGCCTCAGATACTTACTAGCTGTGTGACCCTAGGTGGTCACTTAACCCTGTTTGCCTCAGTTTCCTCATCTGTAAAATGATGTGAAGAAGGTAATGGCAATGAACTCTAGTTTCTTTGCCAAGGAAACCTCAAATGAAGTCACAAAGAGTTGGACATGACTGAAATAACTAAACAACAACAATATTTATATGTTCATGGACATCACCCCAGATAGAATATCAGCTTCTTGTGTATGGACATACTTTTCATTGTTGTTGTTTTTTTCTTCTCAATGATGGCTAGCAGACAGCTGACTCTTTTTTTTTCTTTTCTTTTTTTTTTTTTTTGCGGGGCAATGGGGGTTAAGTGACTTGCCCAGGGTCACACAGCTAGTAAGTGTCAAGTGTCTGAGGCCGGATTTGAACTCAGGTACTCCTGAATCCAGGGCCTGTGCTTTATCCACTGTGCCACCTAGCCAACCCCCAGACAGCTGACTCTTAACAAATGTTTGCTAATTGATTGCCAATAAACAGTGATTTGTGCCAATGTGAGGTCCAAAAGGCTGCTGGGAGGCTTGCTTCCCAGGTCAGTTTCCTTTGCCATGACCATCATTTCCATCTTTGTGTCAGTCTGGAAACTGCTGGCTTGTGTTCAGTTTACACTGCACTCTCAGTGCCTGCTCAACCTATAGCATAATCCCTGGGGATGTTATAAAATGAAGAGGTTTATTTAAGTCCAATTAGACTTTTCCACATTCCTTACCATATTTTTGCACTAGGCAACTAGCATTTGGCTGAAGTTGCTTTCTTGGAAGATGTGAATGAGAGGCAGTGTGGTGAAGGGGACAGAGACCTGCCCTAAGCGGTGGACAACCTGGATTTAACCTCACTTCTAGTACACACTGGTTGTGTGACCCTGGGCAAGTCATTGGAACTGTCAGTGCTTTGGACATCCTTGACTTGCATTGTTAGAGTTTCCTCACCTGGGATTCCCTACACCAATGAAATCACAGGTCTAGACCCTGTTTATTCTATTGCTATGATTACTAACTGTTATAAGGTCTCCCTAGATCACTATGGAAGATTTGTCTCTGAAAAGGCAGATCTGAAAAGGCCCTATTTATAGTAATTCTGCCATTGGCTATGTCATGAAATGGTGTGAATGACTCATGAGCAACAGAAGGTTTCTAACAATGGGTCCTGTGCTAGGAGAAGGCTCTCTATGCTTTGGGGCTGCCAGAGCTGTCCTCAGTCCTGAAGCCTCCAATAATGGGACACAGGAATGCAAGGATATAGTCAGCCAGAGAAATAAGGTGAGATCAGGCAGATTCTGTCTTCCACAGGATAGAAAGGCATGGTTGGGAATGAATGTTGTCACATGCAGTAGGAGTAAGGTCCTTCAGTTCTTCTCTTCCTTTCTATTGTTTATCCCATCTGACTGAGGGCCTGAAATTAAACACAAAACCAATCAATAATAATTATAACAATAATTTTTTAAAAAAGTATTATACCAACCATTTATCTCTTTGCTGTTAATCTCTGTTGATCTTATGTGGAGGTTTTAGTTTAAGAGAAGTCTCCACACCCACTGCTACTATTCGACTTCTACCATGTTTAGCCTGTACCCCACCCCTCCCTGACACCATCTCCCTTTTTTATCCTTAAGAGATTCTCCAAAAATTCTTGCTATATAGGGCAGTTAGATGGCACAGTGGATAGAGAGCCAAATCTAGAGTCAGAAAAACCTGAGTTCAAATTCAGGCCTATACATTTGCTAGCTGTGTGACCCTGGGCAAGTCAGTTAATGCTGTTTGCCTCAGTTTCCTCATCTTTAAAATGAGCTGGAGAAGGAAAATGGCAAACCACTCTAGCATATTTGCCAAGAAAACCCCAAATGAATTCAGAGTTGGACAACAACAAAAATATGGTGGGAAACCACCCTCCAGTATTAATAGCACCTTACCTTCTTCACTCTGGGAAGAGATATAATTACCTAGGTCTCTGCGGCCAACTCAGACCTTGCCAGAGGGCTATAACAACAACAATAATAACTCTCTTCCAAAGCATTTTTAAAGTTTCCAGAATATTCTCTTCCCAACAACCCTATGAGGCAGCCATTGCAGTTTTCATATCCCCACTTTATAGTGGAAGACAGTGGTTGGTTTAGACACCAGGTCAAAGCAGAGTTGCATGGAGTCCACAAAAGCCTGCCTGGGACTTCTCCATCCTAATGTGAACATTCCCATGTGATCTGTGGCTGTTGCTTTGAAGGTGCTTGAGTCTTTGGCACTCATCAGGAAAAAGCTATTTCTTAAGAATAATGGAAGATAAAACCCTCGTGGTTCACAAATATGAGTTAGATAATGTTGCACCCACCCACAAAATGCTACTTGAGTTTTCTCTTAAATGAACAATTTCTCCTTTAAAGACCTGCTTCCTTTGGCTCAGACACGTTGATTTCCAGCTGCAATCAATCAGCATTTATTAAGCACCTACTATGTGACAGTTGCTGTGCTAATCACCAGGGAAACTAAAAGAAGCAAAAGGCAGTCTCTGCCTTCAAGGAGCTTACAATCTAATGGGAGACACAACCTGAAAACAAATATATACAACAAGAGCTACATACAGGATAAATAGGAGATAATTACCAGTGTGAAGGCGCCATAATTAAGTGGAATTGGAGAAGGATTCATGCAGAAGATAAAATTTTATTTGGGATTTAAAGGAAGCCATGGAGGTCAGTAATTAGAGCAGATGAAGGGTGGCATTCTTGGCATGAGAAAATGGCCAGAGCTGAGAGATGGTGCATCCTGTTCATGGAACAGCCAGGCCAGTGTCACTGGATCCAAGAGCATATGTTGGGGAGTCAGGAGGAAGAAGAATGGAAAGGGAGAAGGGAGCCAGGTAATGAAGGGCTTTGCATTCCACACAGAGCATTTTGTATTTGATCTTGGAGGTGATAGGGAGCCACTGCAGTTCATGGAATCAGAGATCAGGCTGCTCTTATCAGACCTGAATTTTAGGAAAACCCCTTAGCAGATGAACAGAGGATGGACTGGAGTGGGGAGAGACCTGAGTTGGGCCAGCCCCCAACAGCAATTGCTAGGGCATGAGACAATGAGGGTCTTCACAGGGTGGGGGGGGCAGTGTCAGAGGAGAGAAGGGAACACATTGGAGAGATGTTAGCTTTCAATTCCCAAGCATCTTCCTTCAGAACCAGAAGGAAACCAATTGTTCCTCTTTCTTAGGCAAGTGGGTGCTTTAAATGTGTGTCTTTTGTCTTTCCGGTGACCAGGCTTTGCTACCTTTGATTACCCATGACTTCCTCACATGCTCTACATTCCAGATAACCTGAGTCGTTTGCTGCTCCCTGAATATATTTCATCTACCACCTCCATGTTTTTGCACAGGTGGTCCCCCTTGCTTGCAATGCCCTCCTTCCTCACCTCCACCCCTAGGCTTCTTCAACACTCAAGTGCTGCCTCCTAGATAATGCCATCCCTGGTGCCCCCAAGTGTTAGTGTCCCACTCCCTTACCTGAAGCCATCCTGATAGCTTTTTAGGGCTACTCAGGCTCCTTCTGCCCAAGCCTGGTGGTCATTTCTCCAAACTAAGCATTAACTTCTCTTATTATTTATATTCTATTTGATTTTGAAAGATGTGGGGCTCTTCAGGTTGTGTGCAATAACAGAAGGTTCTCAGTTTGTTTCTACCCCATGTAGACACAAGTGTTCACAACTGAAAGTACAGCAAGAGAAGGAGGGAGAGAGGCAGGAATCCCAGTGGTGGCCATTTCTGAAGCACCTTAAATTTCATAGAGTGTTGTCCTCATCAGAGCCAAGGAGCTGCAATGAGTCTTGATATCCTTCTCTCACTGATGATGGTAAGAAATCTCAGAGAAGGGAAAGAATCTGACCAAGGTTACTAAGGCCCTAATTAGTATAGCTGTAATTTAAACCCAGGATGAATCAATCAAAAATCAGCAAGCATTTATTAAGTGCTTACTGTATACCAGACCCTGGAGATACAAAGAAAAAAAAAACAGTCCCTGTCCTCAAGGAGCTTACATTTTATTTTATTTTATTTTATTGGTGAGGCAATTGGGGTTAAGTGACTTGTCCAAGGTCACACAGCTAGTAAGTGTCAAGTGTCTGAGGCCGCATTTGAACTCAGGTCCTCCTGAATCCAGGGCGGGTACTTTATCCTTTGCACCACCTAGCTGCCCCAAGGAGCTTACATTCTCATAGGAGAAACGAAATATCATAAATAGGTACCTGCCAAATAAGTACAAAGGAGATGGAAGTTAGAATTTCAAGGGACATTAGGCCAACCCCTTCATTCTTAAGATGAGGAAAATGAGGTCTAAGGAGGGAAAAGAAATTCTTCAAGGTAATTCAGGTAATGAGCAACAGAGCTAAAATTTGACTTTAGGCCTTCAGACGTCAAAACCAGGGCTCACTCAAGTGGACAACTTCTTCCTCAGGGTAAGAAGGTTTTGAGTGAGAACACACCATGTTTTCAGGGAAATGGACAAACACTGTCAAGATAATTCCCCCTACTGTTTCTGATATATCTGCCTTCATTTTAAAGCATTGGACATCCATAAAGTTGATGTGACCTGGGAGGTGATGGCCCAAGCTGAAGTGATTCACTGCCACCTTTGCGCTTTAGCAACATCTACAGGGAGAAATCTAGAGCTTTTCCATTACCTCAATAAATAGAAACAAAAGAAACCTGCCAGGAGGATACAAGATGAGCAAACACAAGACATCAGGGCAGAAGTCTGGGCTACCTAGCTTATGTCTTCTTTGAAAAAGGAAGGAAAGGAGGGAGGGAGGGAAGGAGGAAGGAAAAACATTATTTTCTTTTATAGGCACAGCAGTCCATGGCTCATTCACACACTCTGCAGAAGGTAGGGTTTCCTTCTTAGACATTCCATTCTGTTTTCTTGCAGTGCTCAAAAACTGTGAATACACACACACACACACACACACACACACACACACACGTATATATACATAGAATAAACATAATATATTTTATATGAATACATATATAATCTTATATAATATATAGATATAATATATAAACACAAGTTATATATATATACATTCACACACAGAGTGCAAGGCTACAACTGGGATTTCACCTTCTCACTTAGGCAAATACCCAAGAGCACAAGTGAACACTCAGTTCTGAAGGAGAGAAGGAAGGAGAGGAAAACCAACACTAGGCACCTTTTCCGGAAGAGTTCGGGAAAAGTGAGATGTGTCTGACAGTGTTAGTGATAAGGTTATATAAATTGTAGGGCTTCGGGACTGGCACACTTATGCTAAACCCTTTAGTCTAGTCTGCTCATGTTACAGATGAGGAAACAGGTCAGAAATGGGGACTTGTCCAGGGTCATGCAGCTAGATAATGAGAAAGAGAAGAGAAGGGAATAACATTTATTAAGCACCTACTACTATGTCCCAGGCACCATGCTGAGCAAGCACTTTATAAATATTTGAGCCTCTTGGTAGTTTTAAAATGGAGCAGGCTCTGCTGAGTCCCTGTCCCAGCCACACCCAGCTGGATTACCTCTTCTTGTGGTAATCTCACTGACTAAAATTCCTTCCTTCTAAATGGGGATCCTTAAACACAGATAACTTTTTACTCCTCTGAAAAACTTGCTGAACCAAAACTACCTGAAAAAAATGACCTCTTACAAGCTCTTACCTGAACACACAAAGAGTCAAGTCAAGGAAACACAGTACAGGGATTGTACATCCTTTGCTTGTGTGTTCTGAAGGGAAAAAGGAAAAAAAATACCATATCCATAGAAATGAACATATGGAAGAAATCAACAAAGCCCCATCCAGCTCCCCATAAGTAAATTCTGCCTTCGCCTAAGGTCATAAAGTAAACACAGATGCAGCAAAACCAGTCGCCAGATGGCACACAAGATCTGGAACTAAAGGTGAAGAAAGCTTTACATTTTAATACAAAAATGCAAGAAATCAGCTGCCTGATGGGCTTCCTCCCCTGTCCACAAACCCCCTTGGGAGTGGCTGCTGGGTCTCACTCAGTCCCCAAACATGGCGGTCTCCTGATGAAAGAAGATACCAGAGGGGACAACACAGTATTGGTAACCTTGGAGACATTCAGAGACTCCTGCTCTCACCCTGGGAGAAAAGAATGATGGGTCATGAAAACAGGGGAGACCGAGAAAAGAAAGTGGTGTTTAAAATGAAGGAGGGGAAGAGAGGATGGATGAGTGACCCAATGCTAGTTTATGGGGAAAGATTCATATGCATAAGAAATGTTTTTTTTTTAAATCAGTTAAAGCATAGGAGATAGAACTCTAGGTTTGGGGTCATGGAAGCTCAAGTTCATAAACTGCCTCAGGCATGTGGCCCTAGGCAAGTCTCTTCATTGCTTCTGGCCTCAGTTTCCTTAGCTGAAGATGGTGACAATAATAGCACCTACCACAAAGGTTTGTTGTAAGGGATGAAAGGAGGTATTGATATAAAGGGCTATGCCAGTGTTGGCTATTTGTACATGAGGGAATTAAAGCCCAGGGTCATACCATTTCTAAGTGCTGGAGGGAAGAGCTGATCCCAGGCTTTCCTAAGTCCACACACACACACACACACACACACACACACACACACACACATTCCCTGCTGTATCACCTGGCTGTCTTTATGAATCTCAGCACTCCTAATGAGGCTGATGCTTTGAAAGATCCATACTTCATGGGTGTGGCCACTCCCTTTGCCTGAGGCCGAATTAGAACTGGGGTCCTCCTGAATTCAGGGACAGTGCTTTATCCACTGTGCCACCTAGATCCGCCTATTATTTTTATTATTAAACTGGAGTCAACTGCATACTTCTAGTCTCTCCCCTCTCCAAATCAACTTTCAAACAGTCCTCAAAGGGTATACCCACCTCTTCTCAATCAATAAATAGCAATGACTTCTGGTTACCTCTCTGACCAAATATAGACTCTCATGTGACATTCAAAGCTCTTTACTACCTGCACTCTTACCTTTTCACATCCTTCTTACATATTACTCCTCTTCATATACTCAATGGTTCCACCATACTGACCCATTTAAGAGCTAGCATTCACATAGCTCTTTTAGGTTTGCAAAGTGCTTTACAAGTATCATCTTACTTGGTCCTCAAAACAATCTGGAGGTAGGTGCTATTATTATTCCCATTTTCCAAATGAGGTAACTGAGGCAAAAAGCCATATTGTAGAATGGGTATCGGTAACATCAAGCTTCTCCAGGAGGGATGGCTATGATGATAGAGAGTTCCAAGCCTTGCCATATGAATACTAGATACAAAAACAAGAGAAGTAAACTTTGCCAAGAAAAGACAAGATTTAGTCAGAAAAGTTTAGCTCTCTTCAAGTGTTTGAATGGCTGTCTTGGAGAAGGATTCAATGCAGCATTTAGCCCAGGACCTGGTACACAATAAGCATGTAATAAATGCTCACTGATTCACTACCAACTGACTTGTTCCCAGGGGGCAGAACTAGCAGAAATGGGACAAAGGAGCAAAGAGATAAATTAGGCATATTTAAGGGTTGTAAGGTGCCTAGTATATGCTATCCCACTAGATTCCTGGAGGCAATGCATCTCTATCTTCCTACCAATCAGAGCTGTGATGGTGTAAGAGGCTGCTTCAGACTAGCTTGGGCTCCCACTGACTGGGGGTCTTCAAGTAGTGGTTGGGTGATATGTGTTTTTCCACTGGAGCTGGAACAGGAGAAGCCCAAGTATCTAGATTCCAAATGAAAAGGTCTGTCCACCAATGTATGTCACACAGTTTGTTATATACCAGTCGGACTTGGGACTTTCCTTGCATGGAAGCCACTTCTGTAGGGCAGTTTAAAATGGGGGGTTCGTTGACCAGCATGCCGCCCTACCCCCACCCACCCAGCTCTCTGCACTGCCCTTGGAGAGTGGGGGTGGGGTACCCTCAGATGCGGGCTTGACTCTTTTGTAAAAGATGAGAATCTGGCATCTGCCTTCCCTTCACAGAAGGTCTTTTTCTTTTCCCCAAGAGGCTCCGATGGGGAATCAGGGTGTTTACCAACTCAGAGCTCCCCCAGCCTTGAGACTGGGACAAAGGGTTGAGAGGCATGAATGTAGTCGTTTATTGGTGTGGCCACAGAGCCTCTATGTTCTTCCCCCCTCCAAGCCCCTCGCTGGCCTTTGAGAAGTGACCATGATCCAATGGGAACTTTCAGGGGATAATTCTGGCACTGGCTTTGTGGAGAGAGAGAAAAGGAATGATTAAAAGGCTATTTTACAAAGTACTTTGGGTTTTGTGCCTCTTGTTGTTTTAAAGCTGCCATTGTGTGGGCAAAAAAGAAAGAAACCCATCAGTGTGCTCATTGTATAGTCTAGACATCCCAACAAAGGGGGGAGCGTGCTCCCATTTGGACAGCCCGGCTCCTGCAGATAGAAGCATGAGTTTGGAGGCCGGCTTCAAAGAAAGCCTTTCTGAGGACTGAGATATTAGAGGAGGCCTATATTTAGCCTCTTGTCAGCATTTCTATGATCAATTCATTTAAGTGGTGGTAATTTCCAGCTAGGCCACAGCCCCGGGGGTTAGTGGAGTTGCTGTTAGAAGCAAATTATTTGGACAAATTAGAAAAATCAGTTGATCCCTTTTTGATGATGATGTTGAAAATGTCCTCAATATCTACTTATTAAGCTTGTACTGGGTGGGCCAAAAGTTACCATGTTTTAATATCTTTTTGAAAATTATTTTTTCTTTATTTTTCGCCATTTATGAGACTTGATTTTTCACATGTAATGTAAATTCCTTTCCTATGTGTACTGTATATGATGCTATGGTATTGTAAATTAAAAACAAAAAATAAAGGGGGAGGGGCAGTTAGGTGGCACAGTGGATAAAACACTATTCCTGGATTCAGGAGGACCTGAGTTCAAATCTGGCCACAGGCACTTGACACTTACTAGATGTGTGACCCTGGGCAAGTCACTTAACCCTCATTACCCCACAAAAAATAATAAAAAATAAAGGAGTTATTAAATATCTAAACCCCTTTGTGACTTTTGGTCCACCTATATAATAATAATGATTTGGACTGGCCCTCAGATTTCATTGGTCTGGGCAACTCTCATGTGAGAAAGTGACTTCTGCCAACACAGCCCATAATATTCTCTGTGACTTTGAATCTTAGAATCAAGTTCTGAGGATAGATTTCAGGGTGTCAAGGAATTTGAGTGGGAAAAAATGACATCTTTATTTCAATATAATGGGTTTCCTTTGTAATTCTATTATTTTTCTCTCAAGCATTTAAAAATACAAAATAAGCAAAGTAAAAATGGCCCCTGCCTTCAAGGAACTTATAACTGAATGGGTGATGAATTATTATTATTATTTTTGGAGGCAATGGGGGTTAAGTGACTTGCCCAGGACCACACAGGAAATGTCTAAAGCCTAGTTTGAACTCAGATCTTCTTGATTCCAGGCCCAGCAATCTATCTCCTGCATCACCTTGCTATCCCGTTCAGTAAAATAGTAGGATTCCAAATTAAGTAGACAAAAATCGTTAGCATTTCATTTCCAAATAGCGTAGAATTCTAAAGAGTCAAGGGATCTTCTGACTAAATAAAATTTGCTATCATGAGGATATAATTTAAATAAGTGTGTTTGGGGCTCCCTGTGAATCTAAACTTTCCACAATATGCTTTTCTTTCCAGTGTTTCTTGTCACTGTAGTGAACTGTGTTGTAAGATCTTGTCTAGAACTTTCTCCATATCTCCTTGTATGACTTTCTTGTATTTTGTAACATATTGTGATCCAATCTAACTAACTGCCTTTGATTTTACTTCTGTCTGTGCATTAAATACATGTATGTTTGTATGTATATATTATACATGGGGCAGCTAGATGTTATAGCTCATAGAGCACTGGGCTTGGAATAAGGGAGACATCTCCATGAGTTCAAATATGACCTCAGACACTTACTAGCTGTGTGACTCTGGGATAGTAACTCAACCCCAATTACCTTTAAGCAGGTTTTTTTTTTCTTGTTTTGTTTTGTTTTGGTTTGGTTTTTGCAGGGCAATGAGGGTTAAGGGACTTGCTCAGGGTCTCACAGCTAGTAAGTGTCAAGTATCTGAGGCCCGGATTTAAATTCAGGTCCTCCTGAATCCAGGGCCAGTGCACCACCTAGCTGCCCCCCCTTTAAAATTTGTTGTTGTTGTTGTTTTTTGGCTTTTTTGTTTGTTTGTTTGTTTTTCCTTGCTGGGCAATGAGGGTTAAGTGACTTGCTGAAGGTCACACACAGCTAGTGAGTGTCAAGTGTCTGAGCCTGTATTTCAACTCCTGTCCTCCTGAATCCAGGGCTGGTGCTTCATCCACTACGCCACCTAGCTACCCCCCAGAATGTAAATTCTATTGGTCCAATAGCTTACCTAATTGCTTATACAGTAATAGCAATAGAAATGTTTGGGGCAAACTTAAAATATCAACATAAATATTGTTTCTTTTACTTACACTAATAGAAAATTGATAGAAAATGATAGAAGAATCTCATATATAATAACAATAACAACAAACCAAATACCTGGGAGTCAAGCTCCTAGAACATACTGAACATATAAATATAATTGTAAAACATTCTTTACATATTAAGGGTAGATAGGGATACTCACTGCTCATAGTTGGGCCACAGGACTACTAAGAAAATAAAAATGACAATACTGCCTAAATTAATTTGCATATTTGGTGCTATACCAATTGAACTACCAGGGAATATGTTACAAAACTAGATGAAATTATAACAAAATTCATTTGGAGAGGGCAAAAAAGGTCTAGAATCTAGAAATAATAGGGGGGAGGGAGTAGGAATAATGTAGGGCCTTCCAGATGTCAAATTGTAGTTTAAACAATAATGACCAAAATATTTTTGGTATACTTTAAAAATAAAAAAACAGATCACTGTAACATGCTAGATAAGCAAAAATTGGAGACAGCCACACTCAGAAACCCAGTGTTCAATAGAGCCTGGTACATGAATTCCTTCTGGAAGAACACTTTAATTTGACAAAATCTTTTTAGAAATCTGGAAAGCAATTTGGCCAAAAAAAAGGTTTGGGAAAGCGTCTTGTTCATGATCCAGTAAGCATAATTAATACATTCTAAGTGAGTATTTAAATATAAAAGGTCATCATTTTAAAAAATTTGAGAAAACATGGATGGAGTTATTATTTACAACTGGCTAGGGAGATCATTTTTAAACAAACAAGGGACAGAGGCAATTACAAAAGATAAAAGAAAAAAGAAAATAACATGCAACATTGAAAATGCATCCATAATAAACACATAAATACACACAAAACAATAAATAATAACTGAGAACTGCTGGCCTAGGATATGAACAAAAAGACCTCAAATTAAGAATTACAAAGTATTAGAAACCACATGAAACATTGCTCCAAATCATTAATAATAAGCAAAATAGAAAAGAAAACTCTTGTGAGGTTTTACCTCATGATCAATCAGGTAAACATTTATGAAGTACCTACTATGCCAGACACTGTAATTAGCTTACACAGTGAGTTGAGAAAGATTACAGAATATGGGAATATTCGGTGCTAGGGTGGGGAATATTGCATGTGGTTTCAGACATGGCTCATATGTCAGCTGGTTTTGCTGAACTTTATTTTTCTTGTCTATCCTTTGTTACAGGGGAGGAAAGAGGGACAAGAGTTTCTGTGTTGTTTTTTTTTTCAGACATGAATGAAATGTAAAAGCAAAAACAACTTTTTAAAAAAATTATAAGATTAAAAAAATCATAAAGTGGTTGAAGACATAATAGACTGACTGACGTTAATTCTTTTTTAAACTCAAACTAATCCAAGTCAGAACATTCTTATTTACAAAATATCTTATTCTGGTTATGATGGTTTGGAACAAAAGCCCACTTTGTTCTGTGTTTGGTTTTTTTGTTTGTTTAACAGGAGGCAATGGCAAGAATGGGAAAAGTTGGGAAAATTGTGTTCCCCAGACTTGAGGAGAAGAGGTAAAGAACAATTTTTACATATGTCTTGTGCTTAGAAATCAATGTCACTTCCAGAACGGTAATACAGAGTATTCAAAGAGCATTTATTCAATGCCTGTTATAGCATATGGTCTTGTGCTAGGCAAGGGGGATCCTGCCCTCAGAGAGCTCATAATCTAGTGGAGCAGTAGAAATACAACAAAGACCCAGACACTTCTAGTTCAGGATAAGAGCATGTTGGAATGAAAGAGAGAAGACAGTGTATTACTTTAAGAGACTCTGAAGAAGGCACTTTCAGTTGTGGGAATGAGGAGAGGATTTGTAAAGGCTCTGGAACATGAGCTGAGCCCCGATTTGGATAGACAGAGATGAGTAGAGAGACAGAGAGATCATTCAAGACATTGGTCCTGATATGAGTTTCACGGAAAGGACCCTGAATGTACATTTAGAGGCTCTGAGTATCATCGAGTCAGAGTTGGAAGGGATGCTAGAGGTCTTCTAATCTTATACCCTCTTTTGAAAACTGAGGACAGTGAGGCCCAAGAGCTATTAAGCAATTTGCCCATGGTCACGAAGATGGTAAGTTCTGATGTGGGATTTGAACCTCGATCTTCTGGAGTCCAAGTCAAGTATTTTCACTTTGCTACTTTAATAATATTAATAATGATCATGATGGTGGTTTGTATTTATGTAGCTTTTTAAACTCTTTCAGGTTTATCAGGCACTTTACATGTTCTCTCATTCAATCCTTACAACAAACCAGTAAGGGAGGTGCAATTTTTACCCCCTTTTTAGAGCTAAGGAAAGGGAGGCTGACATGTTAAGTAAGTGAATTGCTCGATGTGGCACAGCTATTAAGGCAGGATTTGAGATCAGGTCCTCCTGACTCCAAGCCCAGGGCTCTATCCACTATGCCAAGTGGTCTTGGATAATATTCTTCACTTCCTGGAGCCGAGGACTCATTATTGTATCATCGTTGATTTTGTTGTTGTTGTTCAGTCGTGTCTGACTCTTCATTACCCCATTTGGGGTTTTCTTGGCAAAGATACTGGAACGTTTTGTTATTTCCTTCTCCAGATCATTTTATAGATGAGGGAACTGAGGGAAACAGGATGAAGGGATTTGCCCAGGGTCACACAGGTAGGATGTATCTGAGGCTAGGTTTGAACTCAGAAAGCTGTCTTCCTGACTCTAGGCTTGATATATGGTGGCACCACCTAGCTGTTTCCAGGTGAACTCTAGGTTCCCTTCTCTAAATCAATGATCCTATAATTAGATTCCTGTAGATTCCTGGGATCTGATGAATGAGAATTCACTGATGAGGGACCAAAGGAAACAGTGAACACTAATCTCTGTTTTTATCTGGTTGGTAACCAGACCTCTCCCATGAGCTGACTGATTAACTTTACTTTGAAGCCGTAAGCCCAAGAATGTGTGTTAGGTCTGTGGTCATAGGAAAGTGTTATAGATTTGAAATTAAAAACATGTCCAAAGTAAGCTTGGCCCAGAAACAACAACAAGAAACATTCAATTTTGTAGTGACACCTGAGGAGTAGTAGTAGTATGCCTCTACCAGTCTCAGACGACCATGGATCAGTGCCTTGAAGAGCCACAAGCCACAGTGTGGCTCTGCAGTCCGATACAGGACCCGCAGCTCCTGAGTAACCTATAACCGGTAACTGCCACATCCCGTGTCGTATCTACCCAATGAGGAGTAGCTGGAGTGTCCTCGCCAGGGCGCTGGCCTGGGCGGATCAGTATGGAAAACAAGCTGTTGCCCATGCAGCAGGTTTCCCCTCTCCGAGACTTTGGTGGATCCAAAGGAGAGGCAGAGCCAATACAGTTTGGCACCAGTGCCGTGCAGGAGTTGCCAGACGGATGTGATGTCCAACATCCAACTGCCTAAGGGACTCTGACTCCTGATTTTTCCTCGGAGTTAACTCCCGAAGCCTTTCCCATAGATGGGTATAGCCGCAAGGCAGTGGAGGCTTAAAATCAGGGTTTCCTTCCACTAGGCGGGTTGCCTGCCAAGGCTAATGAGCCCCACCTGCCTGAGAATCAGTCAAGAATTCCCCAAATCCTGAAGCCCAGAGGAGTATTTATGGTCTGTAATTGCTATTCTATATGAAGCATGACTTCTCTCTATAGATATGCAGACAGAAAGACACTGATACTTAAATTCATTTGATTATGGGGAACTTACTGCTTCCCAAGGAATCGCATTGCATTAGAACACTTAGAGCTTGGTTAGACACAGAAGACACCAAGGTCATGCACTGCATCCCAGGTCTTCAGCGGTCATCCTGATTTTGGTCCTTCCCCTGGGCTTCAGTGACTCTGGAAGAGAGGATGATGCTGATGACTGGGCAACTCTGCCTCATTTATAGCCAATTCAAGATGTCACCCTTGTGATGTCATTGGTCCTCACTGAAAACAAAGCATGGACAAATAACAGGAGGTGGTCAGAGAAAGAATTCTCACCTTCCATTTGCAGATGAGGAAATGGAAGTACAGGGAGGAGAAAGGATTTGCTCTTAGCAAGGGTAGGATTCCAACCCCTAACTTTCTAGGCTGTTACACACGTGATTCCCCTCCATGAACCACACGATCCAGGCACACTGGCCTTATTACTATACCCACACATGACATTTCATCTCCTATCCTGAGTGTTTGCACTAGTCATTACTATGCATGGAATATTCTCCCTCTTCACCCCAACCTGTTGGTACTCTTTCTTTCTTTCAAGACACCATTGAAAGGCCACGCCTTCTGCATGAAGCCTCTTCTGGTCCCATTCCCCCAGCTATTACTTTCTTCTTTCAAAAAATTCCTGGGGCAGCTAGGTGGAGCAGTGGATTAAGCACCCGCCCTGGATTCAGGAGGACCTGAGTTCAAATCCGGCCTCAGACGCTTGACACTTACCAGCTGTGTGACCTTGGGCAAGTCACAACCCCAATTACCTCACTAACAACAACAACAAAAATTCCTTTATATTTAGTATAGATAGCTGGACATACACACACACACTCAACATGTACATATAATATGTATATTGTATCAGTGTTGAGAGCTTCTCCTCTTCCTCTGGTGGCTTCTCAAAGAAACCAGGAATGCTGAGCAGAAGGAAATCCAAAGGACACAGAGGACCTTAATAACGTCGTCCCTGACACATTCCTGTGTGACCTTGGGCAAGTCCGATCACCTTCCTTTGCCCCAGCATCCTCAGCTATAAAATAAGGAGTTTGGATGAAATGGCTTCTGAGGTCCCGAGCTGTAGGTCTAGGATTCTATGACTGAGAGCTTTCATTCTTTCATTCATTCATGCATTCATTCATTCAATATATTGGATAACATACTGTTAGCTTATCTCAGTCCACTGAATCAATCAATCAATCAATCCATCAGCAAGCATTTATTTATTCAGCATCTGCCATGTGCCAGGCCCTGTGTTCCGTGCTGGAGATGCAGATCTTTGCCCCATGCTATCCAATACCCTCTTCTTCTCTACTTTTCCCTGATTCTGTAAATATCATTAAACAGGCCAAGAAGTTGCACACAAAGTGTTGGGGCGCCATCTTCAGGTGTGTTCTATGTCTTTCAAGGAAAGGAAAATAACCACTTTGGGGTCATGAAAAGGTCCCTTTGCTGATTATCCCCCTCTTTGGAGGGGATAGAAACCAGTTCAGAGGTGATTGATTGGGAGCTAGAAGGGACTTCAGAGGCCACTGATTCCAAAGCCCCCAGGTTACAGCTGAAACTCAGGGAGAGGAGTCAATTGCCCGAGGGAACCCAGGCAGTGAGCATCACAGGCAGAATTTAAACCCAATTTCTCAGCCTCTAAAGGCTCTGTGCTCTCTCTCTCTCTCTCTCTCTCTCTCTCACACACACACACACACACACACACACACACACAGAGGAAATACTGAGTTTGGGGAAAAGCTTAAAATGGGCATTTTTTTCAGATTAATAACATCAGTAACCATCAATTTTCTGAGCAGTGAGTAGCCTGTGGGTCAGATATCTTTTCTAATACTCTAAAAGGTGTCATCAGTGCAGATGCTAATCCCCACCTCCCCAGAGGACAAGCCCTCAATGCCTTCCTGAGTCTTGGGAAAGTCCTGCAACCAATCAATACGTTTTTTCTTAAGCTACACCATTGACCAGTCAATGGTGCTGGGCTCTGGGAACACAAGCACAAGGGATCTAAGAATCCTTCCTTGACAGAAGCTTCCATTCTAACAGGAGAGACAATAAGTACTTCTAAAATAGTTGTGGCTAGATATAAAGAGAATGGATACAAATACATTCAAAATAGTTTAAAGAAAACATAGCTCAGGAGGGAGGAACAGCCTCAGAAGATGCTGATTGAACTGTGTCTTGAAGGAAGAAAGGGACTCCATGAGGAAAAGGTAAGGGCATGCATTCCAGGCATAAAGGATATGACCAATACAAGTTTGTGGAGATTTGAGATGGAAGGTCCATGCATGGGAATAGCCAGTTAGCCCATAGCACAGAGTATGGGAAGGGGAGAAGCACAATAAGACTGGAAAGAGGCCAGGGCCAGTTTGCAGAGGGCTTTAAACACTAAACAGAAGAGTTTCTTCTTCTTCCTAGAGGCAATAGGAAGCCAATGGCATTTATGGAGTGAGGGAGTGACATGGCCAGATTTGCTCTTAAAAAAGATTATGTTGGTGTTAGCCAACCCTTGGGTGATGAGCCAAGTTTCTTCTCCTACAATGGACACAATCCATCTCCAAACCCATTCAGGCCCTTCCCAGACTGGTACAATATGCCAGAGCATGGGTTCTTCTGGTGTGGCTCACAGGAACCTCCACTCCACCACCCATTAGACTGGGAGCTTCTTAAGTTTAGGGGCTGTTTTTACCTTTCTTTGCATCCCCAGGGCTTAGTACCATGCTTGGCATAGGTACTTAAAAAATGCCTGTCGATTCGACTCAACAATGAGGCATCAGAGATGAACTTTAGTGAAGCAATCAGAATCTGGAAGTCTCAGCTCTTATTCTATATCTTACTGTAAACAGCAGTTTACCCCCTTCTGCCTCAGTTTTCTATAGGTCGGATGTAGTAGCCATTGAAGGTCATTGTAAGGATACAGGAGACACAATTAATGTCAGATAGAACACTGGAGTTGGAATCCTGAGGGTTCAGATCCTATCTGTGACATTTAACAGCTGAGTGACCCTAAAGGAGTCATTTTAATCTCTCTGTACCTCAATTTCCTCATCTGTAAAATGAGGGAACTACAATCAATGACCTCTCTGATCCTTTCTAGCCAATGTTCCTATGTGAAAGGCTTTGAGCTTGTTAAAAAGATTGTGTCAGATTTACCTCAGTTAAACTTTTAGTTTAAAAACCATGTGCAGTGCCACCAAGTATCATATACAAGATTGCTTCTGTGAACATGTTTGTCTTCTTCCTAAACACTCCCCAGGAGAGGAAAGCCCAGTTGGTTTCTTGTCATGGAAGTGACTCCCAGTCCAGAGTTTTGACATATTACCATTTGACAGGTTTCAAACTACTTGTTTATGTCCAGTCTACACTTGTTCTCTCCAAACATGAACTTTCTTTTGTTATATGTGTCTGACCAGCTTTGTTCTCATAGACAGGAATATAGGTGTCTTCAGATAAGTGTCCTTGGCCAATATTCCCCATGGTTATTATCAAGCCTAAAACTGACACCATTTCTCTGATGATCTTTACCTGAATTCAGTGTTGCTTGCTGTTCAATCTACCCCATTCCCATAATCTATGCTCTTTGGCTGGACACCTAATTAATCATTTCAGTTAATATGTGAAACTTATATTCTCATGTTATTTCAGAAAAAAATATATTGTATTAAGATTTTTCTTTTTGAGGCACCTAGGTGGCGCAGTGGATAGAGAACCGGCCCTGGAGTCAGGAGTACGTGAGTTCAAATCCGGCCTTGGACACTTAACACTTACTAGCTGTATGACCCTGAGCAAGTCACTTAACCCTAATTGCCTCACTAAAAAAAAAAAAAAAAAGATTTTTCTTTTTACTAGACAAACTGCCACTTTTTCTCAAAAATATATATCTTTTTTAAATTTGAGATTTGAAAGAGTTTTAAGTCTTTGAGTCTTGGAATACAAATGATGCAGTATTAACACCTTCTTAAGAAATGTTTCCATATTAAAATGTATATTAAAGTGTTACCAGAATAGGGATAGAGACTAGACTTAGGATTTCATTCATATAGGAAACTTCTGCACTTTTTCTTTTCTTTTTTTTTTTTTTAGTGAGGCAATTGTGGTTAAGTGACTTGCCTAGGGTCACACAGGTAGTAAGTGTTAAGTGTCTGAGGTCGGATTTGAATTCAGATCCTCCTGACTCCAGGTCTGGTGCTCTATCCACTGCGCCACCTAGCTGTCCCACATGGGAAACTTCTAAATGAGGAAATCCCCTCTACTAATACAGTTCAGCACAATATCCGCAGCTTAGAGTCCTAAAGAATTAGGAAGTTTAATGACTTGCCTAGAAACACAAAGTCAGTATTTATCAGAGGAGGCTCTAAAGCCCACTGTCTTTCTACCCAAGGCTGTCCTTGGGATAATGATAACAAATAAAATGACAAACCAATAAAGTTGTTGCACTTTGAAATGTTGTGCTATTACATGTAATATTGGGAGAGGTCCCCATGCCGGGAGCTCCCTCCTTCCTTGTCTCCACCTTCTAGCTTCCTAGGCTTCTTCCAAGGCTCAATGAAAGTGCCACCTTCCTTATTTCCCTGTCCCCCTTAATCTCAGAGCACTCCCTCTGAGATTACCTCCAGTTTACCTTGTAGATATCTTGTTTTGTATGTACCTGTTTGCATACAGTCTTCCCGCATTAGACTGTGAGACCATTGAGGACAGGGACTGTCTTTTGTCTTTCTTTGTATCCTAAGGACTTAGCAAAGTGCCTGGAACATAGCAGGAGTTTAATAAATGCTTGCTGGTACAGTGGATATAGAGCCAGCTTTGGAGTCAAGAAGACTTTCATTCAACAGTTGTTGTTTGCCAGGCAAACTTGAGGATACTAAGAAAGACAAAAGGCAGTCCCTGTCCTCAATGGTCTCACAGTCTAATGGGGGAAGAAAACATGCAAACAACTCTGGACAGACAAGATATATGCATATAAATTTGGGGAAATCAACAAAGGGAAGGCTCTAGCCCCAGCCCTGCCTAAGAAAAGCTTATGACTCCATGAACATTGTGTGAAGAATGTTTTGGCTATAACACATTTCAAATAGCATCTACTAAGGCTTGAGAGGTTGAAATCTGTATCAACTGCCCCACTACTGAACTCATAGATCCTATTCATCCTTGACATGTTCCTCTGGATTGACTGCATTCATGAAGGCCTTCTAAAACATGGCACTGAGGATGAGAAACATTCTAACCTCTCATTCTGTGAAGACCAAGAGTGGCTGAGGTACTGATAAAAGAGACAGCATTGGCAAGAGGAAAGTCAGAACACCTGGTATGAAATCCTATCTCTGCCACTCACAACCTGGGTGATGTTGAACAAGTCAGTTCTCATCTCCAAGCCTCAGTTTCCTCATCTGTAAAAGGGATGGAGTTGAACTAGATGATCTTGAAGGTTTCTTCCAATTCTAAATCTAGTATTGAATAATCTCCAATAAAGGCAACAAAAATATGAGTTAAAATATGAATCACAACACTATTTATTATTTCAGTCCCCAAAGAACACAGTACTTGCCACATAGTGAGTGTTTAATAAATGCTTTTTCTATCTTTATAAATATTGAGGTCCCACTGCATGTCAACAGAGGCACTGTGTTCACCCTAGGTCTTACTACCCTTCTCTGACATTCACAAGAGCAGCAAAAACAAAAGGGTGCCTAAGTGATGCCATGGAGAGAGTATGCCACCTCGAGTCAGGAAGAACTGAGTTAAAATTAACCATCAGTTATTAGATGGGTAACTCTGGGCATGTTTCTTAACCTCTGTTTGTCTCTGCCTCAGTTTTGCTCATCTGTAAAATGGGGATAATAATAGCATCTACCTCCTAGCATTCTTGTAAGACTCAAAGAAGATGTTTTGCATTTTGCAAACTTTAAAGTACTATGCTTATGTGATGTATTTTTTAAGGATCAAAGAGATTTTATGTTTTCTTGAGTATAAGCAGCATGTGGAATGTTTTGACTTATTTGACTTATAAAATTTCCTTTTTTAAAATACAGATTTTATGACAAAAAGTACAAAGTATTCTTGAAGCTTGTTGAACACCAGAAAGAATATGCAGCGATCATGAATGACGACATCTGAGCTCTGCTCTGCTTGGTCAGATATGTTCAGTTCTGGACTCTGGTCATTCCCTCCACTGGTGTAATTTGTAATGGGGTAAGACCACTCCTGTGTCATCCTTAATAAAGAAGCCTGAAGTGTGGAAAGCTGGAAATGGAGTCTTCCATTTAAAAGTCCTCAGCATTTTGGGGTATGGGTGAGATGACATGGCCACTGAGGCTCCTCCCACCTCTGAGTGTCTCCAATTTGGTCATAGGGGATGATGTTATGCAAAGCACTTCCCCAGTGTCCAAAATCCCCCGTGCTCAGGAATGAAAAGTGATGCTTACAGATATGTCAAGCAGCTGGATTTAAAGGGCTGAGTTGTTGTTTTTTTAATACTTAATGACCATTTCATTGGATGTCATAAGCTTTAGACAGATGAGCTAGAGATGTCACCATGACTTTATAAAGTATCATGCACACACACAGATGCATGTGCACACATAAACATCTGACCTATTTCAGTCATTAGGAGGTTCCCAAAATTGATTTTTTGTAACAAACATTTATTTTATTTTTTCTAGTTTCATGTAAAGGCATTTTTCAATATTCATTTTAATAAGTTTTATAGTTCCAAATTTTTCTCCCTGCCTCCCTTTCCTCCCCCCTCCACAAGACAGCAACCAATCTCATATAGGTTATATATGTATAATCCATAAGTGCTCTTTTTTTCATTATTCTGTATTCAATCAATATCAGTTCTTTTTCTGGGAGTGTATAGTATACTTTATCATTAGTCCCTTGGGATTGTCTTGGATCATTGTATGGCTGAGAGTAGTTAAGTCCTTCACAATTGCCCACCTTACAATACTGCTATCACTGTGCAAAATGTCCTCCCAGTTCTGCTCACTTCACTATACATCAATTCATATGAGTCTTTCCAGGTTTTTCTGGAATCATCCTGCTTGTCATTTCTTATAGCACAATAATAACCCATTACAATAATATACCACAGCTTCTTCAGTTTCAGGTTCAGTTCAGTTCTTCACCCAATTGATGGCCATTCCTTTAATTTCCAATTCTTATCTACCACAAAAAGTTGCTATAGATATTTTTGTACAATTTTCCCCCTTTTCTCTTTTTCACAATTACTATTATTAACTGTTTCCCTCCATCCTACTCCCTTCCCCATGATATTTACTCTATTATCTATCTTCTTTCACCCTATCCCTCTGCAAAAGATATTTGCTTCTGACTGTCCCCTTCAACAATCTGTCCTCTTTTTTGCTCCTCCCTCTTTATCCCCTTCTCCTCCTATTTTCCTGCAGGGTTAGATAGAGTATTCTACCCAATTGAATGTGTGTGTTATTCCCTCCTTAAGCCAATTATGATGAGTTTTGGGCTCATTTACTGGCCAGATTAAATAGATTACTCCACCCAAATGTATGTGTGTGTGTGTGTTTTAATCCCTCCTTGAGCCAACTCAGATGAGATTAAGGTCTTTGGACCTATTCTGATGAGGGGAAAGTTCATTTACTGCCCTGCTCCTCCCCCATCTCTTCCACCACTCTATAAGCACTTTCCTGTTTCTTTCATGTGGGATTTCACCCCTTCCTCCTCCCCCAGTGCATTCCTCTCACCCCTCAATTTTACTCTAAAGTTGTCATCATGGGGCAGCTAGGTAACACAGTGGACAAAGCACCCACCCTCAACCCAGGAGGACCCCAGCCCTGATCCAGCCTCAGACACAAGACACTCACCCCCCGCATGACCCCAAGCATGTCATCTAACTCCAACTTTTTATGGTTCTCTAGGGTCTTGTATTTGAAAGTTAAGTTTTCCATTCAGTTCAGGTCTTTTCATCATGAATACCTGAAAGTCCTCTTTTTCATTGAAGTCCCATTTTTTTTCCTCTGAAAGATTATACTGTTTTTCTGGATAGTTGATTCTTGGTTGTAATCCCAACTCCTTTGCCCTCTGGAATATCCTATTCCATGCCCTCTGATCCTTTAATGTAGAAGGTGCTAGATCCTGTTCTATCCTGACTGGTGCTCTGCAGTACTTGAATTCTTTCTTTTGGGTAGCTTGCAATATTTTCTACTTGACCTGGGAGCTCTGGAATTTGACTATAATATTCCTGGGAGTTTTCCTTTTGGGATCTCTTTCAGAAAGTGATTAGTGGATTCTTTCAATTTCTATTTTACCATCTGTTTCTAGAATATCAGGGCAATTTTCCCTGATGATTTCTTGGAAGATGATGCCTAAGCTCTTTTCTTGATCATGGTTTTCAGGTAGACCAATTATTTTGGAATCATATCTCTTAGATCTATTTTCAAGGTCAGCAGTTTTTCCAAGAAGATATTTCACATTGCCCTTTTTTTTTTTATTCATTAGGATTTGTTTAATTGTGTCTTGGTTTCTCATTAAGTCACTAGCTTCCATTTGTTCAATCCTAATTCTTAGGCAATTATTTTCATCAGAGAGCATTTGTATCTCCTTTTCCATCTGGCTTTTCAAGCTATTGACTTTTTTCTTATGTCTTTCTTGCATCACCCTCATTTCTCTTTCCATTTTTTCTCTACCTCTCTAACTTTATCTTCAAAGTCATTTTTGAGCACCTCTATGGTCTGAGACCAATTTATATTTTTCTTGGAAGCTTTAGATATAGGGGCCCTGATTTTGTCATCCTCCTCTGAGGGTGCACCTCAATCTTCCTTGTCACTAAAGAAACTTTCTATGGTCCTCACCTTTCTCTATCTGCTCATCTTGTCTTTCTTTTACTTGACTTTTAGCTCCTTAAAGTGGGGCACTGTTTCCAGGCTGCATTGTCCTAAGTTTCAGGGGTTCCCAGGTAGTATGATTTAAGGAGGGTCAGGTTCTTCACTCACCTGGCTTGTTCCCTGGTCCATTGATAACTCCAGGCCAACTTGCTAATTAACCAGACAGCAAAACTTTCTGTGCTGTGGTTGTCAGCTTCAAAGAGCCTGTGCCCTTCCACCACCTGGGCCATTACTACTCAAGCCTACCTCCTGGTTCCCAGCTGGGATGAAAAACCCAAGTTCTGTCTCAGTACCAGCAGAGACCCCTGTAATCTCCCCCATGCCAAGGGCTCTGCCCTCTCACCAGACCGTGAGCTTAGTTCCATACGACACTGGTGCTTCAGCTGATTCAGAAACTCAGGGGGTCTCTTTCTCTGGCAAAGCCTTCCTGGGACTGGATCTGTGTCAGGGTGACTGTGGGGTAGGACTCCATTCCTATCTTGGCACAGCAACTCTCTCCTTCTGACCTTCCAAGCTGTCCTTGGTTAGAAAATTATCTCAGCACATTCTTCTGTGGATTTTGATGCTCCAGGAATTGTCCTATGGCATCATCTGGAGGTTTTGGGGAGTGATCATGTCATGAGTTTGAGAGCTTACTGCCTTTCTTCCACCCCCAAAATTGATTCTTGAGATGTGAGTGAGTGTGTGTGTGTATGAGTGTATGAGAGAAGAGGAGGAGGAGGATGAAGAAGAAGAAAGTGAGAAAGGGGAGACACAGAGAGACAGAGACAGAGAAACAGAGACAGAGACAGACAGAGACAGACAGAGACAAAGACAGAAACACAGAGAAACAGACTTACAGAGAGACAGAGACAATTGAATTATTGAAGGAGGGTGGGGGTGGGAGAGATTCCAGCAATTAAGACAGCAGCACTCTCAGATCCCATGGATAGACATTCATTGAAGGGATTCATTTTCTTAGGTGGATCAGTTCTAATGAAATGCTGGTATATCTCACTATCTCCAACTCAGTCAAACAAAACTACATCTAGATAAGCCAAGAGAACATGAGCACTCTCCACTACTACCACTATACCTTAACTTAGGTCATTGGTCTTCATCCTAGAAGGTGAGAGATTTTGGAGCAGCCCAAGCAGGGGTCTCTTGCCAACATTTCTTCCTCTGCTACCTATTGATAGCTGGAGTGGTTCGACATTTTCTTCTCCAGCCCATTTTATAAATGAAGAAACTGAGGCTAACAGGGTTAAGTGACTTGCCCAGAGTCACACAGCCAATAAGTGTCTGAGGCCAGATTTTAACTCAGGAAGGTGAGTCTTCTTGATTCCAAGCCCACCACTCTGTGTATTATGGTGCCACCTAGCTGTCTCCTGTTGCCATTAATTTCCATTGAACCTATCCACTTCCACATCCATAGGACTTGATAATCAATACTTCAATTACTATAATACTCTTTTTTTGGCCAAGAGAAAGATTCACGTACATGAAAAAATAAGCTATTATTTTACATTGATGAGTTAGAACTAGTAAGGAGGTGAGAGTGGTGTCGTGAAGTTTGGTGGGTTTTTCTTCTCAAAATAAAGCTTGTTTTTCTTAATAAAATCACCTTGGTAAGAAATGCAAGTACTGATCTGGAATTTTGAAAATATATACCCAATACAAGATATGGATGAGTATAGTTTTGAGAGAAAAAGGAAAAAAACAGCAAAGGAGAGACAGAGAGAGGGAGAGGGAGGAGGGAAAGAGAGAAGAGAGAGAGGTGGGAGAGAAGGAAGAAGGGAGTGAGGAGGAAAGGAAAGGAAAAAGGGAGAAAAGCAAAGAGGAAAAAGAGGAAGAAATTTTAAAAAACATTTTTAATATGCCTATTCTATGTAGGGCACTGTGCTATGTGTGTGTTGGGGAGAAGATCAGGGGGACACAAAACATTTCCTGTATTTCATTGTTTCCTACCACATGTTCTTGGTATAGAACTTTAATGAACATCCTTTTCTAAAAATTAATTGAAGTCTGGCTTACTAATTGTCAATGGGAAGCACAGTGGTGGAATCTTATAAGCACACAGCCCCTCATGGGTACTTCTAGTTCACAGAACAGGTCAGCCGACCCCTTTGGGGACCCCAGCCTACCAATGAGAATGCAGCTTAGGGAAGTGGCCCTAGAAAGGATGTTATGCAACATGATGAGGTTCCAATAAGACAGTGTACCTAGGTAAACCATTTAACGACCCTTGTATCTCTCCCAGTACCTGGCACAGAGTAAAGGATTAATAAATGTTAAATGAATGAGAGTGCCAAATTATATTCTTTCACTTGACTTATTAAGGGCATATTCATACACCTTGACCCTGGTCTCTAAGTCTGATATTTGGAACAAAACACAATGAATGAGCTAATGGATGAATGGATGACTGACCAAGTGAATGAATGAGTGCATGGATTAAAGAAGCATTTATTCAGTGCTTACTGTGGGGGATACAAATACAAAAGCAATCGAGTCCCCATCTTCAAGTTGCTTATTCCAACAGACAAAGACAAAGCAAACAGGGACATGGTGGCCAAGTTGGTGTGTTGTGCTCAGAGAGGCACAGGGATGATGAGTCATTAGCATATACTTTCCAGGAATGTTTGTGAGGACTTGGCTCCTATTCCTAGACCTAGGGTCTGAAGGGGTCAGGGGTGATAGGATTGTCTCAAAGATGTTGGGAGATAAGCAGAACTCTGCTGGGGCTGCTTTGGGCTAGTTATAGTGCAAACTCAGAATCAGAATTCCAGGGGTCCACAACAGTAATGTCCGATGTGAGGCAAAAGCTGGAGTGTGAGACTATAGCATCCAGATGGTCAGAGAACAGTATATTTGGGCTTGTGCTGGATAAAGAATTGTCTTTAAAATATTAACCTATTTTTAAAATCTCATTGACTTCAGTGGTACTTCACATTTAGAAACATCTGGTGAGTTTCCAGAAAGTGGATTTCTAAAAACCATTTCTAGCTTATGGAAAACCCTTTTCCCTCTTGGTCTCAGAAATGTCCATTGTTTGTGATACATCTGCTTTCAGAATCCAGAATATTACTTCCAGACAATTCCTATCAAAAGATTCTGAAAGGAGGGCACTAGGAGCAAATGACAAACTACTGCAAGGGAAAGAGAAAGGAGGGGAGCTGTGTAATATAATTATACTTAAGATGGAACTTCTAATGAATTGCAGACGAATCAGTGCTGGCTTGTGTCTCCATAAATATGTTTAACTACTGTTTACAATAATAGGAGGGGTTGAACCAGATGACCTCGAAGACTGGCAGATTCTATGAATATCAAGAAAAGGATATATTTCTTTAGAACATTTCTGGCTAACATATGGAAGATAAAAAGCAAATTTCTCAAATTGATACCTCTTCCCCCATCCAAGCTTGGTATAAAGAAAACAAAGGGATATTTATTAACAAAGGGGATGTTTTCCAAATAGCATTAACTTGCCCTTGAAATCCATACCCAGTTTTGTCATTATAGAAACAGACCTTCAGATTTATATAAAGATGATAAATACTAAATGCTTAGAAATGTTTCCTTATTTATAAATGTTTACATGCCTAAGTCATGTTTTATTCCTTAATGGGAAAATATATTCCCTAGAGTCAAATGGAAGGCTTATGAAAATCAAACATGCATGGGAAACGCAAACTATTGGACATTTGTTAATGGCCATTAGTGACCTTATGCATAGGCATTGGATCTTGAATAAACATACAGACTATTAGCTTGTTTGAGATGTTAACAGAAGATGACTCATTAATATGTTAATTATCTTGGCTTAAGAATGTCCTGTAAACTAGAGAGATGAATAGCTGGAAAACCCCTTCTGTGTTCCTCTTATAGTTGTTCAAAGTCTTTGAAAACAGAATCTCCAAGTTGGAGGGGACCTCAGCCATCAGGACATCCTACCTCTACTGAAGAATATTCAATATATCATACCTGATAAGCGTGTCTACCTCAGGTGACTTCCTAAGGCAACATAGGTGAGAGTTTGGTGACAGATGCACACCAAAGGGAGATACGATAATTTGTTCCAAAGCCCAGAAAGACATCTGACATAGACATTGTGGAGCTTTTAGGGTGTGGTCAAACATTGAAGAAGTCAAGGTCATCTACTGCATCCCAAGTCATTGCCAATCTTCCCGACTTTTGTGTTATGCTGGACTTTGATGACTCGGAAGAGCGACTGAAGATGATGACTTTGTGCAACTCCCTTTCACTTATATCCAATTCACACACGGCTCAAGACATCACCTGTAATGTTGTTGGTCCTCTTCAAAAATAAAAGATGAACAACAACAGATAGATAGATAGATAGATAGATAGATAGATAGATAGATAGATAGATAGATAGATATAGATAGATGGATAGATAGAGAGAGAAAGAGAGAGAGAGAGAGAGATGGATGGATAGATAGATGGATGGATAGATGGATAGATGGATGGATAGATGGATGGATGGATAGATGGATGGATGGATGGATAGATGGATGGATGGATGGATGGATGGATGGATGGATGGATGGATGGATGGATGGATGGATGGATGGATGGATGGATGGACGGATGGACGGATGGATGGATGGATCTATGTATAGGTAGGTAGATAGATACCAGATTTGATGAGCTCCCAAGAAGAGGAACACACAGTGGTACAATTGACATTAATAGGAGGGATTGGACTAGGTGATCTCCTAAGGCAACACATAACTTCGCGATAATCATCACACTCAAACCACTGCCCAATATGCAAGGAATAGAGAATAGAGGGTCTGCTCTTTGGTGTGGGAATGAGGAAACTCCTTCTACTAAGGCCATTGAATACATGAGCTCTAAAATTTATAGTCTTTCACTTAGGGGTTCAATGACTTGTCCAGAGTCACACAACCAGTACTGTCAGAAGCTGGACCCAGGTCTTCCTGAACTGAAGGTCAGTTTTATACCTTGATGGATGTTGTTCAATATGCAACTTTATAATATTCCTGACATTTATTCTTCATTTAGCTGGGACAGAGAACTCACTACCTAGTCAGGCTGTTTTATCCATTTTCTACATGGTTCTAATTGTTAGTGTGAGATATGCTTGATCATGTAATATACCATACAGGTTATTTCATGCATCTTGAAGAGGGGCATGGATTGATATTGTAGAATCTAACCCACCCCTCTCCAAGGGACACTGTGATGTCTACCATCAAGTGAGAGGGATGAGGCCTACAAGTGGTCCCTTTCTCCTTCCCTCACCTAGCTACAAGATAGATAGTGAAATCCCCTCCTTGCCACCTTCCCTGTCCACTGATATTTCCAGTCTATGAGCTACTTCCCTGGTCACTCTTTAAGCAAAGAGTAACTCTTACTTTATATTTACCAGCTTAACTCCTTCCCACTAAATGCTGGTTACATAAAAGACCATGACAAATAATGAATAGCAAGTACACCCATTTCCCCAAGCAAACAGAAATTATACAAGTCATACAAATTGAAATGTGCTACAAAATATGAATTGAGCTCTTTAGCTAGAAACAATATGGGATCTCAACTAAAAACAAGAGAGGGTCCAATCTCACCCAAGAACATCCATCTCTAAGAAGACATGCTAGAAATCAGGAGCATACTGAGATGCCATCTTGCCCATATATTTGTAGGGTCTTTCCCAGAGGCTCTGAAACTATATATATTTCCCCCAAAAGTTCTGGCACCAACTCGATAAAGCCCTGATGGCAAGCAGATAGATACACAGCATGACAATCCAAAATCATGTCTCCTTCTATATAACCCTATGTCATATACCACCCCCATTCCCCACCCCCATGGCTTGGTGGAAAGACAGGTTACATTCCAAATATCTTTCTTACAATAAGCCAAAGTTTGTCTCCATGTAACTCCTAATCATGGCCTTAGCACCAGAATAACCCTACCAAGTTTCTTTTTTTGTTTGTTTGTTTGGTTTTTTGGTTGTGTTTTTTTAAACATCTACTAACTTTCTGCTAAATTTCTCTACCTTCTTATCCTGCTGAAGCCTCAAACTCAGCATGTCAGAAATTTCAGGAATCTGCCTTTCTTCCTAACTTCCCTATTTCTCTTCATGAACCCAAAACCTAGTCTTCCTGGTGGTCACCCCTGACCACATGCCCCATAGCCAGACATTTGCAGAATTCTCTCAATTCTCCTATAGCTCCTGAATTAACACATTCCTTTCTAGTTACTTACACAATCCTAATTTAGGCCCTCACTGCTCCCACTGGTCTGGATTATTGTAATTTCCTACTAACTCATCTCTGCTCAATATTTCTCTGCACTGCAATCCATTTTTCATACCAAAACCATATTTTTGCAGTTATATAAGACATTTCCATATTAGTCATTATGCACAAGATGACTCAAACAAAAGAAAAAAAAGAAAGTGCAAAATAGCATGTTTCAATCTATATTCAATCAATGTCAGTTGTTTTTTTGGAGTTGAATAGTATGCTTCATCATTAGTCCTTTGGGATTGTCTTGGATCATTGTATTGCTATGAATAGTCAAGTCATTCACAGTTCTTCATCAAACAATATTGCTGTTATTGTGTACAATGTTCTCCTGGTTTTGTTCACTTCAGTATGCATTAGTTCATGTAAGTCTTTCCAGGAAAAAAAATAATAAGACAAAGTCTAATCACACCCCTCTCCTGATCAAAAACCTTCAGTGACTCCTACTAAATAAAATGCAAACTCCTTTGCTTAGCATTCAGTTTTCCATGAACAGGCTCTAATCTAACTTTCCAGCCAAGCTGGGGTCCTCACTCTTCCCCAGTCCTATCCTGTCCCCTTCTCTTGATGTATTTGCATGGAATTTCCTCCCAGGTCAGGAACAGAGGCCTAATAACACCTTTGCTTATTCAAAGCACCTTCTCCCATTAGCCCCCAGCTTGGATCCCACCTCCCCCATCCCACCCCCACAGCCTTCTCTGTTCCAAATGCTTGTTGCTCACTTTGACTTTCCCTGTGAATTGAATCGCTGACTCCTGTGATAATCATGTGCCTACAAGTCTCATATCCCCTCAGTAGAGGGTGAGTTCCTTACAGAGAGGGCCAGAGCCCCCTGTTTTCTACCCTAGATCTATCTCTGATGACAAACAAAGTACCTCTCAAACTCTGCAGTCATTTACTGAACATTTGTTTGGTCGAGTTGTTCAAGTCTCACTATTGTTCAATGTAATAACCCTTCAGATAGTAGAGGACAGCTAAGTAAGCCTAGCCCCACTAAGGTTCCTCTTCTCCAGACCACAGATCCGTACCCCACTAGCCCCTAAACGTGGACATCCCACTGACATCTTACACTCGTTATCTTCTCCCGCAATGCTTCCCCTCCCCCTAACCTTCCTGTTACTGTAGAGGCCATCACTATCCCTCCAATCACCCAGGCTCCAGCCTGGGTGTCTGAACCCCGCAGTCTCTCTCTCAGCTTCCCCCGCCCCCGCCATATCCATTCTGTCTCCAAGGCCTGTCATCTCTACTTTTGCAACATGTCTTCTATGCTGCCTTATATATTCACCCTGACCCCGACTTTCATTTCCTCTGACACAGGCCCTCATCACCTGACCCAAACTACTGCCAAAATAGCTGCAGGAGTTGAGGGGGAGGGGTCTGCCGGCCTCCAGGCTCTCCTGGCTCTGATCCAACCTCCACTCAGATGTCCCATCATTCTTCCTAGAGTACAAGTCTGACCATGTCTCTCTCTCTCTCTCTCTCTCTCTCTCTCTCTCTCTCTCTCTCTCTCTCTCTCTCTCACACACACACACACACACACACACACACACACAAACACACACACTCCCCCATTCAGTGAACTACAGTGACTCCCTATGGTTTTCTGCTTCAAATGGAAATCCCTCTGTCCTTTCCTGTCTTCTGGTCCTCTTATACCTTGAACATTGGATTTGGAGAAAAAAAAAAAAACCTGGATCTAAGAGCAGGCTGCATCACCTGGATCTCTCCGTGGTCTTGGGCAAGACATTTAACCTAGCTCTGAGCCTTAGTTGGCTCATCTGCCAAGTGGGGCATCATACTTCCGTCCACCCCATAGGGTTGAGAGACAAGTGGATGCATCAAAGACCATTGAAGCTACAGTCCAAAATCCTGGACTCAGATCCTGAATTTATCCTTTACTCTCTGGTGATGTTGAACAAGTGGGGTATCCTTGCTTCCTCTTGTCAAGCCTCAGTTCCCTCATCTGTAAATTGAGAGAAGGTGTAGATGAACTCTAAGGTTCCATCCAACACTAATTCCTATTCCTTGAATGCTTACGAATGTGAAAAATACATTTCATGGTGGTCACCATTCTCGAGCTGGATGGGACTGTAAGGGTCACTTAGCCCAACTGTCTCATGTTTGTAGATGAGCAAACTCAGACCCAGTGAGGTAACTTGTGCCAGGTCACACAGGGAGTGCGGTAGACTTCGAGGCCTGGTCCTCTCTTGGGTATGGACTCCTGGCTTGCATGTAAGGGATGGAGGGGGTCTGACTTATTCTTTACATTCATATTTCCAGGCCCCAGCACCTGTCACATAGTAGGCATTTACTAAATACTTATTGACTAACTGACTTAAAAGTGTTCTTCAACCTGTAGCTAGAAAGGATTATCCTTATTACTCAGATCAAATGAAGTCACAAACATACACACACACACACACACACTCTCACATACTCATACCTGCACACATACAAGTATACACACTCATATATATATCAGCACCCACACATATACACATATATACACACACCAGCATCCATATTCACACCAGCACATACAATACACACATATATATATATACTCACAGCACCCACATATTCACACCAGCATATATATAGACATATATATATACACACACAGACTCATCTACATATGCCAGCACCCACATATATACATACAAGCATATGTACACACACATACATACACATATACACACATACACACACTCACGCTAACATACCTGCAGCCCAAGTTTCCCAAACACAATACCTACAGGCCCAGCACAGCTGGGAGATAGAAAGAACACCCCATTCTTTCACATATTCCCAGATTTCCAGCACTCTGAGTGTTTGTTCCATGAAGCCCTTTCCTCAGCCGGCTTCCTGCTATTTATATGAGGACGATAAACTCGCTGCGCAGCTGGTTTGTTCTGTTTAGGAAGAGAACTTAGGAGAAAACATCTGGGAGAACACAAAACGGGCAGGAAGTAAATACAGCGTTGACTGTTATAAAAATGGTGCCTCGAGTTTGTTAGGAAGCCGTTTGACAAAGGCTTGGACTCTGCACGCAAGCTGGTACTGCTGCAGAGTGAACAGAGCGGGCCCCTCTAATCTTTGCTTGCCATTCCCGGCCCCTCCAGGGAGGGCCCCTTTGGGCCTTCGATAACAACTGAATGGGAGAAGTTCTCAGACTTAGCAGAGCGGTGACTTCCTCTCTTGCAGCCTCAGTTTCTTCCTCTCTAAAATGATAGTCAGGCTAGATGAGTCCTGTGCATCCTCCCAGATCTAAGTCTACAATGTCACGAAGCCTGGTCCCCTCTTGGGGCCTGGGTCATGTTCTCTGACAGGAGAGAGGTAGAAGAGATAGCTTTTGTGCTAATTCACACTCTGTATCACCACCAAATTAATATTCCCAAAGCATGCCTGCTCACATCACCCCTGCACCCCCATCAATGACCCTCCATGATCTCCTATGGCCTCTAAGAAAAAATACCATGTTTTCCAAGTTTGGAATAATAATAATAATTCCCATTTATATAGCACCTTAAAGTTTACAAAGGGCCTTACAAACATCTCATTTGATCCTAATGACAGCCCGGGAAAGTAAGTGCTGTCATTATTCCCATTTCACAGATAATGAAACTGAGGCAGAGAGGTTTAGTGACTTGTGCAGGGTCACACAGCTTGTGTGTCTGATGCTGGATTTGAACTCAGGTCTTTCTGCCACCAGGGTCAGTGCTCAATGGGCTGTACCTCCCAGATGTGTTTCACACCTTTCACAGCCTGCTGTAGGCCTGCCTTCTCAATCTCTTCCACTTTATTCCCCTTCTCTCACTCTCTGTTCCAGAAACACTGGCCTGATGTTTCCTCAGCTTGGCACTTCTTCCATTTCCGTCTTTGCCCGGCTTGTCTGTCCCCCGAAACTGAAATGCATCCTCCCATTTTAGAGGCCCTGGCTGCCTCCAAGCCTCATGCCAACTCCATCAGGAAGCTTTCCTGGGGTCCTTTAAGCCAACAGCACTCTCTCACTTCTCTTCAAATGACTATGTACACACTCATCTCTTTATCCCTCTGGTATGCTCTTGGTGAGGCAGAGGCTATTCAGTGTTCATATTTGTATCCCGCATGCCCAGAACAGTGCTTTGTGTACATAAGGTGCCTAATAAATGCTTGTTGGATTGAAACTTGGAAGCTTCAAGATGATGGGCAGGGACAAAAGCCTTCCCTACCTTGTACCTTGTAGCTTGAACCTTATGGGTTCATCAGATCATCTATTTAGAGCTAAAAGGGATCCTTAAAAATCGAGTCCAGTTCCTTGCATTTACAAGTGAGGAAACTAAGCCCTAGGGGGGCAAAGTGAATTGTGCAAGCTCCCAAAGGTAGTGTCAGAGGTAGGTGTGTTTGTCTCTCTTCAGTCCCCAGAATAAGAGTGAGTACCTTTTCTCCTACTTCTTTTATTTGGGGGTGAGTATTGTTAACAGTAATATTAATAACAATAATAGCAACACCAACAATGGTAACATTTCCAAATGTCCTTCAACCAAGGATGAGGCTATGTCTATTTCACTGCCTAATTCTACCAAGGAAGAAGTTGTTTGGAATGTGGGTGGTCTATTCTCATTGTGCCAACAGAAAACTAAGCTTGACTTCCCCTGATCTCTGCATTCTTTCTCTGCGCTTATACTAGAAAATCACTCTGGGACACCTCCACAAACTATAGTTAGGCTGTAGTGAAGAATTTCAATATGACAAAGACCTTCTTAATCCAATATTAGTTCATTTTAAATAGCACATAATTTGAAGCAATCTCCTGACTCAGTGTGTACCATTATTTCAGGGGTAGGAGCTCGATTGAGGAGGGCTATACTCAGATGAGGTTGGGGAGCCAGGGTCAAAGCTGAGTTCTTCTACTTAAAGCCCACTATGATCATGGGGAAGCCATCACAGCTTCCCTTGGATTCAGTTTCCTCACCTGTAAAACAAGAAGATTGACTTGAGGGCGTACAAGGTCCCTTCATTCTCTAGATTGATGGCATTATAATGGCAGGTTCTTCTTCTGTCTCACCCCACTCACCCAGCCAGGAGGTGCCAGATGTCAGCTGGGGCATTAACAAGGATGTCAGCACTAAGGAGATCTGACCTCAGTTCCATCTTCATTAATCAGTGACTTGACTTCATGGGAGGGCAGGATAGAACTCTAGCTATAAGGCAGGGATTAGGACCTGAGCTGCAAGCTTGACTTTTTCCCTTTGATCATCTGTGAACCAATAACATAATATGTCCTGATTGGTCAGCTTCTGAGTTGAAACTCATCTATCTTTTTTGTTCCATATTTGTTGCTGGACTGTAGTGGAATGGTATTCTTCATCATTTTAATTCCTTATCAGAAGATACTTCAGATAAAGGCCTCATTTCTCAAATATAAACGTAACTGAGCCAAATGCATACAAATAAGAGCTGTTCCCCAATTGATAAGTGGTCAAAGGATATGAACAGGCATGTTTCAGAAGATGAAATCAAAACTATTGATAGTCACATGAAAATAAATGCTCTAATTAGAGAAATGCAAATTAAAACAACTCTGAGGTACTACCTCACACCTATCAGATTGGCAAATATGATAGAACAGGGAAATTACAAATGCTGCAATGGATGTGGAAAAACAAGGATGCTAATGCACTGTTGGTGGAGTTGTGAACTGGTCCAACCATTCTGGAGAACAATTTAGAATTATGCCCAAAGGGATACCAAACTGTGCATATCCTTTGACCCAGTGATTCCATTACTAGGTCTGTATCCCAAAGAAATGAAAGGGAAAAGCATCTATTTGTACAAAAATATTTATAGCAGCTCTTTTTTGTGGTAGCAAAGAATTGGAATTGAGGAGCTGCCTGTTAACTGGGTAATAGCTGAAAGAGTCATGGTTATGATTGTGACAGAATACTATTGTGCTTTAAGAAATGAAGTGGTGGAGGGGGCAGCTAGGTAGCACAGTGGATAAAGCACCAGCCCTGGTTTCAGGAGGACCTGAGTTCAAATCTGACCCCAGACACTTGGCACTTACTAGCTGTGTGACCCTGGGCAAGTCACTTAACCCTTATTGCCCCACAAACAAAACAAAACAAAACAAAACAAACAAAAAAAGCCTTTACTAATAATAAAAAAAGAAATGAAGAGAGGGATGGTTTCAGAAAAACCTGGAAAAACTTACATGAACTGATGCAAAGTAAAGTGAGCAGAACCAGGAGAACATTGTACACAATAACAGCAACGTTATATGATGAACGAATGTAAAAAACCCAACAACACAAAAGCTTAGCTACCCTGATCAATACAATATTCTATAATAATCCCAAAAGACTCATGATGAAAAATACTATCTGCCTCCAGAGAGAGAACTGATTAATTCAGTGCAGATTGAAGCATTTTTTAACTTTCTTGTTTCAACGTGTTTGTGGGTGTGTCTGTTTTCTTTTGCAACATGGCTAATATGGAAATGGGTTTTGCATGAATTCACATGTATAATTGATACCAAATGTTCTGCCTTCTCAAGGAGGGGTAGGGGGGGAGGGAAGGAGAGAATTTGGAACCCAAAACTTCAAAGAATGATTTTTTAAAATGTTTACATGTAACTGGGAAATAGATAAATAAATGCCTATACACCATAGCTATATAACTATATATGTATGTGTGTATGTATATGTATATATATATATATATATATATATGTGTATGTATATATATGTATGTGTGTGTGTGTGTGTGTATAAAAAGAACTGCCTCTTTGATCCCAGGTTGCTTTGATTTAAATCAAGTAGAGGCTTTAGAAATCATCCTCTTGATAGAAAGTAAGCTCCCTGATGTCTAGGATTGATTCCTTTTTCTTTTTGAATCTACCGCTTCTTGTAAAGTAGCTGGCATGTGAAAGAGCTTAATAAGTGCGTGCTGCTTTGCATCTAGCAAGAACTAAGCATATCTTTGTTGATTGCTTGCTTTGTCTAACCCAAACTGCTCATTTTCCAGATGAAGAAACTGAGATGTACAGAGGTAGTAACAAGATCACATGGGGACTAATAGCTAAATCAATGCTGGGACTTGATAGATGAACAGAATTCAGGTAATATAGAGAGAAAAGTGGATGAGAATGTTTCAGCCTGGGAATGGCACCGGTAAAGTCAACAAGTCAAGTCAACAAGCATTTAGTAAGCAGTGACTGTATGTCAGGCATTGGGCTCAACGATATCACTCTGAAAATATGGCTCATGAGCTTCTTTGATGTTTCTGGATGAATCAGTCTATTAATTGAGGAATAGCTTCTGAAAACTACAGTTCAACTCCTCTTTCTTCCACTTATAATCTGCTCCTAATTGCAGATTAGAGGCTCTTTGCAAAGAGATGCATCTCCTGTGTTTTGAGCATATTGAACTCATCGGAGCATAGTAGAAAGAGTAGCAAACTTGGGATCAGGAGGGGATAGGTTTGAATCCTGCTTGGACACTTACTAGCTATGTGACCCTGCACATACCATTTCTCTATCATCTCTAATCCTGATTTTCCTGATTTCATTGATGGAGTCAATGACCATCTCTGAATCTAGGACCCTGTCATCTGAATGGAAGAGCAAGAAGGACCATCAACACTCAATATTTCCTTTGAGGAACCAATGGAATGAATTGGTCATTGTAAGGTAACTCTTTGCTCTCTAAGAATATCCTATTTTTTTATATGACAAGGGTCTATGAGTCCCCACCCCCAACTCTTATTCCTACTGATGCAAATTATAATCTGTCTACACTTGGGGAGAGAGTATTTGAGAGTTATTGAAGCTGAAAATAACCTCCCCTTCTATCTCCTGGGTTATGAGCTCCACAGAATTTAAGCAAGCCAATCCTTATATAGCAGACACATAATGGGTTCTGGGCCATATCTGGAAACCTTGGCAGTTTAATAGGTCCTGCTAGCTCTATGTTCCCCATGTACAGCTTTCAAGAATCAAAGGTCACATCGGTGCATGCCAGGAGGGCTCTAGTAGAAGGCTCCAATACTTCAACAACAACAACAACAAAAACAACAAACAACCTTTATTTATCCAATATTGGTTCATTTAAAATAGCACATTATTCAAAGCAACAGCTGCTCATCAGATGAGAAGTTCCCTAATGCTCTTTAGTAAAAATGTTGGATGATGAGAATGTGATTAATTCAAAGTCTGTTTTCCTCTGGGTCCTTTGCATTTCAGATTAAAGGGCCTTATTATATATTAAACACAGGAGGAATAATATTTGAGTTAAATGCATATAGTAAACAATGGAACTTCAAATGCAATTATCCCCACGGATGTGGACGGCATTTCCGGACGTGGATAGTTGAACACATGCTTTACAATGCACCAAAGGCAGATAATTATGCCCAGAAGTACTTTATTATGACTGTTGCTTAATTGGGGTTTATTTTTCCTTTCTTCTCATCCTAATTATGCATTCATTTGCCCACATGCTAAGTGAGGCTGACACTTCAGTGACAGAATGTTTGCTTTCATTCACATAAAGCCTTCTGAGAACTTTTGCCTTCCTTTGTGGCCTAAAGCAAAGAAAGAAAAACAATTTCAGGCCTGAAATATATTTTCTTGTTTTGATGGATTCAAACAGCCTGATGATTAGCGGATGACTGGATCGTTTTAGGGATATTAGTACAATGTAAGGGGAAACAATGAGTGGCAGTGAGGCATAGTGGGTAGAACACTGACTTCAGCCCCAGGGAGACCAAGGTTCAAGTGCCACCTCTGAAACATACTGGTTTTACAACCCAAGGTGAATTGCTTAACCTCACAGTATTATAGGCAATGCTCTAGAACTGAAGGGAACTAGCATTTATTAAGTGCCTACTGTTTGCAAGGTACTATGCTAAGCACTTTACAGATATCTCATATGATACTCACAACAACCCTTTGAAATAGGGGCTATTGTTATCCCCATTTAACAGTTAAGGAAACTGAAGCTAACAGGTGAAATAACTTGTCCAGGATCATGTAGCTGGTAAGTGAGGTCGGATTTGAACTCAGGTTTTCCTGACTCCAACACTCCACCCATTTTACTACCTAATTGACAATGAATTGCAGAGAAGGGGCAGACCTTAGAAGTTCCCTACACCAGTGAAACCATAGGTCTATTCTCTCTCCATCACTGAACTGTAAAATACAATAAATTGAGTGAAGAAATAATGGTCTATGAAATAATGCCAAAGGAGATCTGTAGTGTGAAAATGGAAAACTCATCACCAATAATAACTGACATTTATAGAACACCTACTATTTGCCAGGAACTCTGTCAAGCACTTTATTATCTCACTTATCCTCACAACAACCCTGGGAGGTGGATACTACTATTTTCTCTATCTTTTGAATGAGGAAACCAAGGCAGACAGGTGAAATGACTTGCCCAGGGTCACACAGCTAGTTAAGTATCTGAGGGCAGATTTGAACTCAGATCTTCATGACTCCAGGCTACCTAGCTACCCAGTGACAGGACTAGACAAAACAAAATCAAATGAAACCCAAGATAAGGAACTTTCTAAGACCTCAGATTCAGAAAGAGAAACAGATAAAATGGACTATTTTTTATCTGGATTCAGCCTCAGACACTTAAAAACTGGGTAACCCTAGGCATTGTGGATGCAGATACAAAGAATGAAATAATCCCTACTTGTGCTTTTTTTGTAACAAAGTAACTATAAGGAAAGCTTTTTGTAAACCTTGAGATATTATATAAACTGTGTTACTATTTCCACAGGCAGAATGTGAGGTCCTTGATGGCAGGAACTGTTGAGGTTCTGTCCTTGTATTACCAGTTCTTAGTACCATTCCTTGCATACAGTGGTTGCTTTATAAAATTTTTTTGTTGTTTTTACTATCTTTAGATGGACTACCTTTGAGGGATGTTCAAACAATTCTCTATCATGGCTTGGACCATAGGCATACTTCATCCACATGTTTTTTCCAGTGTAGATGTTTGGACTAATCTCTTCTTGGCAATTACCAATCTAACTTCAGAGACTCTGCAATCATACTGAACAACCATAAAGTGGCAGACCCTGTGCTAGGAGCTAGTGAAAGAAAGGGAAAAGGAAAATATGCCCTGCCTTCCAAGAGCTTACACTTTACAGGTTCCCTCCTTTTGGCCTTGTGCCATTCAGCATAGTTCTCAGTAACTCACGTGAGGGCAGAGATAATGCATTTTGGGGGTTTGCAGATAATGGGAAGCTTGGAAGGAGAGGTAACCCTGAAGAGAAAAGCCAAATTCAAAAATATTTCAACAGAACAATTGGCGGAATATCATACATGGAAATCCAATAGGAACAAATATACCTTGAACTCAGATAGATAGATAGATAGATGATGGATGGATGGATGGGTGAAAGAATAAATTGACAAATCAATGAATGAATGTGTAGAAATAAAGTCTGTATTTGCAAGAATTCAGGAGGTGCAATTACATTGCAGTTGATCTGAAAAATATCTGGGGGTTTTACTCTCCAGCAAGATCAACATGAATCACCAGTGGGATGTGATAGTTAAAACAATGGCTGCTTTCCCAGACTGCATTGAGAGATTCAGTGTTCAGAATGATAGAAGTGATGATTCATATTCATTGTGCCCTGGTCAAAGTACATCGAAAGTATCGTGCTCCATTCAAGAAAGCCAACTGAGAAGGAGCAAGCAGAGAAATAGGAGAATCAGGAGAAAATAGGCCACAAAAACCTAGTGAGGAGAAAGTATCCAGGAAGAGAAGATAATCCAGTGTTATTGGCTGCAGAAAGGCCAAGAAGGAGGGGGGAATGAGGAAACGGTTAGGTTTGGCAACTAAGACACCATTGGTAACTCCTTGACTATCTCACTTGCCCTAACTGGCTTTCCACTATGCTTATCTGAGCATATGATGAGGAGTGTGGGGGTTGGGGGTGGGAGGTGAGGAGTGAGTTGAAAGACTGCTGGATTTGAAACCAGAGGACCTGGGTTCAAATCCCACTTCTGTTACTTAGTAGTTGTATAAACTTAGACCACTCTACCACTCAATCCTTCTGTTCTTCATCTGTAAAAACAAATAGGTAGGACTGGACAAGTTCAAAGATCCCTTCAAGCTCTACATCTATGATTTCATGACCCTAACCATGGAACAATTTAATGGAATAAACCCAAAGGTGTTCTAGGAATGAAAACAGAATTCCATTGATGCCTGCGCTCTCTGCTCTAGAGGAGCCAAAAGGCTTACACAAGGGAGACGAGCAGAGAAAGGTTTTTTGCTGGGTGATGCAGAATGCAGAATGCAGAGAGCACAGTTGGATTCTGCTGGCCAAGAGTTTAGGGAGAGGACTGGGAGTACAAGCAGAGCACCCAAATGAACAACAGAAGAGGTCTAGTACCATCTACTGGAAGATTTAAGACAGAGATATGCTGAAGATGGAGGTAGGACATGGTAAAAGGCTATGGAGATGCAGACTGAGGAGATACTCTAGGAAGATAATGGCAGCATCTGCCACCTGGACTATCCATCCTTCATTAAATTGCCAAAGTGCAGATCTGACCATGTCACTTCCCTACTCAATAAATCCCAGTGGCTCCCTATCACCTCCAGGCAGGTGCAGTGGATAGAGCACTGGGAATCAGCAAGACTCATCTTCCTGAGTTCAAATCTGGCCTTAGACACTTCCTAGCTGTGTGACCCTTGGCAAATCACTTCACCCTGTTTGCCTCCCTTTCCTCATCTATAAAATGAACTGGAGAAGGAAATGGCAAACTACTCCAGCATCTTTGCCAAGAAAATCCCATTCAGACATGACTAAAACATTTTCCCAATAACATCGCTTCCAGGAGCAGATGCAAAGTCCTCTGCTGGATATTCCAAGCCCTCCCAGGCTTCTTACACCCTACTCCCCACCACACTTTTCAATCCGGAGACAGTGGCAATCTCGCTGTTCTACAAACAGAACAATCCAGCTCCCTGCTATGCCCACGTTCTCTGGCTATACCCACACCTGGAATATTCTCCCTCCTCATTTCTACCTCCAGCTTCCTTCAAGTCTCAGCTAAAATTCCACCTTCTACAGGAAGCCTTTCTCCACCACTCAGAATTCTAGTGCCATTTTGTTTTTAGTTATTTTCTATTTTTCCTGTATTTAACTTGTTTGAACATATTTTTGTTTGCTTGTTATCTCCTTCATTGAGACTGTGAGTTCTTTGAGACAGGGACTGTCTTTTGTTTTTGTTTTTTTGTACCTCCAGCACTGAGGACAATGCCTGGAACATAGTAAGCACTTCATAAATATTGATTAATTAATTGTTTGATAGACCACGAAGCAGAAAAAGCCCCACCCCTTTCCTCCAACACTGACTGATGTAGAATGAGGAAAAAGGTTGGTGTTGGAGTGTGTCTTTTGCCTTTTTTTGCATCTATATCACTGAACATAGTGTCTGGCAAATAGTAGGTCATTAATAGATGTTTATTGACTGACTGCCTAACTGGCTATGGCTAGGAATGCATGCTGAGATCTGGTCCTCTAAGGAAGCATGGCTCCATGATGGGTATTGTTCTTTTCCATGGGGCTTTTCTACTAGCTATATTTCTTTTCTTCTATAAGCCTTGCAGCCTGCATTTTGGTGACAGGAACTGGGAGCATCCCACTGGATGGATAAATAGATGAAACAGATATACCCAAACTATCTAGGGAGATGGAATTAGTAAATGAAAGAGCTATATGAGGCCAAAATCGATTCAAGATATGAATTTCTGACAAAAGGAGTATCCGAGGGGTGCTGTGCGAAAGAGAATTGGCCATTGAGTAAGAGACAATGCCCAGTCAGTAGAATTGTAAGGAAAGAGATAACTTCTCATTTTTCCCTTTCTCTTCCCCCCTTTTGAGTGCATGACTTGGGACTCCAACAGCTCTTCCTTGGACTTCCTGTAAAGTGAGAAGAGATGATGTCTCTCTCCTCTCCCCTGGTAGCTGCTGTTACGACTCATGCATGACAGGGAGAGCATGTGCTTGTAGACATGAGCCTGAGATTGGATCTCAAAGCTATAGCAATCTCTTCTTCTTCATGTTTCTTTCCCTGAGCACTGGCAATTGAACATCAATCCTGAGATGGATATTTCAGTCCTTAGTGACCTCTCAAACTCATGAGCTTTCTTCTAAGGCTAGAAATATACACCCCAGAATTATTGCTCATTTGATAGTGCTGAGGGAAATACCAAGAAGAAGAAGAAATTCAAGACAGACAGAGAGACAGCCAGATAGTCAAAGACAGAGACAGAGAGTCAAGACAGAACAAGAGAGGTAGAGAGAGACAGAGAGAACATAATACAAACATAATATGATGAAGTCTATAGATGCAAATGTATGTATGTGTGTGTGTATATATATGTGTGTATATATATACACACATATATGTGTGTATACACACACATATGGAAATGTTCCTGCAGATCAGCGGAAAGCTTCCCCTGATTACATCCATAATACTTATTGTCTTAAATTGTTATAGAAATGTAAGCTATTTGAATATTGGGGTGCATTCAGGATCTCATCAATATGAAAATGGAAACCCATTCATGCCCCCCATCTTGTGTGATTTGTGCCCATATCCTTCCATAAATCAATCGAGCAATGAGCATTTATTAAGCACCTAATATGGGCCAATCTATCAGGCATTCGAAATATATAGACAAAGCATGGAACAACCTCTTTTCTCAAGGACCTTGTATATTCTATCTTCCACAAAAGATGGCATCAATGTGCTAGAGATATTCTATTAGATCTTTTCTTCTATCATATACCCAAGCAACACATGGGCTTTTTATGTTTTCTTTTCCTCATTTCAAAACAGTCTAGACTTTCTTTCTAGTCACACATCTCCTGGATTATGCCTTATATGATGTGTCTCAGGCACAAATCTTTCATTGGTAAAATGCTACTACTCACTTTCCTTATGTATATTGTCATTCCCTTTGGATTCACCAGGATGACATTGGCGATTAAAAAACCAAACAAATAGATGGGCTTTGGTAAGAGGGAGCAGCTTGGCATCACTATACATTTTTCCAAGTGTGAGTTAGTTTTTCCTCCTCTTCTTCAATATGACCCAGCTCATTGTCCATTGGCAGCAGCTCTTCTAAGATATATATGTCTGTGCTACTGGTCTAATGCAAAGGACTGTCCATTGCCTAAGAAACTGGGCAATGCTCATTTTTATCTCATTATTTTATGTGTGTGTGTATCACTAGAAAGAAGCAGCCTGGCATAGTCAAAAGATAGCCTAAGGTACTTAAAAACTGAATGGACCTAAAGGCAGGGGAGAACTGAATTAAAACCCTACCTCTAATATGCACTAGCTTTGTTATTATGTATATCACTTAAGTTCTTTGACCCTGGTGTTTGGTTTGTTTTTCTTTCTTCTTTTCCTCACAAGCATAAAATGCAGATAATAAGATACTTTGGCTGCCTCACCTGGTCTCTTTGAGAGTTATATGCAATAACATATGTAAAGTGCTATGAAAATATCAGTGATTATTATCTCATAAGTTAGCTATTAAATAAATTGACGCTACATTTTATAATAGATTTCTTACAACCAGACACAGAGACCCTAAGTTAGGCAAACATCATTAATAAGTAAATTCACAGGGCAAAAGGTTGCCTAAGAAATTGTGTCCCCTGCTTGTTTTCTTATTGTTTATTTGTTTGCTTTACCGTATAGGAGATACAAACTGTCAGATATTTTCATCCTACTTCCAACTCTCATAGGTAAGTGAGGGTCCAAGTGTTAGGCTAACTACATCTCCCCCTTAATGTCCTAGTTGTACCCTTGAGGGGTCAGAAGTGGATTCCCAAATGCTATCAGCTTTAACTCCCACTAGTGTGTTCCTCCTCAAGATTCTCAGTTGAGACTCATTGAGTCAGCCATCCTTCAGTAGCTTCTAGAAAGAGTATTTACTAAGGTGGTACAGGAAGAACAATTTGTACAAAATATTCCTCCGTAGATTTGAGACACCCTCTCCCACAAAAGTCAACAGTCTAATGGATAGTGGATTCATGTTAAGGGAGCAAATATGGAAAAGGGCTAGCTCACCACTGTTGCTTGCTCAAAGCCCTCTTCTCCTATGAGGAGGATGCTCAAGAAGTCCCCTTTTAACATGGTGAATGTGTTTCCACCTATCCTTGGCTTCCAATGATGCTGACTGCCACCAAGAGATACAGGTTTATCACTAGGAAACCAATGGGAAGACAGAAGCCACCACTGTCCTAGAAGATGTTAGGACACTGATGGGAATATGGCAAATCTAACAGTCTTCAGATCCTTTAAATCCCCCAAGATATTCATTGGGTCAAAGATGGAGGGAAGGAAGGAGACCTGACCCACCCTTATAGTTCCCTCTCAGGAGGGTTAAATAGAATTACACACATATCAATTTCACCATTCCAGCTCTAAGGCCCAGAAAGCATAAAGAATACCCATAGATACTTGACCAGCACCATTTCACCTTATTAAAAGGCTTCCAAATACTTTTAGCACTCAGTCTGAGGTATTTTGATTGACCGATTGATTGATTGAAATTTGTCCTTACCTATTTAAGGTATCAGGCTAAAGTGAGGCAAGTTGATTTTGACCCCACTGTTACACTGTTTTGAGGCTAAATTTGCCAGCAGGAAACACCTCATGGAGCATGCTCAGAAGTGCCATTCATTCTGGTTTTGGCCAAGCACATGGGATTTTGAGGGCCTGACTTTAGACAGTACTGAAAGGGCTTTACATTTTGGCATGGATGGGAAACCTACAATGTACCTTTGGTCCTTCCTAACCTACAAAAAAATACTGCAGGGTAGGATATTGTGTCTTGTTGTTCATCCTTCATTCTCAAAGAGGACCAATGACATCAGGAGGGTATTAATCTTGACTCACAGTTGATTTGTATTTGAATAAGGCAGAGCTGTGCAAAGGCATCAGCCTCACTCTCTCCTCCAGAGTCACTGGAATCCAATAGCAAGACATAGGTCAGGATGACTGGTGATGGCCCCAGAGGATGCTATGTTGGTGAAAAGATGAAAGAACTAGCTCAGACTCTCTTTGCTTCAACTCAAGTGGTAAGAGGTATGCTTTATATTCTAGATGACCTGTGTGGGGCATCAGAGGATGGACTGAGCTCTTTCTCCCATTCTACCACAGCTCCCACGTCAGCCCCACAGAATGTGGACTCAAGGAAGTCAATTTGTGCCTGGGTCCACGAAGCCTTTTCTCCTTGTTGTTCTTTCTGATCAGGTGATTGAACACCAACATTGAGGTCAATGTGTCCAGGTTTAGAGGTAACCTTGGAGTTTCAAGAGGGCCAGAGATGTTAGGTACAATGAAAGGTGCAATTGGTTGTAGCAGAGGCAACAGCAAGTTGGTTTTGGCTGATGGAGGAATGTTTGCTTGTGGAAGTGACTATTCATAAGGTTCAGAACTGGTCCAGTTCTGGAGAGGAGTGATAATGCAAAGCTGAGGTAAAATGTAAAATGCTTTACTTAACAGGCCAACAAACTGTTTTAGGGCATTTAAGTATCAGCCACCCAGCTGTTTTAGGTTACTAAATCTTGTTTAAGCTATTTTGATAAAATATATGCTGTGAGCCCATCATGGTTAACATTTCTTTGCATGTAGGAATAAATTACCAGTTCCATACCTGATTCATATTGTACATCAAGTTCCTTTCTTGTTCCCCAGTTTTTGGAAAAAATCAAGACATGAGCCATAACCTAAAGCCTGAAGAAAATTATCCACAGGATTGGGGGTATTAATGAGCCACAGAGCATGAGCACAGGGAGCCTAGGCCCAGAATAATTAGAGGCCAGGATCCATTAGACAGAACTGGTTCCAAGCCACATGACTGGGTACAGAACAGGGAGTGGGAATAGCACTCCCCAGGCCCTATGGGCCTAGCTGTGTTCTTCAAGATTAGATTTGGATTTTCCATGTATTATTAACATGCAATGCTGCTACAAATTTAATGAAAAAAATAAGTACCCAAGGTTTAATAATGAGGTGCTACATTAGCCACTTGTGGTTCTTTTGCCATGGTCAGCAGAGTGACACTTAATACTGACCTAAGGATTTGGGGTTTTAGATGGAGCTTTTCTCAAAATCTCTCCTGTGTCCCAGATGTGACCTAGATTCTTCCTGGGAAATGAAAGGACAGAGCATGCTTAGTGGTGTACCAACAAACCACGCTCTGCATCTTGCCAGCAAGGAAGGTCTCAGCTATTCTAGGAGCTATTAACTCATTTTGCGTCCAGAAACAAAATACCCAATGCCAGCTGTCGATGGAAGAATGTCGTGGAAGTTGGAGACCAGAGTCCATTAAAACAACCACATCAAAACAATCAGATAGAAACAAGGGGACCCTCTCATTTTAAAATTGTCCAAATCATTATTATTTTTAGATGTGGATAATATTCTCAATGTTTCTATGCTTCAAGGAGCCATGGGGTCCATCCATTTGGGTGTGAGCTCTGTAGATGCAGAAGAAAACTCCTCCACCTTTTATGATGTGGTCTTATGGCAGAAAAGGAAAAAAAAAATAGTCACCTGGAGGACCAGGTCAGGTAATGAGCCTCTAGGCTGGTCCTTGGAATGCACTCACAGAATTTTTCTCCAGGACCAGATTTGGGTTTTTTTTGTTTTTGTTTTTGTTTTTTTTTTTGGCGGGGCAATGGGGGTTAAGTGACTTGCCCAGGGTCACACAGCTAGTAAGTGTCAAGTGTCTGAGGCTGGATTTGAACTCAGGTACTCCTGAATCCAGGGCTGGTGCTTTATCCACTGCGCCACCTAGCCGCCCCCTCCAGGACCAGATTTAAATCAGCACTTGAGAACTCCTAATAGTTTGTGCCCCAATGGCATGGACTTCAAGAAACCTGTCCCCATCTTGCCTCCCAGTTTCCTCATATAGAAAATGTAGCAATTGGAGTAAAATGATCTCTTAAGATCCACCCACCCCCCACTCCTAAATCCTATAATCTATGATTGTCTGCAATGAAGGGAAAAAAAGGAAATACTCTAAGGGAGCTATATTTGCATATAGCTCAGTGTGACTTAATGCAGGGCTTCTTAAACTTTTTTCCATTAGGGAGCTAGACAACTGTCCTCAGAAACCCAGGCCTAACCCTGCCTCTGACACATAGTGGCTATGTAACCTTGAACAAGGCTTAATAGTCCTTTAATCTTTCCGTGCCTCCACTTATCCACAGGAGGTCAACAAGCACTTATAAAAACAAGCCAAAAGAACAACAAAAGGCAAAAGAACAGAAAAAACAAAAACAAACTCCCTCCGCCAAAAAAAACCTTGCCCTCAAAGAGCTTATAGTCTAATACAGGAAAACAAGATACAAAGATAGACAGGAGAAATTGGAGATAATCAAGAGGAGAGACTCTAGAACTAAGGGGGAATCTCTAAAGACTTGTAGGAGGCGAGATTTTAGCCGAGACTTTAAAGAAGCCAGAGAAGCCAGAAGGAGATAAGGAGGGAGTCAAGCATGAGGGACAAAGGAGATATGTCATTATTTCACCACCAGATTGCACTCTCCCCTCAAGACTGCTCACTGCAAATACACACACGCAGCCTCACCATGTCACACTTTCTACCTCACTTACCCCTAGGATCAAATAGGCTCCTCTAATTTAGATCCCAATTTCCTTAGTGGTCTCTGCACCCTAGAAGAAAGTCTGTAAGGTATCCTGGGCCAAATGACCCTAAGCGTGAATATTAATAGCACTGGGGTTCAATGTTAGTGGTTCTATTACTTTGAATTCCTATATTCTATATCTTTTCAATGTCTGTCGTTGGATGGAGGGCTGGACCTGGTGTCAAGATGACTTGAATTCAAACCCAGCCCCATATACTTGCTAGATGTGTGACTCTGAGCAAATCACTTCACCACTGTCTGCCTCAGTTTTCTAATGTATAAAATGGGCATCATAATAGCACCTACCTCCCAGGGTTGTTGTGAGAGTAAATTGAGATAATGTTGCTAAAGTTGTATTTTTTTTGACAAATCTTAAAACACTCTGTAAATGCTATTATTTCTAGAATATGGGGGGGCAGGGTGGTGGAGAAGGGAAAGGAACATGCTTCTCCTATATGTCAGGCACCATGCTAAACCCTACAGATATTTTCTCATTTGATAGTGAGGGTTTGGGTTCAGTCCTGAATAATATCAAAGAAATAAGTGGAATGTCCTACTTATCTCTCTCCCGTCTGTTCTTAGGTACCTGACCAAAACAAAACCCCCAAAAGCACAAAAATAGCTCTTCACAGAAGATTGTAATTCACCTCAGGCTCCAGAGTATTTTTAGATAGCTGCATGCATCACCTTCCCCCCCCCCCCACCACCACCATTGGTTTACCCAGTATGTCCATAGAAATTACCCTCCCCCCTCTACTTGACATACCGTATCTCCTAAAAGAAAACCAAAACTTTTACAAGTTTTCTTTTTATCTCCCTATTTTGGGGGCTTTTTAAACCTTTATTCCTTCTCTTGCTGACTTCTCAGATCTTAAATAAAATCTGAATTGTAGACTCTAAAGCTCAGAGACTGTAAAAGCCATATTGGCCTCTAGTCTCTGCATTTCAATTGTGACCCAGAAAAGCTGTGACTTGTTCAGTTTTAGAGAATGAGTACTTGGCAGCGTGAGGATTCAGATACAGGTGTTGTGACTACAGGTGCAATGTTCTTTTCATTGCTTCTCCTGCGATGCCTCCTCAGAATGGGTGCGGGTCATCTCCCTTCCCCCAAATTCGGTCCATTTCATCTCAGATGCCCAACTCTTATCGTGTTTCAAAATCTTTCCAAAGCATTTTGTCCTCTTTTAAAACAAGTCCCCCTCATGCCCTAAGCCTTGGTGACTGTCACAGGTTACATTAAAGATTGCTCCCACTCAAAAGGTGCCCAAAAGATGATCTTCTAAGGCCCTATCAATGGAATTTTGGTTCTTGGCATAGGAAAACCCCTGGAAGGAGATGGGAATATGATTAGGAAGGTATGAAGCTTCAGGGAGGTCTAGGAGGAGGTAGCAGCAGGGTATACTGGTAGGTGGGAGGAACATGGAATTGGGCTAAGTAGGTAGCAGGTAATGGGCAGTGATCCAAGTCAGTAGGTGGTCTCCTCTGAAAGGTCTGGCAGGAGACAAACCCATTCATTGGAGTTCTTTCCTTGTCCAGGACAGAGCTGACAAATCCAGTCACTGGCAGAGCTTCTTGGAGGCAATATTCCACTTTTTCAAAGTAAGCATCTTTATCATTGCTGAGCTTCTCCATTGATAGAGATAGGGCTGGTGATGGAGAAAAATAAATACCACAGGTGAGAGCATGTACCTGGGGTGTGGGGGGGGGGGAGAAAATGGACAGGGTCCGAGTCATGATTGAAACAATAGCCCAAATCCATGCTGGATCAAGCCAAATACTTCCCAAAATAAATCCATGAAATAGAGATTAGCACAATGGTCCAAAACCAGAACGGGATTAGGAAGGATAAGGGAAGCATTCCAACATGGAATGGGTTGGATAACACTATGGCAGGAAGAATACAATATGCAAGGTTTACAACCAAGATAAAAATCTTTCCATGTCACAACAACACACCAGCCACAGCCCAGCCCACCTTAGGAGTTAGGAGCCTCCAGTAGTTATGGGCTGAAACACCAGGTTTCTAATCTTGAGGAAGTCATTTAACCACCCTAAGCCTCAGTTTCTTCATTTCTTTTTTTCCCCATGGGGCAATGAGGGTTAAGTGACTTGCCTAGTGTCACACAGCTAGCAAGTGTCTGAGGCTGGATTTGAACTCAGGTCCTCCTGAATCTAGGACCGGGGCTTTATCCACTGCACTACCTAGCTGCCCCCTCTTAATTTCTAAAATAAGGAGGTTGGAAAAGATGATCTATAAAGTTCCTTCTATCTCCAATTCCATGATCTTTGATCTGGTTACAATTTACCTTTCTTACCCTATTTCCTCATGTGGACCCTTTCGAGGCTGGGTAGTGTAGTGGTTAAAGCACTGGACTTGGAGTCAGCAAGACCTGAGTTTAGATCCAGTCTCTGATATTCACCAACTGTGTGACCCTGGGCAAGTCATTTAACCTATCTGTCTCAGTTTCCTCAACTGCAAATAACAATATCACCTACCCTCCAGGATTGTTGTGAGAAATAAATGAGGCATATTCCCCTCCCCTACTAGATACACTATTCCTGTTTGTTCTATGTACATACAATGTATAATCCATCTTCCCTTTTTTTTTTAATCAAACATTTATCTTTCCTGTAATATTCTCCCCACCTCTTCCCTATCTAAGCCCTTTGTTCCCAGAGCAAGAGAGGGTTTCAGTTTAGGTGCGGATTTAGTTGAGGGTTATTTGTGCAGAGATGAGCTCTTCACTGTTCTTGTGTATTGGATCCTTTAGCAGCAGTGTGGTGAAGCCTTTGACCCTCGACTCAGAAGCAGGTTTCCAAATCCATTAAATAAAATACGTGGGCTTACAAAAGAAACCAATTCTACAGAAATGATAATATCAAAATATGTTGAACTGTTACCCATTTTTTCTATTATTTCCCCTTTGTTCTTGCCTATAATGTGTTCCATTCATTTCTAGCTTTTGCTCAGAGGACAATAAAACTGAGCTCATCTTTACCTGGAGAGAAAACCCAGACAGAAAATAAACAATATTTCATTGTAAACATGCCTGTTCCCTAGGATGCTGTGAAACAGAGAATGGGAGGGTATAAATTTATCCAATACTAGTTTGGCAGGAAATCCTGTCCCGGCAGACCACACCTTCAGCAGGTCGGGAAGGCAGTGGAGGCCCAACTGTTCATGATCATATTTGATTCAGAGGAACAGAACCACCCTTCCCTTGTACTCAGCTGGCTGCTGGTGCATTCCCAGGGGTTGTGCTGGAGCCATCTTGAGCCTACCTTTGAGCCGATCCATAAATTTTCAGTATGAGTATTTATACCTTGGAAGTCAGCAGATGCTACAGATCAAGGCTAGCTATGTTGTTTTGTTGGCTGTCTAGACTTTTGGAAGTGATGGAGAAAATGTTAACAATAATGCAGATTCATTTTAAAAGTGGGCTGTGGCACTTTTCTTTTTTTCCCCAGAGAGAAAGTTAAACATTTACTAAAACCCTCCTTTATCTCCACTTCCTTCTATTCTCTCTCTTCTCTGTGGGGATCAAGTTCCAGGGCTTCCTCTTTGTCAAAACTCCCATTTCACAAGGAAGGAAAGAAAAAGCAGAGAGGAGCAGGGGCTTTAGATCAAAGCAGACAACATCTTGCAATACTTTCAGCCTTGGCTAGCTAGTAACAAAATGGAGATTGGACTGGTATTATATAAGACTTCCACAACAGTGAACTGTCTGAACCTGTTTTCCAAGCCCTGGCTCCCATCCCACAATGTTGCCTCCTCCCCCAACCATGCCCTGCCCATGATTTGCTGACCTGTTAAGCCTGAATATGGAGAAATACGTCAACCTTCTTTTTGATCCAATTTTTGTCACTGGGCTGATAAGTCTGAGTTTCAGCCTAGCATATGAGGCAGCTAAGATTGGCAAGTCAACGATGCAATCAATGAATTGACTAAAGGTATAGGAGATGAAATGAAGGGCAATGAATGCCTAGGAGCTGTCGGGATTCATTCTCTTTAGATGTTCTTTTTACATTTTACAAAACCCTTCCAGGCTTGGTTCATAATCGTGTATAAGTTCTGCCCTCTGGCCTCTTGGTGGGCTGTACCAGTAAAATGGTATTGAGACATCATGGTGCACACCACCAAGGCCACTGGCATAACTGGACAACCCAGGTGAAAGCCACAAAGGACTTTTCTGCTGAACAATCCTCTGAGGCAGGCACTAAGAGCATGGCTATTTTTCTTTTATAGACAAGGAAGCCTGAGGTTCGGAGAGTTTAAAGTCACAGCCAATGGTCACAAGCGTCTAGTTCAAATTACAGCCATAATCAAACTCAAGTGTGTTGTTACTCAGGGTCAGTAATCTTTCTAATCTGACCCTCTCTGCCTCTAAGTAGGTAATGGATTGTACAGAGGAGGCAGCTGAAACCCTGAAAGTTCAAGAGACTGGCCCAATTTAGAAACTTCTAGAATGGGGAATACAACCCAGATTTTTTAACAGCTTTTGTGTAGTCCTTCCTTTGTTCATAAAATGAACATTTACTAAAGACTTATTGTGGGCTAATTGTTGTTATTGTGCAGTCATTTTCAGTACTGTCTAACCCTTTTTTTGTTTGTTTTTAATAGTTAAGTTTTTGTTTTTGTTTTGTTTTGGGGGGAGGAGGCAATTGGGGTTAAGTGACTTGCCCAGGGTCACACAGCTAGTAAGAGTCAAATGTCTGAGCCTGAATTTGAACTCTGGTCATCCTGAATCCATGTCTGGTGCTTTATCCACTGAGCCACCTAGCTGCCCCATATGTCTGACCCTTTGTGATCGATCCCATTTGGAATTTCCTTGATGAAGGTACTGGAATGGTTTGCCATTTTCTTCTGCACTTAACTGAGTTAAATGACTTGCCCAGGGTTACATCAATACTAAGTGTTTGAGATGAGATTTGAACTCAGGAAGACGAGTGCTAAGCACTGTCTTAAATACTAAGAGGGTTGCCAAAGTTATATACAAGATAGTCCCTGACCTCATGGAGTTTATAATCTTGGACAGGAGAAAGCTGTTAATACAGATGGATTTGGAGCCAAGAAATCTTGCTTGGCCTCAGGAAGTTCATAATCCAGGAAAGGAGAAAGTTGGATATGCAAATAGTAAGAAGAGGTAAAAAAATCTGGGTTCCAGATAGTAGTCCCTTAGGTACTACTTATGTGACCATAGGAAGTGACTTGAAGGCTGAGAGCCTCAGTTCTTCACCTGTTACTGGAGCTAATTATATTTCTACAGACTGCTTTATGAAGGAGTCATCTCCCTCACTGGCACATCGAGTCAATCTGCTGTTGACTGGGTTATGGGGGGATTCTTGGTCAGCAATACCTCTTTGGTCCCTTTGAAACTCTGAGACTACGATTCTGTTTATAATCCTTTGTGTTAGAATTACACAACAAACTGTTCCATGAGGTCCTATCAGTTTAATGATCTCATATAAGCCTTGAAGATGGAGTTCCCACATCTAGCAGTAACCTCTTGGGCATCAGCAAGTAACAGCTTTGAAAAGCTTAATTGAGACTACATTCAACAGGCGATGCCTATCTATCTATATCTTTTTAAACTCTGTCTGAAGGTGGAAGAAACAGAAATAGGCTTAATGAACACCAGAGAGAACACACTTAGATCTTATCCTGGATTGCTGGACAAGGCTCATGGAGTTAGCCATAGACTCAGTTTTCAAAGAGCATCCTAAAGCAATCCTGGGAGGGATGGAATAATAGCCCTCAGCTTTCCATTCCCTTCTCCTGCATGTGGGGGATCTTCTTACTGACTCCTCCAATCCAGATGCCCTGGCTTCTCAGGTTTTCTCAGCCTTATGAAAATTTCTTCCAAAGAAAAGCTTAGATAAACTAAGGTAGAAGAGTCCAACACAGCCCACACCCTCTCCCCAGCTCACCTAAACCAAATGAAGATTAATTGGGAAATATTTAACAAAAGAAATAAAACACAGATATTATGTTTGAAAATTAAGTCAATATGCAGCTCACAGGGATCTTTATGGATGGTTTCAGTTGTTTTTGTTTGTTTTGTTTTTTTCAGTCATGTCTCTTTGTGATCCCATTTGGGGTTTTCTTGGCAAAGTTACTGGAGTGGTTTGCCATTTCTTTCTTTAGCTCATTGGGGGGGGGCAATGAGGGTTAAGTGACTTGCCCAGGGTCAAACAGCTAGGAAGTGTCAAGTATCTGAGGTCGGATTTGAACTCAGATTTTCCTGAATCCAGGGCTGGTGCTTTATCCACTGTGCCACTAAGATGCCCCCTAGCTCATTTTTATAGATGAGGAAATTGAGGCAAACTTGCCCAAAGTTACACAGCTAGCAAATGACTGAGGCCAGATTTGAACTCAGAAAGATGAGTCTTCCTGACTCCAGACCTGGGGCTCTGTGCACTATGGTGCCACCTAGATGCCCTATGTGTGGTTTGGTGGCCCCTATTTCTATCTGAGTCTAATGCCATAGGGATGTGGACTGAATTTGTAATTTCACTGGTATAGGCCAATGTTTCCCCAGATTTTTGCACCTCAAACACCTTGCAACAACAACAAAAATGTGTGTTGAGTCCTCAAGGTAATTGAATATACTACCCATATCATTCTGCAATTACTTACTAATTAAGGTTCCATTAAATAATTTTTAGTCCGAATCATCCTGGAGAATTGCCATAAAACCCATTCATTGAGAATGACAGATAGAAAGAACTCTATATGATGAGGAAGCTCCCTCTACTAAGGCCTACCAGAGTACTCTCTGGAATTGGAGAGCCCCCCAGAGCACAGACATAGGGATGTGACTCACCCAGTTTACACAGCCAGAGGGAAACCTGAATCCAAGTCTTCCTGGCTGGCTCTTCATCCTCTGTCAAGCTCTGTGTCTCAGAACTAATTCATACTAAGGTAGAAATGACTAAGTAGGCTTTTCTCTCTCCTGGGGCTATGTGCATTTTAAAAGTAGACAAGTTAGCATTTGTTAGGGGATTTCAGGCTGCCCCAGAGTCCAGGGGAGCTCCTTGAGGGGATAAATGGCCCTTTCCATCCTCATGAAATCCTATTACATCAGCAGCAGCTATTCTGCCTTTTTATGAGAAAATCACATAAGGTATTTAAACCATGGGGCTCACAAGCATCCTTCCCAGAGTCTTGCCAGGCTTGTTTATGAGCTGCTCATGTCACTTTCATCTTAGGATCACAAAGGTCTATTTTATGATATTTAAATCATCTCACCTGTCCCTCAGGAGTCAAGCAGTTATTTCACTGGAAGGTAACAATTAATCGCACTTGTCTAGGCACAGACTTTGCTTTTTTTCTCTTTGTTCCCCTGTGTTGTTAAACAATACAACTTTTCACCATCCGCTAGAAACCTTTCAGTTACAAAGGAGACTTTTGCAACAGTAATAACTGAAGAAGAGAATGTACAAATTGAAATAATAGAATGTTTAAAGCTCAAGAACATAGGCTGCAACCGCATTACAACAGCAACGTGGGATAGGTAGACCAAGTACTATTATCTCCATTTTGTAGGTGAGGAAACTGAGGTATAGAGAAACCAAAAGGTGTCCCCCAATGACAGAGCCAGTTCACAGCTGCAGCATCTCTCAACAATGGCACCTTCCATGATTTTACCACCTCAGGATCCTCTGAATTCTGAACAAATATTGATGTGACCTTTTATATGAACATTGAATTACTGTAGTTAATACTATTTTATATTTATTCAGAAGCTGCATCTGAGATGATTAATGTTTGATTGATTGAAAATAAGGGTTATTTCTTTATAGAAAGAATAAAGCTACACTTTCCACCCTGACCACTTTTCCCATCTGTTTAAATATGTTAACATAAGTCAAAGCGCTGGCAGTATCTTTTGGCATAATAGCATGCTCACATATCACTATATCAAGAGTTGTATGGGGTAAAAAATTATAAAATTACAATTTTGATTTATTTGTAATTAGAAAGGTAGCTGAGTGCCATGGTGGAGTGTGTCTGGCCTGGAGTCAGGATGGCCATAGTTCAAATCTGACCTCAGACACTTACTAGCTGTGTGACCCTGTGCAAGTCATTTCACCTCTGTTCACCTCAGTTTCCTCATCTGTAAAACGAGGATAATAATAGCAGCTACCTTCTAGGGTTGTTGTGAGGATCAAATAAATTAATATTTGTAATGTACTTAGTACAGTGTCTGGCACATACTAAGTGCTATAATTGTTCAGTTGTGTATGACTTTTTGTGACCCCATTTGGGGTTCTGTCAGCAAAGATATTGGGAGTGGTTTGCCATTTTCTTTTGCAGCCTCATTTTACAGATGAGGAAATTGAGGCAAACAGGGTGAAATGACTTGCCCGGGGTCACACAGTTAGTACACTGCTGAGAGCAGAGTTGAATTCTAGGCCTGGCACTCTATGCACTATGGGGCCACCTATCTGCCCTCAAGTGATATATAAATGTTAGTGATCATTATTATTATAATCATATATCCCATACTTAGCATATTAGAAAAATGAGACTCCGATCACAGCAGCAAATGTCTATTCCTTGGTCCAGTAAGGGCAATGATGTTCCGTAAAAAAATTTGTCTCTTCCAGGGACATCATTTATGATTCATTACACATAAATAACTTGGGCCAGGCTTTATGAATATGAGTGGTATTTATTTTTCCATCTTTATGATTACTTTAGAGTCAATAATGTGAGAACTGGGAAGATAAATTACTGATCTTAATGGACATATCTCTCATTTATTTTCAGTTAACATTCACATGAAGGCTTCATTAGTCTATATTTAATTGCAATTTTTTTCATCTATCCTCACACTTTCCTTTTTTTTTTTCTTTTGTGGGGCAATGAGGATTAAGTGACTTGCTCAGGGCCACACAGCTAGTAAGTGTCAAGTGTCTGAGGTCAGATTTGAACTCAGGTCCTCCTGAATCCAGGGCTGGTGCTTTATTCACTGTGCCACCTAGCTGCCCCCTATCCTCACACTTTACTAAACAATAATAAAATATAAAAAAATATTTCCAAGTTAGTGATTTGCAAGCTCCTTGTAGTTTTGACACATTATTATTTGGCTTTGTTAACTGCTGTCCCTCCTAAACACACTTATGTTATACATTGTACTTTTCTATAAGTACTAACTTAAAATTAATTTGGTTTTTAAAATGTTTTAATGAATTTCCCCTCATCTCAGATACAGAATCTCTGTAAATCATCTTAGTTTGAGGGAATAAAAACCTGTAGATCACATAATTGGCCACTATGTGTCACTGTTTTCTTTATTTCTTTAATCTAATTAAATCTGATTAAATATGGATGTAGAAAGAATTTGCATAGAAATAAAATAGATCAGTCCCTTAAAAGAGTAACCTAATATTTTTTTCTAAAGAAAAGAAAAATGTTAATATGTCACTGTGGTTAGAAGAGATTGACCACTGTATTTCAGGAAGTTAAATTATAGTATAAGATTAAGAAGAAAAATGAGGTATATTTTTAAGACTTGAAACTTGCTTTTCATATATACTATGTCATATAAATCATGCTGATTCATGCTATCAACAGTTTAATTGAGTGTCCATGAGCCTCCCTAGGTTGTTTTTGTTTCTTTGTTTTAATTTTTTGAATAGATAATAGCTGCTCAAAAAAAAAAAAATCTTACTCACTTGAGGCATAGCTAGACATCATAACATTAAATTATTGTAGTTAATTGTAATTTATATTTGTTTAGAAGCTTCATCTGAGATGTTTAAATGTTTGATTAACTGAAAATGATAATTGTTTCTTTACAGAAAGAGCAAAGCTATCCTTTCCCCCCTGACCACTTTCCTCATCTATTTAAATATGTTTATTAATGGAAGTCAAAGTGTTGACAGTTTCTTTTGGCACAGAATCATGTACGAATGGAATATCAAGAGTTATATGGAGTAAGAAAATGCATAGCTCTCTGGGGCATCAAATAATCATTCCCATTGTAAATTGACTTTAAGTGATGAAAACCCAGCCCCCATACCTCCTTCTTCTGCTATCCAGATTCTTTATGGATGAACTCCCCTTCCAACCACCTCTTTCAGCCAATCTTAGCACTCAGGCATATCCCTGGGTAACAGCTAATGATAAACAAAGGGTTTACATGATGTGGACACCACTACTTAGTGACTGTTCTCCTTGTAGGACTTGGATGTCACCCAGGGAATATATTCATTTCAGGCACTTTTCTTTACTTTTCTCACTCTTTCTAATTTTTCTCTGGTAGGTTACCTTCATTCTAAAAACATACTGATATGGTCATGTCCCCTGAATCCTTTTTAATATTAGTGAGATCAATTTAATAACTTTTTAAAGATGAATCCCTGAAATGTGTCCTCTATCAGACTGATGCCCTCTTGTGTTGAAGGGCTGCATGGCATAGAAAGCCATCCGTGAAGCCAGGAAGACCCGAATTCAAGTTCTACTTTTGGCACATTCTGTCAGTGTAATAGTGGGCAAGTCTCCCATCTTACATTGTGAAGCAGGAGCCCACCTGTACAGGTAAAAGACATCTCTATGTCATGAAATCCCAGGTCCTGTCCCTACCTTATTGTCTATTTAAGCTTTGTTAGCTCTCCCTTGACAGGGACACTCTTAGATAAAAACCTCATCAGCCGGGGCAGCTAGGTGGTGCAGTGGATAGAGCACCAGCCCTGGAGTCAGGAGTACCTGAGTTCAAATCTGGCCTCAGACACTTAACACGTACTAGCTGTGTGACCCTGGGCGAGTCACTTAACCCCAATTGCCTCACTAAAAAAAACCCAAAAAACCAAAAAAACAACCCTCATCAGCCTAGCCTAGAGTCTTCTTTCATCAGTTGGGTGGAACACTAGCAATCTGGCCAGCTGAGGTCAGTCCTTCGTGACAATCAGAGATAGACATGGTATAAGGTCCCCCAACAAACCTCTCAGTGGGTTCTGTATCTACAAGAACCCAATCATAAATGATCTCCCTTCTGCCAGTGCTTAAGGTTCTGAACTCATACACAAACTCAAACATGGGTCTAAGTTGAAGGCAAATAACAAACAAAATAGGTAGGAGCTCTTCATAATATTAAAAACATAATGTTAAGGGGGCAGCTAGGTGGCACAGTGGAAGAAGCACTGGCCCTGGATTCAGGAGGACCTGAGTTCAAATCCAGCCTCAGACACTTAACACTTACTGGCTGTGTGACCCTGGGCAAGTCACTTAACCCCCATCACCTCACCAAAAAGAAAAACTAAAAACAAAACAAAACAAAAAACAAAATAAAACAAAAATAACAAAAACCATAATGTTATGGGGTGGCTAGGTGGTGCAGTGGTTAAAGCACCAGCCCTGGATTCAGGAGAACCTGAGTTCAAATCTGGCCTCAGACACTTGACATTTACTAGCTGTGTGACCCTGGACAAGTCGCTTAACCCTCATTGCCCCGCAAACAAACAAACAAACATGTTAAAATATGACATTTCTGTGGTATTTTATGGACTTCAAAGAGCTTTATTTTTATCATGAGATGCTAATAACCCTGTAATACAGGTAGTGGAAATATTACTATTCTCATTTTGCAGATGAAACAACTGAGGCTGAGGGAGGTTACATGTACAATGACACATAGCCAGTTAGTAGCCAAGATTGTAAAATTAGCAGGTGTGTGCTGGTAATTCTTTAACAACTCATGCTCAGAAAAGGCACAACACACTTGTATGTTTAATTTGCATTTTCTCCATTACTTTCTTAAGTCTACATGATCAACAGAACAACATACCAAGCCTTGACTTGTAGCATTTGCCAATTTAAGCCTGTGTGTGCTGGCTCCAGCACAACCCTGAGTCATGAATTCAGATCTTCTGATTGCAATTCAATATTACTTCCACTGGATTTAAAAGGGGGGAAATACATATGTAATAAAGGCTTGTTGATGACAAATCTTGCCAGGATCGAGAAAAATGAGCCTCAAATTCCCCCTGGCCACAGCTGAAGAATTTCCCACAAGGGTCTTAAGACCATTCAAGATTCCATGACAGACATAGCTGTGGAGATCATTTTGTGTAATGGTCCACATGGGCTTTCAAAATGAAAGAAGGCATAAAATAAGGAAACAGATGATCGCGCAAGCCATCTGCAAATGCTATCCAGAAAGACTTGTCCAAAATCCAAAGAAAGGAGGGATTCTTAATTGATCATGAGGGTCTTTGGATGTTTCTTATTGTGGATGATTTTGTGCCAATTGGATCAAGCAACAGAATACAACAGAATCGATACAGTCCCCAAGAGAACAGCCTGACCAACTGCCTTGGCCAAAACAAGTGAATGAAGAAAGGCCAGGTCATGATATGAAATTGGATGGACAATGTGCTGCCCTGATTTGTCAGTACATAATACACATACCACAGATGGACAACAAACAGGACATAGAAATGAAAGGTGGTAAGAGGCAAGGTAGGGGTGAGGGACCATTCAGAAAACCACATGGAATTTTCAGTGAACCCCTGACCTTTTCCCTGCTCCCAGAGTCCCCTTTTATTGTTTATTTTGTTGGTATCTTTTGCTTTTACATCACCTTAATTTCCAAATACATCATGTCATCTCCACTACCCAGAAAGCTATACACTAGAACAAATAATTTAAAAGAGAGAAAAAGAAAGGCTACTCAGAAAAATTCACCAACACATCAAGTGAATAACACATTATATGCAAAGTATTGCACACAGAGCTTTCAATTCTACAAAGGAGGGAGGGAGGCACATCTTCTCATCTTTTCTTGGGGGACATACTTATTAATTACAATTACAGAGCATTCAGGATGTTCTCTCCTCCCACTTCCCTTTGTACACTGCTGTAGCTGTCACTTTTATTTTCCTGGTTCTTATTTCACTTTGTATCAGTACATATAAGCCTCAGCATGTTTCATGCATCTCTCATTCACTATTTCTTCTATATACACTATACTCATATTTACTATGGTGAGGGTAGGTAGGTCTGCAGTGGATAGAGTGCTGGGCCTGGAGTCAAGAAGACTCATCTTCCTGAGTTCAAATTTGGCCTCAGATGCTTACTAGCTATGACACCCTGGGCAAGTCACTTAACCCTGTTTGCCTCAGTTTTCTCATCTGTTAAAAGAGTTGGAGAAGGAAATGGATACTCTATTACCAAGCAAACACCAAATGGACCTACAAAGAATCAGACACTACTGAAAACGACTGAACAATAACATTTCTTACAGCACAGTAATAGTCCATTATAGTCACCTGTCATGATTTGGTTAGCCATTCCCCATTTAATGAGCATCTTCTTTGTGTCTAGGTCTTTGTACCATGAAAAGTTCTGCTAGAAATATTGTGGTGGACATGGGAATCCTTCTTTCTGCCTCTGATATCCTTGGCTTTCTCTTTGAATCCCCAGAGCTTACAGTTCCTAACACACAGAAAATATTTATAAATACTTATTGACTGATCCTTAAGATATATGCCCAGCAATGGAACCTCTGGGTCAAAGGTTATGGATGTTTTAGCCATTGCCTTATCATAATTCTATGTTGATTTCCAGAGCTTTTGGACCAACACTGACTATTCTTATCTTTTGCCATCTCTTCCAATTTACTGGGTATGAGATGAAATTTCAGAGATACTTTGATTTGAATTGCTCTTATTTTTAGTAATAGGACACAATATTTCATATGGTTTGGGGGAGTTCACAATTCTGTTCTCAAGAACTATCTGTTTATACCTATTGATAACTTATCCATAGAGTCATGGTTCTTATACATCTTGGATGTAAGTATCATAAATACCGGACAGCTTCCCTTCTCCTAGCTGCTCATATGTGTCTCTTGCTTTTCAATTTCATGTGTAAAGGAGATAAATAAGATGAGTCCCTAATCAAACTGGGGAGGGTTTGCCCAACCAACTTTACAACCGTATAAAGAAATTAAGTAACTACAGCAGAGTGTGAACAAGCTGAAAACATTACAAGTTGGTCATTGGATGATTAGCTGAACATTGGCAATAACTCCTTGAGTGAGGGGTGGGAAAGCAAGCTGGTTCCACTTTAAGGTATTAAACTCTAAAGAAAAAGTCAACCCTGATGAAAGAACTGAATTGTTGACACAAACAATCAAAGACCATCTTCCTTCATCGGAACTTAAGGCCCTGAAGCAGTAGGAAACACCAAATTCAAACATGGGGCTAACTGAGAACAATTACAAATAAAATAGGGTAAGAGCCCTTCATGACATCAAAACCATAATATTAATAAATAACATTTATGAAGCTTCCATAAGGGGAACCCAAGGATATTGCTTTTTGGGCCCCAATCTTTTGGGTAAAAAAAATGAGGGCTTTGAATTCCCTAGATAACATGATCCAGAATCCATCCTGCTAGGAGAGAAAGGTGGTTCCTGGCATAGTGATATCTTTGAGTGTTCTCTCACGGGCAATTGCAAGTCCGAAAGTTCCTGAGGTCAAGATTGATGTTCTGGAGAGAGAAAATATTTCATCATGCACCCACTCCTTAGAGAAGGAAAAGTCAGCCTAGTACTTGGGAGTAAAAAGCCACTGAGGATTTCAGCAGAGATTTCAGCCAAATTGTCCCCACCAACAAACAGGGGAGCAACTCTTGAAAAAGACTGTAGAAAACAAACAAACAAATAAAAATATATAAATGAATGAATGGATGAATAAAGAGATAGGTAGATAAAGAAAGGAAGGAAGGAAGGAAGGAAGGAAGGAAGGAAGAAAAAGAAAAAGAAAGAAAGGTTGTAGAGATAACATTAACAGTAGCTCTGGAGGCTAAGTTGCCTTAAACATACCAGATACTTAATAAATGCTTGTTGATTGATTGATTGATTGAATGAATGAATGAATGAATGAATGAATGAATGAATGAATGGGTGGATGGATGAATGGAAATGCCTTCCTTCCTTAATTAGCACAAGGTTACATTCACTTTTTTGGCTTCAATCCCTCAGACCATTTGTCATACAAATTTCATTCTACTTATGTCTTCCTCATGTCATACTTGGGAGGTTGATTTTTCTAAAATTTAAATATAAGATTGTATACACTTTTCCTTCCTAAATTTCATCTTACTAGATGAAATCCAATATTTTAGCCTGCTAGGACCTTTTTGAATCTTGATTCTGTTATCTAGAGTGTTGGCTTTCCTTCTCTGCTTTGACGTCTTCATAAAAGATAACATACATACATGCACATGTATGTATATACATATATTTATATGTGCAGACATCATATATTTATATTCATATAAATACATTATATATATAAATATACATGCCTACATATATGAGACAGAGACAGAGCAAATTAAGGGTTGGTTGTGAGACTTGAGTGAACCACACTGACTCCGGCTTGTGATTCAATGCTAGAACTAGTACAGCTCCCTTTCTATTCAATTATGGGTCTAGTCCAATCGTGTCCTGTGAGAAAACTTTATTCAGTTGTGAGAACTGGGATGAAACCTTACTGTATTATTGAAAGCTGGACTACACCTAGCTGCTTAGAGACTCTTAACCACGAGCCTATGGTATGCTGACCAGAAACCCAGTCAGATCCAAAGATGGATGCAAGGAGTTTTCTCACAAATGTACATTTCGAGTAACACATACATCTTATCTGAAATCTGGCCCCATTCTGATCAATCAGTTATTATTTCCACGTTCTTTTGATTGTTTGCAGACACTTGCGGGGAGTAGGACACCATATTTTCTGAATTCAGGGAATTAAACAGGCTACCTCTCCCCCTCCCAATTTAGAAAATCCCTAATCATTCATCTAATTAGAAATCAGATCACCCAATGTTGTACTTTTTCATTTAGTTTATTGGTCTTATTTGATTAATTGTTTTTAATGTATAAAAGTTTGTCTTCCCCTATATGTGGGGTCCAACCCTAAGCTGAGGAAGGGGCTTGGTCCCAATTTGTTAGGCAATTGCCATGCATTGCTTAATAAAGTAATATGCTCTGGAGATCAAACCTTTGTTTCCTCAGTCATTTCATCTTCCACCCACTACAATGTATAAATATATATGCTTGTCGGTTGCTTTTAATGATCACAGACTCTTTATTGTTATAAAAGTCCATTCCTTTAATATTAGTCTTCTTGTGATGATCTATGCCTATGAACTGTGGATAACTACAGTTTTTGGAAAATTGGAGCTTTGGATTAAATCTAATAAGATAAAATTTAGTAGGGATAAAGGCTTACACTTAGGTTCACAAAAGTTAGATTCACAAGTATAAGAAGTGAAGTGGTGTTGTTTGGCCTTCATTTTCAAGAAGGGCCAATGACATCACAGGTGATGTTTTGACTCATACATGAATTGGATTAAAGTCAGGCAGAGCTGCACAAAGTCATCAGGCTCACTGTCTTTTCCTGAATCATCTAAGTCCAGTGGCAAGACAAAAGTCAAGACAACTGGCAATGGCCTGGGATACAGTGGATGACTTTGGTGTCTGTTGCCTGACCAAGTTCTAAGCACTCTGCTGCACCTTCTTCAGCTTCCTCCATGGCCAATGGAACAAACTGTTCCCATCCACCCATAGTATAGGGGGAAGTCTTCACATACTTGGGACAGAACCTCCCAACTCACTGACAATGAGGGGTGAGGATTGCCACTTTGGCCATATCTGCTTCAGTGTCCTCAACCATAAAATGGGGATAATAATAGAACCTATATCTCAGAGCTGTTGTGTGGATCATCCAGTCAGTATTTATTAAGTGCCTACTATGTGCCAGGAACTGTGCTAAACACTGAACCAAATGACCAATATTTGTAAAAGTTTTCAAAGCAGTAACTGATATATCATCATCATCATTCTGTAAAAGTCCTTTTATTCTGATTCCTCATTTAGGCAAAGAGGCAATCTTGGCTTCTTGAAAGCTTTGGTTTTAATCTGTAAAATCTCTGAGTCTGGGTTCAGTGAGTGGCCCTTCCTGTCAGTCCTCTGTCTGCCAGGTGGGACCCCCTTACAAGGTCATGTGTTTTTTTTTTCCTCCAATGACAGACATTTGGTTGAGATATTCAGTGGTAGAGGTGATACTCAGTGAGGTGATATTTAGCTTCTACTGGTGAAATCACTCCTCCTTTAAGCATTCTAAATACACATTCAAGTGCATAGATGAGTTTCCATAGTGTCCAACATGGTCTTGTGTCAGTAATTACACCCTCAGACATCAATAAACATTGATTAAATTATCAGCTATGTGCAAATCACCAAAGAGAGAAAGAGAGCCATGATATACAATTTGTTGAATCTCTTCCTATAAAAACCTTGTTTGAGGTCACCATCACTAGTATTAAGATTCTACTTAAGAAATGACTTTCATATTATACAAATAGACTATTACGGTATATTTTATATTCATTGGCACAAATTCTTTCAAATACTAGTGTCATGGTAGAAAGAGGCTGAGAGTAGAAATCAAGTCGTCCACCTTCTTATCCTGTTTCCGACACTTACTCATATGATTTTAGACTTTCCTAATTCTCACCTTGCTCATCTATGAAGTGAAAATGCCACTTATCCTGCCTATATCACAGGACTTCCATGAGGATCAATTGAGAGAATGGAGGTAACCCCCCAGGGGAGAAAGTAATTATCTAGGAGTAGAGGATGGCCATCATTGTCAAATATTTGAGAGAGTTGGGTGAGGGTGTGGGTGAGGATGGCAATTGGGAAAAGGCAACCCCATGTGGCAGCCAAGAGATCACTTTGAAGAAGATATGCTTTGTGAACCCCTTAAACTATATAGATATATATAAATGTGAGCTATTATTATTGTATGACTTGATTGGTCTTCCCAACAATTCTGTGAGTTAGGTACTATTAATATCCCCATTTTCCAGATCAAGGAACTGAGACTGATAGAATTTAAAGTCAAGGGCCACACAGCTAGGAAATTTCTGAAAGGAGATTTCAACTCTTTTCTTCCTGCCTCTAAGTTCAGCACCACTCAATGACTGGACAGCACTTTACAAGCCATAGAAAAGTATGCAAACAACATGTATTAATTCCCTTTATTTCATTTTTTTCCCTTGAGGCAGTCGAGGTTAAGTGACTTGCCCCGGGTCACACAACTAGCAAGTGTCTCAGGCTAAATTTGAACTCAGGTCCTCCTAACTCCACGGCCCATGCTCAATCCACTGCGCCATCTAGCCACCCCAATGTATTACTTCTCAAAAAGAAATTCATTCCACATCTGAGTCATGTGTGAGAAAGATACCAGGGTATGGAAACAATCTGGGTAATGATATGAAGAGTGGGAAATAGAGCATGAAAAAGTAGGCAGAAAGGATGCACTAGGAATAGAAGGAAGCATTAGCTAAAGAAATTCAGTATTGGAGTTGACTGCTAGGTGTCCTAGGAAAGAGATCAAATTGGGATGGGCCAGAGATAGAAGTGACTAAATAAAATTGTAAACATAGAAAGTTGTCAGATTTATTTTGACATCTGTGAATAACAGCACCATGGAGAGAGCCTTGTTCCTGGACCTGATTTCAAATTCAGCCTCAGGCACTTCCTGTGTGATGCACAGTAAGTCTAAATTTCACCTCTGTTTCCTCATCTGTAAAATGGGGACAATGATAGCACTCACCACCTAAAGTTGTGAAGATAAAATGAAATGTTTGTAAAGTGTTTTGCAAACCTTAAAGTGCTATATAAATGCCAGCTATGATTAATATTATTATTCTCTCCACCCAGCTGCCACCTAGGCATACTGATCTTTAGCCTAGTGGGTGTTATGGAAGGAAGGCAATAGTAGGCAAATTGCATAGTACAAGGTAGAAGGAATCTTAGCAATAAGCAAGCCCAACCCTTTAATTCTCCAAATGAGGAAGTGGGGAGGGACAAAGATGTTAAACGGGGATTTCTCCAAGGTCATACCTCAGACTTCAAATCCCAAGCTCTTTCCACCAACCCAGGTTCAACACCCTTACTTACTACCCTGGTAAACCCTGAGAAGCTTCACTCCACTGTTCAACCTCAGAATGCTGCTATACTTCTATTTTCAGCATTTGGCAACAGTCACGTGGACAAACCATAGAATTTCAGGGTTGAAAGGGGACCTCTGGTCCAACCTATAAAGTCCCACTACATAATACTTAGAAAATGTGGTCATCTAGCTTTTGACTGATGAGCTTCAGGAGCAGCTCACTACCACTGAGACAATTGATTCTGCTTTTAGAGAGTTCTTACTGTTAGGAAGGGGCTATTTGGTGGTGGTGCGTTTTTTTGAGGGGGAGGGTGCTTCTGTGTTGTTGAAATGAAGCCTAAATTTGTTTATTTGATCCAAGTTCCATCATATTGTGAGAAAATAATTATTAATAATGGATATCTTGGGGGGGACCCAGAGATTAGTTTAGTTACTCTCTCCCCCTTACCCCAAAAAGTTCAGCCCTGGCCTGGGATCAGTCCAGGTGAACAAAAGAAATGGACATTGATCCTTTTGTTTAGCTAGGGGAAGAAGCACACCTAGAAGCTGAAATTTACCCTTTTGTATACTTTAGAGCATCCTCAAGTCATGTCAATCAATAGAACTGAATGATGCAATAACCAATTAGTTTAGATCAATGTATGGTGACCTGCCTCTATCCAAAGAGGATAAAAGCTTTGAGCCCTCTTGGCTTCCTGGACCTGCTCCCTTGGCTGAGGGCGCTATCCCTTCCTTCAGGCTCTCCCTCTTAGGGGTACATAGGTAGGTATGTAAGCCTGAGGGCCAGAGACCAGTGGGGAAGTTAGGGAGACATGCAGTCAATACTTTAATGGTATATATGGTATGAATAATAAGTGCTTACTGCCAAAACGGGTGTAGTAGCCATTAACATAGAAAGAGCCATAACTTTAGAAAGCAGAGCTTAGCACAGTATTTACAAAACACAATCGATATGTTGTATACGGCTTTTTCTTTTTCCTCTTGGATGGCAGTTCCAGAGGTGACAATACGTCATTCTTCCTCTCAAATGAGTAAATACAAAGATGTGGAACAGGTTCTATACAAAAGGACTGGTTATGCTTTCAGCCTCTTCATGGGCCAAAACAAGCAGAACCTGCAGGCTTTGGGGAGAAGGAGTAACTCTCCAGCTCTACCTAGCTGCCAGTTACACACCCTGGGTCTCCTTTCCCTTGGAAAAGCCATAGTGTATGGAAGTATCCTTTCTCCTTCTGTCAAGTGAAAACCCCAAGATGGGTACAGACTAATACTGGCTTCAAAGGTGGAACCTCAAGGGCAGGCTGGCCTCTCTGATCTCCTCCTTTTACAGACAGGGAAACTGAGGCCCTGGGTCACACAGATGGTGGTAAGTTAGCAGAGATAAAATCTGTACCCTATTCCCTCGACTCCAAAGCTAGTGTTTGACATTAGCACAGTGCCTAGCACATAGTGGGCACTTAATGAAAGTTTCTTAGATTTATTGGACTGAAATTTCCATCATGTCATCCTGCCTTCCTTGACTCATGAAATATGAGAACCAGAAAGGACTTTTGGTGACAGTTGGGCCTGGACCCTTCTTGTTTCTAAGAAAGGTTTTGCATTATTGTACTTTAAGGCTGTGTACTAGGCACTATGCTGAGCACTAGCGACATAAAGAAAGGCAGAAGCAGTCCCACTGTGTGTCAGTCACTGTGCTAGCGCTGGGGACACAAAGAGAGGCAGAAGCAGCCTTACTGTGTGCTAGGCCCTGTGCTCGCACTGGGGACATAAAGGCAGAAGCAACCCTACTGTGTGCCAGGCACTGTGCTAAGTGCTAGGGACACAAAGAAAGACAGAAGCAGTCCAACTGTGTGCCAGGCACTGTGCTAGCGCTGGGGACACAGAGAGAGGCAGGAGAAGCCCCTACCCTCAAGGAGTTCACAGTCTAATGGAGGAGACGACATGCCAACTACCTGGTACAAACAAGACGTGTGCATGATCCATTGGAGAGGAGGAGGAAGGAAGGTAGGAGCGGGCGAGGGCAGATCTAGGGAGGCCCCGCCCCCGCCAGGTCACAAACCCGCCCCGCCCCCGCCGCGTTCATTGGCCAGGGCCTCCGGGGGCGTGCCCAATTCCGGGCTCCGCCTCCTCCTCCACGCCCCCCCTCCTTCCCCTTCTCCCTCCCCTCCCCCCTTCCAGTGGCTCTGGCGGGCACGCGACACCTTCTTTGTGACTGGTGAGGGAGGGAGGCTCGGCTCACTCGGAGGGGGCGGTGGTTCCGAGGGCGGAGGGGCCGGGCGGGCGGGTCATGGGGGGGAGGGAGGCGGGGGGCCGGGCGGGCTAGGCGGGGCCTGCGGGAGGAGGGCGCGGGGGCGCGCGGGCGGGCGGGGGCGCGCGGGGGCGCGCGCAGGGCTGACGCCGCCTACGTAGCCCGCGCTCGTCTCGCGCCCGGGCCGGCGGCTGCAGCCTCGCTCCCGAGCTCCGAGCGCCAGCGCCGGCCGTCGTGGACGCGAGCTGCGGGCTGCGGGCTCCGGGCTCCGGGCTCCGGCGGCGAAGGAAGGCGGCGGCGGCGGCGGCGGCGACGGCGGCGGTCACGGCCACGGCCGCGGTCATGGAGGGGCAGCAGCTGCACCCGCAGCCCCAGCTCCAGCTCTGCGACAGCCTCATGATCTGGGTGAGCGGGGGAGGGGACACCGGGGCCGGGGGGGGCGCCGTGACCCCCCCGCCGCTCGCCGTCCTCGCGGCCGCCACGTGCGTCACCTGCCCCGCGGCTGGGGAAACCGAGGCCCCGGCCCCCGCCCCCGAGTGCACCCGTGCCCCGGACACTCGGGGAGCCCCCCTTCCCCCGCCCTCACACCTGTCCTTCCCACCTGGGCGAGTGACCTTGGCCTGGGCCGGCCCGGGTGGGCCCAGGACCCCCGAGGGGCCGCGGGCGCCGCCTTGATTGACAGCAGCCCCTCCTCCTTAGCTGCCCCCCGCGGCGCGAGAACCGCCCCCGGTCCTGGGCAGGCCCCCCCCCCCCCGCCCGGAGGGACGGGCCGGGCCGTGGCCGCGGGGCTCCCGCCCTCCCCCCGGCTCCAGCCCCGTTTGGGCAGCAGGAGGGTCTCCACGTGCACGCGTGTCCTAATGGCCTGCGCGGAGCGGAGAACAGGCTCGGGTGCCCACACCTGTGCGTGGGTCAGCTCCGATGTCCGCAGCCTTCCAGGAAACCGTGGGCGCCTAGTGTCTCATCTTCCACGCGAGTCAAAGGGCAGGTATTGTAGGTGTGGCCCTGGGCAGGGTGCCCGGCTGCCCGGGACCCTCCTGATGCCCCCTCTCTCTGTCCGCCTTGGGCCAGGTGCGTATCAAATGGAATGTTCCGTGCACAAGACGGACCCAACTGGAGAAATCCATTCCCGTAGGTTTCTTCAGATAGATAGGAAGTTCCGTATTCATCTTAAGATAGGTTTAATTATTCGGTTCTGAAAGAATTGAAATGGATCGAGTTTCTGCACTACACTTAGCAGGTTATTTAACGATAATAATCACCGGGCAATTAAATATAAATATTAGAAATTGTAGTATTACCTCGAAATATGCGTTTTGTTGACAAGAAATAAAATTAAAGACCATACAATCTATTATACTGTTACATTGTACTTACTCCTGACAGAGGTGAGGAGTTTAGGTCTTTATGATGTCATTGGCACATTAAAGTGTGTTCATTTTCTCTAGCTGGGTTTGAAGACTTTAAGTAGTGTGAACTCCATTGTACCCAGTAGATAATTGACTGTCTGCTATGTGTAAGGCACTTACCTATGTGCTCTGAAATAAGCCCCTAGGTGAGTGCCTTATACATCGTGGACTCTCAGATATATTAGAAAAGCTTATATTTTTAAATACTCATATACATATATGGGATATAAAACCTGTATGTTGATATATACACACCTATATGTCTAACACTAGGCAGTGTGTAACAATGATAGGAATAGTTCTATATAGGAGATATAAAACATATGTATTGCATGTGTGTACGTGTATGAAACTTTAGTACTGGCAGTATGTCAGAGTTGCTATAGGAGTACAAAATGTTGCTGAGTTTTTTAAGAAGCAAGAGATTCTTAAGTCTGGGGCCCTAAGTCAAGACTTTGTCAAGCATTGTAACTGAGTCTTGTAGGCTAGGTTGCTTTAGAGCTCAGGATCGGGATTGAGGATTTTATTGGTAGAGGGAACTCCCTGATGAAGAGACTTCCTCTGCCAGTGTTAGTCATTCAGTCAGCAAGTATTTATTAAGCCCTCCTTATAGGCCAGGTCCTGTTCTAAGCATGGCAAACACAATGAGAGGCAAAAATAGTCTTTGTTATCAAGGAGTTCATATTCTAAGGAGGGAGACAAGGTTCATAGAATTCTGTGCATACAAGATATGTCCATTCTAAATGGAAGAATTTCAGGTCGTGAAGGCACTAGCAATTGGGGGTAGGGTGGGGAAGACCAAGAAAAATCTCCTGGAAAAGTTGGGATTTGACTTTTGAAGGAAAACCCAGGCTGAAGTGGGGAGGAAGACAATTCCAGGCCCCTGGCTGACAGCCAGGGAAAAGACCTACACTAAGAGACAAAGTGACCTGTTCCAGGAAATCCAAGCAGGCCTGTGTCACTGGATTGGAGAGTGAATGGTGGAAGGGAGTACTTAGATGTTTCCTACTGAACAGAACTTTTGTTTTGATCCTAAAGGTCATAGGGAGCTCATGGAGTTTATTGAGTGTTGAGTGAGGGTGGGGCGATATTTTGGCCCCTAAGAGGAGATGTATTGGAGTGGCTAGAGATACTTGAGGCATAGAGGCCAGTCAGAAAGCTTTTGCAATAGATAGTTCAGGCACAAGGTGATAAAGGCCTGCAAAGTACTGCAGCTTTGTGAGTGGAGAGATGGGAAAGGTAGAAGCTATGAGCAGAGAGCCTTGGCAGTGGATTGACAAGGTGAGGGTGAGTGTAAATAAGGAAGGAGCTGAGGATAGGGCTTCTCTGCAGCCTGTGGTCTTAGAGAGTTGCCTGGGCTCTGGAGACCCTGAGGACTTTTGTCAGAGGGGAATTCTGGTCTTCCAGGCTCCAAGGCCAGTTTTGTCAAGAACACTCACTCTGCCCTGGTGCTGCTCCAGTAGGATGGAGAGAGGCAGAGTGGGAGAAGATGTTCAAGCAGAAATGTATGAAAGTGATGAAACGTCTTTTTGGAATAATGGCAAATGTTGACCCTATCAGGGGCGAGCAGGAGATAAGCCTGAGAAGGTCCAGTAAGCAGGGCCACTCAATGGATGGGATACTGGGCAGAAGAGTTAGGTGTGGTCTTGGTGGTGATTGAAGACTAGGAAACTCGCCAGATTAAAGCCAGTGCTTTTACTCTAGTAAGGCTGCTTAGGTAGCAGTGATCACAGAGCTAGAAGGGACCGCAAACAAGAGTCATCTCCCCAAGTCTTCTTGTGACCAAGCTAAACTCCCCCAGTTTCTTCAACCCAAGCTATGACATGGACTGAAGGCTCTTCACCATCTTGTTTGTGCTTCTCTGAGTAATCTCCATTTTTTCAATTTCCTTCCCAAAATATGGTGTCTGGAATTGAACACACAGTACCCTAAATGTGGTTTGGCCAAATCAATACCTCTCCATGTCTGGACATTACCTAAAGTGTGCATGAGCCTTGATGGATATTGTCTATTCATACTGTAGACTCGTTGAGCTAAACCAACAGCCTCATGTCTTTTTAAAGGAACTGTTTTAAGTTCCCCTTATCCCAATCTTGTCTTTGTGAAGATGATGTGTTTTAACTAAAGTGTAAGGCATTTGTCCTGACTAAATTTCTTCTTGTTAGATTTGGCCCAGTGTCCCAACTCGTTGAGATTTTGTTTTTCGGCTCTTGGTTGCCCCGTAGTGTGACAGCGATCTCTCCTAACTTGGTGTCTTCTGCACAGCTGATTGTAGAGGATTGCACCTGACCTAGGCAGGACATAGCAAAGGTCTAGGTCATGTTGGTGGCATTTGGCATTTGAAAGGAAGCTGTAGATCAGAAAGACTTGGGGACCTGGCAACCAAGAGGATGACAGGAAAAGAAAGAGCCAGAAGATGACTCTGGAGTTGTGACTTTGGATGGCTAGAAGAACCACGAAGCCATTAATAGAAACCGAGAAGTGTGGAGGAAGAAGACTCGGGAGATAGGTGGTTGTAGAGTGTGAAATGCTGTTGGGACATCATGGTGTGTGCCAGCACTTTCTTTTTTTTTTTTTTTGCAGGGCAATTGGGGTTAAGTGACTTGCCCAGTGTCACACAGCTAGTAAGTGTTAAGTGTCTGAGGCCGGATTTGAACTCAGGTACTCCTGAATCCAGGGCCGGTGCTCTATCCACTGCGCCATCTAGCTGCCCCTCAGCACTTTCAAATACATTGAAGCCCTGGATGAGGAAGGTCAGAGTCTGGGACGGAGCTCAGAGCTCAGAACTGGGCGGGGGTTGTGTGTGCGTGCATGCGTGCATGCGTGTGTGTGTGTGCGCGCTCGTGTGTCCACGTGCCTTCCATTGTGTTCATGTGTGCATATACATGTGTGTGCATTTATAAGTGTAGGTGTATACATACTTCTATTTGCATGCATGCATGCATATATATATACACATGCACACACATATGTATTCACATGTCAGACAAGGAGGAGAGTGGAAATTATGGGACTAGTTCAGATCTCTGAGGAAAATTCTTGTAGCCAGAGAAGAGCAGGCAGCACCAAGGACAGAAGAATACTAATTCTAGGCCTCATTTGGGTTGAGAGAGAGCAGAATCCCATTGGGGCCCTGCAGACTCAGTGAGGGATACCCACTAGTAGAACCGGGCTCATGAGAAGGGAAGAGATTAGAAGCAGCATTTCACATTCTTGATAATTTACTTTCAATGTTATCTTAAAATACAGCAAACAGATCACTTCCCAGGACTTGATTGTCCCTTGCCTGGCCACTGGGATTAGTAGAGGACCTCCTTTGTGGCCCTGTTAGGATGTCTGTTATTTTTGGGTCACACACTAAAGAGGCTTTGCTCTTAAATCTCATTGTTAAGGAGTAAGTATGAAGAAGCCTGCTCCCTCCCAGCCCTTTGTCCCTCCCTCCCCCACTACTCCCAGTTTTTTAATTCATCGACTGCACTTGGTTATATAATCTTTCAATTTACCCAAATGAAATTACATTTTACTCTTATCTAATTTATTTTGTAGCTAAATTAAGCTCTGCCAAGAGGCATTTATTTCTTGTATGACTGTCAGGAGAAGAAACTGACCTCAATATGGGCATTGTGGGCATTGAGGCAGATTCTTAGCTAGGAAACAAGGAATTGGCTCATAATGTTTTACATAATATACTTGTCCAAAATGGTCTGGGTTTTTTTCCCCCAACATATTTCAGCAAATACTACACTAAAGGGGTGGTATATAAGGTAGTGTATAAGAGTAACCCATTTAAGCTTTGTTCCATTGATCCCTGGGGACTTCAGAGTCTATCATCAGGGGCTTATTGATGAATAATAAACCTTTTTCAATTTTGTTCTGCACCATCATTTGCAGATTCAGCCTTAACTGTAGAGAGAAGGGCAGGATCAGACAGCTGGGTGGTGGAGTGGATAGCCGCACTTGAATTCTGGAAGACTGAGTTCAAACTCTGCCTTAGACACATTGCTTTGTGACCCTGGGCACAACACTTAACGTCTCCCATCCTCAGTTTCCTTGCTTGTAAAAAAAGGGATGATAGCACCGACCTCCCAGGGTTGTTGTGAGGACCAAATGAGATAACATTTGTAAAGTGCTTTGCAAAAACTTAAAACCACATATAAATGCTATCTTTTATATGCTAGTTTAACAATGACAGCACTTTTCCAAAAAGAAGAAGCCTCTTGGGGTGCTAAGATGGCAGTAGGATTTTTACTAGGGTTGGGAAGGTGGTAAACTGAGGAATCTGAGCCTTAGCCAAAAGGTCATCTGAGCTGGAGGAGGTGGGAGAGTGATCCCTTGAAAGGAGATATCGTTGTCCATGTTTGAGAAGAGGGGGCTGGGATCAAGTGAACACTAATGGGGTTGTAAGTGAAATTCTATCATGGAGTTATGGAAATTTTGGGAGAGAGCCTTGCCAGACTAAAAGAGTGTCACTGAAATTTCCCTGGCCATCATTAATGCTGATTTTTTAAAAGGGGGGAGTCCATTTCTCATTTTAATTTACTCACTTCACTGTAAGATTTAATTTCTCTCAGATCAATTTGTAAACTCTCCCACCTTTCCAGGTCACCCTGTAGAACAGTGTCCATGTCAATACTGTCCAATTGAAATAGAGCATAAGAAAGTCAGAATGAATACAAAATGGAAGTCATCACATAGAAAGCTTGTTTCTCATGCCCTGAGGAAGGTTTACAAGGTCCTTGTTATAGGTTAACTAGCCTCAGGCTAGCCCTGGCATTGGGCCAGTTATGGGAAAGCAGGCATCTTGTCAGACTGCCTTTCCTTCTTATTTTCAGAACTAAATGACATACTTAGCAAACAGTTTTAGACCTGAAGTTTCTAGCCTTGGGCATGTCATAAGGTGGTAATGTGGGAGTGGAATTTTACAGTCGCAAATGGAGAGAAGAGGGACCAACTTAAAAAAAAAGTTTGCTACTTAAAATATAATATTTCCATTGATTAGTTTTCAGATGTAACGAGGGCAGGGGAACGTTTTGAAAGATCATATGAGCATTCTCAAATTTCTACCCTCGGCTAACTGAAAAACAACCCCCCCCCCAAAAACCAAACCTACTCCCAACCAAATTCCCCAACCTGGGTTGCTCGTTGCTCTTTTGCACAGAAAAAAAACATGCCATGTGTGCTTTACTGTCATGATTTTTATCAAAAATATGTGGATTATTATTTTTCCTGAGTATATTTTGTGACCAGGGAAATTTGATGATGGAATTTTGTTGAGATCTACTTATAATGAGGTATTATCTATTTACTTTTTCCCCTTCTTGCCCTCTCTTGTTTTCAATGTCTGATAGATTGTAGGTCATATTGTGCTGGCTGCAGAAGGAAAACGTCTCATTCTGCTTTTTGTCTTTTAGTTGCAGACATTCAATACTGCTGCCCCTTGTAAGAATGTCCGGCAGTTAACAAATGGGGTTGCCATGGCGCAAGTTCTTCATCAGATGTAAGTAGCGATTGTCAGTCAGTGCACTTGAGAAGGTATTAAGATGCATGTCTTCTGTACCTGGTTATCTTCCCTTTGAGCATTTCAGTGTTCTTTCTAGTAGGGATTTTTTTTTAAGTCTCATTTTTTTTTCTTAAGGATCTTTATAATTTACTTCATCTCAACCAGTATGCATTAAGTATCTCCATGTGCCACTGCTAATGAGGGTCTGGGGATTCAGGGACAAAAATGCAAACAAAATAGTCCCTGCCTTCAAGGACCTTAGGTTCTGTTGGAGAAATACTTGTGCAAATATAAGGAAGCACAAAATAAGTACAATCATTTTGTAGGCCTGGGAGTTGGGACAGAGAAGCAAAGAAAGGGCCTTGTGTGGGAGCTGTGAATGGGGTTGGCCCTTAAGGGGAGCTTCAGAGAGAAAACCTTTCAGGCACAAGGCACAGCCTGGGCAAAGGTCTGGAGGTCTGGGGGATTAGCAGGTAGACTTGGGGAAGGTACATGGTAGAGAGGAGGCTGGGAACTCGCTATCAAGCTAGAAAGAGAGGCCGTAGCCAGCTGGAACCGATAATAAAGGGCGTTAAGCCCCAAGTAGAGGAGTTTGTATTTTGGCATTTGGACCAAAAAATGAAGTTCCTTTTCAGAAAGAAGTATAAGCTTTGAAATCCATGTCTGATGAGGAATCATTCAACCAGAACTTAAGGTCTTACTGTGTTGGTATTGTGCCTGGTACTGGGCATAGAAAACCATAAATGAAGTAGTCCTTTCTCCTAACAGCTTTGCATTTTATATGGAGAGGCTACACGTACGTGGATAAACATACGTATATAAACGTAAAAATATATGTAAATATATACAAATACAGGCCAGTTTTCAGGGTGGGGTGGGGAGGTACTAACAGCCCAGGCAATCAGGAGGAGAGCAGAGCTTTGAAAGAAGCTGAAAGACAGAAGTAGGGAGAGGGGTATTCCAGGATCAGACAAAGCTGGGAGGTAGGCAACGAATGACACATGTGAAGAACAGTAAAGCAGATTTGGCCTGAGCAAAGGTTTACCTGAAGGGGAAGTGTAGTGTATGGCAAGGCTGGAAAGGTTGATTGAAGCCCACTATGAAGAGCTTTAGATGCTAAATGGAAGAGTGGGCATTTAATTCTAGAGGAAAGGAAGCCACATGAGAGGTGAGACAGGTGAGGTCTGTGCTGAGTATTGCTTTAGTAGCGATGGTATGGTGCAATATGAAGGAGGGATTGGAAAGGGGAAAACTGCATGCAAGAAAATCCATTAAGGGACTGATGGGAGAGTCCAGGTGAGAGGTGACGATGGCCTGAGCAGTCTGAGCGGAGAGAAGGGACTGATGGGAGAGTCCAGGTGAGAGGTGACGATGGCCTGAGCAGTGTGAGCGGAGAGAAGGGACTGATGGGAGAGTCCAGGTGAGAGGTGGTGATGGCCTGAGCAGTCTGAGTGGAGAGAAGGGACTGATGGGAGAGTCCAGGTGAGAGGCGGCGATGGCCTGAGCAGTCTGAACGGAGAGAAGGGACTGATGGGAGAGTCCAGGTGAGAGGCGGCGATGGCCTGAGCAGTGTGAGTGGAGAGAAGGGACTGATGGGAGAGTCCAGGTGAGAGGTGGCGATGGCCTGAGCAGTCTGAGTGGAGAGAAGGGACTGATGGGAGAGTCCAGGTGAGAGGTGACGATGGCCTGAGCAGTCTCAGTGGAGAGAAGGGACTGATGGGAGAGTCCAGGTGAGAGGTGACGATGGCCTGAGCAGTCTGAACGGAGAGAAGGGACTGATGGGAGAGATGGCGTGCAGGGAGAATCAGGAAGACTTGTCATTCAGCTGGGTGTTTGAGGTGAGAGGGAAGGTCAAGGATGACAGCATCTGGGAGGAGTGATGGCGCCTTCAAGAATTGGGAAGGTTCACAAGACAGATGAGTGTGGGGAGGAAAGACGATGATTTCTGCTTTGAACGGATCTAAGAGACATCCAGTTGATGATACAGAGCTGGAGCCCAGGAGAGAGAATGGGAGGAGGGGGAGGTAGATGGTGGATCTGATGATGATCGAGCACAAGGAAGGTAGCGAGAAGACAATTGGGACAAACCTTTGACTTGAACTGTAGGTGAGGCTTTCACAGGAAAGTGATAATGCTTCTGTAAATTTTATTGAAACTTCACCTTTTGTCAGTGAAGGTCATTGGCTCTGCCAGTCTTTGAACTAAACTAAAATTTACTGTTGAAAGACGGAGGGCGGAGGTTGGCTTTGGGCTGTGCAGATTTTTTGGTTCCGTGTCATTTAATTTGACCTATGCTCCTTGCAGTAAGTTAGAAGAGGAATGAGGCAGAGAGGAGTTAAGAACCCAAGATTCCAGTGCAAATGCATTTTTATAATTATGTTTAATAACATTTAATTTGCCAAACACATAAATTGAGGTGACATCATAGGGTTAGAGTTGGAAAGAGATCTGGGAGATTTTCTCCTCCCCAACAACCCCCACTTTTATCGCTGCTCCTGTTTTGCATCTGAGGAAATGGAGCAAGGTAGAGCCAGGCTCTGAACCCAGTTAGACCCCTCTTATATCATGGACAAGTCAGACAAATGAAGGAGAGGGGCAGAGCGCGTCTTAAGAATCCTGTTAGGTTAGGAAGTGAGTGAAAGAAATGTGGGCTTGGCTGAAATAGGGAACCATAACATACCTGTAGGAACCTGCGGTGGATTCCCCTATCACCAATCGGCAAAGGGGGTGCCTTAAGGAGCTTCGAGCCCGGTGGTTTTCAGTGTTTGCAGCAACAAATTGAGGCTTGCAGAGGCCCCGCCATCCAAAGTATGAGGGCCCAGCCAGCCGCTCACCTTTGGATGTCCCCATCCCTGTGTTAGCTTCTTGGGAGCCTGCACGGCCTTTATTTCTGGTTTCCCCAGGGCCTAGCACAGTACCTGGCCCATTGCAGATGCTGCATCAATATTCATTGGCCAACCACTTCATGGCTCTGGCAGCCTCAGTTTCCTCCACTGCCTCAGGCCAAAGTTTCCCCAGTGACAGAGACAGCTGCTGAGTGTCTCCTCCTCAGGTGATCCGTGGCCTTTATCAGTCCTCTGCTCAAAGGTTTTCCAGCTTCCCAGGTCCTTGGTGTGCTTGTGCATTATAGCCTTCAGACAAGCCTCATTGAGGCTTTGAAGGAGGACCTGGGTGGAATTATTCCAATGAAGATAAAATGAAGGAGGCAGGGAGGGAAGGAAGCAGGGAGAGGGAGAGACAGGGAGGAGAGGTCGAGAGAGACAGACAAACAGAGAGAGGGAGAGATGGGGGCAGAGAGAGAAAGAACAGGTTAATTCACTCCTTCGCTTAAAGTGGCATATCCAGTATATGCACATATATACATATACACACACACACAACACACACACATATACACACATATACATACATGTATGTACACATGTATATACACGCACACATATAGACACACACACACACACACACACATATATGTAGGTACTCAGCTGCCGCCTCAGCAGACAGGTGTTTATTAGTTCCTCTTTAAGGTCCTTCTGATGCTAAAATTCTGCGATTTCATGATTCTAGATTTTCAGGTTTAAAATCGTCATAAGGGTGGTGCATCTATTATAGATGTTTGTTTTAGGGGAGCCAAATAAAAGGCATGTAGTAGAAGGTGCCTTTCATCTGGAAGTGAAGTGGAGATATTTGAGATTAGGTAAGGTTATGTAGTATGACATCTGTAGGGAGCTATAATTAATCATTTCTCTCCAGGTGAAAGTCAATTTTTATTCTAATGGAAAGATAAGTCTTATAAAGTGAAATGAATGGTGGTAAAATACTTGGGTAATTGTTATAAAGCCTTTTTAAAAAATGGATTTAAAAAATATTTTAACTTGAAAAATGGACAAAGATGGGGGAACTAATTTATTTGTATGTTTCACCTAGTATTCAAATATAAATTTGTTTTTTATTATTAAAAATATATGGTAGGGGCAGCTAGGTGGTGTAGTAGATAGAGCACTGGCCCTGGATTCAGGAGTACCTGAGTTCAAATCCAGCCTCAGACACTTGACACTTACTAGCTATGTGACCCTGGGCAAGTCACTTAACCCCCCCATTGCCTCACCAAAAAAAAAAAATAAAAAAAATTATATATATACATATATATATGGTTAACTTTCCTTTTTTCAGGAATCTTACTATTATAGAATGATCTTAGTTCTAATTCAGTGAATAAAATGGGATTTTGTTGTTCTGTTACACCTCTGGGAATATGATTTTGAGAATTGCAACCCCAAAGAAAAGAAGGAAAGTTCTGAGTTTCAATCTTAAGTTCGGGGTTAGTGTTTGCTTTTGTTATTTTTTGCATATTTCAGACACCTGTTGTTTTTTTCATGTTCATTCCTCTTTTATTCTTTCCTCTAAAAGAGTCTCAATCAGTGTAGCTAGTGACCAGTAGGGGAGTTTTTGTTGAGTGGAGAAGCTGGGTTATATTTGAGGTTGGAAGAAAGCAAAGTATGCTGGAGGAAGGAAGAGGAAGTGGACTACAGCTCCTGTGTGTAAAGCCCACTCTTAAATTCATGCCCACCACCAGCCCAGTGCTTCTCTTTAGTGCTAAACTGTTCAGCACTTACCATGAAATCAGAGAGCGGCACTGAGTGTCAGGAGCCGCACCGGATTGCAGTCAGTCAAGCTCAGCCACTTGGCTCTGCCACACTGCTTATTAATAGGCTGCTTTTGTCAAAAAGTTTTAGCCTTGTACACGTCATGGCCATGATGACTGGGTTGGGGAAAGGATTAGGAAGACTTAATCTTGTTTCTCTGAAAGCAGAGAAGACAAGTGAGAGCACATATTTGCAGAGTGCACCATTGCCTCTGAGCAGGGTGGGACAACTCCCATTTCTACCAGGTGACTTTCCCTGACCTCCTTAGCTGCAACCCTGGTGACTCCTGGTTTGTCCCTCTACCTTGGTATATCACAAGATCTTGTATGCGCGCTACTCTTTCTCCTCTCCTAAATGAGAAAACCCTTGAGGCAGAGGTACATCTTATTAATTTTTATATTCACCCATGGCACCTAACATGGTGACTTTCCCATGGTGATTGGTCATTGTTGATTGAATAAATGCATGAAAGTTTTATTAGTTATAGATAACCAGAGTCCCATGGTGTCCCTCCAAACTGAGATACATTAAAAGGCTGTGACAGACCAAGAGCTAGTCTTACCCTAGCAGCCATCCAGTTATAGTCCTATAATTTAAAATGAGCTTCTCCTTTCACATTTTATATATGCAAGATATTAATTTTATTGAAAGACTTACAGAAGGAATAACTTTGACTTGACCCTAGAGGGTATTCAGTGGATGCGGTTAAATATTTTATGGCACTATTTGCTTTGAATATTAAAGTGATTGCTTTCTTGATAAAGTAGCTGGTCATTCTTGATGGATTCTCCCTGCATTCAGATCTTAATGGTTGGCTTATGTGTATGTTTTATTTCAGAGATGTTGCTTGGTTTAATGAATCTTGGTTAGGCCGAATCAAAGAAGATGTTGGTGACAATTGGAGAATAAAGGTATCCATGATGACATTGACTAGTTTGCCTGAAGTTCAAAGACATGTTGGTACAGTGGAAAAAGTACCATTTCTGGAGCCAGAAGACCTGGGCCCAGATCCTGCATCTAAAGCATATTAACTGGTGATCTCTGGAAACTCACCTAACCTCCCTGGGCTTTTGGTTAAGCTTCATCTGTAAAATTAGAGGGTTTTACTAGACAACTTCTCAGTTCCCTTTTTGCTCTAGGTAAATGATATTGTGCTTTAAAATTTATGAAACCTGATCTGAATTAAATTTCCTAAAAAAAACTACGATGTGGTCTTAAAATAATTTGAATATATCTAAAAGTAAAAATTATCATCTCATGCATTTACACCTAATTGAATTATATAGACTCATCTCAATTAAATAGCATGATCAAAGACTGGAATTGAATGTACCAGTTTATCCCATTCTTAATCATATCTCAACAATTGGAAAAATAAAGTAAAAAAATATATTTTTTTTTAGCAGGAAAATACTAAGAACCCACCAAGTGGGCATTTCTCTTATAGAAATTACAAAATAAGAGTTTGTGTTCTTTTCTAAAGGAGGACGTTAGATGGTTTTTCCTACTCTATAGTTGAAAATGAGGGAAGGGTAGAATTCCTAATGCTTTTCTTATAACACCCAGAGTGTATGTTGAGCGATTTATAGAAGCATTTTCTGGACATTTTTTTGTATTTTGTCACTAAACAGCAAGTGTAGTAGTGAGCTTAGTATCTGCCGTACAGAAGGCCTTGTGGGCCATTCTGGGTTCAGTGACTTCATACAGTGAAGTTTCACTCTTGATTCCTAGTGGCTGAGAGATCAGCAATGGCTGTGAGGAGAAAAGAGGAGAAGGAAAGGCCGATCCATTTCTGTGAGGCCAGGGCCTTGGCCGGCTGAAAAGCCATCGTCTGATATCTGATCTGATGCTCCCTGGGTAGGCCTCGAGGCCCAAGCAGTGCTTCCTTGAGGAACCATCCCTGTTCTTGGTGATGGCTCAGCACCCAGGCCATGTCCTGGTTCCTAGGATGAGTCACTTCATGCTCCGTGGTTTTCACTGTCCTGCAGCCTGCTGTACAGAGATGTTGGGCAGCCAGGGGAGAGCTCTGCACCCGTGGTGGGGGTGGGCTGAAGTCATTAGGGTTGTCGCATTCTAGTGAACCAGGTGCGTTCCTTCAAGTACACCTGGACTCTCTCAGCCTGTTTGCTTGTCTGTATAATAGGAATGGGCGGTACTTACACTTGGAGCTCCTGGGGTTATGGTGAGGAAAGAACGTCAGAACATGACCAGTGCTATTGAGGAAAGCCTTGGTCTCCTCACTTCAGTTAAATGTGCTCCTCTGCTGGGTGCAGACAAAAGGTAATCCCTGTCCTGGGGGAGCCCACCTTCTGTGGGAGAACACACGGCATGCACAAATACGCAAGCCAAGGCATTGTGAGGATGGAGAGATTGCTGAGGACTTGGCTGATCCGGGACAGGTGGAGCCCAGGATGTGGCCCCTGAACTCGGTCTACAAGGAGAGGGAGCCTCGATGATGAGCCTGAGAGCTCCATCAGTGGGGAGTACAGCACAAGCCGGCTCCCAGAGGCCAGAGCTAGAGTCTGGTCAAGGTGGGCTTTGGCTGGGACGTGGATGTCATAAAGCTTCCTGGGAAATTAGCTTGGAGACAGACTGGGGAGGCCTGTGGCTGGCAGCCGCAACAGGGAGTCCTGGGAGCTTGGGGCACACAGCTCGCTCTGATAGCCTGGTCAGAGGAGGAAGAAGTCTTGACTCAGGAGGGGCCGTGTCCAAATCAGGTGATCAACAAGAATGTTGTTAAGCATCCGCTCTGTGCCGGGCCCTGTGCTAGGCCTGCTGCATGCTGACCGAGTAGGCTTTCATCGTCACAGGGGAGGCCTGTTTTACACATAGCGGGCACTTAGCAGGTGCTGTAGAAACACCATCAGTATTATTAGATGATGGCAGGAGGAGGAGAAGCGAGCCGTGGCCAGCAAGGGTGGGAGGCACGTCCTGGGAGCCCAGGGGGGTTTAGAGACTGGGGCTGGAGAACAGCGCACGGCACTCGAGTTCAGAGCACCCAGTGGGACCGGGGGTGGTGTGAGGCTTCCTACAATGGCCAGGCCAAGGGGAGAGATTTCCAAGCACGGTCCTGCTTGGGGAAGTGGAGAAGCTGAGGAGATCCGCTCCTCTGGCCCAGATCGGCCGCTGCCCTGTGAGAGGGCAGAACTCTTCCTTTGTGATTTGGTTTCACATGTGTCTTTATGACCATGTCAGGGCCTCTGCCTTGGGCAATGCCATCCAGACAATACACTTGATCTTTCTTTTGAGCTGCTGCAGTCAGTCGGCGAGTGTTTAAGTAGCACCTACTAGGTGCCCAGCACTGTGCTAAGCACTGGGGATACACAGTCCCTGCTCTCAAGGACCTCCCAGTCTACTGGGGGAGACAACATGAAAAGAGTTCTGATGCCCAGCAGATGAGCACAGAGCAAAGTGGAGACAGTACTCAGGGGCCGCACTACTAATGGTGATGGTAGCTAAGAGTTCTGTAGGGCTTACTGGGGGCCCGGCACCGGGCCAAGCCTTTCATAGCCAAGACCTCATTTAGGAGCTAAGTGCTGCCGCTATCCCCACTTCACATATGGGGAAGCAGAGGCAGACGGAGCTTCAGTGACTCGAGAAGGGTCCCACAGCTAGCCCGTGTCTGAGGTCAGGTTTGAACTCGGGGTCCTCTGCTGCCTCCTGGCTGTCTCTAGACACCAGCATTTGGGACGTCAGCTGGGAACGGGAGAGACGAGGCCAGCGGGGTCCTGGAAGAATCTAGGACTGAGGTGTTGTGACGGCGGCCTGAAGCTCGCAGGTGTGGCCCCAACCAGATGACAGTGTACTTGAGCAATATTTCAGAAAATACAAATGCAGAAGGACTTAGCGGATGCTGATGTCTTTTTTAAGCGAGTTTGTGACTTCAGGGATCCTAACATGGGGCTGAGTGCTTAAGGGCTACCTGCTCCTGCAGCCTTCCTGACCATCTCCTGGTGGCTGCCTGCAGAAAACTCCTTTGTCTTTCGTATTTCTGTGTCTGTACTGTGCACATGCTTAGATGTGAGGGCAGCGTGGAGCCAGAGAGCCCTAGGTTCAAATCCTGCCCCTGACGCAGCCTGGCTTTGTGACCCTGGGCAAGTCCTTTCCAGCTCAGGGCTGTAACTATTGGAGTGACGCCACCTGCTGGAGAGTTACTGCAGGAAAGCTCCACCATGAGGAGAAGGCATCTGAGGGCAAGCCATGTGGTCAGTTCCTTGGCGTCAGGAAGTGACGTTTGCTTGTGGGTACTGTCAATCAAAACTACCAGTCACTTAGCTTGGAGCTGTGCGCGTGTGGATGGGATGTTCCCAGTTTCACAGGAGGCTTGTGGGACGAAGAAGGAAACGTTGGGTCCTTTTTGTTCCTGACCTCGCCATGGCAGGTCAGATGATGGGGTCTCTTAGAAATAGTTAGTTTTTTACCTTTCTCTCTGATCATTAGATCCTAATGCTCTTTAATAAATACTTAAACACTTCAATACTCTTGTCGACTACTCATTAGATATTTTAGACAGACTAGCTAGAACTTGAGCAACTTTACAGGGCTCTGTGGTGCTAGGAGATGCCAAGCTGCACATTCTTCATCTGGGCGCTCCCATTGCTTTTCTTATGCATGCCCATGCGGCCTCACAGGATGGAATATAAAGTCTTTGAAGGCAGAAACTGTTGTAGGGTTGCCAGTTTCTAGCACCTAGGACAGTGCCTGGCACAGGACAGGCTCTTACCTTAAATGCTGATTGATTGACAGGTATTTGTGGAACTGGACTGTTTTATCTTTGCTTTAGAAGAAAAGCTGTGACATTCACATTAGTATAAAACAGACAGTCATGGGTCTCATTTGTTTATCATTGTTATCCTTTTGCATTTTAGGCTAGTAATTTGAAGAAGGTTCTTCAAGGAATTACGAGCTATTATCATGAGGTATGAACAATGAAAGACTTATTTTACATATGTATACACATATACATATATATCATGTATCACTTTAAATTTTGCTTTTCATTCAAATCTTGTCATGATTGTAATGTTTAGTATTAGCATGGCTGTGTTTTTTCTTTTTTTTACCAGCCTACTGTTTGTAAAAGTAGTGATACTTCAACACAAAAACATTGCAAGGTGGATACAATCAATAATATTGTTACTTGGGCTTAATTTTTTTTTCAAATGAACTGTATATTCAGAAGTTGTGGGACACAGAGCTCTAACCATTAATCTGTACACTCCTAGGCAGTTTGGTATGGGTGTCATAGTGCATAAAGTGCCAGACCTGGAGTCAGGAGGACCTGAGTTCAAATTTGGCCTCGGACATTTACTAGCTGTGTGACTCTGGGCAAGTCACTTAACCCTGTTTGCCTCAGTTTCTCATCTGTAAAAAGAGCTGGAGAAGGAAATGGAAAAGCCGCTCCAGTGTCTTTGCCAAGAAAACACTGGACACCACCACCACTAGGGAGCTCATGTAACGCGATAATACCTGACAGCGTGACAAGGGTGTCTAACGTCCCAGGGTCTAGAAGCTCAGAAACGTCAGGTCATTTCCACAAAGTGCTCTGGGCAGAAGAACCAGGTACGAAGAAACTGCATTAAACCATAAGCTTCCTAAGGGCAGACTTGTCTTTTCTGTCCTTTTGATGTCCAGTACCCAACCTGGACTTATGCCCACAGTGTAGAGAAGTGTGTAATGAGCGCCTTGTTGCTCGCATAAACTTTAGCCTGAAAGCTTGGGATAGTAAACAGCACAGTCTGCTGCTTGTTCTAAACATGGACTTACTAGCCTACTGCTTATTGGTGCGAAGTGTATTTCAATTTTTCCTAAAGATTTTTCTGATGCCCTTTTTAACTTGTTATACAATTAGATTATTATTTGTTCAGTTGTTTCAGTTGTAAGTGACTCCTTATAACTCCATTTGGGGTTTTCTTGGCAAAGATCCTGGAGTGGTTTGCCATTTCCTTCTCCAGCTCATTTCACAGATGAGGAAACTGAGGCAAATAGGTTCAGTGACTTATGCAGGGTCACACAGCTAGTGAGTATCTGAGGCTGGATTTGAACTCAGGCTTTCTTTACTCCAGCCTGGTGCTCAAGTTAAAAAAAAAAAAAGTGCCATTTTGGAGGATTCTTTCCAAACTGTCTCTGAATTTTATCTAAACTTACCCTATTTCCCAGAGTGCTTTTATATTCATTTGAAAAATGAAAGATAAACTCTACTACATTTCCAAATTGGTCCTTGCAGGTTATCCTTTTCCCCTATTCTACAGGTATTACTTTCACAAGAAATTGTGGATATAGGCCTCATTGATTTAGGCTTTTTTTACATCTGAGACTCTCTATAGGACTCCTTTATCTGCCTTACATTTATTATGGTATATTTTTGGCTGCTGAGAGCTATACAAAGGGACATTTTGTGAAAAACTTTTATAGCTTTCCTTGGTGGCAAGAATGTTTAGGGTACATTTTTTTTTACTTTTCTAACTCATCCTTAGTAATCCTAATAATTGTGTATTCTGTCAGTGATATCAAGTCTCCTTTAACCCATTTGTGCTTCTAATGTATAATTTCTTAATGTTTTCCATATGCTAATCAAATGTGTACATATGAAATGACACTGGAAGTGTCACTGATTCGTTCTGTGCATCCCATCACATTAGAAGCCTGACTCTTTTGCTCTAACAGTTTTTAGGTCAACAGATTTCTGAAGAACTTATACCTGATTTAAGCCAAATAACTGAACGCTCAGATCCTACGGAGCTCGGCAGGCTCCTACAGCTTATTTTAGGCTGTGCAGTCAACTGTGAAAAGAAACAAGGTATGTTTGGGACGGGGGCTTTTTGTTCCTGGATATGACATTGGCAGGTTACTTCTGGAAAGAAAAGCAGCAATGTCAAGTGACAAGAATTATTTCTAAGCTTGCTCAGATACTTTGCACATAGCTGTCATTCAGATTCTTGCTGGTTGTGTAGGTGTATTTGTGTGCAGGTAAGTATATGTGGCCTTAGGCCCCCCAGTTCTTTGAAATAAGACTCTGGGGATTTTGGTGCCCTTTTCTGGTTGTGGCTGCAGAGACTAGAGATCAGGGCTATTCTTCACCTCATTTTGTGAAGAAGGACATCAAGTGTGATTCTCCCCAGAAATACGGACTTGAGGGGTGCTATCTGTGGCATACAATCCTTCCAAGTGATTCATTCTACTTGATCCAGGGGAAATGAAAAGACTGATTGAACTGACTCTGTAGGGCACTGAAGGCTCTGCTCTTCTGTATTCAATTATGTTAATAAAGTCTCTCCCTTCCTGAGGACAAGCCAGGAAGCAGGATTAAAAAGCAGTTCCTTTAAAGCACATCTGAGGGCTTTCGTCTGAGCCTGCCAGGGGCTATGGCAGCCCAAAACAAGGGGGAGATGTTGCTGTCTTCTGGCTTGTCTTCTCTCACCTAGTTGAAGTCCTGACCTCCTGACCATCACCTTCTACTCTAGATACTTCTCCTTGTCTCCCTTCTCATGACCCCACACTTGCCTCCCTCCTCCATCTCAGTCTCTTGTTGGCTCCTCCTCTTTACCCTTTAAAAGATACGGATCCTTTCAAGGTTCTGTTCTGTCCTCTGCTTTCATTCACTTCCCTGACTTCAACTCTGAACTCCTCGTAAACGAATTTCAAATCCATGTATCTCCAGCCCTCCCTTTCCCTAGCTCCAGACTCATTTGTCCATGTACACATAGGACCAGACCATGGGAGCGTTAAGCTGACATCTCGGCTTAGCCTGGCCAAAGCAGAGCTACTGCTTCTGTTTCTCCTTCTGACTTAGCCAGTTGTGTTAATGGCATGGGTACTCACTGATTCTCTATTGCATAAAATCTCAATGTTGTGGATAACCTGTATCACATTGCTTGCCTTCTCAAGTTGGGGAGTGGAGGATGGAGAGAATTTAGAACTCAGAATTAAAAAAAAACAAAGAATGTTGAAGGACCTATATGTACCAAAAGAATATTTATGGCAGCCCTTTTCTGGTGCAAAGAATTCAAAATTGAGGAAATGCCCATCATTTGGGGAATGGCTGAACAAATTGTGGGAGGAGACTATGATGAAACACTACTGTGCTATAAGAGATGATGAGCTAGTTGCTCTCAGGAAAATCTGGAGAGACTTACATGTACTGTATATAAAGTAACAGCAATATTGTAAGATGATCAGCTGGGAATGACGTGGCTATTCTCAGCAATACAATGATCCAAGACAACTCTGAAGGACTTATGAAAAATAAGATTCATCTTCTGAGAACAAACTGATGGTGACTAAATACAGATTGAAGCATAAAAAAATTTAAAACTTGTTTCTACATGTAATTGAAATATATATATACATACATATATATATATATATATACGCACATACACAGACATGCATACATACATATATACATCTATAAAATAAAATCTCCATGAGCTTTGAGTCTTCTCTCTCCCTCCCATCCCAGGTAGCAGATTTGCAGGTGGCTTCTTGCTCCCACACCTGGAATCATTGTCACATCCTGCCTAGTCCGTTACTGCTTGGCCGTCCTTTGCTATGCATACCAAGACTCTCTTGCTTCTCTCCTCCCAAACCTCACTGATTTCCCACTGCAGGCTGAACAAAGTTCTCAAGCTCTTCCTCAGCCTGGCCCTTCTCCCTTCCTAGCCTTACGTGGATGCATGTGCCTCATGTCTAGCCACCTGGACTGCTTGCCCTCTTGTGTGCTCGTCGGTGGTCCTGTCCCTTTGCTTCTGCTGTCCCCCCTCTGTGGTCTTTGTTTGTGGAGATGCTGCTGGGCCCTGAGAGCCCCTCTTGAACCCTTCATGAGTGGGGGGCTCTGGCTTCTCGCAGCTCTACTACAGTTTTCCTGCAGGCTAATCAGCCTTGAGAGGCTGGACTTAGACGGTCTCTCATGAAGGGCCATCTGCTTCACAAGCCCTTTGCCCCTTTTCCATCTTAGACCTTGGATCTGCCACCTCTTGTACATTATCTTGTTTGAAGGTGACTGATTATTTGATTGTCTGTGGATCGTGTCCCCCTACTAGACTCTGAGCTCCTTGAGGGTCACTGCCAGGGCTGGTATCAGTGCAGCATCCCCCCCATAGCTGCTTACTCTTTGTTGCTCCTTCCGTTGTGGACAGTTCTTGATGCATGTTGGGCAAAGGCAAGTGTTTCTCAAATAATTTGATGTGCTTTGTATCCTAGAACACATTCAGAAAATTATGACCCTTGAAGAATCTGTTCAGCATGTTGTGATGACGGCAATTCAGGAGGTAAGCCATGGTCTGGTTATGACCAGAAATGGAGGGTAGGGGTGCCAAGGAGCAATACTTGTATTTAGGAAAAGGGAGAAGAATGAGGTTTATATTGTTATCTACTGAGGCATAGGTCTGAGTTTTATTTAGCCCTATGTTTCTGTAATCTCTAATGGAGAAGACAAGTATTTTGTGTGTATAGACATAGATTGCACATATACATTTTATACACACACACACACACACACACACACACACACACACACTCATCTTCTCAAGAGAATGGATTGTTTCATTCTTTGTGTTTGTATCCCCAGCATTTTGCATAGTGCCTAGCACTTAGTAGGCATTTCACAAATAAATGCTTGTTGGTGGATGAATAGAGACAGTACCCGACTGGCCAGGACTCTGAGGTCCTGCATGGACACCTTCAGCAGCTCCCTCCACTCAGGAGTGGTGGCTCTTGAGGCATGAGCTCAGGATCACTTAGATGCCTTGCAGAGAAGGAAGGGGATGGGTCTTGTTCCAATGGATGTAGCCTGATGGATGGCCCAGTCATGTCGACAGCTTGGTTTCTGACCTGGACTGTTCTGAGCTTAGAAGTTCTCAAAGAAAGAGAGGCCTCTGGGACCAAGACAGGTGGGGCCTGGGAAGACAAACCAAGAACAAAACGCTGGTTGTTTTCTGGATGAATAGGTTTGGGGGTTTACAGAGGGGCTTAGCTTTGGAGTTAGATGCTATTTGGGGAATCACTGGACACTCGACCTTTGCCTGGCACATTGTAAGTACTTTAGCACATGCTTTTGCATTCATTTATCATCTCGATAGAGTTTTGTGCAGTTTTAGTTTGTCTCCAGAGCACTACATGGTTCAGTCTTTGTCATGGACATGTGCTTGACATATACATGCACACATCTACCTGCACATCTACATTAAAGACCGTTTTATAGAATCTCTTTTTGGTCAGTTTGGTATAAATCCTAATTTGAAAATAGCATTCCAAATGAACAGTTCCTTTTAATTAGTCACTTATTACATTGTATTTTTGAAATGTTTAATGCTGGGGTCTAATTTTATTGGTATTACTTAACAAGCATATTCTGTTCTATGAATAATATTCTAAAACCAGACTTGTGATTTTGAGTTAAAAATTATAATTTTTACCAAAATATGGAGTATCCTGTCTTCAGTAAAGGGATTTTTGCTATACTTTTACTTGATTCCATTGGTCAGTGTTTCTCTTTCCCTCACCTGAACAGATCACAAATATACACCTTAGCATAGATGTTTCCATGCCCTTTTCATGGCCAACAATACTTGTGGCCTGCATGCCATTTGTGGCATTTGTGGGGCCGAGCCTCTGACCTAACTAAGACTGGTCCTTGGCCTAGAAATACAGAGCCCTTGCCCAGTGCCCTGGCCAGCACCGCTGGCATAGCCTCGTCTTTGGAACCCAGGATCACTTTTGGGGTATGATGAGGCCTGTTCTATGCTTACTGCGTTCTGCCCAGCACAGACTCTCACACCTCTTCTACATGGCTGTCAGTCATTTCAGGACACCCCGAAGCTGTGATAGTAAAGTTATTGTTAGGACAATTAAGCTCCTGAGTGACGCGCATGCTGAGAGTCATTCGAATTCAGACTGATGCCGCCAATTCTAAATTATTAAATGTGTGTTGCCACTTATCTTTTATATTGTATTTGATTAATTTTGACACTTCTCTTTTATAGTTAATGAGTAAAGAAATAGTGAGCTGTGCTTCAAGTGATGCTGGAGAGCTAGAACATCAGGTAATGAATGCCTTAGAAGGTTCCCCATACCGCCCTCTAATGGGTGGTACCTGGCACAGAGTAGGCGCTTGATGGACATCTTCCCCCGCGTCCCCTCCCAGCATTAGCAAAGCTCCTACTCTGTGCCCAGCACTGTTTCGAAGAGCTTGATATGTGCCTGGGGTCATGCTTTCCCTCGGAAGGTGGTTGGGCCGCTTTGATAGAATCAGCTCCAGGCGATGTCAGAGGCAGTTTGTTGTCCCGGCGACGGTTATGAAGTGGCAGGTTAAGGGTTCTGACATCAGATGTCTAAGGAGCTGCTAGCTGAGATGAAGCCTCCTATAAAAATCCTCATGCCTTCTTTTCACTGCCTGGTAACCAGGAATGCAAGTAGAAAATTTAATCCTTTCCTAGGTGACATGTATCCAGGCTGCGTGAGGTCATGTGGGAGCAGGGTGAGGTGGGGAGCAGAGGGCGGCTCCACAGGCTTCCCTCCTTCCCAAGCCTTTTGGGGTCTTCTCCCCATGGAAGGTGGTCAGTGCATTGGGCTGTTGGCAAGCCTGATTCTAGGCTTATTGATCTTCTTATTGACAAGTGAGATCATTGGCCAAAATGCCTTTGGTTGGGCTGAAAGAGCTAAGTATAGTATTCACTTTTTTTCTGCTTTGCTCCTAAATCCTCAAGTTTCAAGCAACCTAAAGGACAGATGTATTCTTCTCAGTTTGCCTAATTCAATAACAGGCCTCTATTGTGGTTGTACTGCCTGACCCTCAGCTGCCATGCAGTCACAGGAGAGCCCACTTCTCCTCCTCTGCTTGATACCCTTCCCCAGACTCATCATCTCACTTTACTGTCCACCTCCCTTCCCTTCTCCAGCAACTGACCCTGGCCCTGGCAACCTGTGTTCCCCTACCCAAGGGATTTTGTAGTGTCTATCATGTCATAAAGTTGTCTCAAAGGCATTTGAATTTGAATTCTTCTTGATTTTTATAGTACTCTGTGTGTGTGTGTGTGTGTGTGTGTGTTAGTGAGGTTGGATTACAAAACCAGACAATAATTCATCATAAGGGGGCAGCTAGGTGGCGCAGTGGATAAAGCACCAGCCCTGGATTCAGGAGGACCTGAGTTCAAATCCGACCTCAGACACTTGACACTTACTAGCTGTGTGACCCTGAGCAAGTCACTTAACCCTCATTGCCCTGCACACACACAAAAAACCCAAAAAAAAAAACAAAAACAAAAAAACAGAAATTAAGACATTCAACATGATTCCTTAAATCAGGGATCACTGTGTTGTGATGTCTTCTTAGAAGTCAACAAAATCATTGTGTTCACTGTTGGTTTTTAGTCAGAGTATTGTTTGGTGCCTAATTGTTTATAGTTCCTGTGGAAATTTATTTATTTATAAATAATGAGGCTCTTTAAGCATTGTTTTCATTAGGCACTGAATTGCCTCTTTGTGGATGGATCTACTGACAATTTAATCAGTAGATAACATATTTTAAATTATTTCCAAGCCTTGTATGTGTGTTTACATAGAGAGGTTCATCTACCTGTCACATTGTTTATGTACATGTGTGTGCACGCGTGTGCTTGCACATGCACACCAGACAAAAATATTTTTCAATTTAAAAAGTATAAATTTAATTTTATGCCCCTTTTTGTAGCTTAAAAGAGCCTTAGAAGAACTTCAGGATGCATTAGCAGAAAAAGAGGAACTAAAGCAAAGATGCCAAGAACTAGACATGCAGGTAAGTGGGGAGGGCCTGGGTGGGACCTGGGCAGAGTAGGTGCAGCTTTCGCCTGGGGGGAGGGGGTGTTCTTTGTGTGAGTCACCCCTGGACACTTCCACCTGCTGTCCTTTGAGCCACACATTTTAGCTGCCCACCCTTGTCCCTATTCCACAATGTGTAGAGGCTAAGATTTTTTTTCTATTTAACTGAATAGGTAGTCTTAAACCTAAATAATCTCTATGATAGAGTATAGGACCTGGAGTCAGAAATATGTCAATTCAAATCCAACTTAATATCTGCCTCAGTTTCCTTATCTGTAAAAGGGGTCTAAGGATGGCACCTACCTCCCAGGGTGTTTGTAAGGATGAAATGAGATCATATCTGTAAAGTCTTTGCAGCTTTTTGAGCACTATATAAATGCTAGCTACTCCTGTGGGTGTTTTTAATATTTTAAAGCCACATATGAAGAGTTAAAAGTATATTCGTAATTCAAAAAACAGGTTAGAGATATCGTTCATTTCAAGCGATGAGCTAATTATTTTCTCTTTGTCAGCGAATCCTTAGAGTACCAGCCATAGACGGAAGAAGTTGGCATGAGGGTAGTAGTGAGATAGCGTTTGCCTGTTCATCCCTAATGAGGCGCAGCTTTGAACAAAGTCTTAATCATTAGAAATGCATTTGTTCTCTTTTGGAGGCGGGGAGACTCTTGCATCGCCACTTCATATGTACTCATGCAGAGTCTGAGACAGCTGGGGGTCTTTGTTCTCCAGGTGACCGCTCTTCAAGACGAGAAGAACACCCTGGTGTCTGAGAACGAGATGATGAACGAGAGGCTGGACCAATTGGATGGCTCTTTGGAAGACCCAAACACCGTGGTGGCAAAGAAGTACTTTCATGCCCAGTTACAACTAGAGCAGCTCCAAGAAGAGAACTTCCGGTAGGAGCTCATCCGAGGCTTCGCTAGGACGCTTGTCTGTCCTGCTCTGTGTCGTCGGTCCCATCATCAAGGCCATCGTGTGGTGGGGGGACACCGGCATGGCCAGCCCCTCCCTTACAGGATCGGGCTTGGACCACGCGGCCTCCTGGGTAGCTCGCAGCTCTGTTGTTGTGCTTCTGCTGCTGGGTGTCGGCCCTGGGCACACGCACTGCACGCCCCCAGTGAGGCTCTGATTGCCTTTGCAGGCTGGAGGCGGCCAAGGACGATTACCGACTTCACTGTGAGGAGCTCGAGAAGCAGCTGATTGAGTTTCAGCATCGGAACGATGAGCTGACGAGTCTGGCCGAGGAGACGCGAGCCCTGAAGGACGAGATCGACGTTCTCAGGTGGCCAAGAGCTCCAGGGTTCTGTGATCTGGGGGGAGGAGGGGCCAAGGCAGGAGCCAGGGACCCCCGCCCTCCTCCCTGCGGGGAGCCCCAGCCGAGCGCCGGCCAGAGCTCTGCCACTTCTGTCTCACCTCAGGCATCAGAGGCCGCCCCCCCCCCCCCCAGAAGATTGTGTGTCAGGAAGGCCTGAAAACCCGTCCACTAGAACCCTGGCGTTGTTTCGTCTGCCTTTGGAAAGGAGGGAATTGCCTTTTCTTTTCCCCATCCCAAGCGCTGGGGCCTGTGCCACCCCACAGAGTTGGCCTCGTGGGTCTCCCGACGCTGTGGGGCGTGGCCAGGCTCTGGCTCAGGTTGTCCGCAGGAGGCAGGACTGGGGGGACGGTGGCGCAAGGCTGAGGCTTGACTACCCACCTGAGCTGCAGCACCCCTTCCCCCGACCTGCGCGGGGCAGGACAGGGCTGCAGGGCTCCTGGCAGAGCCCCTTCCTTCAAGTTCATCACTGTGTGAGAAGCAGTTTTGAAGGTGGATTGGTGTGTATTTGCCTTGGTAGTGAGCACGCTGTGGCCTTATTGGAACTTCCTTGGGTCTCTTGGCAGAGCTGAGGGGCGAGAAGGGAAGAGGGCTGCAATGGGGCGAGCCCCTCAAATAAGTTTGCTCCTTATTCCTGTAAGTAGGCGGGCTTAGTCTCCTGACATGAAGAGGCGAAATTGATCTGCGAGCTCTAGAGGGGCTTTTAATTCATTTCCTTGTCTCGGGGATCATTTATTAGAAAAGATTTGGCTAAGAACGAGATAGAGTCGGGCGTTTAGGGGAAAACTGCTATAGCATAAAGAGCTACAGATGAAGATTTTCAGAACTCTGGCCGATACCCAGTATTATCAACTGCCTCACTAATCGGGACCTCAGTATTGCTCCCACCTCTGTAAAGTTTGTGTGAAGTTGGGGGCTGCTCCTAGCCATTGGCTAGGTGAAAACAGTCTGTTGTGGGACTTTTGTTGGCCTGCTCCAATTTCTTACTTTTTTATTGTAGGACTACCTCTGATAAAGCAAGTAAACTGGAATCCACAGTCGAAGTCTATCGTCAAAAGCTACAAGATCTGAATGACCTAAGGAGGCAGGTGAAGTCGCTGCAGGACACCAACATGATGTACATGCATAACACGGTCAGCTTGGAGGAGGAGCTCAAGAAGGCCAATGCTGCCCGCACCCAACTGGAAATGTACAAGAGGCAGGTGAGGGACGCTTCTGGCTCCACCTCCTGTGTGGCAGGAGAGCCATTGGGGAGCACAGCATCAGTGGCATGCGGGGTGAGCAGTTGCGTCATGTGTTGAACAGTGATTTTTGTCAATGACTGAGTGTCAGTCTTGGGCATCCCCCTTCCTTTCTGTAGTCATATTTTGGGCATTCGACTTTTTGGGCGTGTTCTTCTGCTGACTGCTGGTCAGACACTTAGGGAGAGTAGACAAGATCTTAGCCCAGAAGGCCAATGCTTTGACCTTAGTATGACTTGATGGCTACCTCTCAGTGTCTAGGATCTCTTTTGGCCCGAGGCCCTTTTATATATCCTTCCTCTTTGCTATGTGTAATTGCTGCTCTGCTTCAGATCATTATTTTTCTGGGCATAGCCTCACCTCTCAGACTCAAGGCATCACTGGTCAGCTGAGGGAGCCTCTTTGTGCCCACCACACATGTTCATCTCTGGCCCTCTTGGTTGCTTGTGATTTCTATGCTTGGTTGGCTGTTCAAAAGTCCAGAAATTATTCCAGCTGGAGAACATTTCAGGCCAAGCCCTAGTCTGTGACTGTAATCTGATTGGACTGTCTTCTGGATTTGTCATCGTCCCTTATAAGTGCCTGGATTCTCTCCTTTTGCCTCAATGAAAGGTCAATGTGTTATATCTTAAACCTTATTTTGTTGTTGTTTTTTTAAATGACAGGTTCAGGAACTTCATCTTAAACTCTCTGCTGAATCCAAAAGAGCTGACACGTTAGCCTTTGAGATGAAACGCCTGGAAGAGAAGCATGAAGCTTTACTTAAGGAAAAAGATGTGAGCATTTTTCATTTGTTAACTGCATCTGAAATCTGAGGAAGACATCATAGGAATGTAAAACAGGATTGAGGAAACTGGGCTTCTTTGTCATTTCTTAGAAAACAACCATTCTGTACATGAATGTTAATCGTGAATACTGTCTATCCCCCAAAATAGAAGCCGAAAAGGTCTAAATGGGAGGTGTCGTGAATCGCTAATAATGATTGGCCAGAGAGACAGTTTTGGACATTCTCCGATTTGATCATCACAAGATGATAGAAGCTAGTGATTGTTTCATGCAATTATATTGATGTTTTCCTCAAAAGTAAGCCAGGGATCCCAGAGCCAAGAATGCATCTAGAGTGTAGATAGTTCATAGCACTGCTTCTCTGTGTGCGTGTGTGCGTGTGCATGTGCGTATGTGTGTGTTGGTTTTTCCTTGTAAGTCCACAATTTTAAATTATTCTATAAAGACTCATCTGTATAACCACTGCCACCTCCAGCCCAGAAATGTCTCCGTTGACATTTCCTTCTTTCTGTACTCTTTCCTGAGCCCCAAACCCCTCTCCCACTTTTGCATGGGAAGTCTTTTTGGCCATGAAATTATTTCCTATGTCCCCTCAAATGCTGACACAACTTAGGGCTCAGAGTCAAGACTTAAAGGCCTGGGCTGAACTCTTGGTGTGCGCCACAATCTGGGCTGAGGGAGGAATGAATATTTGTTTGAAGTTCCAAAAATCCTGGCTAGAGAGGACATGAAGAGCCCCTGGCCTTCCTGCTCTGTGGGTATTGGCTAAAAGAACTGGGGACATGTAGCCCAGAGGAGGGAAGACTTGGACCCGGTAGCTGTTGTCATGTGGGGTTTCCATGTTGAAGAGGGTTCACTCCCATTCTGTGCAGTCCCAGAGATCGTGGCAAAGGCAGAAAGTGCCGCCTCAGGAGGCTCAGGGGCCGAGGCTGGAGTGACTGGTGCTTGTCTGGCAGGCTCAGAGGACGCTGGGGCCAGGTCGCCCCCGAGGGCCCCTCAGCTCCGGGATTCTTGGCATTTTGAGGATGGGCCAAATGGTCCTGTGTTCCTAGTGGTAGAAAGTCTGAGGTGGGTAGCGGGAGTATTATCTCCATTTTATAGAAAAGGGAACTGAGGCATTGTGGAGGGCACTGCAGAGATGCCGGCGACAGGGGAACAGTAGCCCTGAACAAGATGGTAAACCCTCACGTTCCCCCTTGTTTTCAGAGGCTGATCATCCAGCGTGATGCTCTGAAAGAGACCAATGAGGAGCTGCGGTGTTCCCAAGTGCAGCAGGATCACCTCAGTCAGGCAGGTCAGTGTGCCCGAGCCACTGCCGCAGCGGGGTTGGCGAGAAGCAGCGTTTGACTGAACGCTTCCCCAGGGAGGGTTTGCTTTTCACAGGCTCTGTCTTTCTTTGCAGGTACCTCTGTCTCAACAAGTTATGAGAACCTTGCTGCTGAAATTATGCCAGTAGAATATAGGTAAGAAAGGAACAGTGAAATTTTCATATCTGTTAATTGTCATCATCTTTTAAAAAATCATTTCTTGGTCGTAACTAGAATCATGGAACTAGGAAAGACCAGCAGACCACCTGGTTTGCATAAACTTTCCAAAATGTTGCTTGTAATTTAAAAGTTGATGAGATACAGCCACTCCCTAGCTCACCCAATAGGCATATTCCAATTTTTAACATCAAAACACATTTTCTCTGAGTCCTTTTTATTTCCTTTTGTTCAGTTATGTGCAGCAAAGATCTTACTTTGCACCAGCCCATTTAGGGAGCATTAAAACTATTAATCATCAGGTATCCAGATGAGATTGTGGGGACCACTTTCTGCTCCTGAATGATCACTCTCTCCCCTTTCAGTGTAGACCCATCCCCCAGGCCAGGTTTGTGTTCTCATGACATTGGTTAAGATACCAGCCCCTGTTTTCCGTGCTCGGTGCTTGGGTCATGGGAGCCAGGACCAAAAGGCTTCTCAGATTCTAGAGGGATGACATCTGCTGTTTCCTATTACTTTACGTGTCTTTTCATGGGTCAAATTAATGTTTTCAGGTGTGGTTTGCTCTTCAGAAATCTGTATCAGTTGCTCTTCAGAATTTTGTGTTCTTTTGAAAATAGATTATTTTTCACCTTCATTTTATAAGGCCTTATATCGAGAGGATAAAATCATTCAAATTCCCTTTTTCATTTGTACAGAGAACTTTAGATGCGATACTAAGATGTGATGATATGCTCTTTTAAATCTCAGTATAGCGTGTCACATATCATAGTTCAGGAGGACCGAGTGGATTTTCCGGGGGGCTGTTTGTTAGGTGTCAGAATTCTGCCTGTAAACATTTTCAGGCAGTAGGGTCTCACCACTTTTGTCAGGCCATTTAATAACATTTGCATAGATAGAACTGAATTTTTAAAAACGTCTTTAAATATTAAGAACCAAAGGAGAAACTTGTAAGCCAAACTCTTGCTTTTCCCAAAACAGAGAAGTGTTTATTCGCCTTCAGCATGAAAATAAGATGCTTCGATTACAGCAGGAAGGTTCTGAAAATGAACGGATTGCGGAGCTCCAAGAACAGCTGGAGCAGAAACACCGGAAGACCAGTGAGATGGAGACGGAGCAAAGGTCACTGGGCCCTTGGGCGTTGGTTTCCCTGGCATGCTTCCTTCACCCCTTCCCTTTCTGAGCTGGGGCCCAGACCCCAGGGCACCAAAGGGGAACAGAGCATTGGGTTTCCTGGAGCAAGATTCCAGACTGCTTATTTCTCAGGGACAGCAGACGCACCGATGCTGGATTCAGGGCAGGAAAAGTGTGGGCTTGGCCACAAATGCTCGTTATCTGTCCAGCATCATGGGGAGAGAGATAGAGGGCATCAGAAGCCACACAGGAAGCCCTGAGTTCGGGTTCTGCCACTGACAGACTGACTGTGTCAGTCACTGTCAGGTCACTGCCCTCTCAGGAGTGCCCGCCAACTCCAGGAGCCCACTGTAGACCGGCCCTGATCTGCCTTGGTCCGAGGGTATTTCCTCTTCAGGAATAGCTCACGTGGCCAATGAAATCTTTGTACTGGCCTTAAAAAAATTCCCATGACTTAGTCACAGTGCCTGGCACAGGGAAGCACATAGTCACTGTTTTGTTACTCCTTTTTATAAATTGGTGCTGATGAGCACTTAGGCAACTGGCTTCAGCTCCAAAGGAGTCTGAGGGATCTATTGCTGGATTGTTATCCAGCTTGCTCCCTGACTTGGGAATCGTCCGAGGGAATATCCACGTGTCTGGCCAAACCTCTAACCTTAGGATTCATCAGCACCGTCAGCTGGACTGAGGTTACCATCATTGGCCACATCTGGATCATCCCTTGTGGCTCACATCTGTCCTCTCACTGTTAGCTATTTTCCCTCCTCTCCTTCCCTCCTGCCTTCCCACCTTTCTGCCTCCTTCCCTTCTGCTCTCCCTCCTTTCTCTCCCTCCCCTTGCCCCCTCTCCTTCCCCCACATCCCCCTTTTCATCCAGACAGATCAGTCTTGTACTTGGTGTCCCTCCCTCCAGGCCCCCTTTCCCATCAGACCCCCAGAGAAAGCTTGCTCACGCCCTGCTTTGGCAGGGTCCCTTCCTCTGGTCAGCATCCTTCAGTGACTCCTGGGTGACCTTCATGGCACTTTGCGGCCTGGTGCCCGTCTGTCTTTACAGACTGACTCTGTGCCACTTGTCACACATGCCAGTCACACCAAGCCCCAACTCAGCAGTCAGTGCATCTGTGTAGACCATCCTTCATGCGCAGGACACACTGTCCGTCTTTGCTTGTTGAGATCTTTGCTGCCCTCCAGGATCATCCCAGGCGCTACTGCTTCCAGGAGGTTTTCCCTGACTTCCGTGAATCCCCGCGCTCCCCCAAGCCCAAAGTCCTCTCTCCCCCCTCACAGGGTCCCTCGTGAACATGAACAGTCTTACGTATAGTAGACGCTACATGCATACTTAATGGGGAAATGGAATGGGTGAATGAAAAAGCATCGATTCAGTGATTACTGTGTGCCAAGCTTTGGATGCAAATAGAAAAGTGGAACCAGTCTCTGCCATCACTGAACTTATGCTCTAAAGTGGGGAGACGAACCCGCAGAGAGGCATCTGGCTGCAGGTGGAGAGGCCTGCCAGCCCAGAGGTTTCCCCAGGGCAGGGGGTGGTAGGAGGTAGGGGTGGATGACAAGACCCGGGAACCCTGAGAAATAAGGAGGGGGTGTTTCACCTCCAGCAGGCTTTGTGATCCTGGGCCGTAGAGAACTCATGGGGCAGGCAGGCAGAAGGCTTGAGTTTGAATTCTAGTCCAGTCATTTGTTAGCTGCCTAACCAGGAGCTTCAGTTTCCCATCTAGAAAATGGGTCAGAATCTCCTTGAAGAAAGTGTGTTCGAGGTCATTGTGTGCAATAGAAATGTTTGCTTATTGAACTTTAATTTGGGGCTAAAGCTTGGTATGCGGCCCCAACATGGAAGTCTTTCCTGATCTAAAATGGTTTCAGTGGCCCAACCCCCTTGCCCCCGTCCCCTGCCCTGCCCAACACAGGGCACCTCATCTCAGACTGGAGCCAGGGTCTGCTGCTTCTCTGCCCCATGTCCCCTCCATTGTGCTGGGACAGGTGAGTGACAGTGGTGTCTTTTTCTCCTAGGCTTAGCAAAGACTATATCAGAGGTTTGCAGCAGCAGATAGAAGACCTTCAGAAGACTCTCCAGGAACAAGGGCCCAAGCCTGAAGGGGAAAGTGTAAGTAACCTGAAAGACAAGGAGTCCAGCGTGCTATGAGCCACATCTGGTGGGGGCCGGGGAAGAGGGGGGGCCTCTCCTGCTTTCACACCCTAAATAATCTGTCTTAGAAATACCGTATATATCTGCATACCAGATGCAGCAGTTTTGTAGACTCGGAGCCTATCCACTGACCATATGTAGGATAAGCGAATTCCTCCTCGGGCTGATCCTCTGGCTGCAAGTTGGGTCAGGCTGGTGCTAGGATGATAGCTGGAGGTGGGGCCTGCCACGCCTGAGGTTTCTGCTCTTCTGGAACTCTCACGGGGCTGCTGGGCTAATGGGTAGGGAGAGTAGAGGCAAACCCAGGGCCAAAGGACAGGGAAGAGGGATCTTCATTAGGAGAACATCTCCACGAGGTTCCCCTGGACAGCCCTTGCATACGTTCTCAGAGCTCTCTGTCTTCCTTCCCTTAATGTGGCTTTCCTTGCCAACCGCTGACATTGATCATTTGAATCTTCTGAGATTGTCTTCACAACAGCCCCGTGATGAGACTGGGCTGGGCACTAGGACCCCCATGTCACAGAGCAGTGTCCAGGCTGGGCTTTGGGCTGAGGCCTGCCCCTTCCCCAAGGATTTTTGCTCTACAGGACCCTACCTACTAACTGACCTCAGTGTCCAGGGCCTTCAAGGCCCGATTTCACTAAGCTTTGAGCTCACTAAGCTTTGTCTCCACTTTGGTCTCCTTGGCTCTCTGGGGAAAGAGGAAAAGCCAGACGTGAGGGAGGGATTGACTCAACCTGTAGAAAAGAAAGATAACGTGTGTGTGTGCGTGTGTGTGTGTGTGTGTGTGTGTGTGTGTGTGTGTGTGTGTGTGTGTGTGTCAGTGCTTCTGTGTGAGAGATGACCATCAGGGGCTAATTCTTAAGTTAGCATATTGGGGTTCATGGGTGAGGGGAGGAAATTTAGTGGGCAGAGTAAGGGAGCAGTAACCCCGAAAGGGAGGTGAGTTTCCTTTCTATCTTGTGTGCGCTATGTATGATTTTCTTTTTTTTCCCCTGGGGGCTTGGAAAATAGAGAACGTCTCATACGTGGCGGCATCTCATATGTGCATATATACGGTATTGTAACCTCTCTAATACAAATATTTGTTATTAAGCCGTATCTTTTGGGGTGAAGTCTCTTTCAAAGACTTCAGTAGCTCTCTGCCCTTTATTTTTAACTCCCGTGGTCATCAGTGGTGTTTCTGGCTATAAAGTGAAGGGCCCAACTAATGGAAGTGCCTTCCATTCCTGCCAAGGGGGGCAGTTAGAGCTTACGTTGGTATTTGGCTTTTTCCAAAGCCCTATGGAATGTTTCATGAGGCTGTTGAATTAAAGCCTTTAAAAATGCCTTTGTACATACTAATTATAATAGATGGAATCATTTCAGTCTAATTTAAAGATTGCAAATCAAATTTTTAAAGCAATTCAGTAACAGCACATTTTGTAGTAATTGTCAGATATGTAGCTTGTTGAGTTCATAGTATGCCTTTTCATACAGCATCAGACTTTCATGAGTGATAATCATTTTTATCATGGATTTTCTCTTTAGCTTTCTTTCTTTTCTTCTTCCTTCCTCATCTCTGTCCCTCATTTCCTCTTTTCTGAGGTACTTTTAAGTAAGAAATTGATACCTCCCAAAAGTTCATTTTGTGACTTGAGCCACAAGTATTGGGCATAAAGACTAGTCCTTATAAATTTATATATGTGTGTGTGTGCATGTGTGTATGTGTGTAGTATACATATATATACACATATATACATACATATGTGTGTGTGTATATATATTCGTTAAATGGCAGCATGCACCATAAGTAGAGAATTGTGGTTTGTGGTTGGTGTCTGTATCAAGGGCGATCATCTAACAGTCATTTGTGTTTTATCTTGTAGTCCAGCAAATTAAAGCAGCAGCTGGAAGCTCATATGTAAGTCGGACTTATCAGTTGTGCATTTCCTATATCCAAAGAAGAAGGTTAAATGCTGGGAAAGTTTCTGTCTTTTTGACTCTGTTAAGACTGACTCTGACCTTAAATTCCCTCTTGCATCATGAAAAGAAACAAACACTTCCACAAAACCATCAAGGTGCCGAAAGAACACCGCGGGTCCTTTTATCCACAAATATGCTGACCCTCCTACCAAGTTTTCCCAATATGCAATTATAAAAATACCACGTTTTAATGACATTTTAGAAATTACAGATATTGTTTCACAAGGCAGCCGATTTCTTTTGTGGGCTTTTTAAAGTCTTCTCTTCCTATGGCCAGATTTCTGCAAGAGGCATTAATTTGGAACTAGTTTGCATTTGGGCAGGTCTGCTCTGCCAGCCATTCTCAAATAGGCTCACAGGCTGAAGCAGCAGGTCTGATTAGCATCTGCAGAGCCGGGAACTTGACATGAAACAATAAAATGAACCATTGTCCCTGCCCTTTGGGGCCTTGCAGCTCTCAGGAAAGAGAGAGCATGCATCATAACCTATGTGCTGGCAGAGCTCTTAGTCGACACTTATTAAATATCCCTCTTTACACAGCACAGCCCAAAACATCAGGTATTGGTGGAAGGTAAGGGGAGAGGGGTCCACAAAACCCCAGAACTCCAGGAGGGTAGAGTATGACTTAATCCTAATGAATTAGCCAGAGTCCCCTTATTGAATTGAATTCTGTTCAAATGTGAGTGCTTAAAGACCCATAGTAAAATACATCTTTTGAATTCTTTAGGGAAAAGCTTACGGAAGTCCATGAAGAATTACAGAAGAAGCAAGAACTTATTGAAGATCTTCAGCCTGATGTGACTCAAAATGGTAAAGATCCAAGGGCAAAAATACCTGGTACTGGGGGAGGCGGGGGTGGGGCTGTTGGGCTCCTATCTCCTAACCACCCCGCCCCCCCCCAATCCTACACATGAGGGAGTAAGCCCAGACAGGGTGGGCTGGCATGAAGGAGGAAGGCTCTTCCACCCAAGCCCATGTCATTGGTACAAAGTGGTTCTTTTGGTTCAGAACATTTGAGCTGCCCCAGTGGTCTCCCATTTTTCTACTAAATAGTTTAAATTTTCTGTCAGATTTTTTTAAAGTATTGTTGATACCTTTTGTTTTTCACTCAATAATTATTTCCTGTTTTAATAGCTTCCTTGACCCCTGACTTCCCCCCAGAGCATCATAGTATCCACTTTTGTAACAAAAAAAGTGAAGCAAATCATACTCACCGAGAGGCCGTGCCTGCTGTTAGGCCCCATCGGAGCCCACGCTTCCCCACCTAAGGGACTTTCTCTGTTGTTTGTCCCCTGGAAATCATCCAGGCATTGAACAATGTGGCCGAGTTCTCCTCATGGGCTGGACATTGTGTTCACTCTGCCCAGGGTTTTGCTTTCTTTACTTGGCATCATGTCACATGGAGCTCCCCATGTTTTCCCCCGTACTTTTCTAAATTCTCCATTGTCCTAAACTCTCAAAGCAGAATGTTGCATCACATTCATAGACCAGAACTGGTTCTTGCTTCAGGTGGGTCCCTACCGTGGGCAGCCACTGTTCCACATGTTTTTTTTTGGGGGGGGGGGGCAGTGTCTGGTTTCATTTTTTGGTTCTTTTCCTTTTTACTATAATCAGTGTCCATTTCCTGGTTCTCCCTAGTTCTGTATGAGTGCCTCCAAGTCTCTCCATGTATCACTAAATTCTTGATAGACATTGTTTCTTAGGGAATCACAATAGTCCATCTCATCCCTGTACCATAAGCTGTGTGACCATCGCTCAACAACCTGGGCATCTCCTTTACTCCCAGTTCTTGGCTATGATAGAACTGCTATGAACACTTTGATGTGTGTGAGCCTGTCCCTGACAGAGAGATGCCTCTGCCTCAGGGCGAGCAGGTCAGTCCCTGCTAGAATCAGGTCAGTCCACGCACGCCGCCCCGTGCTCTGTCTGTGACCTGGTGTCATTGTCTACACCTCCCTCCCCAGGCTGTGTCCCTGGCTGAGCATCATCATCCACTTGCATTGCCCCCATGCGCTGTCCGTGGTCCTGACTCTCACCCGTCAACCTCAGCCCATCCTTTCTTATCTTGGCCTGTCTCCCAGGGAGGTCAGACCTCACTGTTTGGTCGGCATTTGGCTTATTCTTGAGTTGGAGCAGGCTTTCCTTGAGTTGTTCATCACTTGCGATCCTCCAGAGTTACTTTTTGTGGATCCCTTCTCCATTACAAAAGTGCTTTTCCTTTTATACATCTGTGTTACAGTCAGCATTGATAGGGAACTCAGACACCCTAATCACAGAGACTGGATTTCATGATTTACCCCTTTGTTAGTTGTCTCCCTTATCTGAGCTGCATTGATTTTGTTCATGCAAAAGCTTTTCAGTTCCATGAGATCCAGTGTCCTGTCCTCCTCAGCTCTTGCATTGAGGAGCAAATCACAACAACGTTTCTTCAAAATGACTAGTTACATTTTAAGGGACGTTGGATTAAGGGAAAAGGCCAAAGAAGAAAATTTTTAAAAATTTTCTTATGTTTTTTTCCTGTTAGCCCTAGTCTTTCAGAAAATAAATAAAATGTAAAATATTTTATTTTTTCTATTCAGGTAGGGAATACCATGAATATAAATTTGAAATGTTTATGGTTTTGTTTATTTCTATCAATAGTACAAAAGATAAATGAACTTGAAGCTGCCCTACAGAAGAAAGATGAAGATATGAAAGCAATGGAAGAGAGATATAAAATGTACCTAGAGAAAGCCAGAAATGTAAGTAGATCAATAGCCATCCAATCATCATTGCTTCTGTTCCTTTATTAGAGCCCTAGATTTACAGACTCTATGGGTTTTATTTATTTTTTGGATTAAAAATATATTTTCCCTAATTACGTGTAAAAACAATTTTTAATATTAATTTAAAAAATTGTTTCAAAATCCCTACCTTGTCAAGCCCCACCCCTTGAGAAGACAATTTGATAAAGATCATACAGTCATGCAAAACAGTTCCACGTGAAAGAAAACATAGGTGAAAAATAAAGAAAAAGTATGCTTTAATCTGTTCAGATTCTATCAGTTCTTTCTCGGAAGTGTGGATAGCATTTTTCCATCATAAATCCTTCTCAGTGATCTTGGATTATTGTATTGCTGAGAACAGTTAAGTCACTCACAGTTGATGATCACACAGCATGGCTGTTACTCTGTAAAATGATCTCCTGGTTCTCGTTTCACTTTGCATCAGTTCACGTAAATCTTTCTAGGTTTTTTTTTTTTTTTTTCTGAGAGCATCTTGCTCATCATTTCTTATAGCACAGTGGTACAGTAGTGTTCCACCACAGTCACATGTTCCACAACTTATTCAGACATTCCCTCAATTTCCAGTTCTTTGCCATTACTAAAAGAGCTGCTATAAATATTTTTGTACGTATTTTTGTTTTTTATCTCTTTGGGATACAGACCTAGTAGTGGTATTGCTTGGTCAAAGGTTTTTCATGGTTTTATGGCCTTGGGGTGTGGTTCTAAATTGCTCAATAGGGTGGTTGAATCAGTACCCCACTCTACCAGTAGTGCGTTAGTGTCTCAATCTTCCCACATGACCTGCAGTATTCATCACTTTTCTGTCGTTTTAGCCAATCTAATGGGTGTGAGATGGTACCTTGGAGTTATTTTAATTTGCATTTCTCTAATCAAAGTGACTTAGAGCATTTTTTCATATACCTATAGACAGCTTTGATTTCTTCTTCGGAGAATTGCCTGTTCATATCCTTTGACCATTTATCAATCGAGCAATGGCTCTTCTTTTAATAAATTCGACTCAGTTTTCTATATATTTGAGTAATGAGGTCTTTATCAAGGAACTTGCCGTGAATTTTTCTCACAGTTATAAGTTCTAGGCACTCCTCGTCAGCCTCTTTTCCCCCGTTTATGCTGCTCTCTCTTTCTCCTTTCACTCTGTGTGTTCTCTAAAGTGCTTCGCTTTGGACTTGTACCTCCACCGATTCTCCTTTCTGTCAACCCCTTCTATTATCTCTTTCCCTGCCTACTCTCCTGTAGGATAAGATGGATTTCCACACCCAACTCAGTGTGTATGTTATTCCCTCTTTGGGCTAAATCCAGGGAGAGTAAGGCATATGTGTGACGCCCCCTCCCCAAATCCTCCATCTTCCCCTCCACTATAACAGTTTTTTCATGCCTCTTTTATGTTAGATAATTTACCTCATTCTACCTTTCCCTTTCCCTTTCTCCCAGTGCCTCCCTCTTTCTCATCCCTAGCATTTCTTTATATATTTCATCCTATGTAACTCACAACTGTGACGTCTGTCTCCATATTTTCCTTCTAACTGCCCTAATAATGAGAAAGTTTTTAGGAGATACAAGTATCATTTTCCCATGTAGGAATGTAAACAGTTTAATCTTTTTGAATCCCTTATGATTTCTCTTTCCTGTTTAACTTTGTTTGCTTCTCTTGAGTCTTGTGTTTGAAAGTTAAATTTTATATTCAGCTCTGGTCTTTTCGTCAGGAATGTCTAGAAGTCCTCTATTTCATTGAATATCCATTTTTCCCCTGAAGGATTATAATCAGTTTTGTTGGGTAGGTGATTCTTGGTTGTAATTCTAGTTCTTTTGCTCTCTAGAATAACATATTCTAAGCCCTCCAATCTTTTAATGCAGAAGCTGCTAAATCTTGTGTTACCCTGACAGTGGCTCCACAGTATTTGAATGGTTTCTTGTTGGCTGCTTGCCATATTTTCTCCCTGATCTGGGAGCTCTGGAATCTGGATATAATGTCCTGGGTGTTTTCATTTTGGGACCTCTTTCAGGAGGCGATCAGTGGGTTCTTTCAATTTCTCTTTCACCTCCTGGTGCTAGAATGTTAGGGCAGTTTTCCTTGGTAACTTCTTGGACGATGATATCGAGGTACCCTTTGCAACCTACCTGGAGTGTACGGTCGGTTGAGGTTTCACGTAGATAATCTGTGAAAGGGGCTTTACGAACCTTAAAGTGTGTCCTAAATGTGAATTACTAGTATTAGTAACTATTACTAAAAAGAAAAGGAAAAACAGTCTTTTTCATGGACAGTTTGCAAACACTAATGTGTATGTTTTTAATAATGTTAATTGATAGGAGAAACAGAAAGCACTATTTCATTGCCCTTGTAACTAACAATTTTAGCCTTTTGCTTTTTACAAAAATAATTTGTTTGCACCTACATGTTCTCATAGCGTGTCAAAAGTTACTTCAAGTTGGATGGTCTTGCTTTCCATCATTCAAAAAGCAAGCATCAGAGAGTGAGTGTGTGGATGCAGGCTTTCACTGTATCAGATCCTTTAAAAAACTTCCTCCAGTTTTGCTGAAATGCCTGCAGGGCCTTGATTCTCTTCCTAAACAATTTTGTTGAAATGATTTGTCACCTGTTTACATTTAAGCAACATTGTCCTTTCTGAGTCAAGACTCCTACAAAACATAATGAGAGGCTTTGTGATTTTTTTTTTTTAAACGGGGCAGTGAGGGTTAAGTGACTTGCCCAGGGTCACACAACTAGTAAGTGTCAAGTGTCTGAGGCCAGATTTGAACTCAGGTCCTCCTGAATCCAGGGCTGGTGCTTTATCCACTGCGCCATCTAGCTGCCCCCAAGGCTTTGTGATTATTAAACACAGTTAAGAATTGAGGGTTTAGTTTTGGAACCCAGTAGACCCACGGTGTAACATTTCTGGCATCTCTTAGCTCTTGGATGTCCTGGGCAGAGCCCCTGTGCCCTTTATCTGCCAATGAGCCAGGCCTGGGCAGTGGGGATGCTGCCAATGTTGTTACCCATCCCCCATGAAGGCCATGACCCTTCCTGCTTAGACCCTTCCTGATTATTTATCACTGGAAAAGAAACCACTAAGGATGCCTAGAGCAAGGCTGTCCCTGGCAAGGTTGTAAATGGAGGAGGCCCCTGTAGAAGCTTTGTAAAGAGGCCAGCATAACTAGGCATGCTGAACAATCAAAACCTTGTCATTTAATTTAAAGAGGGGAAAATGTTTGTCATGCTCATTTAGCAGGAATTTACATATTAATCATGATAATGATAATAATACTCACCAGCCTGTGTATGGCTCTAAAAACATGATAATAATCAGCATGTACACAGTGCAATGATAACAGCAACCCTGGCCAGTGTATACGGAGCACTGCGCGGATATCCTCTCATCTGACCCTCACCACAACACTGGGAGCTAGATGCTGTTATTCTCCTCACCCCCACCCCCATCCCCACAGCTGCCGGCGCCTCTTCTGCTCAGACAGCCCAGAGTGCTGATGCACTGGTCCATCTGGGCACCCCGTTTTCCTGAAGCACATGCTCTGCACTGTGATGGCTGCAGGGAAAAACCCAAGAGCCCAGAGGGAAAAGGGGGGCTGGTAACCAGCCCAAGTCAGGCCATCGCTCTGTGAGCCCCCTTCTCCAGGTGGGAGTCCAGCAGCCAGGGTGTGGTGGCGCTCAGGAACCTCTGCTCATTGGGAGGAGATGGGGGTGGGTGGGGTGGGCATGGCTGCTCAGCTAGGGAGGACCTCGAAGAGTATCAGGATTTCCAGTGGGCAGAAAACAGAAAAGAGGAGGGGGCTGAAGTGGTGGGCTCATCCCAAGCTGGAAGTACCCAGGCGCACAGGGCAAGGGCATCATGCCCTCCCAGGGTGGGCCCTCTGCTTTTCAAAAACCTCATTGATGTTGAAGGAGAGAAAACAGTTGAGTGGAGGCAAGGATTCTGGTGCTGGGTGGGTGTTTACTCTGTCCTTAGCTGCGCCTGCTCACAGCCCTCCCTGTCCCCACTTCATGAGCCAGGCAGGAAAATAGGGAGCCTGTGGCCAGGCCTGGCTTTCCTCTCAGGGTCGATTGTGCCAGGCCCACAGGCCTAGTGCAGTGCTCTCGAGAACAGAGGGTCACGTTCCTAGTATGGGAGGCATTGAAACTGTACTGACCACTCGGGTGTTAAATTATATCACCGCATGCCAAGTACTTTACAAGTGGGAGGGAGGTGCTGTTATCACCCCCATTTCACAGAGGACGAAGCAGACAAGTAGAACTGAAGTGACTTTGCAAAGGGCTCATTTGACTTCTGGTCTTACTGACTCCAGGCCCATTGCTGTCTATTGTGCCAGCCCAACTTTGGGGGGCTCTGGCCCGTTTACAGAGACCTTGATCTTCAGGTTTTTACTTAGCCAGCTTTACGATGGGTTAGTGTTGCTCCTGAACCTTGAATCCATGACAGCTCACCCTATTTCCAGTCATTTATCATTTTCACTTCAGTTTTTGGTTGTAGAATGTTTTCTATCCATAGTTAAGTCTTGATATGCAGAATTTGTTTTCTCTGAACAGGTAATTAGAACCTTGGATCCCAAATTAAATCCAGCATCAGCTGAAATAATGCTACTGAGAAAGCACCTGGCAGAGAAAGACAGAAGGATCGAGATACTGGAGGTATATTGGCCATCTTTGCTGGGGCTCTTTGCCAGCTCCCAGCCCGGGGGGTGGACTCTGCTTTATCTGGGTGTTATGGAGCAGGAGCCCCTGGCCCTGGTAGCCCAGTGAATAAGGGACAGGGGCAGGGCCAGGATCTGAGCCCCAACCTTTCCAGGCCTCTTTCCCACCCTGCCCTGCACCAGTCATCCCTGGCTGATGGTTCTTGATTGGAATAGGAAGATGCATTTCTAAAAATGTACTAGATCTCTTTTCAGTTTGGTGGAGAATCATCTGGGTCGGTTCCTTTGTCCCATCAACAGCCTCAGGAATCGAATGAGTCCAGGCCTACCAGGGACAGCCGTGAGCCCAAGTTATGGCTCCTCCAGCCAAGCCCTGGAGTCACTGTCCTGCTGTCCAGGGTGGCCAGGGAGCCCTATTAGAGAACACGTTCTAACTCACAGAGCCCTTTAGGAATATCCTCACAGCAGGAATTCTTGTTCCTCTTCCACAGAGAAGAAAACTGAAATTCAGAAAGAAATGTCTTTAAGATGACACAGCAGAGCGACAGCTAGGTGGCGCAGTAGATAGAGCACCAGCCCTGGAGTCAGGAGTACCTGAGTTCAAATCCGGCCTCAGACACTTAACACTTACTAACTGTGTGACCCTGGGCAAGTCACTTAACCGCAATTGCCTCACTTAATTTAAAAAAAAAAAAAAAAGATGACACAGCAGGGGGCAGCTAGGTGGCACACCAGCCCTGGATTCAGGACCTGAGTTCAAATCTAGCTTCAGACATTTGACACTTACTAGCTGTGTGACCCTAGGCAAGTCACTTAATCCTCATTGCCCTGCAAAAAAAAAAAAAAAAAAGATGACATAGCAAAGCCCAGTGTTCTCATTCAAGATTTTAGCCTTGCACTCAGTGCTGTCCATTACATACAGTACCACTTACCACTTTGCCTGAGGGGCCTGGAACTTCCTTGACTCCAGCTGAGCTCCTCATGACCTCCCCCAAATATCAATATTTTTTTTTTTTTTAGTGAGGCAATTGGGGTTAAGTGACTTGCCCAGGGTCACACAGCTAGTAAGTGTTAAATGTCTGAGGCCGGATTTGAACTCAGGTCCTCCTGACTCCAGGGCCGGAGCTCTATCCACTGCGCCATCTAGCTGCCCCCCCCAAATATCAATATTGCAGTGTTGGGGTTGGTCCCCAATGACCCTTTGATTAGCCCCTTTTAATTTTTACTTTAAATATTGCCTTTTGTTATCAATATTTTGAGGTAAGCAGTGCATCTTTAGCTTGGAGCTACCTTTTCTGATGAAATCACAGATCCGATTTAAACAAAAAAAAGCACCTTTTGATTTATGTGAATTGATATATTAAAAAATAAAGTACCTACTGTGTGCTGAGTACTTTGCCAGGCTTTGGGGACACAAAGACAGATGAAAATGGTCCCTTACCGCTCAAGTTGCTTACATTCTGTTGGCTTGTACACGAACACATGTAAACACATAAAAAAGAAATCAAAACTTCTTATGGGAAGGAAGCACTGGCATGGGGGAAATTGGAGGAGAACTAGGGATCAATATATTTGAAAATAACATGTTCTAGACTAATTTAAAGTCGTGCAAATCACTATATTCCTAAAGAAAACACATACGTGTCCATAGATCTGTGCATAGATACGTAACTTGGCCAAACTTGCCCAGTTCTGTTTATTTCATTACAAAAACACTTGAGAACTGTAAACGATTATTTGTTTCCCTTGGTAGGTGGTAGGTAGGAAGTCTTTTTTCCACTATTGACATGTTTTGTTTGTTTTATATATCACTTATATTTCCCAGTATGTTCCTACCTCCAGAGGCTCTGCCTTATAACAAAGAAGAAAAAAACCCAGGTCAGCAATACTGACCTGTCACACATCACCTGAGTGTGACAGCTGGTACAGCATTCGGCCTCCTAGGTCCCCACCCCTTCAGAGAAGAGAGGACCATTTTCACCCAGCTTTGCTTGGTCACTATAACTAGGTCACTGTGATTTCATAATGTAGGGAAGAAAAGGGAATAAGCATTTACATAATATCTATTATGCGCCAGGCACTGTGCTAAGCACTTTACAAAGATGATTTCATCTGACCCTCATTACTACCTTGGGAGAGAGGTGCTTTTATGACCCACATTTTTCAGATGGGGAAACTGAGGTAGACAGAAGGTAAGTGACTTGCCTAGACAGTGATGAAGTACCTGAGGCCAGATTTGAACTCAGGTCTTCCAGACTGCTAGTGCATTGTTCTTTCCACTGCCTTGTGTTCCAAGGCATTTGTAAAAGGTGGTCATGTTCAAGCTTTGCAATTCTATATGGAATTACAGGCTTATCTTTTATACTTTCAGGAACAAATTTTATTAAAATGTTTGGTAAAAGTAATTCATTCTATTTGTATTACCTGGGACAGTCTGATTTTTCTAATATTTCTTGCATCTTTTCCCAGAGTGAATGTAAGGTAGCAAAATTCCGTGATTATGAAGAGAAACTCATTGTGTCTGCCTGGTATAATAAGGTAGGTTGAAATCTAGCTGATTTAATTGATTAGAGAGAAAAATATGTTAGCCAACTTCACTTCATTAATAGATTTTTAAAAATTCTTTGATCTGAAACAACCGTTCCATAAACATGTTTCTAAAAACATCTAAATTCTTTTGTCACCAAATTCAGTTCAGCAAATGTTTATTCAGTGGATGCTTATGTTTAAAACACTTTGTTAAGTCCTGGGGATACAGGGTGAAAGACCAATAACCCCTGCCTTCTGTGTGCATACAGTCTCTGGGACTTTGGAGGTAGAGTGGGATGGGGTCTACCTGGGACCTACATGCAAGTATGATATAAGGTGGAACGTGGCAGGAGCAAGGCTTGGAGGCAGACGGGGCATCCTCAGGAAAACAGCAGAACAGAAAGAGTCCTGGGGGGGACACTGCCCATGGTAACATTTTCTTTTATGAGAGAGATGTAGCTAAGGAGTGTCAGCAGCCCAGGGTACTTCAGGCTGACACTGGTGACTGGAGAGGAGACAAAAAGTAGATAGATGTGAAATGGAACTTCTCTGTGTAGACTTTCATAACACACTGTCTTCATCCTTGGTGATTGTGGAGTCATAACCTCTGGATGTGATGTCACTGTGCTGTATATGCTATGTGAAGAACTGGAAATTACAGTGACGAATGCAGAGACAGGCAGAGCCCTTGTGTTTGATAAGTGTCAGGAGGAGATGCATGCTGGGCAGCACACCTCTGTTAAGCCACTGATTCTACTTTTATCCTCAGAGATGAAAGAATCCCTAAAATTTGGACAAACTCCTGATGTACCAAGGGCATCCTTGATGAAAGTCTGTGAAGGGAATCAGGGAGTTTTCACTCCTGGTTTCCTACAGCAGTCACCCCCTCCCAGAAGAAAGGTGTAGAGAATGTGAGGTCTCACTCAGCCCATTGTTTGATTCAGGGGAGCAAGCAAACACTGTGGGGAGGTTCTGCTCCTTGGGTGACTCCTCACATGCCAAAGTCGTACAGGATTCCATGAGAGAGAGGGAGAGAAAGAGAGAGAGAGAGAGAGAGCACAAACCCTCTGATTATCACCATCAGGCAATACACAAAATGGCCTAACAAAGGAGTCTACCATCATCATGAGAGAATCCAGATGGATGAAGGGATGCCCTCTGGATGCTCCTGTTTGAGGTGATGTGGATCATAAAGCATGCAGCCCCAGAACACTGCAGAGCCCCATCCATGAGGGCGTGATCATTCAGAGCATTGAATGAAGACTGATGCCCCATGTCCCCATGACCATGCATATGGATCAGCATGCACAGCTCACAGGGCAGAGCCGCAAGAGCTCAGATTATACAGAAAGAGGATTGCTTATGAGGACCAGGACCCCAGGCTTTGGCCTGCAACAAAGGTCCATTTTCGTTGCTCTTGTTTTGTTTTTTCCAAGTAAGCACTGATCTTTTTCTGCCTTGAAGAAATAAAAGGGGGAAAACCTTTGTAACAATATTCCATGGTCTGATGAGAAAGCATACTTCCCACTTCCTGTCAGAAAGGCAGTAGAATCAATAAGCAGGAGATGAACATTTTTGGACAGGCAGTGTGGTAACTTGTGCTGGAAAGACCGGTGTTCTGGTGATGCTGCATGTCTGTGAGTCCTGAAATTCTTTGAAGAATTAAAGTTGAGGGTCCTCTCAAGGGAAATGGAGATGTGCATGGCAGATAAGAGGAAAAATGAGCTGTTGTACAAGAGAATTAACATAAAGGATGATGTTGCCAGCATTTGTGAGTAGAAAAAAGATGAGCCAGTTACATAGTGAGAAGGGAGGATGATCAGTGTGCAGCCCATATTCCCTTTGCTAGACGCACCATGTCAGGAGAGCCGCCTCCTCTCACTTCAGCTTGATGCTATAATACAAGGAGTCCTCACGCTAAGAAGATTATAGACCTGTGGAAGTAGGAACAGGGTGGCTTAAAAAAATCTTTGGGATAAAAATCCATAATTGGCTTTCTAACTTAGATACTTGACTTTGAAGCTGTTTTTTTTCTTCTGTTGAATTATTGTTGTGCTGTTTAAACTAAGAAGGGGGAAAGCAAATAGAAATAAAAAAACTTCTACAATCTGTTAATACTTCCTAATAATCATTATTATAATAACACTATTATTAAGGCACGAGAGTATTGTTCACATAGTCCAGCTGTAGAACCAGAAATGGAGGTGTGGGCTTCAGATCGGGATGATGAGACAGAGGGAAAGGTCCCTTTCAGCAGTGCAGAATGGTGTTGGACCAGTAGTCTCCTCCACTCCCCATTGCATTGGCATATTCATTCACTATCCTGATGTTTCTATAAGCTAGCTGCTGGAGGAAAGGACAAATTAACTTTGACATGAGGATCTAAGAGTTTTCTGGCTTGCCTTAATGAGAATTTCTTTTTTTTATCAATTTTTATTGAATATTTTTCTTTTTTATGTCATCAGGATTTCTTCCCAGTATCGCCTTCTTAGAGAGGTATCCCATGTAACAAATAGTATATTTTTAAAGAGTAAAAAAAAAAAAGGAAAACAATTGGCATAATTGATCGATACTTTGAAAAACAATCAGCATAACTGATCAATACTTTGAAAAAGTGTGAGAAATTAGGCAACACTTATGGATGTCTCACCTTTGCAAAGGAATGGGAGAGGGGTCTTTTCATTGTTCTTCTCTCAAGCCAGGCTCAATTGTTAGATCTTTTCAGCATTCACTTTGTTTGATTGTGTGTGGTGGTCCTGGGTCTTTCCATTTATGTTGTTGTAGACATTTTATGCATTGTTTACTTGGCTTTGGTGACTTTGCTTTTGGTCAGTTCAAGTAGCTCTTTCCAAGCTTTTCCCGTATTTGTTATATTCATCATTATAGTCATAGTCTTCATTTTGTTTAGACATTCCCCATTGACATCTTCTGTGTTTCTGATTTTTTGCCATAACAAAAAGGGGTAATATAAGTATTTTGTTATACAGGGGAACTTGCTTCTTATCAGTGGCTTCCTTTGTAATGAAGCCCAGTCATGAAATTTCAAGGCCAAATTTAGTCACATTATTTGTACAACACCAAACTGCTTTCCTGAACAAGTTGTATTGATTCCCAGCTCTTCCAGCAATATACCAGCGTGCCCCTCTTCCCACAATCCCTCCAGCACCGACTATTGCCATGTTTTGTCATCTTTGTCATTTGGCAGGGTGTGAGGGGAAACCTCGGGGTTGTTTTGATTTGCATTTCTCATCTTAGCAGTGATCTGTAGTGCTTTTTCAGGTGGTTATTAAGAGTTTTCAATTCTTTTGAGACGGGTTTGTTCTCATCCTTTGACCATTTGTCATCTTGATAATTGCCTTCTTTAAAAGGAAGCACCAGTTAGGAAAACATCTGTTCAAGATCTGATTCTCACCAACAAGAAGTGTTAGGTTCCTCGTGGGAAAACGTCTGCTGTTTTCTAGATTTTGTGATAGGGAAAGAAGCTAGTTGCTGCTGACATGATCCTTTGCTTTTGGGAGAGCATGTTTCATTGCCGTCAGAGAACCACAGAAGAGCCTAGAATGTTCTGGGTGGGAGGGTTAACCCATGTCAACCGGACAGAACCAGCCTCTGACTTGTGAATGACCAGAACCAAACAGAGCAGGCTAGAGACAGGTGAGTTAGGAATTAAAGAGAAGTTTGATTTTCAGAGAGGAAAAAAGGCTTGCAAGCAAGGCACATATGGGGGGGGCCCTGCCCCTAGTGGGGGGGGGCGGAAGCAGTATAGAGAGATCCCAATAATTACACTAGTGGCTGCCCATTGAGCTGTAGCTTTGGCAATGAGGGATAACAGCAAAAATGTGACAAGTTTGATTGATTGCAGGACTTTTCGAATTTGTCCTCTGCTTGTCGTTGATCAGAGAACACCTGGTAATTGTGTGATTCTTCCAGAGGGTGAGATCATACAGAGAGTGATTACAAAGGATTGTTGTCCTGCCAAGCTCAGGGCACAGCTTGTATGCTGGACCTTACCTCTGGAAAAATCAGGGGTCTCTTAATATTTTGTCATTTTCCCCTTTTGGCCAAAGGGAGGGGGTCTGAAAGAGCCCAGGGGGGTAGTTAAGTATATCCCAGGTATCATTGCTAGCCACTGTTTGCTTGCAAGCAGAAAAAGTGGGGCAAGAATGCAGAGAGGGAAAATGCCAACACACACTTGAATCAGGGTCTTGGTGGCTAAGCACATAACAAAAGGAAAGAGTATTAAAATTGTAAAATGTTCATACTTGCATCTTATAATAGTTCCAGTATCTACCTATTGTTTAATAGAATTAGTATTGTACTTACAAAACTTGATTATAGAAATTTTCTATAATTGGACATAGTCATAGGGTGTTAAAAACAAGGCTCAGGGTTAACCAGGTGGGAATTTTCATTTTCAGAAAGGAAAGAGCACAGTAGGGAAATAGAGTCATAAGGATCTTACCTTGAGCCTGGCCAAAGTTGTGCCCCAAACTTTTCCCAGGCACAAATAACCACTTTTAGTTGTTCCTAGACTGCAACACATGCCATTTTCTATTATTGACTTCATGACAAAACAGACAACTATCCCTGTAATCAAAGCTTAAAATAATAGAGATTACAGTCCCAGGAATTTTTACTTTAAATAGCAAAATTTCACTAACTACAACTTGGGGCTTGAATGTCTTTCCTGATGTTTCCCTAACAGTTAACATTTCATTTATCCTTTCCTTATGAATTAAAACTACCCTTATTCTGGGGCTTCATACATACAGCAAATAACTGATAGTTGACTCATCATTAATGTGTCAAAGCTACATCTTTAAACTACCTTATACACTTTCATAATAGCCAAGATTTTTAAATGAAAATTCACTTAAATATTAAAATATTTAACAGTTTTCAAATATCTATTTTAATCACATCCTTTTAAAAGCCCAATTCATGTGTAACAGTATCCGGATAAAAAAATTGTTTTGTCTAACATTCATTCTTGTTACAATGGTCTCTCAAATTTCACAATATAAGAGAATTTAGAAATGACAATAACACAAACAATATCATGCATTTGAAACATGAAACAAAACTTCAGAAGATATCAATTGCACTTCTAAATTATTGCATATAAAAATCATTGATCTATATTACCTTTGACATTTTAAAACCACTTTTAAATAATCAGGTATGAAACAATTACATTCAGTTAAATAAATAATAGTAATATGGTGCTTATCATATGTTAGTCACTGTGTTAAGCACTTTACCATCATTATATCATTTTGATTTCACAACAGCCTTTGGAGGTGGGTACCATTATGATTTTTCTCTTTACAGATCAGGAAACTGGGGCAGAGTAAGATAACATGCCTAAGATTACACAGCTAATAAATTTCTGCAACCAGAACATGATTCGTTTTCCTAGATTTTCCAGCAATTTTTTTAAACACCTGTATTTGGGAATCTGATCTGAGATGAGAGGGGTTAAGAGAATAAGAGGGAGAGGGTGTCTGACAAGAGATTTTTGGTTTAAATAATCTTTTCTTTTTTCATGGTCAGAAATGTCAAGGAAGGTTTAACAAGCAGTTGCTTTAAAGTGCAAACCCTTACCATTTTTTTTCTTTCTTCACTGTAGGATTATTTCCAAACTAGTTGCCTTCCTTCATTGTCCTAGAACAATGAAGCTATCAATCTTCAGAGGAATTGCCATTTTACATTTAACTTTTATAATTTTTTAAAAATAAAATTTAATCCTTATTCTTCCTTAAAACAAATTCTACGGAGTGATACCCCCAAACTTACTAAGATATTTCAGAAAAGACTGAGTTCCTGGAATTATTCCAACCTCAGGAGTTTTCCTCTGCAATCTTACAATGATTAATCTCCAAATGTCCAGAATCTGCTCAGATCTTTTTAGTTCTACAAACTTTAATTATCTGACCATTTCTGTAATTCCAACTTAGCCCATGTTGACATAACAAGAAAAGTGTTTTTCAGGCTTTTCCTCTTATAACTTAATCTCCCGCAGAAAGCAGAGAGTCGGAGTCACTCCTGCATCCAGAGGTAACTGCTTCAAATATGAGAGTTCACTGATCTCTCCCAGTGTCCTAAACTCTTTAGCTGCAGCCCTTAGAAGTTTCTTCTGGCTGACTGCGCTTTAAATCTTTCAAGGGAACAGAATCTACAAACAGCACAAACAAGACACAGACATTTTACAAAAACACACCGACAAAATGACAGGACAGATACAGGCACAAAGCTAGAAGTGTCACAGAAACACCCCTTCTGCAACAAACACAGGCAGCATTCCACAAAGACAAATTAGACCACAGATTCACAAAGCTCACAATTATAATCTCAACTTAACTTTAACTGGTTCAGCAGAGGCACACAGTCTGCATGGGGGGAACCCAACAGAGGCACACAGTTTGCATGGGGGGGAACCCAACAGAGGCACACAGTCTGCATGGGGGGGAACCCAACAGAGGCACACAGTTTGCATGGGGGGAACCCAACAGAGGCACACAGTTTGCATGGGGGGAACCCAACAGAGGCACACAGTTTGCATGGGGGGAACCCAACAGAGGCACACAGTTTGCATGGGGGGAACCCAACAGAGGCACACAGTTTGCATGGGGGGAATCCAACAGAGGCACACAGTTTGCATGGGGGGACCCAGCAGAGACACACAGTTTGCATGGGGGGAACCCAGCAGAGGCACACAGTTTGCATGGGGGGAACCCAGCAGAGGCACACAGTTTGCATGGGGGGAACCCAACAGAGGCACACAGTTTGCATGGGGAGAACCCAACAGAGGCACACAGTTTGCAAATGTTAACCCGAGATGTGCACAGAAAGAGAAAAAACCAAACCAAACCAAGGTGTGCAAGTTATGAGAGGATGTCCCTCTTACCAGAGTGATCTGAGATGAATCCCCAGAGGAGCCCAGGGGTTTTTCCTCACAAAGAAAGGCAAGCTTGAGCAAAGGTGAGAACTCAGAATGGATTGGAACAGGAAGACTTCACAGACTCTCCAGACGAGGAGCTGGACTCCGGAGAATCCTCCAGTAGATCCTAGTCTACTTTTGCTGGTTCTGGAAAGTCCACTTGTCCCAGTTCCATGTCCAATCCCATTTCTGAGACCAAAATGTCAACTGGACAGAACTGGCTTCTAACCTGTTTGGCTGTAGACAAACAGAACAGGCTGGAAACAGGTAAATCAGGAATTAAAGAGTGAGGAAGAAGGCTTACAAGCAAGGACCCATGTGCTGGGGCCCTGCCCCTAGTGAGGGGACCCGAGACAATGTGGAGAGAACTCAGTGCTTATATTAGTGGCTGCCCATTGAGCTGTAGCCTTGGCAATGAGGGGTAATAGCAAGGATGTGACACGTTTGATTGACTGCAGGACTTTTCGAATTTGTCCTGTGCTTGTCTTTGATCAGAGAACACCTGGTGATTGTGTGATTTTGCCAGAGTGTGAGATCATTCAGAGAGTGATTGCAAGATTGTTGTCCTGCCAAGCTCAGGGCACAGCTTGCTTGCTGGGCCTTACCTCTGGAAAACAAGGGGTCTCCTAATATTTTGTCACCCAGGAGGGCCGTGAGGTTTGGGGAATCGCTATGTAAGAAAAAATGTTTCTAATGAGGTAGTGGAGGAGGCCTGTCCAGAGACCAGTGTGGACTCACAGGGTATCACTGACTGCCTCCAGTTGACGAAGGGCACATACAGAAAGTGGGAAGAAGAGTAGAAGAGACAGTGAGTCATGTTTAGTGTTGAAAGAGTATAAATAAGTCTGGAGATTGAGGGGCCTGCAGCAGGCCAGTGGGGTGAGAATATCCATTCATTTCAGGTCATTACAGCTATTGAAGAAAGGAGGGTCATTGGGAATAGTCTGGCAGGGGTGAGCGTGGTGACTGGTGAAAACAAAGGCCAAACGACTCCATTCATCTCTTGCTTAATAATGACTTTTGGACAGGGATGTTTAATAGCCAGCATAGGTATGGAAAGAGCAAGAAAGAACGTGGCTGGCCTTCATGATTTGCTAGGCCCAGGGTGGGTGTGATTTCTGAACCATTGGGGGGGAACCCAACAGAGGCACACAGTTTGCCATCGCTCCCCAGGAGAGGCCTTGCACTACTAAGAAGGGGCATATCTGGCTTTCCAAAGAAGCGAAGAACAGACCAGAGAGCTTGGCTTTGATTTCTGGCAGAACTGTAGAGCCTATTGTTAAAAGGATTCCCAGGAGCCAGCCTGGCCTCATCGAGAACAAGTTTGCCTCACTTGCTTTTGGACGGGGTTCCCAGGCTGATCCAGCAGGGGAACACTGTAGATGTTGCGTACTTGATTTAAGAAATAGAGGCCTTTGATGAAATCCCTCACACTCTCTATTTGAGCTACAGGAGAGCACTGACTGCTGTGTCTAGCTGGTTAATGGCCAGATTCAGTCAGCATGAATGGTTCCATTCCCTTGGAGGGGTCTTGAGTGTGGTTCCTCAGTTCTCTGTTTAGCCTGGAAGTCAGCAGCAGTGCATCAGTGGGATCCTGGCCTTGGGCCTCCAGAACATGGCCTGCACTAGAATCCTGCCCCAGATAGGGAGTGGTCTGGGAAACCCAATGGGACAATGCACGCAAAATGCCTGGCAAGTTTGGCAGCCACGGATGTGAGCTTATCCACTGTAATGGAGGCACAGCTGGCAGAAGGGCTCTTGTGTAGAGAGCAGCAAGTTCACTGGTTCTCTCTGACCTCCAGAGGCTGCAGGAGGATTGACCTGTGGATGTTGTAGAGAGGTGTCTCTGGGCATTTTTATCAAGTGCCTTTTAAGTGCTGGGCACTGTGCCAAGCACTGGGGATACAAACTAAAGCAAACAGCACAAAAGAATGGCTGCTCTTTAGACAAAGTGCATGAAATTCTGCAGTGCTTTGAGATCACATGAGGGAGAAGTCACTTTAAGAGGGCTCAGGAAGTGTGGAAAATGGCAGCATCTGAGCCTTGACCGAGAAGCAGGGGTGGGGAGCAGAGTCATCCCTGGCCTAGGGAATCTGAATATGTGTGGCACAGGGGCAGTGGCATTGGCAGAGTAAAGGCCAGATGGATTGTATCTTATAGCGAGCCACAGAGAGTCCAAAGCCCGTCTGCTGGAGGGATTCAGAAATCACTCCCTCACCCAGTGGGCGTGGAGGCTGCTTCCAGGGTGGCCACCCTCGCCTTGTCAGCCATCGAATTGAGTGAATGTGTTCCATGTTGTTTTCTCTTCTCTAGAGTCTCGCTTTCCAGAAGCTGGGGATGGAATCCAGACTGACTGGAGGTAATGGGGGCTGCAAGGATACTGTTGCTTGCCCTCCCACGCGCTCCTTCCTCGCACAGCAACGCCACATCACCAATACCAGAAGAAATCTCTCTGTTAAAGTACCTGCTGCAACATCTGATTAAACTCCAAAAGAAACACAGACCCTTAAGTGCCCTTAACCCATTTGTAGCTTCCACAATCCTTGCAGATTAAAGAGCCAGTCATGGTGCTGGACAGATGCAGATCAGCTCATCAGAAAGAAAATCAATGAAATTGATTTCTGTGAGGCAGTTGTAGCAGCTACATCCATCTTTTCAGATGGCCAGAAATGAGGAATTGAAATATATTAGAAAGCACATATCTCAAAGAATTATATTTGTCTTCAGAGTATAGTGTTTAGAATTGCAAATTGGCAATGTATATTTAAATTAAGATGTCAGTTTAGCCTGGTAACTTGATTAACAAGGCATCATTGGAAATTTATAATTTGAAAAAATGCCAGCTATTTTTTATCCTACAAGATAAAAATCACTGATGTGAGCACACCAAACTGAAGAAATCTTGTTTGGGCGGGTTGGTGTGCTGCTTTAGTTATACCAATACTTGTTCAATTTATTCTTTCTATTCTTACCATTAGATGAGATGATTTTAGTATTTATTGGAAGATGATTCTCCTGTTGGAAAAAAATAAAGGTTGCAATAGCTTTTCTATAAATGCATATGACTAAATAGGAACATTTTCAGATACCTGAGAGGTCAGAACCTCTCTGGGCAGCTATTAATCATAAATGGGACCATTCCTAGGATTAGGCCCTAGCCAATTTTGTTGAAATCTTAGACAGGAATTTAACTGTCTTTTAAAAAGTTATTTTTAATAACTAGAAAATAAGCTAAAAACTAAGATTTATTGTGATATATTCATAGATGTTTTTTTAAAAGTCAGTTGGCAGGGCAAAATAATTTATTGCTTCTAACATTCCAGAGTTTTCAAAACTGACTTGAAACATTCATTTTGCCTCTGTCTTTAAGAAGGGGCATTATATTAGAAAACCACATGAAATGAAATTAATTTGGCTTATTCCCTAGGGAGCCACCCTGTGGTACTGAATCCACCAACGCCAAGAGTCATCAATGTATTATAGCCTGAAGTTTTGGATTATCCCTAATGGATGTGATTTTTTTCATCTGTTATGGAGATACACGCTGAGTCCTTGTCTGGGCAGTCAGTAAAAGTACATTCGCTGTTTAAATAGCAGCTTCATCCCATCTCAGGCAGAGTTGTAGAATGATGGTGTGGGCAGGTTACTGAACACTGAAGACGAGTGATTCCCAGCATTAAGACCTATATTTCTGTCTACTGAGGGCTTTTCCAAGAACTCTCTTCTTGGTGTCTGCCCCTTAGACATGATGTCTGTCCTGTGCTTAGCCTTTTAATGCTAGTGTATCTTTACAGAATGTCGTGTTGTTCTGTCTAAAGTATTATGTGTTTGGATCTTTGGTTTAGGGACTGTCCCAGTAAGCTTCTTCAATTTATTGAAAGGATAGAATAATATACAGCTTAAGCTGGTGCAGGCTGGGATCCTCGTGAGCAAGCATCAAGCGCTTCTTGTACGACGCTTTTTGTATGATTTTTTTTGTGCAGGGCTGCCCACTTCTGTTGACTACCTCTGGGGTTTTGATGATTTTGACTGGTGCAATGATGTGGTTGGTTTATATTTTGTATCTTTGTAAGCTCTGCTTGTCTGTGATTTTATTGAAATGGAGAAAAAGCCTTTATAAATATTTTAGCATGCTGTGTAAAGTTTTGTAACTTTGTGACATTTCGGTGCACCCTAGTGAGCAGAGAGGATTGTCACTTCAGTGTTTAATACATGTTTGTAAATGAGATTTAACAAAAGCATCAATTTAATTTTTAAATGAGATTTATTTGAAAGCAGCAGTTTCCCTTCTGGCTAGCCCTGCTCTTTTCATCAAATCTCAGTTGGTGCTAAATAGAATTCCTGTGTCCTAGTTGAATTGCTAGTGAAATTTAACAACTACAGTACTGGAACATCCACGTCTGTGCAAGGGACATGGTCAGGTTGCGTTTGGTTCTCTTAACATATGGGGACAACAGCAACAATAACCACCACTACCACCCCCCTTTGGGAGACACCTCACTTCTTCAGTGAAGCCCCAGGATTGCATAGGAAGGGTAGAGGTAGAGTTTCTCTGTGATAGTGGTTGTAATAAAAATAGGGAAGTTCAAGGACCATTCAAATGTGAGTACCTGGCCTGGTTGGTTGAAAGAGAAGGTTGACACCCTGTGGGTGATGGACCATTAGAAATAATTTATCATGATTCAGGATTGGTGTATTTCTTCTTTAAAGGTGTATGTTCTCCAGGGACTGGGATGAGTTGACCATGGAGTACACACACACACACACACACACACACACACACACACACACACACACACACACACACACACACACACGGCAGGGGGGGGGGGGAGAAAGAGAAAGAACCCAATTCAGGATCAGTTCTTAATTTGGAGTCTCTATTTTGAGATTTTTATTTCTTTTTCAAAGTGTGGTGGTGTACTTACATACATGTGTGTATACATATGTATGTGTATATATACTGTGACAATGATGTTTAGTGTATCTAAGATTTATTGAGAATATTGAGAAATATTTGAATTTTACTCTATTTTTCCAGTGAATAATTAAGGTTTTTGAACATATTATTTAGTACAGATTTAAATTATTCATATATCTCTTAAACTTTTGTCTGGAAACCTAAATGGGGTCTCCCTCTCATTTTTTGTCATCTTATGTTTAATGTTAACTGATAAGTTGAATGCCAATAGATAAAGTTCTTCCTAATCTAAGACTACTTGTGTCTACCTACAAACACATCTGAACCAGTGAAAAATCATTCCAGCAAGTGAATCTTATCGTCTCTCCCTTATGTTCATCCTGCTGTATTTAGTCAGAAGCTTCTCAATTTATGGAAATGTGTGTGCATGTAAATATGTCTGCATACATTCTTGTGAGTGTTCTTTTTAACCTTCAGTGAAATAGTTTATGGAATCACTAAGGCATCAACTTCATTTTTTTTTTTAAAGTAAACCAACAGTTTTCTGAACTTGATGTAGTTTTGTGTAACAATCTACCTGTCAAAGGTACGTGAAGGCCCTTCCTCTTTTCTGTGGGAAAGTTTTACTTGGACCCAGTTTTGAAACCCAACAGAAGCAATACTTGATTTATTTTCCTGAGTAGTCAGGACATCCTTTTAAAGTCGTGGCTGTCCACTAGCAGACGGACCAACAACAAAGCACATGGTCAGGTTCCTGATGCCTTTCTTGCTCTCATCTCCAATGGACCTGCCGGCTTCACAGTGGACACACGCAACACATTGCCTGCTTTAATTTCCAAATGTTGCTGTATGTTCACCTTAATCAGTTTAGAAACAATGTTGCACTACTTTTTATTCCTCCCTTCTTTGAAAATGTTCTTTTTATATTTACATAAAGACTGAAGAAAGTGACTTTGGGTTTGTCTCTTTTTTGGGTGATAACCTTCCTCAGTGCAGGAACTAAAAAGCAGTGCTTTGTTTGCATCCTCTTTGCAAATGACTTTTGCCTTTTTATACCTTAAAATTCTTGAATCTGTTTATAATATTGGGGGAGGGAGGCTTCAGAAAGAGACACAAACAACAGTAACATTTTAATACAAGCTAAAACAAAAACTTTCCACAAGAACTTTCACCTTAGTTTGTCATATAGTCTTAGGTAATAATAGATCCACCTTTGTGGCCCACTACCTTTAAATAATGAAGATGCTTCTCAAACAAGTGCTGATGGAATTCTGGATCCTGAGAGCAGGACTGTCCATTGGTCAGGGGGCCAATTTCCATGTAGTTAGGAGATGATGAGGTGTCCACAGTCTCCGTTGTAGACTTTTAGTTCAAAGTTATAAGACTTCCAAAATCTTAAGCAAGTTCCTATGATTGAAGCTTATACTGATTTGCATAAATCAGCTAATAAAGTGATTGCCTGTTGGAGAGGGCCAGACTCTAGTTTCAGCAGGGCCATCACATAGATATTTCACTGTAGACAGGTCATGACCTCTCTGGGCTCGTGTAGCTCTAAAATTCTGTCAGTCAGACAGCACGAAGAATCAGAAATGGAGAAATAACCTGCCCCTCGTGTATTCACTAAACATTAAGGGCCCAGCATTCCCAGATGTTCAGACCAAAGGCAGATAACCCTTAAAGGGAATTGGAATTGAGCAGGTAGTTTTTAAAGTGTTTGAATGACTAAGGCTGGTAAAGGAAAAAGAAAACGATTTGGTGACTCCAAAGTGGACCAGTAAGGAAGAGCTGGTCCCCTTGGTGAGGCCCTGGGATCAGATGAAAGTGGTGGGTGCTTGTTGGTGGTACAGAACCCAATAACTATCCAGAGCACAGAAAGGTGATCTGAAAGGGGGAGGCATTATTAGTAGCTCGGGGGATCAGGAAAGGCTGCCTGAGCCCTGAAGGGAGCCGGAAAGGGGGGAGGGGATGGGGAAGGAAGAGCCAGTCAGGCAATGGTCCCAGCCCTCCCTTCTATGGAGTGACTTCCCCAGCCCTCCCCCACTCCTGGGGTCTTCTCTGGGATGAGCACCAACTTGCCCTCTCTGGAGCTTGCATGTCCATTAGACTGAGAGTGCCTTTCTCCTGGGGCATAGTGGTTTCACAATAAAGCTTGCTAACTCAGACAGCACTTCAGAGCCTTCTCATCCTCTATCTAGGAGCTCACCTTATATGAGTCATACCCATTCTGCTGTGGGACCCCAAGGAACCTAAAGATTCCAACCCCCTAGGCCAAGGGAAAAACAGCTGTCTCCTGGCTCAGGTAATGAGGTGCAGCTGAGCATGACCCCAGTATGCTGATAAGCAATACCAAGGTCTGTCTGTAAGATAATATGCTGGAGGGGCAGCTAGGTGGCACAATGGATAAAGCACCTGCCCTAGATTCAGAAGGACCTGAGTTCAAATCCGGCCTCAGACACTTAACACTTACTAGCTGTGTGACCCTGGGCAAGTCACTTAACCCCAATTGCCTCACCAAAAAAAAAAAAAAAAAGAAGATATGATATGCAGGATATGGATGAATGCTACATATCCTACTGATATCCCATTATCCAAGATCCCCTCCTAGTTATCTGGCCTCAGTTTTTGCATTTCCTCTTGCTTTATCATTTCTTCCCCTTCCTTTGTTTTGTAAAGATACAAAAGACCAGGTCTTTTCTTACTCCAGTGGGACAATCACCATAGTGATGTCCTGCAGCCATATTTTCCTCTTTCCTAATAAATCTGTTTTTATTTTGAAAGATGCATCTTGAGCCTCCAATTCTTTGGGTGTGCTAGCCCCGCCCCCCACCCAGATCCAGTTTGTAAGTCCCCCCAGCAATTCCAACAGCTTTGGAAGTCTGGTGAAGCCTGTGGATCTCTTGTTCTGTTTTAAATAAAGATGGTTACAAAGGAAGACAATTTTATTAAAAATGAGCTATCAAACTAAACCAAAAAAAAAGTTCACAGATGCTAGGTCTTTAAGAACTCCTACACTAGGGATAGTGGTGACATCAACAAGAACTTGTGTCCAGAATAATGGTTGTGACTTCTGAGGGAAAATATGGGCCCCCCCTCTAAAGCTGATTGAAGTTGTCTGGAGAACAATTAATGTCTGGACCACGCGTGCTTACTAATGGCTCCTTTCCTCCCCCCTCCCCAGTAATCAGGATCACATGATAAGAGAGACCCAGGGCTGGTCATGTCTGGGAGGAGTTTAAGGGCTGCCCCTTTGACTATACTACATTTCCATTGGTTAGTGTTTGGCGCTAGTGTCTTGGTGTACAGATTGTGGCTGGGGAAGAAGGGAGGGGCCAGCCAGGTTGAGATAAAAGAGCTCTAAGTCCCACACTCACTGCCATTTCAATTAAGGAGCTGGCCGTTCACGCTCAAATGTATAAATAAGGACCTTTGATACTTCTCCAACTCTGAGTCCCAGAGATTTTTAAATGGGGTTTCTCACAACTTCCTACTGTCCTCTGCCCAGATAGACCATATCTGGAGTATTGAGTTCACTTCTGGATGCCACATTTTAGGAAGGATGTTGATAAAGGTGTCCCTGAGGATGTGACGACTCAAGGCTTTGTCAGCTAAGGATCCATTGATGGAGCTGAAAGCTTATCAGGTTCTTGATAACCGGATGAATATTTTAAGGACTGCTATGTAGAAAAGAATCAGATGTTTTCTGTGCAGCCCCAGCTGTTCAGATGAGGAACAGACAGGAATTACAGAAATGCATAATGTGAGTGGCCATTTCAGCCAACCCATTTACAAAAGACATGCCTGGCTATATTTGACAAAAGGAATCATCAGCCTATGTTTGAAAGTCTCCAAGAAGGGGAGCTCACTGCATACTGGGAAAGCTCTCATAGCTGGGAATGTTTTCCTGACATTCAGTCTTAATTGGTTCCCTTGCTTTTGCTATTTTATGCTCCTGGTTTTGGTCTTTGGGGTCAAAGAGAATATGTCTGATCCCATCTCTGTGTGACCACTCTCTCATGTGCCCCCTCAGGCTTTTCTCAGCCTAAACATCTCTAGGTCCCTCATCCAGTCCTTATGTGATGTGGGATCAAGGCCCTTCACCATCCTAGCTGCTCTCCAAATTGTAGTTAGAGGGAATACTTCTTGACAATCAGAGCTATCAAAAATTGGAATGGCAGCTAGATGGCGTAGTGGATAGAGCACCGGCCCTGGAGTCAGGAGTACCTGAGTTCAAATCCGGCCTCAGACACTTAACACTTACTAGCTGTGTGACCCTGGGCAAATCGCTTAACCCCAATTGCCTCACTAAAAAAAAAAAAAAAAAATTGGAATGGACTGCTTCAAGAGGTGGTCAGTTTCCCATGACGTGGGGATAAATTAGGATATTAGGATAACGCAGAAGTTTCTCCCCTGTGAGGAGCAAAACCAAAGGTGGTGACCAGATGACAGGACTGACATATCAAGGAATCAAGGGACTATAAAAGTTTATCTTGGCCAATTAGGTAACAGGACAGACACACCTACCAAGTAGGGAAAGATTAAATTCCATAGCAGGAAAGTCAGCTCAGGACTACTACCTGAGCTAGGAGAAAGAGATAACTCCAGAGGTCAGGATTATCATTCCAAAAGAAAAATCCCTCTGACTCTCAGGAATCTTTCCCCACCCTTCCCCCAAAAGGAACTTTTCATTGTCGGGTGGTCACCCCATCTATCCTCTATAAAAGCTTTTGCCTTCCTTCTGTTCTGGGAGGAAGATATTCCTGAGCAATCTCCTCCCCTTGTCTTAGTCCATTTCTCTAGCATCCAATAACAAACCATTTTAATTCTAATTAGACTGTGTTTGAGAGTGCAATTCTTTACAGAGGTATACCTAAGGATCCCCACCACCATTTTCCTGTGATACACATCACTAAAGGCTTTGTGATGTTTAAAATCTAAATGTGGGTTCTAACCTGCCCCCCTAGTTTTTTGGGGGAAGCTGGCTAAAATCACTGATAAATTCAGCAAGAGTTTAGGCTTTTAAGGATTTATTAAAATATATCAGAAGTTAGTGAAGAGAGAGAGAGAGATTGAGAACATTCCTTATAGCATGGAAAATTCTAGCTTAGATCTATTTGGTATAGCCAGAGTGAAAAAACAAAAACCTTCCTTTCCTAGCAGCCCACATGAAGTTCTGCCACCAAGCTGATGGCCAAATGAAAAGAGGCCCTCTCTTTTTCTCCACCTCTCCTGCCAGGAGCTAATTCCTCAACAAAAGAAGAGCCCGCTTCAGCGAGCCTCCACTTCCTAGTTCCTGTCTCCCTCCCCAAAAAGGGGAGGCCCTTCAAGCTAATTGGTTGAGAGTGGTCTCCAGCTGACGTCAGTAGTCCACAGCCTCTGAGAACACGTCACTCGGGGCCAGCCAGGTGTGGTCTCCATCCAATCACCCTTAAGTAGGTAGTCAGTTTCTCAGTCTCACCCAATTCAAACAATTCTAAATCAATCTTCAGGTGGGGTCCCTGGGCGCCTGCCAAATCCCATTATTTTATCACAGCTTAGAAGAGGTTAGAAGGACTAGGCATAGCAATTGACAAAAAAAACCCTTTTTTTCTTGGACCAGCAATTAAATGAAATGCAATAAACCTTTATTAAGCATCTACCATGTGCCCGGTACTGTGTTAAGCACTCCTTCAAAGTATTTTTAAATTCTGGTCTGCTGGATGGCCACTTTTCAGGCATGTTGGGAGTCAGTCAGTCAACCAGTATTTATTAAGGTGCCAATTGTGGCGACTCCTTTTCTGTTTTGGGTTGGACTAGGTGACCTTAATTCAATCCAACAAGCATTTATTAAGTCCCATAGGAGAAACCTCTGCTATGTCCTGGGACCCCTGGGGCTCTGTATGTCTATGATTCTATCTTTGGACAATGCAGTGAGTCTTCTGGCAATAGGAAATGACTGCTTGAATGAATAGGCTGCATATGAAGCCATTAGTGAGACAACTGGAGCCCTGGGGACTGACTAGTAGGCTTGAAGCTTTTCTCCTTGACTACTTTAAATTCTCCTCTTTCCAAAAAAGGGGGGTGGGGTGGAGGAGAGATGATTAAAGGCTTTGCGCTTTTCAGAGCAGAACAAATAGGACATCTGGACCCAAACCAAGCCCAGCCAGAGCCAGAAAGGCCAAAATCTTCCTGCCTGAGGTCATCTTCCCTCCTCTTGGGAGCTGAGTGGGGTGAGAGGAGATGAGCGCTTGATAGCCGATTGTGTGGCTTCTCTCTGACTTCGAGACCCACCTGGTACAACTGGAGGAGAGGGATCATCTTCTTATCCTCCTGACTCTTGGTTGCTGAAGGCTTAATGTCAGGATGCAGCAATAAACTCCCCAGGGCTGCCTGTGGGAGGAACCTTTCTGCCATCTCAGGGAGGTAGGTACACTATCATCCCCCTTTTATAGTGGAGTAAATTGAGGCAAATAGGGATCAAGTGACCTGCCCAGGGTCACGCAGTTTAGTGTCTCAGGCTCTATTTGTTAAGAAAGTACTTTACAGAGGTGACTAGAGGGCCCCTCCAGCTGCAGGCCACACTCAGAAAACAACATCTCTGGCTGCTTTGTATAGGCCCTTTCTCGGGGTCAGGCTCCCATCCTAACTTTCACCTTCCCACCCCCTTGAAGTTCTTTGGAGAAGCCAGCTGAGATCATTTGCATAATCAAGCCCAGCTGCCCCCAGGAAAAGATCAGGGGTAGAGAAAGGAGCAAGATTATTCCTCCAAGCCCCAAGACTCTGTTGGTGGGTGATGTGAGTCAAAAGCATCTCACCCAAGTGCTGGGAAAATAAATAGCCAGCAACTCACCTTGACCTAACCTAGAGTAAAAAACCAATCGAGAGTGGTGAGATCTATACAGGATAGATTGGGGGGTGATCTCAGAGGGAAGGCACTAAGACCGGGAAAAGCTTCTGGCTGAAAGTGGGACTTTTGTTGTGACCTGCAGGAAGCCTGCAGGTAGAGATGAGAAAAGGAAACAGTTCCAGGTCTAGGGGACAGCCAGTAAAAAGGCCTGGAGTCAGGAGATAGAGGGCCTTGTTCAGGAAACATCAAGGAGCCTACGGTTACTGGATCCCAGAGTATATGGAGGGGAGTAAGGTACAAGAAGGTGGGACTCCCTTGGTGGGAAGGAGGAGCCAGGAGCCTTTCCTAGGCTTCTTTAATCTTAGTGCCTTCACTCTGAGACCATCCTAATTTCCTGTTAGATGGTGGAGAATCTCTAACCAGGTCTCTGAAGGTCTCCTGTTTCTCTATGGATTAAGAGGCAAGGCCTGCCCATCGTTATTTTACAAATAACATTATTCTATGTTTTAAAACCTTTGAGCCTGTGTGCTTGTAAGGGGAGCTGGTGGCTACTCCTGAGGAGCACCAGATAAGGACTTCTAGCTTCAATCTCGATGGAGCAATTAGCCAGGTGAGTAAGAAGTTCCCAGCATGGGTTGAACCTCTGGGCTATACTTATAAGCACACTGATGTTCTGAAATGTGAAGGAAGAAGGAAATTCGTTTTTATGCCCGTTTGTGGTCCTTATTCTAGATTCTCCACCGCAGTGTTAGAAACAACAGGCAATATAACCAAGGCAAAGGACACAGGTAAGACCATTTTTGTGATGTGGAAGATTATACTAAAGAAGCGAGGGGTGAATAGAAGGTAACATTATATTAACTTGTTGGAGAAATGTTGATTTGTTGGCAACACCATCAGGTAGGCAGAATAGGTCCTGAATATATAAAGGCATTTTGTTGAATATTAAAATATAGGTTTTGTATCTGCCTGTCTCCTACCAACAGATCAGAGAATAAACAGATCAGAGAAATTATATCTTATAATATCTCCTACAAAACCAGATCAGAGGGTGGGGCAGCTAGGTGGCGCAGTGGGTAGAGCAGCGGTCCTGGAGTCAGGAGTACCTGAGTTCAAATCCGGCCTCAGACACTTGACACTTACTAGCTGTGTGACCCTGGTCGAGTCACATAGCCCTCATTGCCCTGCCAAAAAAGAAAAAAAAGTAGAATTTAAGCAAAAGCAGATCAGAGAACATGATACCTGTCCTCCTACAAAACAGATCAGAGACAGACAGACAAACATAATATCAATTTAATATATTGTCCCAAGAAGAAAGACATAATGTGTGGATTCACCCCTCCCAAGAGGGAAGCTCAAAGCTCCCCTTCTTTCTAAGGGTTTTTAAAGTTTCTTGCTCACTGGTTACAGGGTGATGTCAGTTTTATTAGCATGATACAAATTAACTTAAAATAAATACTATAACAGGTAGCTTAAAGACACAGGAAGGGTTTACCAAGGACAAGGATGTCTAGATATTTGCTCTTTACTCTTCAGGGGAAAGAAGATAGTCAATGGGGACTCATTAGTTGAAGTAAACTTCAAAAGGGTCATTTTGATTTGTTTATTATCTTGGGGACAGAAGTTAGTAAATAGGGACTTAATTGCTAGCTGTCTGGGTTCAGACTGAAGTTTTAGCCAATGGGCATTTTTCAGGGTCTCATAAAATCCATTTGGATAATAAGTACTTCCATCAAATCCAGGTGATCCATATATTCATATTCCCAAGGCATTCCTTTGGAACATTTAAGGTAAACTTCAATCACAATGAAAAAGAATCATCAGAATGACCACATTATTGGAATTGGAGGGTGAAGATAAGCATGAAAGCTCATATGTATGAAACTGCTACAAATAGGACCCCTCCTCCCGGGACATGGCTTCATCTCAATAGAAGAAAGCCACACCCCAAGGGCAAGGCAGTGCACTGAAAGCATTGAATTCCGAATTGGAAGGTTCTTTTGAGGCACTTAATGCAGTCCTACGAATAAGCACAATGTCCTTTAGAGCATAATAGCACATTAAGGTTTATAAAGCACTTTTCAGATTTTGTCTCTTTTGATCCCTGGGGAGTAGGTGCTATCATTATCTCCATTTTACAAATGAGGAAACTGATGCAAATAGAGGTTAAGTGAGGTCGCACAGATATCAAGAATCCAATTTAGGATTTGTTTTCCCCCTCTTGACTCTAAGACTGGGGCTCTATCCACTAAACCATCTTATTGATTTGGAGTCAGAGGGGGTACAAATCCAGGGTCTGCGACTTATCACCTGCCTTGTCTTGGGCAGATTACTCAGTCATACTGGGTCTGTCTTCTCATTTGTAAAATGAGGTTGGACTAGATGGTTTCTGAGATCTCTTTCAGCCTGAAACATAAAACCCTGTAAATCAATAGTCTCCAAACTATTTTTTAATAAGTACATTATCAGTCAAGGGCAGCAAGGTGGCGCCATAGAGAACCAGGCCTGGAGTCAGGAAGACTCATCGTCATGAGCTCTAATCTGGTCTCAGATACCAGCTGTATGAACCTGGGCAAGTCATTTCACCTGGTTTGCCTCAGTTTCCTCATATGTAAAATGAGCTGGAGAAGGGAATAGCAAACCATTCCAATATTTTTGCTGAAGAAACCCCAAATGGGGTCACAAAGAATCAGACATGACTGAAATGACTGAACAATGATAATCTGTCCAAATATTTTGAACATGTCTCTAATATTTATAAATTATCCACAAGTACTTCTACCCCAATATATTTTAGACATTATAAAAAGACACAAACTAGATATTTTAAAAGTATGAGATAATGGTGATTAAGTATTTCCAAAATATTTTTATTAATAAGTATTTTAGTAAAAGTAATATGGTGTAATTAGGCCTTATTGTGTCTTGAAAGATCTTGGTTTGATACTTTGTGATTCAGTAATTCCTTTGCCTTGCTCTAACTTCATTATATTTTCGTGCTTGGTTTTCATGACTTTGATAACTGAAAATGAGACTCCACCAAGGTCCAAACAGAAAGAACAAAATCCAAAACAAAAAGACTTACTGGCTGTTCTTACTAACTCAAGTTTCTCATTTCTGAGTGCTCTCCACCAGTTATAAGAAGGGATTTGTTCAGCTGGTAAATTTCCATCTGCCCTTATGCCCGCCCATTGTTCCTATAGACTAATCATAAGTTGCTATGAAATCCACTGAAACTCTTTACTGGGAAGATTTTTAAACAAGTTAGAAAATGGTTTCCAAGTTGTTGTTGTGTGCAAATATTAGTGTTTGGGTTTTTTTGTGTGATCCCAACTTCATTTTGGCAAAAAAAGCTTTGTTTTCAAATGACCTGCTATGCATGATGGCTCCATATTATCATTAGTTAGTATCTCGAGACATAATAAAAACGTGTTTTTTTTTGTTGTTGTTCAGTTGTTTCAGTTATGTTTGACCCTTTGTGACCCCATATAGGGTTTTCTTGGCAGAGATACAGGAGTGGTTTGCTATTTCCTTCTCCAGCTCATTTTACAGATGAGGAAAATGAGGTGAAAAGGGTTAAGTGACTTGCCCAGGGTCACACAGCTAGGAAGTATCAGAGGCCAAATTTAAACTCAGGTCATCCTGACTCCAGACCTAGTATTCTACCCACTGGGCCACCCAGCTACACTAAATGTAGGGTAATGTTTCTCATTAGCAAATAGTGGGTGAAGATTCATATTCCTAATATAATAAATGATTTCCAATGATATAATAAATTTACCATAATACAATAATATATTTATGATAATATAATAAATACTAATTCACATTTCCAACAAATTAATCATTTGAATGTTTCGATGTGTTATTGGATTAGATGTGCTGACAAAAAGCTTCTGTTAGAATAATAGCATTGGGCTGTTTTCTGCTGGTGGACTAGTGAATCGCAGGATTAGCGTTGTCTTCAGTCTGGGTGGGGAGGCTTGACAGGAAAGTGTGTGTGTGTGTGTGTGTGTGTGTGTGTGTGTGTGTGTGTGTGTGTGTGGGAGAGGGGGAGAGGAAGAGGGAGGGAGAGGGAGGGAGGGAGGGAGGGGGAGAGGGGGAGAGGGGGAGGGGGAGAGAGGGGGAGAGAGGGGGAGAGAGGGGGAGAGAGGGGGAGAGAGGGGGAGAGAGGGGGAGAGAGAGGGAGAGGGGGAGGGTCAGGTAAGTGAAAACCAGACAAAGTCATCTACAAAGTCCCTTAACCAGGCACACCACACACAAGCTCCCACTCCTACCTTTGGCCTGGCTGTTTTCATGACAGACGTGCCCTTTCTCCCCTCTCTCTTCCCAGGCTCCCACCAAGAGTCAGTTTAAATAATAGCTTTTGTATGGGGGGTTCTTTCCTGCTTTGTCATGGCTCTTCCCCTCACCCCCCTCCCAGACGCCAGTGCCTTTCCCTCTTAGATTACTTCCTGTTTCTCTTGTATGTCTCTCGTGTGTACATAGTTGTTAGTAAATTGTTTCCCCCATTAGAATGTGTAACGATTGGAATAACGCCACCTGCTGGAGACTTACTGTAGAAGAGTTCTGCCCATGAAGCGAAGGTCTTTGAGGGCAAGACCAGGTGTCTTTTCTTTGGCGTCAGGAAGTGATGCGGGCTAGTGGGAGGAGGAAGGAAGAGACTGGCGCTTGGGCTCACGCTCTTTCCTCTGGACTCTGGTGGAGAAGGGAGCTAGAAATGTGCTCTCCCTTTAATAGATAGGAATCTAGGCCTTTCTCTCTCTCTTTACCAAATTCTTATTCTCCTTAATAAATGCTTAAAAGTCTAACTCTTGCTAAAGCTTGTAATTTATTGGCGACCACTCATTAGATATTTTAGACAGTTTAGCTAGAATTTTAGCCCTTAACAGATGGCTGACCACGAAGAGGAAAGCTAAACCTCAGTCTTCTGATCTTCTGGTTGTGTAAGACATTTCCCCTACCCTCTCCCTTTAACTGCTAAGTACTGGCTGTGTTTTCCCTTTAAATTTTTTCGAATGGACCTTTTAAACTCTCTAATTACCCTATTTTTGATTTTAGTCTGTTTAACCAGACAAATGGGAGATAAGATCATGTTAATGCTTTGTTTTTGTGAATTTTCTATTTTTCTTTTTCTTTTTGTTAAAAGAGCCAGCAACATAACACAAGGAAATATCTCCCCCTCTCCCAACCATGCTTTTTCAGAGAAACCTGAAGAGATTCCCACAGCTTTTTCCAGTTCTAACACTAATTGTTGCTTTAATTTTGCATGCCTGGAGGCAATAACCCACCCTGTTTACAGTCTTTACTTTCCTGAGGAAAAACAAGAGTGGTGGTGGCTTTATATTGCAGATAGGAAGGAACAAACATTGATATCTATGCCATACCATGTGTGCACGTTAAAAGATATGGAAGAGGTAGAACCTTGAGGGCAGAAACTTAGTTTGCCAGTGCATCACATAGCACCTGACACATAGCAGGTGCTTAACAAATCAATGCTTGTTGACTCTGCACTTAAACCTCGCACTGTTCACCCAAAACAATATCACAAGTCCACTAGCCATTGCATTGCCGCTAGATTTATGACAAGAGAACCAACCCTGCTGGTGGAGCCCAAAGAGCTCACCATCCATGCAGAAGTTTGCATATTTATGACAGGACAACAAAGGGAGGAGGAAGCCACACAAACCTCCACTTGAAGGGGCCTGACATGGGAGGGGCAAAGGTGGTAAAAGGTGTGAAAAAGGCAAAACCCCTCCCAGAGGGGAGGAGCAAGGCCGTGGCAAATGCTCTATTCTTTTCTCTTGAAGATGGGATGGTCTGCTTATTGACAAGGTCCCAGGCGTACAAGCAGTTTCTCAGCCTAGCGCAGACTGACTGGTGCCTGTCAATGCCCAAGGATACACAGGGAGTCCAGCTGGGAATACAAACAACAAATTATGTCAGCTGGGGGAGCGGGGCTTCATCCTTGACACATTCAGGGCCTCTCTGGGTCCAGTGTTTTTGGAAAATATGGTAATTCAAAAGGACAAGTTCAGGGGAACCCTTAACATTCCTTAACAGCACTCAGAAGAGCAGTAGTTGCTAAGGCACGAGCAGTAGTTGCTAAGGCACATAGTAGGTGCTTAATAAGTGCCTGACTTGTTGAAGAAATGAATCATATAAAAGGCAAATGAACCTGTGATAGCTTGCCTATCAACTTCTGTATTGTATTATCCCAACTCTTCACTAAATATGGCCTCTGTACCAAGGAAGGAGGTTACCACTCAGTATCAAGTCATATATTAAATATTGGAAAACTTAATTCCTTTTAAAAATTTAAGTAAAAATAATGTGTCCCAAAATGTCCCAAGTGAACATCCAGGGAAGCCCTTGGGAGGCCAGCACCTTACTTTGTAGACTACTCTCTAGGGAGTGACACAGACAACCAACACCATGGACTCTTTTTCATTTCTGATTTTGATGCTCTATCCCCAGCAACTGTCACAGTATTGGACACATAGTAGGTGCTTAATAAATGCTTGTAGAATTGAATTCAATTCACTGAATTCAATTGTACTGAGGTGAATTGACAAGGATTTCAGAGAAAGGTGAAGTCACTTTAGATTGGTATTGTTGGTTCTACCTTTAAAGACAGGCAGATATTGTTATCACTGTCTCTTTTCCCAGGAAATTTTTTTTTCAAATTTTCAGGCTTTGATTTAGTAAATTCCTTTTCATTTGCCCAGTTGTAAAGTGGGCCCACCCATACTCACCTTACAGGACTGCTTTTGTCATGATTAAAATCTGTAAATTAGGCAAACTGAGGCAAAAGATTTCCAGGAATGATTGGTTTATTACCAATGGATAGAAATTTGCCAATAAAATTTGTCTAAGACCACCTCATTTAGTACAAGACCCTGGTTGTGAACTCTCAGAGCATTTTTATAAGTATAATTAGAGGGACATTAGGAAGGGGAACATAAGCAATGAATGAGGAATGTTGATCACATTGATGCACATGGATGTTTACATTTTCTGATTGGCTGGGGTATTACAAGCGTTTCATTATCAGCACGGAAATCTAACTTGTGTAAGCATCTCTGAAAGGGAAACTTTACAGGACTATAGAATTTTAACAGATGAACAATGCTGAAGGTGTAGGCATTCCTATATCCATGTGACTATAATAGTGGAGTGATTATGATTTATACTCTGCCACAAGGTTTTTTAATAGGAATGAGGAACCCAGCCCATCAGCTGATGGATTAATAGTTCACATTGTGAAAATCAAAGGCAATAATGAATATGAAAGTGTGTGGTTCAGAGATGAAACAATCAGCAAGTTTTTATTAGGTTCCTATTACATGCCATGCACTGGGCTGTTGACTTGATGTCCAAAGACATAAAGAAAACAGTCCCTGCCCACAAGGGGTTTATAATCTTTAAGATCTCTACTGGTCACCCTCATCAACCTATGGAAGCTTCCTGTAACTCATGGAAACTCTCTGAACCCTCCCCTAAAATCATACCCATTGTAGGAGTTATAAAAGCAGGAGAGAAAAAATAATCAAGCAAAGGAAAACAGAACAAAAAACCCTCTGGCTCCAGTGCTTGAGGCAGGGGAGGAAAGGTGTTGGTCCTTTGTCCATAGCATCACAGGATATTAGATTGAGAGCTGGAGGGACCTTAGAGATGCCCTTTCTCCTCACTTTAGATAAGAAAACTGAGGCAGAGGTTTAGGTGACTTGCCCAAGGTCTCCCAGCTAGTAAATGTCAGGGATGGAATTTGAAGCCAGGTCCTTGGACTCTAAGTCCAGTAAAGACTCTTTGTGCTTTCCTTTTGATGGCATTAATGTCTCTCCTTTTTCTGAGTGGGAAGCTTCCACTTGGGCTACAGCGACCCTCTGTTTGTCTCTCTTTCCTCTTCTCCCCTGCTAGATTTCTCTCCTTTTCCCCACCAATCTCCAAAGGGCAGGGTGACTGACCATAGAAGATGAGGATGGTTCCAGGTCCTTCCCTGTTCCACCTTGAGGACCGCCCCAGAGGCCTAGATTGGTCTACATCACTCGAGGAAGGGCACAGATTTGGTAGGGGATAGGAGAGATGGTTATCCCCATTCGGAAGTCCAGGCTTAGCTGGGTGTCTGGGGGAGCCTGGAAAGTGAAATTCTGGAGCAGACAAGTGAAGAAAAGGAAAAGCTCAGCTCGAGCCAGCTGTTCTCCCAGGCAGACCCTCTTTCCTGAAAGGCAAGATCAGAAAACAGTGAATCCTATAATACCTGGCACAGGCAGTAGGTCTGGCTAGGGGGTCTAGAGGGCCTGGGTTTGAATCCTACCATTGGGATGGGCCTTAACTCTATTCAGTGACTTGTCCACATTTATAATCTTCATAATAATCAGAGTTAGAATTTGAACCCAAGTCTACTCCATTCTATATCAGGTACCATATCTGCCATGCCATGCTACTGCCAACCTCAGAGACTTAGTACAGTGGGAATACTTCCTCTGTAAGCAGAGAACCTGGGTTCAGATCACACCTTGGATGCTTCTCACCCAGGTGGCATTGGACAAGTCATCTGACCTGAGTGGGCCCAAGTTTACTCATCTGTGGAAGGATGGAGTTGGACTATGTGAGAAGGATGAGTGAGGCTGCCCAGCTTGTTAGGACATTGGCGTTCCCATCTCCATCCCTACGTACAGGCTGATTCCCCGGATTAGTTGGCACCTGCTCCTCCCTGCTGCCCATTCAAAACCCCAACTTCCTTCAAGGCTCAGCTCAGAGGCTGTCTTAACTTATAAGGGTATTCTCCTTGCTGAAATTCCTTTGTATTTACTTAGGCTCTGTATATCACAGATTGGAGGGTGTAAGGGACCTTTCAGGCCACCTACTCCAACCCCCTCAATTATGAGAGGTGAAAAACAGGCCCAGAGAGTGTCTGAGTTACCCCAAGTCACGCAACTAAGAAGAGGCACAATTAAAACTCGGATCCTCCGCCTTGGAATTTCTGGGATGCTTGGGTCACAGCTTCAGAGTTCGAAGAAACATTATTGGCCAAACTATTCCAATTCCCTACATTGAAAGATGAGAAAATGGAGGCCTGGGAAGTTTATCCCAGAGACATCCAGAGATATCCTCTAGACCACCTAGATACCAGAGCTTGGGGTGGTAGATAAGCTTCGCAAATTCTAGAATCCTTGCAAAGGGTCTGTAAAACCAGTGGCAAAACCCTGAGCTGAGGATGAAACTCTCCTCCCTTCAACAACCTTATAGTCTAAACATCGGCTAGTTTAAATGTTTGTCGTGATGTACTTTCCCAGTCAGTGAATATTACTACCATATGCTCCACCACACGAGTATGGGTTTCAGGGAGTGGAGTCTACAAAGTTTCTCAATGTGAAAAATGTTGGTGTCCCATTTAGTTTCCATTGAGTGTGGCTCACCTATTGAGAACGGCAGAAAGGATTCTCTCTTCTTAAATTGACCATTCTCCAGAAAATGTTCCGGGTTGAAGGTTTCTGGGGTATCCCACTCCTCGGGGTCCTTGTGCAAGGCAGTCAAGTTGGTCATCAGTATGGTCCCCTGGAAACAAGAGGAAAGAACGGAGTCCAAGAAACCTTGAGGTAGAAGGGTCTGGTCCACCCTCCTATTTTACAGAAGAGGGACTTGTGGGCCAGAAAGGTAGAGAACTGCCCAAGGCCACACAGCTTTTTAGTAGCCAAAACTGTTGTAGAACTCAAGACATCTTTTGAACAGGGGCTCACAACCTGTGACCCCTTTAGGAAGCTGGCCGAGTCCATGGACCCCATCTCAGAATCACATTTTTAAATGCATCTACTGAAATACACAGGACTACAAAGGAAACTGGTTACATCTGAAGACAGCCTCACAATCTAACCAAAACCAAATAAAATTTTTTAAAAATGAGTTCATGTTCCCCAAGTTAATAACTCCTGCCTTAGAGGTTCATAAGCTTAGAAGTGGAAGGGATTGTAGAGGTCATTGGGTCCAACTCTCATTTTACAAATGAATAAACTGAGACATGGGGAGGTGGACTCACTGAAAGTCACCCAGGTTGTGTCAGAAGGGGGAAAAGAATGCAAACTGCCTTACCCTGTACTGCCACTTCTGGGCAAGTGTGATGCCAAACAGCACCGGGCAATTTGTCTACCAGTAGGCCTCTGCCCCATCTGGGACCTAATGCCTACCTATGACTTAGCTCAAAAGCTAATGAGTAAGTTTCTGGGATAGCCATGTGCCTTAAATTAGAAAATTCTTTCAGAAGTCCTATTAGAAATGATGGTTAAAAATGTCAGATAATGGGAAAGACCAATGAGATTGGAGATGAGGGAGCTGATTCAAAATTTTTTGATACAATCGGGTTAACATATAGGAGTATTGATGTAGGGCTGGGAGCCTTCTCATTTTGATAGATGAGAAAACTGAGAGTGACAGGTGAAGTGACCTGTCCAGGATCACACATCTCAGGATTTGAGCCCTGGTCTTCCAGACTTTAATGTCAATACTCTCCTCACTCTTCCAACTTGTCTCTCTGCCTCCATACTGAAACTAAGTCTTCCTTATTACTTCAGTCCCACATTCCACTTCCCCCAAATGTTCCCTTTCTTCTTCTTTCTAAGGACTCTGTAAATCCCATCCATCCATCCATCCATCCATCCATCCTTCAATGCTCAACTCACTCGTGTCATCTTTGTGAAGCTATCCTTGACCTTGTAACGATTGGAATAACGCCACCTGCTGGATACTAACTGTAGAAGAGTTCTGCCCATGAAGCGAAGGTCTTTGAGGGCAAGACCAGGAGTCTTTTCTTTGGTATCAGGAAGTGACGCGGACTAGTGGGAGGAGGAAGGAGGAGACGGAGGCGCGCTTTCCTGAGGACTCTGGTGGAGAGCGGAGCTAGAAATGTGCTCTCCCTTTAATAGATAGGAATCTAGGCCTTTCTCTCTCTTTACCAAAATTCTTATTCTCCTTAATAAATGCTTAAAAGTCTAACTCTTGCTAAAGCTTATAATTTATTGGCGACCACTCATTAGATATTTTAGACAGTTTAGCTAGAATTTTAGCCCTTAACAACCTCCTCATCCTATCATGAGCCCTCCCTCTTCTAGACTTATCCATCACCTCTACACCAGACACTATCAGTATGAGCCTGGGCAAGTCACTTCTCTTCTCCCTGCCTCATTTTTCTCATCTATAAAATGGGGGTGATAGTAATACCTTCTTCCCAGGGTTGTTGTGAGGACCAAGTGAGATATTCATAAAGTTCTTGTAAACCTTAAAGTGCAACATAAATGGCAGCTATCCCTATGCTTATTATTATTACTGTACTCTGTAGTCTTCACAGGATCTTATACATAGTTATCAACTCAGTAGATTAAAAAAGAAATGAAAGTTGAGTCAGAAGACCTGAATTTAAAGCTTAGCAGCACTTAGCATAGTGCCTGGCACATAGTAGGAGCTTTAGAAATGTTTCCTGCATGGAATTGTGAGATTGCTATAAGGGAAATTCTTTTGGAAGTACTGACATGCTATAAAACTGGGAGTTGTCATAATGATTCCTCAACATAATTTTCATTTGGTCTCAAGGACTTAAAAGGAGGCTTTTCTCAAAGTTTCAGCCTGGATTAGGGCCTGGGCCCCAGGAGAGGGTGTTGGCTGAGCTGCCCTGGCCAGGTCCCTGGGTTGCAACCCAGGGGATGAGAGATGCAAAGATCTCCTTCAGAATCCTGTGGTTACTGTTTGTCTGAGTCTATTGGCGTGACTGAGAGATCACTATCAGTGAGTAAACATAGTTTGTATTGGCCAGAAGAAGTTGGGGAAGGCCCAGGCTGGACCCATTATGCTTCTATAACTAGAGTACAGAACAATTGGAAGGACACTGAGTGATCATGTAGTCAAACCTCAGTATGTTTCAAATGGGGAAACTGAGGTCCAGAAAGGTGTCACACATAAGGATGTCACACATAGGGAACCTAAGTGGACATTAGTATTTTAAACACAGGATTAAGCCTAAACCTTAAACCCAGGCCCTCTGCCTGCAAATTCACTGTTCTTTCTCATCCAATTGTGAGAATCAGTGATTTCAAGATTCTAGTCCAAAATTTCTTCACATTTCATATCATGGAGCCCTTTGATGTTCACTATGGTGAAGTATATGCTCCCCTTCACAGAATAAATATTTTTAAAGTATAAAATAAAATACATAGGGTTACCAAAAACCCCAATTATATGGAAATAAATTATTAAAAAATTAAAGACTAAATTCATATCCCCTTCTGTTTCACCCCTTTTTACTCCATGCAACAGGGTAGCTGGAAACCATGGACCCCTTCAGGTTCTTGGGAGAAAATGCCATTTACCTTTGGCACATGGTAACCTGCCACTTTGGTATCAATTGCAGCCATCCTGGGCACGTTGAAAGGAATAATATTGCCCATTCTCTGAACTTCATGAATAGCTGCATTAGTGTAGGGCATCTTCTCCTTATCAGCCATCATGGGCTGCCGGGATTGGCCAATCACCCTGTCAATCTCAGCTTGTATTTTTCCTGGAAAGAAGAGGGAAAGTTTTTTGAGACCCAAGTAATAGCCAACATTTATAGAGTACTTTTAAGTTTCCAATTCATTTTACAAATATTATCTCATTTGTTCCTCATAACTATGCCAGAAGGACAGTGCAGTTATTATTATCTCCATTCTATAGATGAGGAAACTGAGGCAGATAGAAGTTAAGTGACTTGCTTAGAGCCACACATCTAGGTAGATTTGAACACAGGGCTTTCTTTTCCCTCCTGTACAGTTTTCTCTGATCATGTGAGAGAACTACAGCCACACCTGTGGTTGTATGAGAGTTTGGCCTGACACTTTACCAAAGATGCTATGAGAAAATAATGGGGTTTTGGGGACTCAAAGACTCCCCACCACACACACAGACACTCTGGATGGTTTTGCAGGGCCAGCCCAGAGTCAGAAGAATTTCAAAGGAAATGTAGATCGACCTTCCTAACTAACTAAAGGAAGTTAACTAACTTAAGACCACCTTCAAGTCATGTCAATCAATGGAATTGAATGCTACCAACCAATTAGCTTGGATCAAGGTGGAGTGACCCACTTCTACCTGAGGCAGGTTAAAGAATCCGGGAGAGGGGTCTCACTCTCTCTTGGCACACTCTTCCCTCTCCCACTCTGCTCTCTCTTTCCCCTCTATCCTAGTTATGTAGGGCTTCTTAATTTTTTGAGCCATGTGCTCTATCTCTTTACTAATATTTAATATACTTTAATAAATGCCTAATGCCCCCAAACTGGTGCAGTGGCCTCTAATTTCTAAGTAACCAATATATTATAAATCCTAGCTAAATTCTCTAACACTTGGGACAATTATAGGGACAGGACACCCCATAAGTTTTTACTCGCCACAATGCCAACCCCTATACCCTGGAAAGGTCCACACTCCACTGATTAATGTCATATAAAGATGTTTGTGTTATTGGGTAGGTATCCAGGAACATGGTACCCTGGAAATCCTACTGGACTTAGGGACAGAAGACCTGCATTCAAATTTCAGCTTTACCCCTCACTATTGGAGTGTCCTTGAGCAAGTCACTGCACCTCTTGGGGCCTTGTTTTCCTCATCTCTAAAATGATCAGATTGGACTAGACTGTTTCTAAGGTCTTTAAGTTTATTTAGGTGTATTATATTTACTTATATAGCTTTACATTTATTGTCCAGTGATTTCTGACTTCCAAGTCAACCAGATGTAGAAGGCAGGTCTGAAGAACAAAATGGTAATTTTTTTTTACTTAAATTTTTTTCTAAACTTTAGACAAATATAAAATAAGAAAAAAATATTGCCATGTACACAGCAGAATATAGGAGAGGATTCAGTATAAAACAATAAATTTCCATTTGAAGAACATCTATATAATAAATACTATACTTTATTTTCAAAGCTGCCCAGGTTTTATTTGCTTCCTTGTAGTGCTCTGCTGTGCATATTTTACTTTATTTTCTCCATCACTGAAGAAGGCTACAATCCAGTGTTATTGTGTGTATGTATGTATGTATGCATGTATGCATGCATGCATGCATGTATAAACACACACATATACTCATCCAAATACAAATAAGACCATAGTATGCTTATTTCCACTTGTTACCTGTTTCTCTGAACGTAGATAACATCTTCCTTCATAAGTCCGAGTCTTTCCATGTTTTTTTCTAAATCAACCGGCTCATAATGTCCTCCACCATAGCAAAATTACAACCCAATCATATCTGATCCAAGAGAGTGTCTATGAAATTTTTCCCTCCAATTTTTTGGATTTCTTCTATTCTTGGCTACAAAGATTTTGTTTATACAAAATTCTTATTTGTGGAATCTGTTTCCTTTACACCTTTTTCCCCTCTGTTTCATTTAAGTTCCTGACTTTGTTATTATTTTTTCTAACTCAGTAAGATAATTTTTTTCTTTTTTATTTATTTAGGATTTTGTTTTCCCCAATTACATGTAAAAACAATTTAAACATCCATTTTTAAAACTTTGCGCTCCAAATTATCTTCCTCCCTCTCTCCCCACCTGCCCTTAAGTATGCAAGCAATTCTATATGAGTTATACATGTATAATTATGAAAAGCATTCTGATATTAGATCAAAGAGAATGCTTGGTTTTATAGCCCTTTGGTTATAGTTCCAAATTGCTCTACTAAATGTTTGGATCAGTTTACAACTCCACCAACATTTCATTAATGTCTCCTTTTCTTCATATCTCCTACAACTTTTGTCATTTTCTTCTGCTGTCTGTCCTATTATCCAATCCAATAGGTTTTGACCTGCCTCTTTCTAATCAATAGTGAGTTAGAGCATATTTTTCATATGACTATAGATAGCTTTGATTTTTTTCATCTGAAGACTATTCATATCTTTTTATCATTTATTAAATGGGGAATGGTTCTTATTTTAATAAATTTGACTCAATTCTCTATGTGTTTGAAATATGATGCCTTTATCAGACAAACTTGCTTCAAATTTTTTTCAGTTACTTTAGCTAACTGTATTTTCCTCCATCCTATTTCCTCCACATTTCCTTTACTCTATTCTCTATCTCCTTTCACCCTCTCCCTTCTCAAATGTGTTTTACTTCTGACTGCCTCCTCACCCAATCTGCCCTCCCTTCTATCACCCCCCACCAATCCCCTTCCCTTCATACATTCTTTCAGGGCAAAATAGATTACTATATCCATTTGAGTGTGTATGTTATTCCCTCTTTGAGCCAATTCTGATGAGAGTAAGATTCACTCATTCTGAGCACCTTCCCATCTTCTTCTCCGCTATATAAGCTTTTTCTTGCTTCTTTTATGTGTGATAATTTACCCCATTTCACCTCTCCCTTTCCATTTCTACTACTGCATTTTTCTCTCACCCCTTAATTTTTTTATTTTAAGATATCATGCCTCGACTCAATTCACACCTGTGTCCTCTGTCTATATATACTCCATCCAGCTTCCCTGATAATGAGAGAGTTCTTATGAGTTACTAATATCATCTTCCCATGTAGTAATGTAAACAGTTATTTTTAAATATCCCTTATGTGTTTTTTTTTCTTTTTACCTTTTTATGCTTCTCTAGAGTCTTGTATCTGACAGTCAAATTTTCTGTTCAGCTCAGGTCTTTTCATCAAGAATGCCTGAAAGTCCTCTCTTTCATTGAAGGCCTCATTTCTAAAATATATCAGGAACTAAATCAAATTTATAAGAATCCAAGTCATTCCTCAATTGAGAAATGGTCAAAGGATATGAAAAGGCAGTTTTCTGATGAAGAAATCAAAGCTATCTATTGCCATATGAAAAAATGCTCTAAATCACTATTGATTAGAGAGATGCAAATTAAAACAACTTTGAGGTACCACCTGACACCTATCAGATTGGCTAATATGACAAAAAAGGAAAATAATAAATGTTGGAGAAGATGTGGAAAAATTGGAACACTAATGCATTGTTGGTGGAGCTGTGTACTGATCCAACCATTCTGGAGAGCAGTTTGGAACTATGCCCAAAGGGCTATAAAGCTTTGCATACCCTTTTACCCAGCAATACCACTATTAGGACTTTTTCCCAAAGAGATCATAAAAAAGGGAAAAGGACCCACCTGTAAAAAATATTTATAGCTACTCTTTTTGTGGTGGCAAGGAAGTGGACATTGAGGGGTTGTCCATCAATTGGGGAATGGCTGAATAAGTTGTGGTATATGAATGTAATGGAATACTATTGTGCTGTAAGAAACGATGAGCAGGCATATTTCAGAAAGACCTGGAAGGACTTGCATGAATTGATAATGAGTGAGATGAGCAGAACCAGGAGAACATTCTACACAGTATCAACAACATTGTGTGTTGATCAACTGTGATAGACTTGATTCTTCTCAGCAATACAATGGTGCAAGATTGTTCCAAAGGACTCATGATGGAAAATACTCTCCAAATCCAGGAAAAAAAAAAAACGAACCGTTGAATCTGGATCCAGATTGAACCATACCATTTCTATTGTTGTTGTTGTTTTTCTTTTTTGAGGTTTTTCCTTTTTGCCTTGACTCTTCTCTCATTACACGACTAATGCAGAAATATGTTTAATGTGATCGTACATATATAACCTATATCAGATTACTTACTGTCTTGGGGAGGGAGGAGAGAGGGGAAGAATGGAGAAAAATTTGAAACTAGAGATCTTATAAAAACAAATGTTGAAAATCATCTCTAAATGTTACTGGAAAATAAAATATTTATATGGGAAAAAAGAAAAAAAGGAATGGGTGCTTTATTTTCTCAAAAGCTTTCTCTGCACCTATTGAGATAATCATATGATTTGGGTTAGTTTTCTTATTGATGTGGTTGATTATTTGATAATTTTCCTAACATTGAATCAGCCGTGCATTCCTGGTATAAATCCCACCTGATCATAGTGTACTATCCTGGTGATCATTTGATGAAATCTCCTTGCTAACATCTTATTTAAGATTTTTGCATCAATATTCATTAAGGAAATTGGTCTATAATTTTCTTTCTCTATTTTAGTTCTGCCTGGTTTGGTTATCAACACCATATTTATGTTCATAAAAGGAATTTGGTAGAACTCCTTCTTCATCTATTTTCCCAAATAATTTGTATAATATTGGAATTCATTGTTCTTTAAATTTTTGGTAGAATTCACTTGTAAACCCATCTGGCCCTGGAGATTTTTTCTTAGGGAGTTCATTAATGGCTTGTTCAATTTCTTTTTCTAATATGGGATTATTTAAACATTTTATTTTGAGGGTCATATTCTATCACTCTTTGTGTCAGGAGATGCTATCGGCTCAGAATTCAGTATCCATTGTCCATCGTCCTGGGATGAGCTGCTCAGCTAGGTTTGGCTGCAGGATATATGCCCCCACTTTTGGGACTATGCTATAATCTTTTTAATGATTATGATAATAATAATAATAATAATAAATATTGGGTGTTTATATATAACTTTAAGGCTTACAAAGCACTTTGTGAACTTGTTTGATCCCCAGAATAACCCTATGATATAAGGGCTATTGTTATCCCCATTTTAAAGATGAGGACACAGAGGCTGAGAGAAGTTATATGATTTGCTCAGAGTCTCATGGTTAGTAAGTGCCTAAGGCAGGATTTGAACTCAGATCTTCCTGACTCCACATTCTATACTCTCTACTGCCCTAGCCAGCAACTACCATCATATGGGGAACTGAGAGAAATTTTGATGTTAAAATGGGGTCCATATGATTTTGAAAAATACTCTCTGCTGCTCTATTCCAATGAAAATTGAAAGAAGATGATGTATGTAAAGTCCTTGGAAAACTTTCAAGCTCTCTATAAATGGGAACACTTCTGGGATGATTTCTATAGGGGTTCATAGCCTGGTGCCATCAATGTACCTTGAATGTCAGGATAAAGGGCCATATACAGCAGTGCCCACCGTAGAGTGGTTGAAGTTGTTTCTGTTCCAGCCAAGAAGAGGTCCAGGGTGCAGCTGACTAAACTTTTTTCATTAAAGCTTGAAGGGACGGTATCCTTAAATTTAAAAATGCAAAAATCAGTTGTTTAATAGCTAAAATAAATTTGGTTCTCTTCAAGCATGAAGAGCTGTACCCTCCATGGGACCTTGGGAAGTTCAAGGTGGCAGATTATGGGCTTCCCTTTAACCCCCAAGTATACAGTAACCATTCCTAAGAATGAAAGCTCCTATTTGTTTTTTTTTTCTTTGAATTATTATTTTTTCCAATTACATGTAAAGAAAATTTTACCATTTTTGGGGGGGAGGATTGGGGGTTAAGTGACTTGCCCAGGGTCACACAGCTAGTAAGTGTCAAGTGTCCAAGGCCAGATTTGAACTCAGGTACTCCTGAATCCAGGGCTGGTGCTTTATCCACTGCACTACCTAGCTGCCCCACCATTTTTAAAATACATAATTTTAAGTTCCAAAATTTTTCCTTCTTTCCCCCACCCCTGCTAATACTGTCAGCAATTTGATATAGGTTATATATGTTCATTTATATAAAAATATTTCCATAATAGTCATGTTGTAAAAGAAGAAACAGAACAAAAGGAAGAAGAAAAGAAAATAAAAATCCAATACAGTGAAAATAGTATGCTTCGATCTGCATTCAAATTTCATTAGGTTTTTTTTTTTTTGTCTGTGAATAGCATTTTCCATCATAAGTCTTCTGGACTTTTCTTGGATCATTATATTGCTGACAAGAGCTAAATCAACCAGAGCTGATCATTCCACAGTATTGCAGATACTGTATACAATGTTTTCCTGGTTCTGCTCAGTGTGTTTGCATCAGTGTATTTAAGTCTTTCCAGGATATTCTGAAATCCACCTGCTCATCATTTCTTATAGCAAAATAATATTCCATTACATTAATATACTACAACTTGTTTAGCCATTTCCCAATTGAGGAGCATCCCCTCAATTTATAATTCTTTGCTCCCACAAAAAGACCTGCTATAAATATTTTGTACATGTACATCCTTTTCTATTTTTGTGATCTCTTCAGGATATAGACCTAGTAATGGTATTACTGGATCAAAGGGTATGCACTTTGGGTAGAGTTCCAAATTGCTCTCCAGAAAGGCTGGAAGAGTTCACTACTTCACCAGTAGTTCATTAGTGTCCCAATTTCCCCCCATCCTCTCAAGTGTTCATCATTTGCCTTTTCTGTCATATTAGCCAATTTGATAGGTGTGATGTGGTACCTCAGAGTTGTTTTAATTTGAATTTCTCTAATAAATAGTAATTTAGAGCATTTTATATGACTATAGATAGTTTTGATTACTTCATCTGAAAACTTCTTTGTTCATAGCCTTTCACAATTTCTCAATGAGAAAATGATGTATTCATATCAGTGTTTCTCAGTTCTATGTATTTGAGCAATGGGGCCTTTATCAAAGATACTGACTGTAAAAATTGTTTCCCAGCTTTCTGCTTTACTTCTAATATTGGTTGCATTGCTTTGGCTTGTGCAAAACTTTTTTTGGGCCAGGTTATGAAGGACTTTATTTTTCTAATCATATGAATATTTTATTATTTTCTAGTTATATGTAAAGACAATTGTCATCATTCATTTTTATAAGATTTTGAGTTCTGAACAAAAGGGGAAAACCCTAAAAATCAAATAAAATCCCCTCCTCCCAACAGTAGAAACAGTATGATTCAATCTGCATTCATATTCGACAATTCTTTTTTTTTTTTTTCTGGATGGGGAGAGCATTTTCCATCGTGAATCCTTTGGAATTGTCTTGCTGAGAAGAGGTAAATCTATTACAGTTAATTATCATACAATGTTGCTGTTACTGTGTACAACATTCTTCTGGTTCTGCTCACTTCAGTGATCAGTTCACTTAAGTCTTCCCAACTTTTTCTGAAATCTGAGTGCTCATCTTTTATTACAGCACAATATTATTCCATTACATTCATATACCACAACTTGTTCAGCCATTCCCCAATTGATGGGCATTCCCTCGATTTCCAATTATTTGCCACCACAAAGAGAGTTGCTATAAATATTTTTGTACATGTAGGTCCTTTTCTCTTTTTTTGTGATCTCATTGGGACACAGACCTAGTAGTGATATATGGATCAAAGGGTATGCACAGCCCCATTGTCCTTTGGGAAGAGTTCCAAATTGCTCTCCAGTATGATTGGATCAGTTTACAATTCCACCAACAATGAATTAATGAGCATTCCCAATAAGATCAGGGGTAAAACAGGGATGTCCACTCTCACCTCTATTATTTAATAATGTACTAGAAATGTTAGCTTTATCAAAAAGAGGAGAAAAAAGAATGAAAGTAATTAGAATACACAAGGAGGAAACAAATCTCACTCTTTGCAGATGATATGATGGTATACTTAGAGAATACTAGAGAATCAACTAAAAAACTACTTGAAACAATTAACAACTTCAGCAAAGTTATAGTATATAAAATAAATACACTTAAATCACAAGCATTTCTGTATATGACCAACAAAGCTCAGCAGCAAGAGATAGAGAAATTCCATTTAAAGTAACTGTAGATAATATAAAATATTTGTGAGATCCTGCCAAGACAAACCCAGGAACTCTATGAGCACAATTACAAAATAATTTTCACACAAATAAAATTAGTTCTAAATAATTGGAAAATACAAAATTCTTATGGATAGGCCAAGCTAATATAATAAAAATGACAATTTTACCTAAATTAATTTACTTATTCAGTGCCATGCTTATCAGACTACCTAAAATTATTTTATAGAGCTAGAAAAGTCATAACCAAATTCACCTGGAAGAACAAAAGGGAAATAATTAAAACAAACACACAGGAAAGTGGGCTAGCCATACCACATCTGAAGCTATATTATCAAGCAGCAGTCATCAAAACTATTTGGTACTGGATAAGAAATAGAGTGGTTGGGGCAGCTAGATGGTGTAGTGGATGGAGCACTGGCCCTGGAGTCAGGAGGACCTGAGTTCAAATCCGGCGTCAGACACTTGACACTTACTAGCTGTGTGACCCTGGGCAAGTCACTTAACCCCAATTAATTCACACACACACACAAAAATAGATTGGTGGATCAATGGAATAGGTTAGGCACAGGAGACACAGTAGAAATGACTTTAGTAATACACTGATAAACCCAAAGACTCCAGCTTCTGGGATAGGAACTCAGTATTTGGAAAAAAACTGCTTTGAAAACTGGAAGATAGTATGGCAAAAACTAGGCATAGACCAACATCTTACACCACATACTATAATAAGGTCAAAATGGGTACATGATTTAGGCATAAAGGGTGATACCATAGGTGAATTAGAAGAGGAAGGAATAGTTTACTCCTAAGATATATGGAGAGGAAAGCTATTTATGATAAAACAAGAAATAGAAAATATTATGAAATGCAAAATGAATGATTGTGATCACATTAAATTTAAATTTTTTTTGTACAAAGAGAAGCAATGCAGCCAAAATTGGAAGAGAAGCAGAAAGCTCGGAAATAATTTTTACAGCCTTTGTTTATGATAAAGGCCTCATTTCTAAAACATATAGGGAACTAAATCAAATTTATAAGAATGCAAGGCATTCCCCAATTGAGAAATGGACAAAGGATATGAACAGGCAGTTTTCAGATGAAGGAATCAAAGCTATCTATTGTCATATGAAAAAATACTCTAAATCACTATTGATTAGAGAAATGCAAAATAAAACAACTCTGAGGTATCACCTTACACCTATCAGAGTGGCAAACAAAAATGGAAAATATTGGATGTTGGAGGGGATGTAGGAAAGCTGGGATGTTAATCCACTGTTGGTAGAGCTGTGAACTAATCCAAACATTCTGGAGAGCAATTTGGAATTATGCCCAAAGGGCTATAGAATTGTGCATAACCTTTGTCCAGCAATACCACTACTAGGTTTATATCCTAAAGACATCCGAATAAAGAGAAAAAGACTGATTTGTACAAAAATAATCATAGCATCTCTCTTTGTGGTGGCTAAGAATTGGAAATCAAAGGAATGACCATCAATTTTGGAATGGCTAAACAAATTGTGGTATGTGATGGTGATGGAATATTATTTTGAAATAATAAATGACAAGCAGGATGACTTTAGAAAAGCTTGGAAAGACGTATGAAATGATACGTTGGGAAGTGAGCAGAACTAAAAGAACACTGTACACAGAGACAGCAATATTTTTTGATGAAGAACTGTGAAAGTCTTAACTATTCTCAGCCATTCAATGATCCAAGACAATCCCAAAGGACTATTGAAGAATCATACTATCCATATCCAAAGAAAGAACTGATATTGATGGAACAGACTGAAGCATGCTCTTTTCAAATTCTACATTTTAAAACATTTTTATGATTTAAGTTGCTTGTAAAAAGTGACAAATACAGTGATGTTTTGCATGATCATACATGTATAACACATACCAGATTGCCACCTTCGGGAGGAGGAAGGGAAGGAGGGATAGAGATTGAAACCGAAAACTATAAATAAAATAAATTAAAAAACATTTAAACGAATTATTTTCTTCAGTAAGCTTTTGCACCTCCTTTTCATTTGGTTAGTTTTACTTTTTTTTTTTATTATTTTAGTGAGGCAATTGGGGTTAAGTGACTTGCCCAGGGTCACACAGCTAGTAAGTGTTAAGTGTCTGAGGCCAGATGTGAACTCAGCTCCTCCTGACTCCAGCGCCAGTGCTCTATCCACTGCACCACATAGCTGCCCCTTAGTTTTACTTTTGAAGGAGTTGATTTCTTCAGTATATTTTTACCCAATTGGGCAATTATATTTTTTAATGAATGTTTTCTTCAGTCAATTTTTGTGCTTCTTTTTCCAAGCTACTGATTCTCTTTTCATATTTTCTTGTATAACTCTCATTTCTTTTCCCAGTTTTCTTTTCCCTAACTTATTTGACTTTTACTATCCTTTTTGAGCTCTTCCAAGAAGGTATTTTTGTCTCAAGACCAATCCATCTTCCCCTTTGAGCCTTCACATGTAGGCACTTTGATACTGTTGTTCTCATCTGAGTTTGTGTTTTGGTATTCCCTGTTGCCATAGAAACTCTCTATGGTAAGAGTCCTTTTCTGTTTCTTACTCAGATTTTAGGCTATTTTGTGACTTTTAAAGTTGAGGTCTGCTCCTGAGGCATAGAGCCCACTGTCGCAAGCTCTTTGTGCTGGGGTATAGGGGCCTGATCACTGGCTTTCTGCTCTGAGGCCTCTGGGACTTGCAGATTCCTCACTGCTCTGGGCTTCCTTCCTGTTCTGGAATGGCTTAGCCTAGTTATGCTTGTCCTGTGGGTGCTTCTCTAGCTGGCAGTTTGTCCTCTCAGCCAGGGCTACTGGGGGACTCACAACTGGCCTGCTGTGCCACCAGTCTGCTGATCTAGGACCAAGGACTGATCTGTGCTGTGGCCAAGAGCCACCTGCTGACTTGCCCAAGACCCACACTGTGCTGAATTGAGCTGTGCTGTGCTCCTCTTTCACCCAAGTGAGACAGACCTTTCCTAAAGTCTTCTAAATTATCTCAAGTTGGAAGAATGTGTCTCTCTGTCTTTTTGTAAGATTCTTTATATCCAGAATCCCTTTAGAGAATTCTGTTTAGAGACTTGATTTAATGTTGTTTCTTTGGGAAACTCTGGAGAGCTCAGGTAACTTCACTCTTCCATCTTGCCTCTGCCCCTCTAAGGAGTTGTTTTCTATAGTCGATTTTTGTGCTTCCTTTTCTAAGCTGTTGAATCTTTTTTCATGATTCTCTTGCTTAGCTCTTGTTTCTTTTCCCAATTTTTCTTCTACTTTTTATTTGATTTTTGAAATCCTTTTTAGCTCTTCCAGGAGGACTTTTGGGCTTGACACTAATTTGTATTTCCCTTTGAGTCTTTGCATGTCACTGTTTTTGACATTGTTTTCTTTTGAGTTTGTGTTTTGATCTTCCCTCTTGCCATTTTGGCTTTCTATAGTCTTATATTTGTTTGTTTTGTTTTATTTTTCCTCATTTTCTAGCCTAGTTTGTGACTATTTAAAGTTGAGGTCTGCTCCTGGAGCACAGGGGCCCTATCGCAAGCTTCTTGTGTTGAGGGCCAGGGGCCTCATCAATGCCTTGTTGCAGAGTTTTGCTTGTTATACGGGGCTCAGAGAGGCTGTCAGCTTCCTTGTAATGCTGGAATCACCCAGCAAAAATTTCCAAAGGTGGTTATATTTTGATTGCATAAATAAGATTGATAATTGAACTTATTTTTATAGTGTTGTGAGGTTTACAAAAACTATCCACACAATAATTCTGCATATAATATGGGTTACGTAGAATATGTTAATTTTATAAATGAGAAAAGTGAGGTGAAGAGAGATAAATACATAAGGATGAAATATCAGGGTATGATAAAATAATGGGATTTAGCAGATACTCAAAGGCCTACCTTGAGATTAATCTAAACTGATTGAATTATGTGAGAGTGATTGACTGTTGATTAGCCTACTACTAGATTGTAAGCACATCTGGCTAGCCCTTAAAAAGGTATCATTCTCAGAAGCTAAGGACTTTGAACTTAACTCGAGACCACCTTCAAGTCCAGTGAACCAATGGATTTGGATGACACCTACCAATCAGCTTGAAGCAGTGTGTAAGGACGGTCTATGTTCTGGACCTATATAAAGCTTCCACTCTCAGTTTGCTGGGCCGTTCATGATTGAAGCAGGCTCATGGCAGAGGTCTTGAGGAAGAACCCAACCAGGCTGGAACTCTAGGCTAGATAGGCCTTTTCTTAACTTTCTGAACTCCACGTGAATACCTGGTATGCTTTAATAAATATTTAATGCCCAAAGACTGGTGCTAAAGCTTCTAATTTAAGGTGACCACACATTTAGATTTTAAACATCACAATCAGAATAGGTTCTAATAAAAAGGACACTGGCCTAGGAGACAGAAAGAGCTGAGTTCAAATCCCACTTCAGATTCCTACGAGTTGTGTGACTGGAGCAAGTCAATTAAGCTCTCTATGCCTTAGTTCTCCCCACCCTCTTATGAAATTAGGGGGTTGAACTCAATGAGGCATGTGGTTCCTTACAATTCTAAATAAAAATTGTGAGCTCTCCACTAACAAGCTCCATTATTTATACTCTTTACCTTCCAAGATGGTCAATGAGGAAAGATATTTACATTATAAGACAGATGTAAAGTTTTGAACATTTTAACATATTCCCCACCTGTGTATATTTTTTTGTTTGTTTTATATACTTAACACCCACTTTGTGTGTTGTCTCCATTACCTTGGACAGCTCCTGCAGGTAAGCATCAATGAAGTCCCGGGTCTCCTCTGGATTAAAATCTTCCTTGTGTTGTTTGATCACACATTCCACAAAAGACTCTAGCTTCTTCCATTCTTCAAAGAGCTTCTGGTGAGATCCTGGCAGGAATTTCATTATACGAGGAAATATATTGAACAGCTAGATAATATAAAAAGGGGATGGGGGGGGAGGGATGAGTACCAATTCCTGTTAGGCTGCCCCATTTCTTCCTCTTCTCAATCTTAAATATGACCGGATCCTTGACCATTTTTTTTTTTGAGTCATGGAATTTACCCTAATTGTGTGTCTAACTACTCCAGAAATCTACCCACCTTCTAACCACAGTCTCTCCTTATATGCAGACCAGTGTCCAACCATCTCTTGCCCCATACACTAGGCCCTTGGCCATATCCTGATGTACTTAAATAACCCTTCCAAAATGTCAACAATTTATTCAGCCTCACAATCGGCAAACGATGGGAGAGATTATTTCTAGGGAAATTGTTATCACAGGGGCTGCTATTTCCCTGTTGGCCCCACAGAATTCCCTTCTCCTGAATTTCCATTTCAATCCTCTTAGGGAAATGAGAGCTAAAGTTATTCAATCTTCTCCATCATTTTCTTCCATAGCCAGACTCCTGAGGAGTTCAACGAAATCTTGAGCCTGTGTGGGGCTCACTCACTGACCAACTAGGAGGAAGAGTAGATGCAGTCCTGGAGTAAGACTCAGGAACACCTGAGTTAGAATTCTGACTCAGACACATACTAGGAAAAGTCATTAACTTCTCTCAGCCTCAGTTTCCTTATCTGTAAAATGGGAATAATAATAACAACTATCTCAAAGGGGCATTATGAGGATCTAAAGACATTAGTCAATCAACGAGCATTTATTAAGTACTTTCTATGTGCCAGGTGCTAAGTGGTGGGCATACAAAGGAAGGAAAAAATGCCTTTCCCTGTCCTCAAGTAGCTCACATTGCCCTGGGAGAGGCACCATGGAAATAACCATGTATATGCAAGATATATGAAGAATGGTTGTGTGATGAAATAATGGGATTTAGCAGATACTCAAAGACCCACCTGGAGATTAATCAAGACTGATTGAATCAAGTGAGAGTGATTGACTGCTGATTAAGCCTACTTCAAGTTAATTGGATTGTATCAAGTTAATTGGATTGTGATCACACCTGGCTATCCCTTAAGAAGGTATAATTCTCAGAAACTAGACTATGAACTCAACTTGAGAACACCTTCAAAGACAATGGATTTGGATGACACCAACCAATCACCTTGAAGCAGGGTGTAAGGACCGCCTCTGTTCCAGATGTATAAAAAAGCTTCCACAAACAGCTTGGGGAGGATTGCTGATTAAAACAGGCTGGAAAAGGGTGTTCCTGATTAAAGCAGGCTCGTGGAGGAGGACTTCAGGAAGAACCCAACCAGGCTGGAACTCTAGGCTAGGTAGGACTTCTTTTTCATAACCTTCTGAACTCTTTGTAAATATCTGTATGCTCTAATAAATGTTTAATGCCCAAAGACTGGTACTGAAGCCTTTTAAATTTTGGTGACCACAATTAAGATTTTAAACATCACAGTTGAAAGATAATTTCAGAGGGGGTGGCACTGGCAACTGGACGAATTGGGAAAGACATCCTGCAGTAGGAGGTGAAATTTGAACTGATTTTTGAAGGAATCCAAGAAGTGGAGTTGAGGAGGGAGAACGTTCCAGGCATGAGGGACAGCCAGTGCAAAGGCACTGCGGTGGGAGCTAATATATGTAAAGCTATTTATAAACCTTAAATGTGAGCACCTAGATTATCTATCTCTATTTATGTCTGTTCTCTCCTCTCTCATTCTGTTTCTCTAGCTGCCTATCTGTGTCTGTTGTCTCTGTCTCTGTACCTGTTTCCCTCCCTTCCTTTCTCTTTCTCTGTCTCTGTCTCTTTCTCTGCTATTCTATCTCTGTATTTGTCTCTTTCTCGCTTCTTTATGTCTGTCTCTGTCTCTTTGTCTCTATCTTTCTCCTTCTCTCACCCGCACCTGGCCCTGCAGAAGTAGGAGAAAAATCGTGGTAAAGAGACAGCTTCTCTATGAAGCTTTTCCTGGTCTTCCTGGGTTCTAATGCTCTCCCTACCAAAAGTATCCCTTTGTATTTATTTGCATATTTGTGTGTGTGTGTGTGTGTGTGTGTGTGTGTGTGTGTGTGTGTGTACACACATATATATACTTGAGGGCATGTTGTCTCCTCCAACAGAATGTAAACCACCTGAGTTCAGGGGCTGTTTAATTTTTATCATTGTTTCCCCATCTCCTCTCATACTACTTGGTACACAGTAGTTGTAAATTGATATTCTTTTTAAAAAATTTTTTGCAGGGCAATGAGGGTTAAGTGACTTGCTCAGGGTCACACAGCTAATAAGTGTCAAGTGTCTGAGGCCGGATTTGAACTCGGGTCCTCCTAAATCCAGGGCCGGTGCTTTATCCACTGCGCCACCTAGCTGTCCCCGTAAATTGATATTCTTGATAATGATCTTATACACACTGAAAACTGTAGAAATTTGTTTCCCATTATTTGGAGATCACAGTGTTTTGGAAAAGCATGGGTCCCCCAGGCATATTTTTCCGTGGCACTATTTATAAAAATCTCATTGTTTCCTTCTTCCCTTCTCTGTCCCTTTTTCTACTTAGAGAAGTTCATGCACAAGCTCACTCAGTCCTTGACGACCTCTCACAGCCATGCCCATTTCTTTTCTGGTAGAGGAAGAGCATGACCCAATTGAGGCTGAGTTGGTCCTCCCCAGGAAGGCATAGCCTGTTACCTGACACTCCCAGGTGCCTTGAAGCACTGTGGTGTCATCCAAACTCTTCAGCAGGTCCTGAAACTGGGAATCATGGTACTCAAAGCGGTGCCCAAAAGTGATGGAGCAGATGATATTAGAAACAGCATTGTTGATCTGAAAGTGGGGATCAAAGGGTTTTCCTGTTGATGGGAAGAGAAAGGGGACAGGCTACTCTTCATTTCACTCATATCTGTTAAAGGAATCTAGCAGAGCTTTCTACCTTTTCCTCATAAACAGTTTTCCTTACTTTCCCTCCCACACACAACACACATATTCTTTATTAGTATTGTCCATGTCCAGGTACTGCTCAAATAGATGTAAAATAAAAGAAGAAAATACTCTTTAAAAAAGTTGGGGCAGCTAGGTGGCACAGTGGATAAAGTACTGGCCCTGGATTCAGGAGGACCTCAGTTTAAATCCAGCCTCAGACATTTGACACTAGCTGGGTGACCCTGGGCAAGTCACCTAGCCCCCATTGCCTCACCAAAAAAAATTTCAGTCAAGACTTGGGATTTAATTGGCATATTTTGTTTCAATATATTTTATCCATCTTTGCCTCCATTTACTCATCAGGAAAACCAGAGGTTTGGATTGGATGACCTTTGAGGACCTTTCTAGCTTCTATCTATGATTCTTTGATATATCATCTGCATAGGTTCACAAAGGTGTACCCATCTGTGAAATAGGCATGGGCACACATGTGTATGTGTCCATAGATGTATGCATGTATATACCAATACCCTTGACTATATATACCTGTGGGCTACTTGCATACATGTGAATAGTAGAGCTGAAATTACAACTGGAAACACTGAAAAGAAAAGATATGAGAAGGTGACTAAGGAAGGAAAGCCATATAATGTAGTATGTAGGGTATGGAACCTGGAAAGAGGAAGAACTGGGTGTAAATCCTCCGTCAAACATTTAGTGCCTGAGTGTCCTTAGTTCTAGTGCCTTCCAACTGTTGTTTATTTTCAGTTTTTCCCATTTCTAATGTTTGTACATAGCTGTTTGCATGTGGTCTCCCACACACACACTTAGAACAGGAATTCTTTGAGGACAGGGAGTATCTTTTTCCTTTCTTTATATATCTAGAACTTATCAGAGTGCCTGGCATATACTAGGTACTTGATAAATATTTATTGACTTGCTGTCAATAAATTACAACATTTATTGACTTACAACACTTATTGACTTACTTTGGCAAGTCACTTAACTGCTCCACTCCTCAGTTTACTCACCTGCAGGATGGGAAGAAGGGCTGGATTGATGGTCTCCAAGTTAATTTTTACCCATAATTTATGGTGATTAAAGGAAGCAGAAGAGGAGGGAGAGAAAATGGAAGTGAAAGAGGAAAAGAAGAAAAAATAAAAAGCAAAGAAAGAGGAGGAAAAGTAGAAGAATGAATGTCTACAATAGCAATGTTGTGAAAAGAAAGATAATTTGGATAGACCTAAGAACTTGGATCAATGCAATGCCAATTACAATTCAAGAGGATCAATGATGATGCCTGATACCCACCTTCTGATGGATAAGCAATGAACTTAGGTCACACAATGAGATATATATTTCTGGTGATGGCCAATGTAAGGATTTATTTTACTTGACTATATGTATTTGTGACTAGGGAGTTGTTTTTTCCAGTGGGAAGAAGTAGAAGGAAAGAAAAGAAATGATTAATTGAAAAAAAATGATCAAAATTAAAAAAAAATAGATGAACAGCAATGTATATACATATATATGTACGTATATGAATATATAAACATGATACCTACACATGTATGTCCATGCATACATGCATACATGCATACATTCTAAGGAGTAGAAAGAGTAGACCAAGGCAGAAGAGAAAAGAATGATAGGAAAGATACTGAGAACAGGGAATAGTTGATTCGGGATGTGGGGCATGGGATGATTAGGAAGAATAAAGAGGTAGAGAAGGGCAGAAGGAAAGAATAGAGGGAGGGGTGTGCATACATGTGTATGTGTAGGGAGTTCCTTGAGTGGCCAGCCAAGGCCATGTATCACTCCATGTGTGGAAATTTAAGAAGTGAGATGTAGGGTCCATGTTTTGATGGCATTGAGGGGTTCCTTTCTTTGCTAACTGCCTCCTTTCTTCCAAGCAACAGTGTTAGGTTGTTTAAACATTCCCTTGGGGGTGGCATGGGTTGCATTTTGTCTGTCTCTAGTGTAAAGATGGCCTCTCTTCCCCTTCTCCCACCCACAGTTACAGATTCTCTTTAATGATCATGTGGCCAATTGAACAATCAGAAGCAATTTAAAATATTTCTGCCTGACCAGTGCTCACCTTTTTCTTCCCTGATAGCCTCAATGAGATACCTGGCCTCCTCCCGGATCCGATCTTCCAGGGTCTTCTTTCCCAAACCAAAGTTCCTTAGGGTCATTAAGGCAAATCTTCTTTGCTGTCTCCACTGATCTCCATTAGACATGACTAAACCTAAACAACAATAATGATAATAATAATTTATATCAATATTTCAAAGGATCTATAATTTTACTGATATGGTATCCCCTCTATGAGCAATAGAATGCAATTTAAGAAGTATTTTTAAAACCCTACCATGTGCCAAGCGCTGTTCTGGGTATACAAGTAGAAAGGACTAGACAGGTTCTGCTCCCAAGTAATTCACATATTAATTGGTAAAATACCACTTAAAGTTCAACCATAGGGAACATGGAAAGACCTGGAAGTCCTAAAGATGAAGCAGAGGGAAATGTCAAGGCCCAGAGGTCCTGATGATCTCTTAGTAGACTATGAACTTTGGAGTACATAAGTATGAGCTTTTGATTTCCTCAGTCAGAGATGACTGGCTGCTGGACAACTTTCTGCTCTGGGGAAGACAGCTATGAACAGGGGGAGGAGCCCCAGTCCTAATCTGGAGTACTCTAAGCAGCCACTTGTGGCACTTGATGACTACATCAGTGTCAGGGTCCAGGCAAGGCAGTGACTTTGACTTATAAAAATAAAAGAAATCCAAGAAAATTTTGAAAAGAATGTTAATCAATTGAAAAAAGATAGAAAAAATCTTAAGAAAATGACTCCTTGAAAACTAGAATTGGGAAAATGGAATTGAATTACATTATAAGACACCTAGAAATAATAGAACTAGAAAAAGTAGAAGAGAATTTGAAACATTTTATTAGAAAAACAACTGATCTAGGAAACCGATCAAGGAGAAAGAATATAAGAATCGTCAGTTTACCTGGAAGTTAGGATCAGAAAAATATCTGGATAAAATATTACAAGAAATTATTTTTTAAAAATTACTCTGAAGGTCTAGAACTAGAAGTTAAAGGAGAAATAGAAAGAATTAACTGATCACCACTATGAAAAAGATCCCAAGAAGAAAATTTATAGGAATGTCCTATCCAAGTTTCAAAATTCCTAGACTAAAGAGGAAATATTACAAGCAACAAGAAAATAAAGACAATTTAAATACTGCAGAAAAAACAGTAAGAATTTCAAAAGACTTATCATTAAAAGACTATATTTCTTGGGACATAATATTTTGAAGAGTAAAGGAGCTCAGATTGCATCCAAGAATAACATATCCAGCAAAGCTGAATATAATCCTAGGTGAAAAATCAAATGTATATTTGATAAACTGAAAGACTTCCAGGTATTTATAACAAAAGGTAACAAAAAGACTAGAACTCAAACAAAACTGGGTAGGAAAAGGATAAAAGGAGAAAGTATTTCATAAAAATGGTGCATGAAAGGAGGAACTAATACAGAGGAAGTAGGAGGGGGTGGAGGTCTGGTAATATTGGAACCTTATTCTCATCTAGGGTAAAGAGGTTTAGAAGTCTTATGGACATCCGGAGAGGTGAGAAAACCAGGGAATAGGTTGAGAGAGAGACTTTTAGAAGGGTATATAGATTAAAATTAAGAGGATGGGGAGAATAGATAAAGGAGGAACTTTTAGAGTATAGCTAAAATAAGGAATTAGGGTGAGGGGGAAGACAAAGTAGCAGTGATATGATAAAAAAAAGAAAGCTTGAGAAATAAGCTAGTAAAAATAATATGGAGGCAAATTCACAGATAGTAATTATAACTTTGAATGTGAATGGGAGGAACTCATTAAATGGAAATGGATAACAGGGTGGATTAAAAATCATAATCCTACAATATGTTGTTTCCAAGAAACACATTTTGAAATGAGAGCTATAGACAGAGTTAAAATGTAGGGTTGGAGTAGAATTTAGTATGCTTCAGCTGATGAAAAAAGTCAAAGGTAACAATTATGATCTCAAACTAAGTTATGGCTAAAATAGATTTAATTAAGAGATGAACAAGGGTAGCTACATTTTGAGAAAAGATATCATAGACAATGAAGCAATATCTATATTTAATCTAGATGCACCAAATTCTATAGCGGCTAAATTTTTAAAAGAAAAATTAAATGAATTACAGGTGGAGATAGGTAGTAGTGGTATAATATGGTTTTTAATCTTCTCCTCTCAGAACTAGATAAATCTAACCAAAAAATAAATATGGAAGAAGTAAAGGAAGTAAATAGAACTTTAAATTAGATATGATAATTTACATATGATATCTGGAGATAATTGAATGGAAATAGAAAGGAATATATCTTTTTCTCAGCATAGTATCTTTATAAACATTGTACATATGTTAGTAAACAAAAATTTTATTGTCGAAAGCAGAAATGCAGAAATATTGTCAAATATAGTCAAAACATAGTGAAAGGCAGAAAAGTATCTTTTTCAGATCATAATGCAACAAACATCATATTTAATAAGGGTCTGAGGAAACATAGATGAAAAATTAATTGGAGATTAAACAACCTAATCTTAATGGTTGGGTAAAAGAACAAATTATAGAAGCAATTAATTTCATTAAAGTGAATGACAGTAATGAAACAACATATCAAAACCTATAATATACAGCAAAAGTAGTGATCAGAGGAAAATTTATATCTCTAAATATCTATATCAATAAATAGAGAAAACTAATGATTTGGGTATGCAATAAAAAAACTAGAAAAAAACAAATTAAAAATCTCCAATTAAACACTAAATTGAAATCCTAAAAATTAAAGATGAATTTAATAGAATTGACAATAAAAACCTATTGAATTAATCATAAAACTAGGTATTAGTTTTATGAAAAAATAGATTTAAAAATTGGTTGCTGTGATTAAAAGAGAAACAGAGAATAAAACCAAATCATTAGTATTAAAAATGAAAAGGGTGAATATACCACCAAGGAAGATGTAAATAAATCAATTATAAGGAGTTATTTTGTTCAGTTATGTACCAATAATTTTAACAATTTAAGCTAAATGGTAAAACATTTACAAAAATATAAATTGCTTAAATTAGCAGAAGAGAAAATAGAATACTAAATAGGCCTATTTTAGAAAAAGAACTTGAACAGGTTATGCATAAATAATGAGCTTTCTAAAAGAAAAGTACCAAGACCAGTTGAATTTACAAGTGAATTCTATCAAATATTTAAACATCAACTCATTCCAATATATATATATATATATATATTTTTTGGCAAGGCAATGGGGGTCTAGTGACTTGCCCAGGGTCACACAGCTAGTAAGTGTCAAGTGTCTGAGGCCGGATTTGAACTCAAGTCCTCCTGAGTCCAGGGTCAGTGCTCTATCCCCTATGTCACCTAGCTGCCCCCAACTCATTCCAATATTAAATATATTATTTGGAATGATAGGTAAAGAAGATATTCTACCAAAGTCCTTGTATAAAAAAATGATACTCATAACTAAACCAGGAAGATTAAAAACAGAAAAAGAAAATCATAGACCAATGTCATCAATGAATATGAATGCAAAAATCCTAAATAATATTCTAACTAAAAGATTACAATAATATGTTACAAAGATTACACATTATGATCAAGAGGGATTTATACCAGTAATGTAGGGGTGATTTAATATAAAGAAAACTATTAATGTAATTGATTATATCAATAATAAAAGTTTTTTGGGGGCAGCTAGGTGGCGCAGTGGATAAAGCACCGGCCCTGGATTCAGGATTACCTGAGTTCAAATCTGGCCTCAGACACTTGACACTTACTAGCTGTGTGACCCTGGGCAAGTCACTTAACCCCCATTGCCCCGGAAAAAAAAAACACTAAAAAAAAAAATAAAAGTTTTTTTTTAATCATGATTGTATCAATAGATGCAGAAAATGCATTTGATAAAGTATACAACTCATTTCTTTTTTTGGTAAGGCAATTGGGGTTAAGTGACCTGCCCAGGGTCACACAGCTAGTAAGTGTTGTGTCTGAGGTCAGATTTGAACTCAGGTACTCCTGAATCCAGGGCTGGTGCTCTATCCACTTTACCATCTAGCTGCCCCCACAACTCATTTCTATTAAAAACACTTGAATATTTTGGCATTTGAAGTTTTCTTTAAATTAATACAAAATATTTATCTAAAGCTATCAGCAAGTGTTATTTGTAACATGGATAAACTATAGGCTTTCCCGGTAAGATTAGGTGTGAAACAAAGATGCCCATTGCTAGCATATCACTCAATATTGTATTGGAAAACCTAGAAATAGCAATAAGAGAAGCAAAAGAAATTGAAGGAATCAGAATAAGGAATTAAGTAATATAACTGTCTCTTTTTTGCAGATGATATGATGATATACTTGGAAAATCCCAAAGACTCAACTAAAAAGTTAGGTGAAATAATTAATAATTTTAGCAAAGTACCAAGTTATCAAGTAAATCCACATGAATCATCAACATTCCTATATATCACAAGCAAAACTCTGCAAGAAGAGATAGTTAAAAAATAAATACACCATTTAAAATAACTAGACAGTATAAAATACCTGGGAGTCCATCTGCCAAAAAAACCCAGGAACTATATAAACAAAATTATAACCAAAATTTTATAAATAAAATCAGATTTAAATAATTGGAGAGATATTAATCTTTCATTTGTAGGCTGGTCCAATATAATAAAAATGAAAATGTTATCCAAACTAATTTATATATTCAATGGCATCCTGATTAAATTACCCAAAATATTTTGCTGAATTAGAAAAAATTATAACAAAATTCATTTGGAAAAACAAAAAGTGAAGAATGTCAAAGAAAATAATGGGGGGGGAAAGTGTAAAGGAAGAATGTTTAGCAGTACCAGATCTTAAACTGTATAATAAGGCAGTAATTATTAAAAACAATCTGGTACCAGCTAAGCAAAAATAGATCAAATAGAATAGGGTAGATATCTTATTTACAGCACCAGATAAAAATAATAACCTCTATTTCTTAAGTATAAAGACGTAAAGTTGTGAGATAAGAAATTAGCATTTGGTAAAAATTTTTGGGAAAACTGGAAAGCAGTAAAACAGAAACTGGGCATGGACTGATATCTCATACCATTTACCAAGATAAGTCAAAATGGATATATGACCCAGATATAAAGAGAGCTTTTACGAGAAAATAAGAAGATGATGGAAGATATTACTTATCAGACTTTTGGATAGGTAAGCAATTTATAAATACATAAAAGATAGAGAGCAAGTTTGGTGAAAAAGAATAATTTAAATTATATTAAATCTAAAAGTTTAGTATAAGTAAACAAATGTAGCCAAGATCTGAAGGAAAGCAGATAATTGAGGAAAAATTTATAGAAAACTTATCAGATAAAAATTTCATATCTAAAATATAGAAATAACTTTGTCAAATATAAAAATTATGAGCCATTCCCCAACTGATAAATGGCAAAAAGATGTGAAGAGGTAGTTTTCCAAATGAAGAAATCAAAACAATTCATAGTCATATAAAAAAATGCTTTAGCAAATTTTTGATTAGAGAAATTCAAATTAAAACAACTTTTATATATATTTGTGTGGGGCAATGAGGGTTAAGTGACTTGCCGAAGGTCACATAGCTAGTAAGTATCAGGTGTCTGAGATTGGATTTAAACTCAGGTCCTTTTGAATCCAGGGCCAGTGCTTTATCCACTGCACCACCTAGCTGCCCAAGATATAATTTCACATCTACTAGATTGGCTAAAATGATTGAAGGGGAGGGAGACAAGTGTTGGGGGGGATGTAGAAAAAATGGGACACTAATTCATTGTTGGTGGAATTGTGAACTGATTCAACCATTTTGGAAACAATCTAGAATTATACCCAAAGAGTTTCTAAACTACCTATGCCCTTTGACCAAGAAATATCACTACTAGGTCTATTTCCAAAGGTTATTAAGGAGAAGAGAAAAAACTTATATATCCTAAAATGTTTATATCAGCTCTCTTTGTGGTGGCAGAGAATTAGATTGCAGGGATGTCCATCAATTGGCTGAACAAGTTGTAGTATATGATTGTGAGGGAGTACTACTGTGCTATAAAAATGATTAACTTAATGATCTTAGAAAAATGTGGAATGACTTGCACAAAATATTGAAGTGAAATGAGCAGAAACACTTCAACGTTGTACAGAGTAAGAGCAACATTTTTCTAATAATGACTTTGAATGCATAAGTTATTTTGGCTATTATAAATAACCAAATTAATTATAAAGGACATATGAAGATACTATCCTCTTCAAGAGAAAGAAATGATAAATAGAAGTATGTATAGAATAATTTTACATATATACATAACTATATATGTGTGTGTATATATGTGTGTATGTATGTATATATTTATACAAATAAGTATATTTATATGCTTATTTGTGTCCAATGGGAGTGGAGGGAAGGGAAGAAAAAAAAGAAAATATGAAATTTATTACAATAGTTTTGTTGTATATTTGAAAGCAATAGTAAGTTGTGCATAGTACATTTTTGGTTTCATCTACAATCATCCTTTTATTGTACTGTGTTATAGAAATACTTGTTTTGTTCCATAAATTAAAATAAAATAAATAGAAAAAATTAAAACCAAATAAAACAACAACAACAAAAAAAGACTTTGACCTGGGACTTTGATTTTATTGAATTCCTCCAGATGCTCTGATGGCATCTGTACCATCACATGGGTCAAAGGGCAGAATCATAAACCCAAAGAGGCTCACAGTTGGAAGGGATCTCAGAGATCATCCAGCCTAACCTGTATCTGGCAAATAACACTGGCAAATTACACTGAACAGCTTTTCCTTGAAGACCTCCAATGAGGGAGAATTTACCACTTCTGAAGGAAAATCATTGCATTTTGGGACAGCTCTGATAATTAGGAAATTTTTTTTCCTACTATCAAGCCAAATTGTACCTCTCTGCAACTTTCACCCTTTGCTGCTGGTTCTAGGGCCAAGAACAAGTTCATACCTTTTCTATTAACAAGCCTTCAAAACTTGAAGATCATCATCATAGCTCCCTTTACCTACCGAGTCTTCTTGTCCTTAAGTTAAACCCTCCAAAAATTGTCCTGATATTCTAGAAGCAGAAGGTAAAATAGAAATTGAAAGGATCCACCAATAACCTCATGAAAGAGATCCCAAAATGAAAGCACCCAGGAATATTACAGCCAAATTCCAGAGCTCCTAGGTCAAGGAGAAAATATTGCAAGCAGCCAGAAAGAAACAATTCAAGTACGGTGTGGCCACAGCCAGTATGACACAAGATCTAGTAGATTCTACATAAAAGGGTCTGAGGGGATGGGATATGATATTCCAGAGGGCAAAAGAATTGGGATTACAAACAAAAATCACCTACCCAGAAAAACTGAGTATACTCTTTCAGGGGGAAAAATATGACTTCAATGAAAATGAGAACTTTTAGGCATATGTGATGAAAAGTCCTGAACTGAATAGAAAATTTGACTTTCAAATACAAGACCCTAGAGAAGCATAAGAATGTAAATAGAAAAAAGAAATTATGAGGAATGTTAAAAGGTTAAACTCTTTGCATTCCTACATGGGAACATGATACTGCTAACTCATAAGAACTTTCTCAGTATTAGGCCAGCTGAAAGGAATAAATTTGGACAGAGAGCAAAAAAAAAAAAAGTTAAACCTCCAAGCTCCTTCAACTGATCGTCCCATGGGATTAATTTGAATTCACCATCCTAATTGCCCTCCCCTCTCAGACATGAAGGAAACTTCAAAGGCCTATTTTTTTCTATCATAGTTCTTCTAGCCACAAGGCTTCTATAATGTGTTGTAATTCTTCAGTAATGATGATGGACAGGAGTCAAAGATATCTTCTAAAGAATCCTAGAGGTGAAAAATATTTACCATACTTTAAAGAACTCACCAGGTGATTGAAAGACATAGGATTGGGTAGGAATGCTGGGGCGATCGATAAACACCTGGTCTTGATTGACGAGGACCTCCTTGATCATTGGTAATCCACTTACAAACATAAAGGTAAAGCCACCCACATGTGTACAGAAAATATTTCCATATTTCCTGGCAAACTGAAAAAGAATTAGGTTGAGTTGCAAAATTCTGTTGACATTCAGGCTATTTTTAATCTGTTCTATTATCAGATATCATTCTAATAATGTAAAACATCAAGTCCAGTGGAGTCCACTCAATTCAGTTTGATCCAATTCCACTGAATTCAGTTTATCTCACCCCAACAAACACTGACTTATCCAACTGTGCTGTTCTAGGAGCTGAGCAGACAATCACAAATACCGAATTGTTCCTTCCCTTGAGGAATTGACATTGGAAGGAAATGATCTGTGCATATATAGCTAAATACAGAATACATACAAAGGAAATTCTAAGTCATTTCAGGGGAGACTAGCATCTGGAAGGGATCAGGAAGACTTTCTGGAGAAGATAAACCCCTCAAAAGCTGAGCTTTGAAGGAAATGGGAATTCCAAAAGACTCGGGGGAAGAGATCATAAATTCCAGGCTCTGAAGTGGTTACTACATTCATGTCAGCATGTTGGGGTAGGGCTATATGACAAAGAACAACTTAGAGCCTAATTTTGGGGAAAGATTTACAGGTCAATATTTGGACCATTGGTAACTTCATTGGAGTGGAGAGAATGTAATTTCCCAGGAGGTAGGGGCTGTTATAATAATTTTCAATACCTAGCATAGTACCTGGTAAATAGAGGGTGTTTATGAAATGCTAGGTAATTGATTGATTGGGCCTTTTCTCCCACTGACATAGATCAAAGCCCTTTCAAAACTCTGTTGATTGTCTCTGAGAGAGAAGATGGGGGAAAATCATTCAGCACTGTTGTCACCTCGGTCATGAGCTTCTCTGAATTTAGCAAGGCTTGTCCTCAGGTAGGAGACAACCTGAAAGTCTGTCTCCACAGGCTTATCTGAAGCCATTACAACTTGTTAGGGCCCGAGGATGTCTATTACTTTAAGGGCCTTGGACAGTGAAGGACCTCAAGTTGTGAGAATATGGCAACTAAATTAAGACTTCAAAAAGAAAAAATAGTGATGTGAAAGGTGGGATGTGATAAGGGTTTATGACTTGAAATCTAGTAAGAACTGAGTTCATTTCATACCTCTGAACCCTACCAGAAGCCAAGATTTTGTTTGTAGTAACTATCTCAAAAGGGTGTGTTGAGGATAAAAAGAGATAATTGGTGCAAAGTTCTCTACAAATGTGCAAGGGCTATATCAATCACACCTGGAGGCAGCATGGGTTACTACATAGAAACCCAGCATCAGAATCAGTATCACAAAGACCTGGGCTGAAGTCCCACCCATTACCCATGCCAATTGTATGGTTCTTGGCCAGGAACTTAAACTTTGAATGTCCCAGGTAGGAGGTCTTCAGTGGGTTACTCCTGGATCTGTGCTTGGCCCTGCACTAACATTTTATCAATGACTTGGATAAAAGCAAAGATGGAGCACTTATTTGATTTGCAGACAACACTAAGTTAGATGGGGTAGCTGGGTGATGGAATCAACCAAAAAAAAATTCTAGATGGTTTGTGGTTGGGCTGAATGTAATAAAGTGAAATTTAAAAGGAATAAATGTAAAGTCTCACACGAAGGTATAAAAACAATTTCACAAGTACACTTGCTCTGAAAAAGATCTAGATCTTGGCAACTGGGTATTCTTCCCTTTAAATTTCCTTTATAATCCATATATATATACACACACACACATATATATATACATATACACATACTTATATACATGCATATATACATACATATCTATATCTATGTGTATGTGTATGTATATATATATAAAATTTTTTTGGCCAGGCAATGAGGGTTAAGTGATTTGCCCAGGGTCACACAGCTAGTAAGTGTCAAGTGTCTGAGGCCTGATTTGAACTCAGGTCCTCCTGAATCCAGGGCCGGTGCTTTATCCACTGTGCTACCTAGCTGCCCCCTATAGTCCTATTTTATGCCTTTCAAAAAATGATATGTATCACCACATTGACTGCCAGAGGGGTCCAGGATAAAAAGAGATATAATACTCCTTCTACAGGGGTTGAGTGGACTGTGCTTAATATGAGTCAGAAGCATGATATGACAAGTTAAAAAAGAAGTCATTATCAGTATTTGGTGAAAAGAAAATTACTGAAACGGTGACAGCATTAATATTCACATCCAGAATTGACCAATAATGTAAGTGAATGTCAGGGACCTGACATGACTTGTCTAAAGTCTTAAGATCAGAGTCATGGGCCATGGGTCCTCAACTCTTCCTGTGTGGTATGTTGCCACTGTTTTAGTCTTGGGAAGGCTATGGACCCCTTCTCAGAAGAGTTTTTCAATGCATGAAATAAAATATATAGGATTATAAATGAAACTAAGTATGTTAAAATACAGTGCTCAAAAATATTTTAAATTAAAATTCAATGGCCCCAGGTTAAGCACCTCTTTTTCTAGAATTTGAAGGTACCTAAGAGGCTGCCTATGTAATTTCTGCAAAATTAATGAACACTTATTAAGTGCTCACTGTGAGCTGGGTAGTGTGCTAAGCACTGGGGATAAAAAAAAGCAAAAGACAGTCTCTCACCTATCACTTTATAGATGATGATAATAATAATAAGAGCGGACATAGGATGCTTAATGTCAATCACTGTGTGAAGCACTTTACACTTATCTCACTGTATCAGATTCGAAGAAGCTGAGTCAGAAGGGACTGACCATGAACAAAAGGAGCCTCCATGGTGACATCCCCCAGAAGTGATGAGCATGAGTTGCTCCAGGTCCCAGAAGACCTGAATGTCAGAAGGGGGATGTGGATGCAGGCCCTTTGATCACCAAACCAGACCTCATTTCCATTGCAAGAGGCTGCTTCCCAGGTAGGCCCCAAGATGGATGGCCACCCAGGTTTGAGGCTGCCCAATCCAGCACATTTTCCAGGGCCCCAGTTCCTTTGCCTCCCTCACAACAGGTGGATTCTCACCCTCCCATCTCACTCCTTACCTTCTGTACGGTGATGTGAGGAGTCTTAAAGTCCATCTGGAAGAGGTTGCCCACTATGGGCAGCCCAGGAGGGCTCGGGGGATAGTTTAGATGCTGCCCCCTCCTCTGCAGATAGTATGCCAGGATCAGGAGGATGGCAAAGAGGAGGAGGGTGTGTAGGGGGGCTCCTTCCCAGAGAGAAGGGAGCAAGGTTCCCAGAGGGAGCCGCATGCTTCCTCAGCTCTGGTGCTGAGGCCAGACAAGCCAAGCTCCTCCTCCCTCTCCTCCGTTCTGAAGCAAAAGCAGCTATGGGGCCACCAGCAGCAGGGTTTATGTGAGACACAAAGCTTCAGCTGTTTTTCTCCTTGCATCTGCTGCCTGGGCTGGCTTTATGGGCTGGCCAGTGAGAGCTCCAGGAAGTTCCAGCCTCCCTTCTGTGCCCCAACCCCCAACCCTTTGCCCTCTGCCAGGGCTTGCCTCCTGGGAACAAACACACCCTAACCCGGAAAAGAAGCCTGGGCTTCTCTGCTGAGAACCAAAGATACAACTTTGCCGGGGACGCCCTGGAATAACAAAGTGAATGGACCACAGTCTGAAGTGGCAGGAACCAGTAGTGAAAGCTATTGTTTGGGGTTTTTTTGGTTTGTTTTTTGAAAAATAGATAAGCTGGTGGGGAAACAGTGGTAGTTTGATGATTGAGTGTGTATCTCTTCTGTCATGTTCTTACCTTGACAGAAGCTTTCTAGGGTCCATCTGGCTATTAAAACAGCCAGCAAGGACTCATGGATCTTCTCTCGCAGAATCATTCTTTGCCTTCCATAAAACCGGTAGAAGGAATGTCAACATAGGACATAGGTTCTCTCGGGAGATGTATTTTTTCCTTTGGGAACGTGTTGCTTTCTTACTTTTCTATAAAACTTTCTTTTCCTCCGCTGGTCAATTACCACATTCTTGCAAAAGCAAATTTTTAAATAAAAAGGAAGTTATTTACAAAGATGCTTTGGGGATCATATATTTAGAGCTAGAAGAGATCTTAGAGGCCATGAAGTTCAACTGCATCTTTCCACAAATGAGGAATCTGAGGCACAGAAAAGTTGCATCGAAAATTTTGAAGCAATATTTAAATCCATTTGTTTTTCAAATTTTGTCTTTAACATTTAATACTTGTGTAATCTAGATGGCACAGTGAAAAGAGAGCCTGGCCTGGAGTCAAGAAGAATCATCCTTGTGAGTTCAAATTTCACCCCAGCCACTTATTAGCTGTGTGACCCTGGATAAGTCACTTAACACTGTCTCACTTTTCTCATATGTAAAATGAAGAAGTTGAAGTGGATGGCCTTTGAGGTCCCTTTAGCTCTGAATTTATAATTTAACAATTTGTTATTGTTGACAAGGAAGTTTCAGTAAACCTCACTTATTGTTTGGGGCATGTGACTTGCCCATTGACATGCCTCCATAATTTCATCTATAAAGTGAGGGAATAGGAAGAAAATTCTCTAAGGTATCTTCCAGCTCAATAATCAAGGATTCTATACAACTAAGTCTTGTAATCACTAGGGGTAGAGAATTAACATGCAAACTACATAAAGCAATATATTATGTAGCACAAAAACCTGGCTACCTCCCACCTGGCCTTTCAGTACACTCTAGCTCCCAGAACCTGAAAGTCATTTGCCAAAAGTTGTTGGCAGTGAAATTGCACAAGAACCCAGGAATAACAAACAGTTGGCACCTTACCAACCAAAGCTCATACCCAGGAAGCTGCACTTTATTATAACATATATGGGGGGGGGCAGCTAGGTGGTGCAGTGGAAAGAGCACCGGCCCTGGAGTCAGGAGGACCTGAGTTCAACTCCGGCCTCAGACGCATAACACTTACTAGCTGTGTGACCCTGGGCAAGTCACTTAACCCCCATAACCCCATCAAAAAAAATAAATAAAATAACATATATGGTGTTACAGATACGTATCTACTCATCCTGATCTCCTTCATTTCCAGGTCTTTTGAGTCCCCCAACCCCTAGATTTAACCATTTAAGTGCAGACTCAGAATTATACTATTCAGACTGGTCACATCTATCAGGACTCTTTCGTCATTGACCCCAAACTTTTGGAGTCACTTGTGAAGAAGGCACTAAGACCCAGAAAACACATAATCAATCTCACTGGAACTCCATGTTTGCTCCACCCTAATTCTCCATGGTCTCTGTATATCCCAAATCAAAGTTCACTTTAGGTGTCGTGGTGAATGCAAAGTTTGAGAGACGTGATTTCTGGGTAACTAATCATTTCATTAATTATGGCTAGTGAATTATTAATGAAAGGATGGTCATTTGGCCATCTCTTGTGAACCAAAGACAGATTATGGCAGCCTCTAGATACGTATATACCCTTGGTAGAGTGAGTGTTTCTGACGGCAGACAATCAACTCTGATTGGTTAATAATTATGAGAAGAATGAATATTATAAAGAGAGGTGGACCTATTCCAATGAGGGGCTGAGGATATGACTTTGATTATGTCACTCTTACCCCCAGACCGCCACAGCCTCTGGCAATATAGACAAAGTTTCTAACCTCCCCCCAACACAATGGACTGGAATTCATCTAGATTAAATTCTCTTTACTCTTTAATCAGAACTAATCTTCCTCAGTTGGGTAGAATCTAAACAAGATTGAGCTGAATATTAAAATCCCATCTCATTATCAGCCCTATTCTTCAGGGGCTCATTTGACCTAATAGAAAATGAATGAGAGAATAGGAAGGGAAAAAATCCTCATTCTCCCTAATAGTAATTGGTTTTCAATAGAAGAAAAAACAATCCTTTCTCTCATCCCCCCATTTAACTCTATCGAGAGACACAGTCTGCTCAGTAAATCACTATCACAGGGGTTTCTAACTATGGGACTTATGAGGGGATATAATGTGAGGGGAAAAGAGAGATTGATTTGGCACTTTGACAAGATCAAAGGGGGGGCAGTCCCTTCTGACAAGCAAACCTTACAGATAAAAAGTGCACAGGGAAAAATAAACAATAAAAAAAATTGTCCATTTAAGAAGCAGCTAGGTGGCACAGTGGATAGAGCACTGGCCCTGCAGTCAGGAGGACCTGAGTTTAAATCCAGCTTCAGACACTTAAAACTTACTAGCCCTGGGCAAGTCACTTAACCCCAATTGCCTCACCAAAAAAATTGTCCATTTAAGGCTCAAAAATCTCATCTTTTACAGCTGCCGCTTCTTGAGACACCATCTGATCCAGCCCTCTGCTCTGTCTATCCTCTCAGAAAACTTAATAGCTTACTAGCTTCTCTCATTCAGATCACTCATAGAAATCCCCTTCTCTGTCAAAAAATCTCTTAAAAATTATCCTTTTTCCCCCCTTTTTTCGCAGGGCAATGAGGGTTAAGTGACTTGCTCAGGTCTTCTTGAATCCAGGGCTGGAGCTTTATCTACTGCACCACCTATCTGCCCCACAAAATTAGTCTTCACACAATTTTAGATTTACTTTGCAAATGACCAGGTCAATTAGTGACAGTTAGTTTAAACCTTATGTCTCTACTTTAGAAAAATCAAATTTTGAAACTTATAGAGCACAGAATTTATATTTTTAGGCTAGTCAAATGCCATGCTGATATATCTAAGAAATTAAAATACAAACCAAAAGTTAGAACTTAGTTTTTATAATTGGCAGTGTTCATTCCCAACTAGGAGGAAAAGTTCCTGTTAAGGAGCCAATAACTAGACACTTTTTATAAGATGGGCTCCAATGAATTCTTGTGTAAGTTGTCATATTAACTACAATTGTAACAAGAGATGTTGGAATAGAATGCATGCATACATAAATTAAGAACAGTACTTATTAAATAAATTGTTTATTATAAAGCTTTTTCCATTTTTAGCCATGTTCAAATGAATAACCCCTAGTGAAAAGGGTGGTGTTTTTTTTAAGTGGATATCTCTTTAAGGCATTTATAAGATAGACCAAAAGTCAATCTTCATTTGAGATAACTAATTGTGACAATATTCTTTTTATTAACACGTAAAAGAAACAGGGTATTAAACTATATAAGAAACTTATATCCTGGTTTCACAAATCTTTACATAATTGTCTAATCAAAGGACCTTATGTCATAAGGAATAGAGATAGAGATAAATGATATAGAGATAGAGATATATTCTATACAGGAATATATATATATATACATGTCTGTGTATATGTATATGTATGTATATATATATATAAATTCTAAAATTCTAGGCCAAATAGTTCAAATCTTATTTCTGCATCTCACTATAGTATCTCAGATGTGTTCTACTATTAACAAAAGACCTACTTCATTATGTTTATACTGACCACTTAACATGATTATATAAATTTGCCATAAAGGAAGAAGAGGAACATAGCTATAGGGTAAGGGAAAAATATTCCCCTATCCTGATGTCAATTCAGGACTGGGAATAGGATAGCCAATTGCCTTGAGCCAGGTTTAAAGTTAGTCAGGTGTGATATTTTCTATACAAGAAGAAAAGTCGTACTGGGGAAATCAAGTCAGGAGAATCCTCCATCAGTCTATGAGTCCATGCCAAGAGTCATTCTTCTAACTTTCTCCATTAGAACTCCACTCTACCTGCAGTTCATGGTTGTCAACACCATAGAGTTTTTGGCATCATGGATCATTGACTTAACAGCATTCCTTGATGATCATACCTGGAGCCATACTCAGAATAATATCAGTGACAGTACCATAAGGTCATAAATAGCAAGTTCCAGTAATCCTAGCTTTGGGTCGATTCAGTTTTTGAGGATCACATGTCCTAGATAACAAGTATTGCTCACATTGGTAATAGTAAAAAATTCATCATATACAAATCACAACTTATCTTGCTTTAGTTGGAGGGATTTGCTATGAGAGGAAGAATTAGGGACATGAATTTAGCACATCATTACGATTCCTAAAGGCTATAAACAGCCTACTGTGTGGAAGCAGGTGAGCAGATTTCTTGCACGGGCAAATGAATTGAGTCCAACCTTAGCCTTCCCAAGGTAATCTCCCTACCTCATTCTCAGGGACAAATATTCCCTAGCCTTAGATCTCAGGTGTCATTCCCATTGAGCTCCTGGTGTTTCTTTTGAATCCTCATTTAAGGTTGTCCCAAGGACACAACAAACCCAAGAATGAAATTCAAAAATAAATTTTCACAGTCCCCAAAAATGTTTTCCCTCAGATAGATAATAAGGTTGCACTAACACAGCTGGGGTGGATGCAATTGGTATCAATATTATTGGGTTGTTGCCACAAATTAGCTAACGAAATTTATCAGGTTTTTAAAGAATCACACCAAAGATTAAACTCTCTTTTCTAAAAGTATTTCTATCTCTCAAAAACACCTTAAGATTTATCCTGGGGCAGCTAGGTGGCTCAGTGGATAGAGCACTGGCCCTGGAGTCAAGAGTACCTGAGTTCAAATCTGGCCTCAGACACTTAGCACTGACTAGCTGTGTGACCTTGGGCAAGTCACTTAACCCTGATTGCCTCACTAAAAAAAGAAAAAAAAAAGATTTATCCTGATGTAAAAAGAAAATCACTAGACTTACATGAAGTAAATTATTTGGAAGTTTCTAAACTGACTAAATCTATCTCTTATTCAACCTTAAGTGCAAGATCAAGTTGGTATAAAATGTCTTAAATATCATAAATAAATATCAAAAGTACCAGAAATAAATTCCTAACTACTATCCCCCTCTCATCCCAAAGTGTTTGCAATGGGGAGGAGATGCCATTTTTTAAGCGAATCAATGCCAAAAACATGCCCAAGTAAATTAATCTTCTAAAATAAACCTTAGGAATTTAACCAACAATCTTACAATTTCCATAAGTTGATAGCTAAATAATTTTAGGTGAAACTTCCTCTTAAATATGGACAAACCTGAACATTTATAAGTTCTTGAATTACAATACTTCAGAATATTACAATGCATGGCGAGAAGGGCTGAAAAAATGACATGAGTTTTCAAATATTTATTTTCTTTTATCTTCCTTTACCAACAACATCCAGATTATAAGGGAAGTTGCTTTTCTACCAGCATCTGACACAATAGTTTACCATATTTCACAATAAGAAATTTTAGAAACATAGCAACAGCATAAAAAAGAATATGTATTTGAACTATTTCCAATCAGGTAACCTCAGTCCAGTACACTGTCTTTCCAAATTACCTTACACAGAAAGTCACTCATCTCATCACCATTAGGATTTTATATTGATCTCATCTAAATGCCTTTATAGGGTTATCAAATATGAAGCAATTACATCTAATTATGAAATAATAATAGCAGTTAATATTTACATAGCATTTGCCCTATGCCAGGCACTGTGTTAAGCACTTTACAATCATGTGTTCCTCACAACAACACTGGAAAATAGGTACTATTATTATCAGTTTATAGAGTAGCAAACTGAGGTAAATAGCCATAAGGTAACTCGCTTGAGGTCACAGCTAATAAATTTCTTTTTTTTCTGTTTTATTTCCAAGGCATTATCAGCTCACACTGCTTTATTGCTAAAAACCAAAAACAAACTCTAAAAGTATAATACATCCTTGGGGACTTTCCAATGTAGGTTTTTAAAGAACAATTCCTCTTTAGACCATCAGAATCTCTTCTTCAAACCCCAGAAGATGCATAGATATAACAGCAAGCTGCCTTTGGCAAAGTTTCCAATATATACAATGAGTAATTCTAAAAATACTAACATGTAAAATATAATAACTGTGCAATAGGGTAGAGATTACAGTACTACGTGTGCATACAGCAGATAAACAATCTCCATCAACTAAAGCAAGTCAACATAACATGTAGAATACATGAAGTGGGTCTTTCTAATCTAATACCAAATTGTTTGCCATGAGGTGCTTAATTAGGACTTGACTTCTTGAAGCAATGAATAATATAGAAAGCAAATGAACCTGTGACATCTTGACTATCAACTCCCTCTGTTTTGTGTAACCCCAACTCTTCCCTAAGCATGGCTTGTGTACCAAGGGGGGAGGTTACCATTCAATATCAACTCATATATTAAATATTGGAAAAAATCCTTTTAAAAATTGAAGTAAAAATAGTGTGTCCCAAAATGTCCCAAGTGAACATCTAAGGAAACCTTTTGAGACCGCCATTCTATTTTCCATTTCTGATTTTGATGCTTTAGAAACTCTCATTGAGCTGGGCATATAGTATGTGCTTAATAAATGCTTGTAGAATTGAATTAAATTCACTGGTCACCTCAACTGAGTTGAATTGTAAAGGATTTCAGAGATAGATGAAGTCACTTTGGATTGGTATTGTTGGTTCTACCTCTAAAGACTGGTAGATTTTGTTATCATCATCTCTTTTCCCAGGAATTTTGTTTAATCTTCAACCTTTGATTTAGGGAATTCCTTTTAATTTTCTTATCTATAAACTGAGCCTACCCCTCCTCACCTTTCAGAGTTGCTATTGTCATGATTAAAACCTGTAAATAAGACAAACTGAGGCAAAAGGGTTACAGGCATGATTAGTTTATTAGCAATGGCTAGCAATTTGCCAATAAAATGGGTCTGAGACCACCTCATTTAGTACAGTAACCTCATTGTGAACTCCCAGAGCACTTTTATAGGTATAATTAGAGGAACATTAGAAAGAGGAACATCAACAATGAATGAACAGTGTTCACACTGATACACATGGATGTTTACATTTTCTGATTGGCTGGAGTATTACAAGAATTTCCATTATCAGCATGGAAATCTACCTTGTGTAAGCATCTCTGAAAGGGAACCTTTACAGGAATGAAAATGACATTTTAACAGATTAGCAATGCTGAAGGTGTGGGCATGCCTAGCTCCATGTGACTAGTAGCAAGGCTTTTAATAGGAACGAGGAATGCAGCTCATCAGCTGATGGATTATTACTTCACAATGTGAAAGTCAAAGGAAATAATGAACATGAAAGTGAGTGGTTTATAGAAGAAACAATCCTCAAGTATTTATTGGATTGCTTCTCCATGCCAAGAACTGGGCTGTTGGCTTTATGTCCAAAGACATAAAGAAAACAGTCCCTGCCCACAAGGGGTTTACAATTGCTAAGGATCTCTAAGGATCATCCTCATCGACCTGTGGAAGATTCCTCTAACTCATGTAAACTCTCTGAATCCTCCTCTGAAATTGTACCCATTGTTTAGGTTATAAGAGCAGGAGAGGGAATAGGCTAGGCACAGGAGACACAGTAGTAAATGACACTAGTAATGTAGTGTTGGATAAACCCAAAGACTCCAGCTTCTGGGATAGGAACTTAGTATTTGACAAAAACTGCTGGAAAAACTGGAAGACAGTATGGCAGAAATTAGGCATAGACCAACATCTTACACCTTATACTAAAATAAGGTCAAAATGAGTACATGATTTAGACATAAGAGGTGATACCATAGGTAAATTAGGAGAGGAAGGAATAGTCTACCTTTCAGATTTTTGGAAAGGAGAAGAGTTTATGACCAAAGAAGAGATAGAGAATATTATAAAATGCAAAATGGATGATTTTGATTACATTAAATTTAAAAGTTTTTGTACAAACAGAAGCAATGCATCCAAAATTAGAAGGGATGCAGAAAGCTGGGAAACAATTTTTATGGCCAGTACTTCTGATAAAGGCCTCATTTCTAAAATATATAGGGAAATAAATCAAATTTATAAAAATACAAGTCATTGCCCAATTGAGAAATGGTCAAAGGATATGACAGGCAGTTTTCTGATGAAATCAAAGCTATATATTCCCATATGAAAAAATGCTCTAAATCACTATTGATTAGAGAGATGCAAATTAAAACAACTCTGAGGTACCACCTGACACCTATCAGATTGGTTAAAATGACAAAAATAGAAAATAATAAATGTTGGAGAAGCTGTCGAAAAATTGGAACACTAATGCATTGTTGGTGGAGCTATGAAATTCTTCAGCCATTCTGGAGAGCAATTGGGAATTATGCCCAAAGGGCTATAAAGCTATGTATACCCTTTGACCCAGCAATACCACTTTTGGGTATTTTTCCCAAGGAGATCATAGAAAAGGGAAAAGAATCCACATGTTCAAAAATATTTATAGCTGCTCTTTTTGTGGTGGCAAGGAATTAAAAAATTGAGGGGGTGCCCATCAGTTGGGGAATGGCTGAACAAATTGTGGTATATGAATGGAATGGAATTCTGTTGTGATGTAAGAAACGATGAGCAGGAGTTAAGAGAAACTGGAAGCACTTACATGAAATGATGATGAGTGAGATGAGCAGAACCAGAAAAACATTATACACAGTATCATCTACATTATGTGTTGATCAACTGTGATAGACTAGATTCTTCTCACCAATAAAATGGTACAAGAAAGGTCCAGGGGACTCGTGATGGAAAAGGCTCTTCGAATCCAGAAAAAAAAAGAACTGTGGAATATGGATGCTGATTGAACCATACTATTTCTTTTGTTTTTGGTGCTGTTGTTTTTCTATTTTGAGGTTTTTCCTTATTGCTCTGATTCTTCTATTACAGCATGACCGATGCAGAAATATGTTTAATATTGTTATGTATATGTATGTGTGTATATATACATATACATATATATGTATGTGTGTATACATATACATATATACATACACACACATATATATACAAACACATACATATAAATACACACACACACACACATATATATATATATATCTATCTCCTATATCAGATTGCTTGCTGTCTAGGGGAGTGGGAGAGGGAGGAGAGGGAGGGAGAAAAAAATTGAAATTGGAAATCTTATATCAACAAATGCTGAAAACTATCTCTACATGTAACCGGAAAATAATAAAATACTTTTATTTTAAAAAATAAGAGCAGGAGAGGAAAAAATAACCAAAACAAACAAAACAAAACAAAACCCTCTGGCCCCAGTTCTTGAGGTCAGGGAAGAAAAGTATTTGTTCTCTGTCCATAGCATTAAGGATTTTATATTGAGATCTGGAGGGACCTTAGAGATCCTCTTTCTCCTCACTTTAGATAAGAAAACTGAGGAAGACGTTTAAGTGACTTGCCCAAGGTCTCCCAGCTAGTAAATGTCAGGGATGGAATTTGAAGCCAGGTCCTTGGACTCTAAGTCCAGTAAAGACTCTTTGTGCTTTCCTTTTGATGGCATTAATGTCTCTCCTTTTTCTGAGTGGGGAGCTTCCAGTTGGGCTACAGCGACCCTCTGTTTGTCTCTCTTTCCTCTTCTCCCCTGCTAGATTTCTCTCCTTTTCCCCACCAATCTCCAAAGGGCAGGGTGACTGACCATAGAAGATGAGGATGGTTCCAGGTCCTTCCCTGTTCCACCTTGAGGACCGCCCCAGAGGCCTAGCTTGGTCTATATCACTCGAGGAAGGGCACAGATTTGGTAGGGGATAGGAGAGATGGTTATCCCCATTCGGAAGTCCAGGCTTAGCTGGGTGTCTGGGGGAGCCTGGAAAGTGAAATTCTGGAGCAGACAAGTGAAGAAAAGGAAAAGCTCAGCTCGAGCCAGCTGTTCTCCCAGGCAGACCCTCTTTCCTGAAAGGCAAGATCAGAAAACAGTGAATCCTATAATACCTGGCACAGGCAGTAGGTCTGGCTAGGGGGTCTAGAGGGCCTGGGTTTGAATCCTACCATTGGGATGGGCCTTAACTCTATTCAGTGACTTGTCCACATTTATAATCTTCATAATAATCAGAGGTAGAATTTGAACCCAAGTCTACTCCATTCTATATCAGGTACCATATCTGCCATGCCATGCTACTGCCAACCTCAGAGACTTAGTACAGTGGGAATACTTCCTCTGTAAGCAGAGAACCTGGGTTCAGATCACACCTTGGATGCTTCTCACCCAGGTGGCATTGGACAAGTCATCTGACCTGAGTGGGCCCAAGTTTACTCATCTGTGGAAGGATGGAGTTGGACTATGTGAGAAGGATGAGTGAGGCTGCCCAGCTTGTTAGGACATTGGCGTTCCCATCTCCATCCCTACGTACAGGCTGATTCCCCAGATTAGTTGGCACCTGCTCCTCCCTGCTGCCCATTCAAAACCCCCAACTTCCTTCAAGGCTCAGCTCAGAGGCTGCCTTAACTTGGTTTTTTTTGTTGTTGTTGCTGGGGTTTTTTTTTGGTTTTTGGTTTTTTGGTTTTTTTGTAGGGCAATGGGGGTTAAGTGACTTGCCCAGGGTCACACAGCTAGTAAGTGTCAAGTGTCCAAGGCTGGATTTGAACTCAGGTACTCCTGAATCCAGGGCCGGTGCTTTATCCACTGTGCCACCTCGCTGCCCCCTGGCTGCCTTAACTTGTAAGGGTATTCTCCTTGCTGAAATTCCTTTGTATTTTCTTAGGATCAGAATATTACAGATTTGAGGGTGTAAGGGACTTTTCAGGCCACCTATTCCAACCCCCTCACTTATGAGAGATGAGAAACAGGCCCAGAGAGTGTCTGAGTTACCCCAAGTCACACAACTAAGAAGAGGCACAATTAAAACTTGGATCCTCCGCCTTGGAATTTCTGGGATACTTGGCTTGTAGTTTCAGAGCTGGAAGGAACCTTATTGGCCAACTAGTCCAATTCCCCCCATTTAAAGGTTAGGAAACTTGGAAGTTTAAGGAAGATGGCCCAGGGATATCCAAAGGGTGAGTACCAGAGTTTGGCGGCAGTGGCTAGGCCTGTGGAGATCCAGGGGTCCTTGCAATGAGATGAGAATATGAACCTTTCCTCACTTTAACCACATTGCTATACTATAAAGAATGCCAAACAACCCTCTCTGTCTCCATAGATGAGTCAGGGTCAATCACCTGCCATGTCCTTCCCAGACTAGCTGATAGGTTTACTTTTTTTGGTGAGGCAATTGGGGTTAAGTGACTTGCCCAGGGTCACACAGCTAGTATGTGTCAAGTGTCTGAGGCCGGATTTGAACTCAGGTCCTCCTGAATCCAGGGCTGGTGCTCTATCCACTGTGCCACCTAGCTGCCCCTGATAGGTTTCCTTTTACAGTGGTTGCAGGGGCTATTTTGGTGAATACAATCAATATTCATTTCCCAGATTTGCGGAGACCATCTCACCTCAACATCTAGGAGTCATACTGGACAGAACACAGGGAGCTGGGGTTGAATTTCATCTTGGACACCTCAAAACTGCGTCCCTAAGCAAATCTCACCCCCTCTGAGATTTCGTTTCATCATCTGTAAAACAGGTATCTGTAGTACCTGCCTCATGGGGTGACTGTGAAACTCCAAAGGGATGTTATCTGTCTGGTGGGCTTTAAAAAGCTATTTGTAAAGGTGTGCTAGTTTAAATTTTGTGCTAGATTTTCACAGTCAATGAATATTACTAGTCTATGCACCATATGATTGTGGGTTTCAGGGAGTGAAGTTTACAACATTTCTATGTTAAAAATATTGGTTCTCCTGTTCTAGGGCCTCCTTCCTACTGAGTGTAGCTCACCTATTGAGAAAGGCAGAAAGGACTCTCTCTTCTTAAATTGACCATTCTCCAGAAAATGTTCCGGGTTGAAGGTTTCTGGTGTAGTCCACTCCTTGGGGTCCTTGTGCAAGGCAGTCAAGTTGGTTATCAGTATGGTCCCCTGGAAACAAGAGGAAATAATGGAATCCAAGGAACCTTGAGGTAGAAGGGTCTGGCCCACCCTCTCAGTTTTCAGAAGAGAGCCTTGAGGGCCAGTGAGGGTTAGAGAACTGCCCAAGGATTCACAGCTTTTTAGTAGCCAAAACTGTTGTAGAACTCAAGATATTTTGAAACAGGGTCTCACAACCTGTGACCCCTTTAGAAAGCTGGCCAATCCCATGGACCCCTTCTCAGAATCATGTTTTAAATGCATCTAATGAAATACACAGGATTACAAAGCAAACTGATTCCATTTGAAGACAACTTTCACAATCTAAACAAAACCAAACAAAATTTAAGAAAATGAGTTCATGTTCTCCAAGTTAAGAAGTCTTGCCTTAGAGATTTATAAGTTTAAAAGTGGAAGGGATTGTAGAGGTCATTGGGTCCATCCCTCTCATTTTACAGATGAATAAACTGAGACCCAGGGAGCTGGACTCCCTGAAGGTCACCAAGGTTGTGTCAGAAGGGGGAAAAGAATGCAAACTGCCTAACTGCCTTACCCTGTACTGCCACTCCTGGGCAATTGTGATGCCAAACAGCACTGGGCAATTTGTCTTCCAGTTGGCCTCTCTCCCATCTGGAACCTAATGCCTACCTATGACTTAGCTTTTGAATGAGTAAGTTTCTGGGACAGCCATGTGCCTTAAATTAGAAAATTCTTTCAGAACTCCTGTAAGAAATGATGGTTAGAAATGTCAGAGAATGTGAAAGACCAATGGGACTAGAGATGAGGGAGCCCATTTAAAGTTTTTGATACAGTTTGGTTAGCATACAGGAGGAGAATTGATGTAGAGCTGGGAGGCTTCTTATTTTGATAGATGAGGAAGCTGAGAGTGACAGGTGACATGACTCATCCAGGGTCTTACATCTCAGGATTTGAGCCCTGGTCTTCCAGACTCCAAAGTTAATATTCTCCCCACTCTTTCTACTTGTCTTTCTGCCTCCATAGTCAAACTAAATCTTTCTTACCACTTCAACCCAACACATTCCTCTCCCCAAAATATTCCCTTTCTTATTCTCTCAAGACTCTCTAAATCCTGTCCATCCATCCATCCATCCATCCATCCATCCATCCATCCATCCATCCACCCATCCATCCATCCATCCACCCATCCATCTTTCAAAGCCCATATCACTCGTGTCATCTTCTGTGAAGCTATCCTTGACCTCATCCTATCCTGAGCCCTCACTCCTCTAGACTTTCCTATCAACTCTATACCACACGCTCACTAACTAGCTGTGTGACCCTGGACAAGTCACTTCCTTTCTGCCTGCCTCATTTTTCTCATCTGTAAATAGAGGGTGATAATAGCATCTTCCTTCCAGGGTTTTTGTGAAGACCAAGGGATATATATATATATAAAGTGATTTGTAAACCTTAAAGTGCTTTATAAATGGCAGCTCTTCCTATGCTTATTATTGTTGCTGTGCTCTGTATTCTTCATTGAGTCTTACATGCATTTATCAACTCAGTAGATGAAAAAGAAATGAAAGTTGGTTTAGAAGACCCAGATCTAAGTTCAGCAACACTTAACTCAGTGCCTGGCATATAGTAGGTGCTTAATAAATGTTTACTACCTGGTATTGTGAGGTTGCTATAAGGGAAATGCTTTTGGAAGTACTGACATGCTATAAAACTGGGAGTTGTCATACTGATTCATCAACGTGATTTCCATTTGGTTTCCATGTCCTAAAATTGCTCCTCTCAAAATTGCAGACTGGATTAGGGCCTGCGCCCCAAGAAAGGGTGTTGGCTGAGCTGCCCTTACCAGGTCCCTTGGGTACAATCCAGGGAATGGGAGATGCAAAGATCTCCTTCATAATGCTGTGCTCAGTGTCTGTCTGAATCTATTTACTCACTGTGACTGGACATCATTATTGTTGAGTAAACATGTTTGTTTTGCCAGAAGAAGTTGTGAAAGGCCCAGGCTGGACCCATTATGCTCCTATCACTATAGAATACAGAACAAGGAAAGCTATTGGCCCACTGTTCCCTCTGTGGGTGGCAATGATGTCTGGAAAAGCAGGGCAGACTAAGCAGGCAAAGACTGGAAGTCAGATACTAGCTATGACAGATACTCCCCGGTAGCCTTGGGTGACAAAGATCACCCTCCTCAGCTGTGTGATCTTTGTCAAGATGATCCTGAACATTTCTTCTAGCCCAAACATTCCCTTTTCTAAGGGTCCCCCTTTCTCTAACACTTCATTTCCTAATGTTCTTTGTTTTGGGGTACTTTCTACACCTAAATTGCTATTGTGATTAATAATAAAAATTAGCTCACATTTATATGGTATCTTAAGTTTTGCAAAGTGCTTTTTATAGGTCATCTCATTTGAGCCTTACCTAATAAGATCGATACTATTGTTACCCCTGTTTTACAGATAAGGAAACTGAGGGCAAAAGATGACTTGCACAAAGTCATAGAGCTAGCAAAGGCTTGATTCAGGATTTGAATTTAATTCTTTCTGAGTCTAATTCCTGTGACCTATCCATTGGACTACTTCTCTTTAATTTCCTATGTTTGAAGCCTCCCAAGCTCTAAAATTTTTCTAAACAATCACTAAGATGCAGTCCTAGAGGACTGTCACTGAATTTGCGAATGACTGAAATTAAAGAGGTATAATTAACACATCCACATCCACATATATATGTATGTATATGTATGTGTGTATGTATATGTATATGTATGTGTGTATGTGTATGTATATGTATATGGATATGGATATGTATGAGAGAGAGAGAGAGAGAGAGAGAGAAAGAAAGACAGTTCATGCTCCCTAGACCAAACTCCTTTGTTATACACTCTATTTTTGGTTTCACTCCTTTCTACCCCATGTATCAGAATAGATGGAAACCATGGACCCCTTCAGGTTGAGAGAAAATGCCACTTACCTTTGACACATGGTAACCTGCCACTGTGGTATCAATTGCAGCCATCCTGGGCACGTTGAATGGAATAATATTGCCCATTCTCTGAACTTCATGAATAGCTGCATTAGTGTAGGGCATCTTCTCCTTATCAGCCATCGTGGGCTGCCGGGATTGGCCAATCACCCTGTCAATCTCAGCTTGTATTTTTCCTGGAAAGAAGAGGGAAAGTTTTTTGAGACCTGGATAATAGCTAACATTTATAGGAGTATTTTAAACTTTCCAAAACATTTTATAAATATTATCTCATTTGGTCCTCATAACTATGGCAGGAGAACAGTGCCATTAGTATCTCCTATCTATGGATGAGGAAACTTAGGCAAACAGAAGTTAAATGACTTGCTCAGAGTCATAGACATAGATAGATTTGAGCTCAGGGCTCTTTCCCCTGCCATCCAATTTTCTCTGATCATGTGGGAGAATTACAGACACCTGTGGTTGGGTGAAAATTTGGCTTGACACTTCACCAAAGGTGTCAACCCCTATACCCTGGAAAGGTAGAGACTTGATTGATTGATGTTTGTGTTTGGGGAAGGTATCCAAGAATGTGGTACCATGGAAAGCCTGCTGGAGTTAGAGATAGAAGATCTGCATTCTTATTTCAGCTTTACCCCTCACTATTGTAGTGTCCTTGGGCAAGTCACTGCACTGCTTGGGGCCTCGTTTTGCCTCTACCTAAAATGATCAGATTGGACTAGACTGTCTCTAAGGTCTTTATGTTTATTTATGTATATTATATTTACTTATATAGCTTTACATTTATTGTCCGATGATCTCTGACTTCCAAGTCAACCAGATATATAAGGTAGTTCTGAAGAACAAGATGGTGATTCTAGAACAAAGATAATTTGTCTCCTATGTGACCTTATGTCTGTTAAAGCATTTGTGATGAATCATGTAGATAGAAACAAAGTATTTCAAGTCAAGTCAAAAAGAATTTATTAAGTACCTACTGTGTGTCAGGCACTGTACTAAACTATAGAAAAACAGAGAAAGGCAAAAGACAGTCCCTGCCCCCAAAGAACTCCCAGTCTAATGAGGGGGGCAGCATGCAAACAAGATACATGCAGGATAAATTGGAGACAATCACAGAGGAGAGGTACTAAGATTAAGGGGCACTGAGAAAGGCATTTTGCTGAAGATGAGCCTTCATCTTGGACTTGACAAATGCCAGGAAAGTCAAGAGGCAAATACGAGGGGAAGCATTCCAGGAATAAGAGGACAGCCAGAGAAAATTCCTGGAGTCAGGAGATAGAGGTTCTTGTTCAATGAGATAGCCATGAGGCCAGTGTCACTGTATGGAAAAGTGTGTCAAGGAGTAAGATATAAGGAGACTGGAAAGGTAGAAATGGGCCAGGTTAAAAAGAGCTTTGAATGCCAAACTAAGCATTTTGAATTTGATCCTGGAGTTGGTAGACACTAATGTTTATTGAATGTGTGTGTGTGTGTGTGTGTGTGTGTGTGTGCCACTGGAATTTATTGTTTGGGGAAAATTACTCAATGGTGATTGAATGGAAGACGGATTGGAGTAGGGAAAGCTTGAGGCAGGCATACCCAACACAGGCTATTGCAGTAGTCTAGATGTGAAAGGAGTGGGGCCTGGGCCAGGGCAGGGTAGTGTCAGAGGAGAGGTCATATTCAAGAGATGTTCTGAAGAGAAAATTAGTAGGTATTGGCAACAGATTAAATATGGTGTGTGTGAGATCATTAAAAGTTGAGGCTAACTCCTAGGTTGTAAGCCTAAGAGACTAGAACGATGGTGTCACCCTCTACAGGAACAGGAAAAGTAGGAGTGGAGGAGCACTTAGGGCAAAAGAGAATTAGTTCTGTTTTGGACATATCAAGTTTAACATGTCTCTAGAAATCCAGTTTGAGATGTCCAATAAGGAGTTGGAGATAGGAGACTGGAGGTTGACAGAGATCAGGCTGAAAACATAGATGAGAATTATTATCATAGAGATGATAATTGAATCCATGGGAGCTGATGAAATCACCAAGTGAAATAGTATGGACAGAGAAGAGAAGAGGGTCTAGGACAGAGACCTGTGCAATAAGAATACATGTGATCTACATGCACGTGTGACCTGGATTCACATCCAGAGGCTGAGAAGAAAGGGGTCAGATATATAGGAAGAGGAATCAGAGAGAGAGTGTCATGAAAAGCTAGGACAAAGAGAGTATCAAGGACAAGAGGGTGATTAACAGTGTCAAAGAGAGGTCAAAAAGGATGAAGATTGACAAAAGGTCATTTTATTTAACAGTTCAGAGATCATGAGTTACTATGGAAAGAGTGGCTTCAGTGTAGCTTGAACAGGTTCTCCAAGGGACCAAGATTGGAGAAAGGAGGAGAGTGTGCCTGGTGCAGAGGAGATGGTCTGGGAGGCATCAAGGGATCAGGACTCAACTTAGATCTGTAATGGTCTAAAATTCTAGCTATGATGTCTAAAATCTAATGAGTGGTCACCTTAAATTAGAAAACGTATAGCACCAATCTTTGGGCATTAAGTATTTATTAAAGTATATTAGAGGTTAGTAAAGAGAAACACATGGATAAAGTATCCCTATTCTGCCTGTCCCTGCCACCTCTGCCACCAAGCCGAGGTCCCGCAAATGAAAAAGGCTGCTCCTCCGTGGCTTCTCCCAGAAACCCTTGAGGTACAGGAAACAGGGCTGTATAACCCCCCCACACACACACACACACAAAGAGCTCCAAGCTCATTGGCTGGTAACTTTGATTGACAGGTCCCACAGGTAGCAGGCATCACTTCTGGACACCAACGTCACATGGTTTCTTTTCAGGCCAGAGCTCACTATGTCCCTCCCAGCAGGGGGTGTCATTCCAATTCTCACAGGTACAATATCAAGAAACTGAGCTCATGAAGCAATTTCAGAATTTGTGAATTCATAAAGTGGAGAATTTGTGGGTAATTGCCACATCCATTAAGAGTAGCTTATAATCAAGTTAATGTTTGTTGATGGGGTGATTCTTAGCACCTTCTATCCATTTCACATCATTCTGCCCTGGTCATTATAGAAGCAGGAGCTGACTGCACAGGGCTGAGGGTCATTTTCTATTACTCTTTGTGTCCGGAGATGCTCTGGTCTCAGAAATCAACACCCAGTGTCTAGCATCCTGGATTGAGCTGCTCAGCTACACTGGGCTGTAGGATATATGTCACAACTCTTGGGATTATGTTCTATGCCTTTCAATTCAATTCAGTAAACACTTATTAAGAGCCAGTTACTATTGTGCTAAGCCCTGGGGTTATAAAAAGAGACAAAAGAGGGTGAAGTCAAGGAGCTTGCCTTTCCATCATGGTAGAACCTGCTAGAGCCATCCACTGATAAAAGCTTTGAGATCGCAGGGTCACCCCAGTGAAACATTAGAGGAGAACTTTGTAGTGGTCTTTCTTACCTCAAGCTCAACTTATGCTTCCTGCAACTTCCACCCATTGCAACTACCCACAAAGGCCAAATGGAATAAACGTAATCCCTCTTTTACATACATCCTTCAAATACTTGAAGAGCCCCATCATATCTCCTTGAAAACTATGACATTTTTGTCCCTATTTTAAAGATGGGAAAGCGGAACCGCAGAGAAGTATCTTCCTTCTGTTGATTCTCTCCTCTTCATTCTGTCTTTATCTTATTTGTCCATAGATGTTTTTGTGTTGCCTCTCCCATTAGACTGTGAAGTCCTTGGGAACAGGATGTGGTTGTTTTTTGTTTTGTTTTTTTGTTGTTTTCCTTGCCTTTTTATTTGTATTCCTAATACTTAACCCTATGTATGGCACAGAATCGGTGCTTAATAAATGCTCATTAACTTACTGAAATACTTTGCCCAACATCTCATGACTACTTTGATGGAAAGCCTGGACTAAAAAGGAAACTTCTAATTCAGTTTTCTTTTGACCCCAGATCCTTGCAAGGAGGGAAGGATTGTGTCATTCTTTGTACTTATGTCCTCAGTGCCTGGCACAGTAGATATATAATAAGCACTTGATTTGATATCGGTGATGCTAAATGGTTGCTTAGAATGCTACTTTGGAGTATTGCCTCAAATAGGTAGAAGGAATCTGCCATTCTGGGGAATCCTTTAAGAAGAACCAAAATGTATCTGGTTCACTGGTGTCCAACCAGGAAGCACTGGATTTCTCCACACCTGACGATATGCAAATCCATATTCACTCTATGGATCCTTGGTCTAATCTTTAGCTGAAGGAAGACATGATATATGTCATAGTATACTAGACAAGGAAATTGAACCTTTGATCGTGCTTTGGCTTTCAGAACTCTTGGAGCTCTTGAGGGAAAGGCAGGCAGGTGTTCTGGGACATAGAGCCCCAGGCTTGAAATCAGGAAGAGTTGCATTTAATCCCACCTCAGATACTCCCTACCTTCAAGGCCCTGAGCAAGTTGCTTAATTTCTCTCAGCCTCAGTTTCCACATCAGTAAAATGAGGGTTTGGACTTTAGGATCTCTAAAATACCTTCCAGTACTAAATCTAAAAAATTTATGACCTTCTGTATACTGAATCGATAATGTCTCCTTTACTTAAGTATTTCTATTTTAAAATCTATGGAGATTTATCATATTTAATAGGATACAAATATATTTTAAAATGTTACTTTTGTTATCACATACCTTTTGTTTTTCTTTTCTTTTCTTTTTTTTGGTGAGGCAATTGGTATTAAGTGACTTTCCCAGGGTCACACAGCTAGTAAGTGTCAAGTGTCTGAGGCCAGATTTGAACTCAGGTCCTCCTGACTCAAGGGCCAATGCTTTATCCACTGTGCCACCTAGCTGCCCCCACATACCTTTGCATAAAAAATAGTCATGGTGCACGAAAATAATAATGAGGATGATGTTGATGATGAAAAATATCTACTATTTATGTAACCTCTTAAGACATACAAAGCACTTTATGTCAACTTGTTTGGTCCTCAGAAGATCCCTGTGAGGTAAGGGCTATCCCCATTTTACAGATGAGGACACTGAGGCTGAGAGAAGTTATATGGTTTGCTCAGGGTCACACAGTAAGTGTCTGAGGCAGGATTTGAACCTAGATCTTCCTGACTCCAAATTCTGCACTTTCTCTACTACCCTATGCAGCAGCGACAATCATATAGGGAGCTGAAAAGAAAAATAATGTTAGAAAGGGGCAACATGATTATGAAGGATGGCAATCCTAGCTCGATTCCAATGAGAATTGATAGAACATGATGTATGTACAGTCCTTGGCAAACTTTCCAACTCTGTAAATGGAAACTCTTCTGGGTAGAATTCTACAGGAGTGCATAGACTGGCGCCATCACTGTACCTTGGATCTCTGGATAAAGAGCCATATACAGCAGAGCCCAACGCAGAGTAGTTGAAGTTGTCTCTGTTCCAGCAAAGAAGAGATCCAGGGTGCAGCAGACTAAATTTTTTTCATTAAAACTAGAATGCATGGTATCCTTAAATTAAAAAGGCAATGGTCAGGTGGTTAATAAAAAAAAAAATCTGGCTGTCTCCAAGCATGAGGAGCTCCACCTCAGTGGAGCCTTGGGAAAGTCAAGGCAGCAGATCCTGTGCTTCCCTTTAACCCCCAAGAATACAGTATGTCCTTTTAAGAATGAGAATTACCATTTCTGTTGGGCTGAGAGCTTACCATATGTACTTTCTCACCAAACCTGTGCACATAGGTAGCATCTTCATGTTACAGGTGAAAAAACTGAAGCTCAGAAACCAATAAGCAAATTGTCCTGAGTCACATGGCCAATAAATGACAGAAAAGGACCATGAATTCTGGCTCCTGACCCCAAATCAACTACACTTTGTAACATCATGCCATGGCTCAGCCCTCTGTGCATGACCTCCCCTACCCAGTGCCATATACAGGAGGGTAAGGACACAGGGGTCAACTTTTTAGAACATGATTATGAGGCCAAGGGATTTTTCTATCATCTGGCCAGGATGCATGCTGGGTAGAAGTGCCTAGTGTGCTAGAACCATAGAATTTGAATCTGTACTTGTATTTATCCTTTCCCTCATCCATGTCCCCCTCCTATTCTTCTTCTTTCTCCTCATTTTTACTCTATTCCTTCTCTTTCTCCTTTTTCATTCTTTCTCCTCCTATTCTTTTTCTCCTCCTCCTCTTTCTTACTTTTACTCTATTCCTTCTCTTTCTCTGACATCCTCCTCCTCCTCTTTTTTATTTTTACTTCATTCCTTCTCTTTCTCCTTTCTCATTCTCCTCCTTTCTCCTCCTCCTTCTTATTTTTACCCCAAAGTTATCAAATTCGAATAGAAATGGGACCACTAAAACAGACAGAAGAATACCTGGAAGCTACATATTGACTTCTATTATCTCTGTTCTGATATTTTTTATTTATTTTGTTAAATATTTCTAAAATATATTTTAATCAAATTCTACAGTATTCAGGAGTGGTGTGGGCTGCAATGCTGCCCACATGATTGATGATCAGAGAAATTCCCAAAGGTGGCTATATTTTGATTGCATATATAAGAATGATAATTTAACTTATTTTTAGAGTGTTTTGAAGTTTCCAAAGAATAAACACACAATAGTTCTGGATAGAATAAGGGGTACACAGAATATCTTAGTTTTATTGATGAGAAAAGTGAGGTGAAAAGGAATGAATTCTTTTTTTTTTGTTTTATTTTTGTTTTGTTTTTTTGGTGAGGCGAGTGACTTGCCCAGGGTCACACAGCTAGTAAGTGTCAAGTGTCTGAGGCCAGATTTGAACTCAGGTACTCCTGATTCCAGGGCCGGTGCTCTATCCACTGTGCCACCTAGCTGCCCCCAGAATGAATTCTTAAAGATGAAATATTAGGGTCAAGACTTGGAGACAGAAAGAGCTGAGTTCAAATCCCACCTCAGATTCCTACTACCTGTTGACCGGAGCAAGTCAATTAAGCTGCCTGTGCCTCAGTTTTCCCACTTATAAAATTGGGAGGTTGAACCCAAAGAGCACTATGATCCCTTCCAGTCCTAAATAAAAATTGTTCTCCACTAGCACACTCTGTTTCTTATACTCTTTACCTCTCAGGGTTGTCATTTATTGTGAGGCAGATATAGAGTTTTGAAAACTTTAACCCACTTATCCTCTCACCCTACCCTGTTTTTTTGTTCTGTTTTGTTTTTTGGGGGGTGTTAAATACTTAACACCCACTTTCTGTGTTGTCTCCATTACCTTGGACAGCTCCTGCAGGTAAGCATCAATGAAGTCCCGGGTCTCCTCTGGGTTCAAGTCTTCCTTGTGTTGTTTGATCACATGTTCTACAAAAGACTCTAGCTTCTTCCATTCTCTAAAGAGCTTCTGGTGAGATCCTGGCAGGAATTTCATTATCCGAGGAAACATATCAAAGACCTAAATAAAAAAAGATGTGGGGCGGGAAAGAGAGATGAGTGCTGGTTCCCATTAGGCTGCCCTGTCAGGATACTTGACCTTTTTGTGTGTCATGAATTTACACTCATTCTGTGTCCAACCACTTTCAAAATCCACCCTCTCTGTAACCACAGTCTCTCCCCGCCATACCATCGCTCTCATAATACAAAGGTTGGCATCCAGCCATCTCTTGTCTTATGTACCAGGTCCTTGGCCATGTCATTATACATCTATAGAGACCTTTTGAAATGTCACCAATCACCACCTTCTTCCAGGCGGTCCCACAACCTTCCATGAAGGGAGGGACAGATTCTTTCCAGGGAAATTGTTAGCACTTAGGCCTGTGTTTCCCTCTTAGCCCCACAGAATTCCCTTCTACTGAATTTCCATTTTGCTTCTCTTAGGGAAATGAAAGCTGATGTTCTTTACCCTTCTAAAAATGTTTCTTCCATAGACAGACTCCTGAGGAGTTAACTGAAATCTTGAGTCAATGATTCCTTTGCTGAGGCTCACTCACTGACCAACTAGGAAGTAGAGTAGATGGAGTGCTGAAGTAAAACTCAGGAAGACCTGAATTAGACTCTTGTTTTCCATTTATCCCTATGTTTTTCTCATATTTATTCTTTTTTATCATAAAAGTATTTTATTATTTTCTAGTTACATGTAGAGATAGTTATCAACATTTGTTTCTATAAGATTTCTAGTTTCAAATCTTTCTCCCTCCCTCCCCTCCCCACCCAGTACAGAAAGCAATCTCATATAGGTTATATATGTACAGTCACATTACACATATTTCTACATTAGTCATGCTGCAAAAGAAGAATCAGAACGAAAGGGGAAAAACTCAAAAAACAAAAACAAAAAAAGGAGAAATAGTGTGGTTCAATCTGCATCTAGATTCCACAGTTCTTTTTTCTGGATTTGGAGAACATTTTCCATCCTGAGACTTTTGGAACTATCTTGGATCATTGTATTGCTGAGAAGAGTCAAGTCTATCACAATTGATCAACACACAATGTTGTTGTTACTGTTGTAAATATTGGAATGATGCCACCTGCTGGAGACTTACTGTAGAAGAGTTCTGCCCATGAAGTGAAGGTCTTTGAGGGCAAGACCAGGAGTCTTTTCTTTGGCATCAGGAAGTGACGTTGGGTAGTAGGAGGAAGAAGGAAGAGACTAGTGCTCTGTCTCTGGCTTTTTCCTCTGGACTCTGGTGGAGAGCAGAGCTAGAAATGTGCTCTCCCTTTAATAGATAGGAATCTAGGCTTTTCTCTCTCTCTTTACCAAATTCTTATTCTCCTTAATAAATGCTTAAAAACGTAACTCTTGCTAAAGCTTATAATTTATTGGCGACCACTTATTAGATATTTTAGACAGATTAGCTAGAATTTTAGCCCTTAACACTGTGTACAATGTTCTCCTGGTTCTGCTCATCTCACTCAGCATCAGTTCATGTAAGTCCTTCCAGGTTTCTCTGAAATTGACCTGCTCATCATTTCTTACATCACACTAGTATTCCATTACATCCATATACCACAACTTATTCAGCCATTTCCCAATTGATAGACATCCCCTCAATTTCTACTGAATTAGACTTCTATCTCAGACACTTATTAGCTATAGGCTAAGTCATTAAATCTTCTCAGCCTCAGTTTCCTTATCTGTAAAATAGAGATAATAATAGGAACTACCTCAATGGGTTGTTGTGAAGATCTAAAGAAATCACTCAGTCAACAAGCATTAAGCCCTTACTATGTGTCAGGCACTGTGCTAAGTGTTATAAATGTAAAAGAAGGGGGAAAATGGTTCCTCTCCTTAAGGAGCCCACATTCTAATGGGAGAGAAAACATGGAAAAAACTAGGTTCAGGCAAGATTTATGCAGAGTAGTCAAAAGGCATCATCAGAGGAGAAGGCACTAGCAGCTAGAGGGACCAAGAGAGACATACTGCAGTAGAAGGTAAAATTTGAGCCGATTCCTGAAGGAATCCAAGCAGTGGAGGTGAGAAGGGAATGCATTCCAGGCATGAGGTTCATCCAATGCGAAGGCACAGAGGTGGGAGCTAATATATATAAAGTTGTTCACAAATCATAAATATTAGCTCTTAGATTATCATTTCTTTCTCTGTGTCTCTTTTCTCTATTGTTTTCTCTCTTATTCTATTTCTCTAGCTGCCTGTGTCTCTTGTCTCTGTCCCTCCCTCTTTTCCTGCTTCTCTCTCTGTCTTTGTCTCTGTATGTCTCTGTCTCTCTGTCTGCCTCTGTCTCTCTGTCTATTTCTGTCTGTCTCTGTCTCTCTGTGTCTGCCTCTGTCTCTCTGTCTCTGTCTCTGTCTCTGTCTGTCTGTCTCTCCTGACCTCCTTCAATGGTAAGGATAAAAGGATAAAATCAGATATAATCCCTGGTTTCCTCCAAACTCTGCTCAACTGAGTGCTTCTCCATGAAGCCTTTTCTGGTCTTCCTGCCTTCTAATGATGCTCCAATCAAACTTTTCCATTATATTTATTTATTTGTATATGCAGTCATGTGAGGGCATGTTGTCTCCTCCAACAGAATGTAAACCACCTGAGATCGGGGCTGTTTAATTTTTATTATTGTATCCCCATCTCCTAGCATAGTTCTTGGCATACAGTAGGTGCTTAATAAATGTTTGTAAATTTGTAATCTTAGTAAGAAACGGAAAGCTGTATGGATGGTTGCTTCCCATTATTTGGCAATCATAGTGTTCTGGAAAAAAATAGGTCCCCCAGGCATGTTCTTTCATGTCACTGTTTATAAAAATCTCCTTGTTTCTTGACTCTTTCTTTCTCTGTCTCTTTTTCTGCTTAGAGGAGCTCATGCAAAAGCTTGCTCAGTCCCTTCCAACCTCTCACAGCCAGGTCCATTTTTTTTTCTGGTGAAGGAATTACATGGCTCTATTGAGGCTCAGTTGCCCACCACCCCAGAAGGGGTGGTCTGTTACCTGACACTCCCACGTGCCTTGAAGCACAGTAGCCTCATCCAGACTCTTCAGCAGGTCCTGAAACTGGGAATTATGGTACTCAAAGCGGTGCCCGAAAGTGATGGAGCAGATGATATTGGAAACAGCATTGTTGATCTGTAAGTGGGGGTCAAAAGGTTGTCCTGTTGATGGGAAGAGAAAGGGGACAGGCTACTCTTCATTTCACTCATATCTTTTAAAGGAATCTAGCAGAACTTTCTACCTTTTCCTCTTAAACAGTTTTCCTCACTTTCCCTCCCCACATACTAACACACATCTGCTTTATTATTGTTGTCTATGGCCAACTACTGTTAAAAAGATGTGATAAAAAAAGGGAAAAACAATACCCTTTCAAAAATATTTCAGTCAATATTTTTTATGTAATTGGCATATTTTGTTTCAATATAAGTTACCTATGTGGTTTTGGACAAGTTACTTTATCTGTCTTTTCCTCTATTTACTCATCATGAAATGAGGGGGTTGGATTGGAGGGTCCTTCTAGCCTCTATGATTCTTTATCTGAAATATGATGTGCATATGTTCACAAAAGTGTGCCCATCTGTGCAATGGGCATGGACACACATGTGCATGTATTTCCATAGATGTATGTGTGTATATTCCAATACCTTTGACTATATATACTTGTGGGCTACTTGCATACATGTGAGTAGTAGAGCTGAAATTACAACTGGAAATGCTGGAATGAAAAGAAAAGATATGAGAAGGCAACTAAGGAAGGAAAACCATACAATGTATTTTGTAGGGTACTGGACCTGGAATCAGGAAGATCTGGGCATAAATCCTCCTTCAGACATTTATTAGCTGTATGTCCTTAGTTCTAGTGCCTTCTAACTTGATTATTTCCAGTTTCTCCTGTTTATAGTGTGTTTTTATATAGTTGTTTGCATGTTGTCTCCCCCCTTAGACTAGGAATTCCTTGAGGACAGAGATTATCTTTTTCCTTTCCTTATGTTCCCAGAATTTAGCAGAGTTTCTGCCATATAGAAGCACTTGATAAATATTTATTGACTGGCTGACCTTGGGCAAGTCACTTAACTGCTCCACTCAGTTTATTTCTCTGCAGAATAGGAAGAATTGGATTGATGGTCTCTAAGTTTTATTTTTACCCTAAATCTATAATAAGAGGAATCAGCAGAGGAGGAAGAGAAAGAGGAAGTAAATGAGTATAGGAGAGAGGAAGAAAATTTAAAATAAGAAGCATAAAAAGAGGAGGAAGGATAAAAGAATGAGTCTGTAAATGAAACAACATTGTGAAAAGAAAGATAACATGGATAGACTTAAGAACTTGGAGCAATGCAATAGCAACCACAATTCCAGAGGACCAATGATAACATCTACTACCTACCTCCTGGCATACAGATGATGGACTTATGTTACACAATGAGATTTTACTTTACTATGTGTATTTGTTACTAGGGGTTTGTTTTTTTCCAGTGGGATGAGGAAGTAGAAGGAAAGAAAAGAAAGGATTAATTGAAAAAATGATAAAAATTTAAAAAAATAAAATGAAGACAGCAACGTGTATACACACATGTATATATGTATATATGCAGATATGTATGTGTGTGTATACACATGTATGTATATATATACATGCACATACACACAAATATGCAGAAGCAATTGAAAATATCTCTGCCTGTGATCCAAGGCAATCCAAAAAGACTTTTTTTTGGGGGGGGGGTGAGGCAATTGGGTTTAAGTGACTTGCCCAGGGTCACACAGCTAGTAAGTGTCAAGTGTCTGAGGCTGGATTTGAACTCAGGTCCTCCTGAATCCTGGGCTGGTGCTCTGTCCACTGGGCCACCTAGCTGCCCCTTCCAAAAGACTTTTGATGGAAAATGCTCTCCACATCCAGAAAAAGAAGTATGGAGTTAGAATGCAGATAAAAGTATACTATTTTTACTTGATTTGTTGTTATTTTTAATTTCTCGTGGTTTTTCCTTTTGTTCTGGTTCTTCTTTTACAAAATGACTAAGATGGAAATATGTATAATATGATTGCATATATGCATATACACATATACATACATGTGTAACATACATACATACACATACATATAACCTATAACTGATTGATTGCTGTCTTGGGAAGGAGGGAGGGAGAAAATTTTGGAGCTAAAAATCTTGCAAAAACGAATGTTGAAAACAATCTTTACATGTAATTGGAAAATTTTAAAATGCTACCAAAAAAGAAAACAAAAGAAAAAATATATCTGCCTGCTCAGTGCTCACCTTTTTCTTCCCTGATAGCCTCAATGAGATACCTGGCCTCCTCTCGGATCCGATCTTCCAGGGTCTTCTTTCCCAAACCAAAGTTCTTTAAGGTCATTAAGGCAAATCTTCTTTGCTGTCTCCACTGATGGCCATTAGACATGATTAAGCCTAAATAGTAATAATAATTTATATCAATATTTCAAAATATCTGTAATTTTACTGGTATGGTTATCCCCTCTATGAGCAATTGAATGCAATTGAAGAAGTAATTTAAAAAAATACCTACTGTGTGCCAAGCACTGTTCTGGGTACACCAATAGAAAGGACTACATAGTTTCTGTTCCCAAGGAACTCACACACTAATTGGGGAAATACCACTTAAAATTTGACTGTCGGGCACATGGAAATACCTGGAAGTCCTAAAAATGAAGCAGAGGGAGATGTCAAGGCCCAGAGGTCCTAAGGGTCTCTTAGTAGACTATGAACCTTGGGGTACATAAGTATGAGCTTCTGATTTCCTCAGTCAGAGATGACTGGCTGCTGGACAACTTTCTGCTTTGGGGAAGACAGCTATGACCAGGGGGAGGAGCCCCAGTCCCAATCTGGAATGTCCAGATCCACTCTGAGCATCCAGAGCCATCTCATGTGGCACTTGCTGACTACATCAGTGTCAGGGTCCAGGCAAGGCAGTGACACCTTGGGCTATGGGTGCCACAAACACACTCATTGCTCCTCCACCCCTGCTTGAATCTGGAAGTGACAAGGCCCCTCCACCTTGCTGACAGTACAGCGTTAAACTGTCAACCCCATTTCTCTCTACCCAAGACTGGGAAGTAGTGTAAGACAGACTGTGAGATATTCCTTTCCCAGGAAGTATCTTTGCATGAAGAACTTGGAGACCAAGACATAGAGTTTTCAAGAGGTGCCCAAAGGGGGAAGGAAGGAAGGAAGGAAGGAAGGAAGGAAGGAAGGAAGGAAGGAAGGAAGGAAGGAAGGAAGGAAGGAAGGAAGGAAGGAAGGAAGGAAGGAAGGAAGGAAGGAAGGAAGGAAGGAAGGAAAGGAAGGAAGGAAGGAAAGGAAGGAAAGGAAGGAAGGAAGAAAGGAAGAAAGGAAGGAAGAAAGGAAAAAAGGAAGGAAGAAAGGAAGAAAGGAAGGAAGAAAGAAAGCAGAGAGATGTATCTGGGCCAAGAGGACTCATGTGAATTCACAATAGTTGGAAATTTCACATTGTACAACCTGATCAGTTCACTCCAGTTTAACCCTAATCGGAGAAATAACAGTCAAAGTTTGACTGTAGGGCATATGGAAAGACCTAAAGATGGAGCAGAGGGACATGGAAAAGCTTGGAAGTCCTGAAGGTCTATTAGCAGACTATATCCCTTGGGGTTTATAAGTAACCTACAGTAAGTAATAAGTTATTGTTAGATTAAAAAGAGAGCAAAGGAGTTAGCAGAAAGTTACCAGAATTGTATTGATGTTATCATGTGAAAGAGAGATTAGCTTTTTTTCTCCTTGGCCTCAGAGGACAAAATCAGAAGCCATCAGTGAGAGATGTAAGTGGGAGAACTGAAATTGGAGGGAAGAACAAACTTCTGACCAGTTAGAATTGCCCCACAGTCTCATGGGCTTCTTTGAGAGGTCTTGGGCTCTCCGTCCTTGGAGGTCTTCAAACAGTTTGGATGACCATTTGTTGGGAATGTTGAGAAGGAATTCTAATTCAGGTCCTGAAGTACTGGACAGCTGCTGAAATTCCTTATGCCTCTGAGATCCCTTAATTCTCTCAAATGTCAAAATATCCACACTGAGCCCTTTCAATCATTCACATATCAAGCATTTATTAGGGATTCAAGATGAGCAAAGCTCTGCCTTAAGTGATAATATAGATAAAGGCAGTGTTGGAGTAGCTGAGGTCTCATGGAATTAAAATTTCCATCTATTTGGGAAAGTAAGGCAAAAACCCTTCCATAAATGCATAAATTTCACTCAACAAACTTTTATCATTATGTTCCCCTTTAAGTCTTTTTTTAATATCATCACATCAAAATCAACTTATACCCATACCCTCTGTCTATGTGTATTCCTCCTATCTGCCTTACTAGAGATATAGTTCTCAAGAGTTACATGTATCTTTTCCCCATGTTGGGATGTAAACATTTAACCTTATTAAATTACATGTTTTTACCTCTGTTTTACCTTTTTATGTTTCTCTGTATTCTTGTATTTGAAGATTGAATTTTCTGTTCACTTCTGAGCTTTTCATTATGAAAATTTTCCCTGAAAAATTACACTTAAATTTCTGGGTAGTACATTCTTGGTCATAATCCAAGTTCCTTTGCCCTCCAGGATATTATATTCCAAGCCCTCTGATCCTTTAATGTTAAAACTGCCAGGTCCTGTGTAATCCTGATTGTTGTTCTTTGATATTTAAATAGTTTCTTTCTGGCTGCTTGTTGTATTTTCTACTTTACCTGATAATTATGGGATTTGGCTATGGTATTACTTGGAGTTTCCCTTTTGGGATCTCTTTCAGGAGATGATCAGTGGAGTCTTTCAATGGTTATGTTTTCCTCTGATTCTAAGACATTGGGGCTGTTATTGATAATGCCATGAAATATGCTGTCTGGGCTCTTTTTTTATCATGTCCCTCCAGTGGTCCAATAATTCTTAAATTGTCCTTCCTGGATGTATTTTCCAGGTCTGTTGTTTTTCTGAAGAGGTATTTTATGTTTTCTTCAACTGTATATATTTTTGATTCTGCTTTACTTCTTCCTGTTGTCTCATCAAGTTATTAGCTTCCATCTATCCAATTCTGATCTTAAGGAATTATTTTCCCTAGTCTGTTTTTGTACCTACTTTTCCATTTGGTCAATTATATTGTTTAATAAGTTGTTTTCCTCAGTCAATTTTTGTCCTTCTTTTTCCAAGCTATTAACTCTCTCTTGAATAACTCATTTCTTTTCCCAATTTTTCTTCTACCTCTTTTATTTGATTTCTAAAATCATTTTTAGGTCTTCGAAAAGGCTTTTTTGATTTTGAGACCAATTCCTCTTCCACTTTGAGGCTTCTGATATAGTCATTTTTACACTGTTCTCCTCTTCTGAGTTTTATTTTGGTCTTCCCTGTCACCTGAGTAGTTTTCTATTGTGAGGGTATTTTTCTGTTTCTTATGCACATTTTATCCTATTCTGTGCCTTTAAAGTTGAGCTCTGCTCCTGGGGGTAGAGGGTCCACTCTCCCAAGCTTCTTTTGCTCAGAGTCGGGAGCCTAATCACTGGCTTTCTGCTCAGAGGCCTCAGAAGCATAAAGCTTGCTCACTGCATGGGGATGGTCGATCCTAGTTGCACCTGTTGTGTAGTGGATACCCTCAGGTCAAAGATTGCCTTCTGCATTGAAGTTGTGGGCAGCACAATTGGCCTGCTGTAACACTAGCTTGCTGAGTTAGGACCAACAGTCCTCAGCTGCCGATCTATGCTGTGGCTAAGAGACTTTTACTGACTTGCCCAGACATCCTCTGCACTGAGCTGAACTCCACTTTTACCCAGGTGAGACAGATCTATCCTGAAGTCCTTCTAAGTTATCTTAAGACAGAAGATTGTTTCACTCTGTCTTTTTGTAGGTTCTGTAACTCCAGAATCTGTTTAGAGGCTTAATTTAAGATTGTTTCCAAGGGAAATTTGGGTGAGCTCAGGCAACTTTCTGGCTTCTCTCCACCATTTTGGCTCCACCTCCCCCTTTTATTATTATGCCTTGGGCACTGTGCCAAGCACTGGTCTGGGTCATTATTATAAATTAGTAGACAAGTTCAAGACAAGTACACAATTCTTTTATATCAGACATAGGGAAATTTGTTAGAGGCATGGTAAAGCTTTATGGAGAAGTTAAATGTATGAATTGGATCTTGAAACATTTGAAGAAACTAAGAGAGGAAAAGAGTATATTCCAAATGAAAGGCATAGTATTTATCATGTAAAGCTTTTGTCTGGAATTAAGAACATCTGGGTTTAAATCCTGACTGTTATTTATGAGCTTTCAGCTCACTGGCCCCATCTCTAAAATGGAGGTGAGGGGTTGGACTGGGTGACCTCTAAGTTTTCTTCCAGCTATAAATCTGTGATCCTATGACCAGACTTGGGGTGGGGAAGGGGCATTTGGGAAACAATGCCAATGCTATTTTGGCTAAAGTCTGGGAAACCCAAACTCTCACAGATTTGCCACAGATAAAGATGTAAATATTGGCTGAAAGGTCATAAATGATATAGTAAAGGATCACAGACCCCGAGAATATCCAAACTTGAAGGATCCCTTGGGCTCATCCAGTCTGACTGTACCTAACTCCAACTGGGTCCTTACTATGTTTGGCAATCCTTCTACTCTGCCCTTAATGACTCCCTATCAAAGTCTTTACATTGACTTTTCCAAACCTTTGTCTTCTCTCTTCCATTACTGAGCTGCACACCAAGCTGTACTTAGGGCAGATGTCTAAGCCACCTTCTAACTGAAGAAGATTCTCTCTCATGGCTTTCAGTTCCATTCCTCATTCCTTAAGTCTTAGCAACATCCATTTTCCTCCTCTCCTCTGAATAATGGAATAGATATCTCTAATCCATGGTAACTAGTTCATATTTGTTCCCATCCACTACCACCACCTGCCCCATCCAAGATTTTGACCAGAGGCAGATGATTTTGCTGGAACCATCATGTGGGTTAGAGGACCTACAAGCAGAATCATAAATCCATAGAGGTTCATAGTTGGAAGAGATGTCAGAGGTCATCCAGTCTAACTTGTACCAAGAAAATAACACTAACACAATAATTTGAGCACCTTTTGCTTGAAGATCTCCACTATGGGGGAATCTACCACTTTCATTTGTGGACATCTGCGATGGTTGGGAAGTTTTTCCTAGCATCAAGCCAAAGTATACCTCTGTGCAACTCTCACCCATTGTTGCTAGTTCTGGGGACAAGGAGCACAAGTCAACACATTTTCTATTAATCAGCCTTCAAATACTTGAAGGTATTAACAAATTAAACACACTGAGCTCCTTCAACTAATCCTCCTATTATTAATTTGAACCCTTCAGCATGGTTATTGTCCTTCCCCTCAACAGTATACCTCTCCTCCCACTCTCCGACATGAAGGAAGGAAATTTCAGTCTTAATATTTTTATCATATTTCTTCCAACAACAAAACTTCTCTATATATAATGGTTTGGAATTGTCTAGGAATGATGAAGGAGAGGAGTCAAAGACAACTTTCAGAGAATGTTAGAGATGGAAAATATAAATGTAATATATTAATAAGCTATATTATAAATATATTTATAATAAAAATAATTCAAAGAACTCACCAAATGATTGAAAGACATGGGATTGGGTAGGAACATTGGGACGATCAATAAACACATGGTCTTGGTTGACTAGGACCTCCTTTATCAGTGGCAATCCACTTACGAGCATAAAGGTAAAACTGCCCAAATGCAAGCAGAAGACATCACCATATTTCCTGACAAACTGGAAAAGAATTAGTTTGAGTTGCAAACTTCTCTTGCTATTAAGGCTATTTTTAATCTGTTCTCTTATCAGATGCCATCCTAGCAATATGAAACATCAAGTCCAGTGGAGTCTATTCAATTCGGTTTGATTCAACTCCACTGAATTCAGTTCAGCTCACCCCCCAAAATATCGACTCATCCAACTGTGCTATGCTAGGAGTTGGCAATCACAAATAACAAATCATTCCTTCCCTTGAGGAACTGAGAGTGGAAGGAAATGTTCTGTGCATATATAAGTAAATAAAGAATACATACAAAGGATATTCTAAGTGATTTCAGGGGAGACTAGCATCTGAGAGGGACCAGGAAGATGTTCTGCAGAAAATACCTCCCCAAAACTTTGATGGAAACTGGGAATTCCAAAAGTTTCAGGGGAAGAGGTAGTACAATCCAGGCTCTGAAGTAGGTGCTACATTCAAGGCAGTATAATGGGGTAGAAATATATGACAAAGAACAACTTAGAGTTTAATATGAGAGAATGATTTAGAGGCTCATACTTGGACCATTGGTAAGTTCATTGGAGTGGGTAAAATGTAGAGGATAGAGGCTGTTTTATTTTTGTTTTGTTAATTTCCAGTACCTCAAATAGTACCTGGCACATAGGAGGTACTTATGAAATGCTTATTAATTGATCTAGCGATTACTTGGGTCTTTCCCCCACTGACACAAATCAAAGCCTTTTCAAAACTCAGTAGATGGTCTTTGAAAGAGATGGTGAGAATACCCATTTAACACTGCTGCCAACATAGCCATGAGCTTCCCTGAACTTAGCAAGGCTGGTCCTCAGGTAGCAGACACCCTGACAGTATGTCACCACAACCTTATCTGAAGCTATTACAGCTTGGTAGGGCCCATGAATGCTGGATTTTTACTTTAAGGACCTCAGACAATGAAGGACCTCGTGTTGTTAGCATATGACAACTGTTTTTAGGGAGCCAGGGATACTTAGTCTTCAAAAATAAAAAAAAAGTGAGGTGAGAGGTGGGATGTGATAAAGGTTTATGACTTGAAATCTAGTAAGATCTGGGTTCAGATCATACTTTTGACCCCTACTAGAAACCAGTTACTGAACGTTTTCCAAGATTTTGTTTCTGTATTTGTAGGATCTATGTAAAAAGGATGTTTTGAGGGGCAGCTAGGTGATGCAGTGGATAGAGCACTGGCCCTGGAGTCAGGAGTACCTGAGTTCAAATCTGGCCTCAGACACTTAACACTTACTAGCTGTGTGACCCTGGGCAAGTCACTTAACCCCAATTGCCTCACTAAAAAAAAGGATGTGTTGAAGATCAACAGAAATAATGGGTGGAAAGTTCTTTACAAATGTGCAAGGGCTATATCAATCAATCTCATCTGGGAGGCAGCATGGGTTACTGCATAGAGACCCAACATCAGTATCAGTATCACAAAGACTTGGGCTGCAATCCCACCCCTTACCCATGCTAGCTGTATGGTTCTTAGCCAAGAACTTAACTTTTGAATGTCCCAGGTAGGAGTCTCTAGTGAGTTACTCCTGGATCCATGCTTGGCTCTACACTGTCTAACATTTTATCAATGACTTGGATAAAGGCAGAGATAGAGCACTCATTTGATTTGTAGACAACTCTGTCAGGTGGGGTAGCTGAAGTCAACCAAAAAATCTAGATGGGTTGTGGTTGGGCTGAATGCAAGAAGTTGAAATTTGAAAGGAATAAATGTAAAGTCTCACACTAAGGTATAAAAAACAATTTCACAGGTATATTTGTTCTGAAAAAGATCCAGATCTTGGCAAACTGTGTTTTCTTCAAATTTTGATAACTGCAATTCAGTATAATCAGTTTCCTATATAATCCCATTTTATGCATTTAAAACCATGATATGGATCACCAGACTGCCAGAGGGGGCCAGGATAAAAAGGGGTGAAACACTCCTTACAAAGGGGTTGAATAGACTGTGCCTAATATGAGTCAGCAGCATGATACGACAAGTTAAAAAAACAGGCATTGTTAGTATTTGGTGAACTAAATTGAAAAGAAAATTACTGGGATGGTGGTAGCACCAATGTTATCACCCAAAATTGACCAATAAGGCAAGTGAATGTCAGAGACCTGACATGGCTTGCTAAATTCTTAAGATCAAAGTTGTGGACCATAGGTTTTAACATTACTGTTGTGTTCTTGTTTTTGTTATTGTCATCCCTTTTTTAGTCTCCAGAAAGCCTATGGATCCCTTCTCAGAAGTAAGTTTTTAAATGCATGAAATAAAACATACAGGATTACAAAGGAAAACAATGATATTAAAATGCAGTTACCAGAGATATTTTTAGTTAAAAATCAATGGACCTAGGTTAAAAACTTCTGATTCAGGGGTAGCAGGGTGGCACAGTAGATAAAGCACTGGCCCTGGATTCAGGAGGACCTGAGTTCAAATCCGGCCTCAGACACATGACACTTACTAGCTGTGTGACCCTGGACAAGTCTCTTAACCCTCATTGCCCCACCAAAAAAAACAACCCCCAAAACAAACAAAAAAAACCCTTCTGATTCTAAACTTTGAAGGGACATCAGAGACAGTGAAGTCCAATTTCTGCTAGTCAGATAATCACTGAACATTAATCAAATGCTCACTATGTGCCAGGTAGTGTGCTAAGCACTGGGGATTTAAAAAAAATCAAAAGACTCTTTCAAGGAACTCACCTATCACTTTATAAATGATAATAATAACTGACATATGATGCTAATACATGTCAGTCACTGTATGAAGCACTTTACACTTATTATCCCACTAGATCAGAAACACAGAAGCTGAGTCAGAAGGGACTGACCATGTACAAAAGGAGCCTCCACGGCGACAGGCCCCAGAAGTGATGAGCATGAATTTCTCCAGGTCCCACAGGAAGTGAATGCCAGAAGGGGGACATGGACCCTCTAATTCCCAAAGCAAGAGGCTGTTTCTCAGGTAGGAGCCGAGCAGGGATGGCCACCCAGGCTTGAGGCTGCCCAATCTAGCACATTTCCCAGTGTCCCAGTTGCCTTGCCTCCTTCACAACTGGTGTGTTCTCACCCTCACATCTCACTCCTTACCTTCTGCAAGGTGATTTGGGGAGTCTTAAAGTCCATCTGGAAGAAGTTGCCCACTATGGGCAGCCTAGGAGGGCTCGGGGGAGAGTTTGGATGCTGCCCCCTCCTCTGCAGATAGTATGCCAGGATCAGGAGGATGGCAAAGAGGAGGAGGGTGTGTAGGGGGGCTCCTTCCCAGAGGGAAGGGAGCAAGGTTCCCAGAGGGAGCCGCATGCTTCCCCAGTTCTGGTGCTGAGGCCAGACAAGCCAAGCTCCTCCCTCTCCCTTCTGTAGCAGCAGCATCACCAGCTATGGGGCCACCAGGAGCAGGGTTCACATGAGATACAAAGCTCCAGCTGTGTTTGTCTCCTTGGATCTGCTGCCTGGGCTGGCTTTATGGGCTGGCCAATGAGAGCTCCAGGAGTCCCAGCCTCCCTTCTGTGCCCCAGCCCTCTGCCCTCTGTCAGGGCCTGCCTCCTGGGAACAAATACACCGCTCCCCCATCCAGGAAAAGAAGCCTGTCTCTCTGGTTTCTGATAGACAAGCCTAGGCTTCTTTTCCTGGGAAGGCTCCACACACAGACAGACACAGCCAGTGGGGCGCAAAGCACAGAGTCAGAGCTGTGGGGCAAGAAGGGCCCCAGAGCATTACTACCTCCTGAAACAGAGCAGCAAGCTGAGCTCCAGGGAGGCCAGGAAACTGACAAGGTCCCACAGGTCTTTGCAAGTTTCAGAGCCTTCGTTGGAAGCTGGCTGGGCTGGCTACAAACGCCCCCTCTGCTCTCTACAACAAACTGCCTCCACATGGGTTTGTGAACTTAGAGGGGCTCTGAACCTGGCATCCTGGGACCCCTGAGGTATATGTAGATAGATTTCAGTGGGTCTGTCAACTTGAATGGAAGAAAATAATTTCAACTTTTTTAGAACAATGAGAATAAAATTCCCATAGAATTGGAATAAACTAGAATAGACTTCCAATAGAATTGAAATAGATTTTCAATGGAATTGGAATAAATGAAATAAACTGCCAATGTAAGGGCAACAAAATTCTAATATAATTGGAATAAGTTGCAATAATTTACATAAAATCCCAATATAATGGGGATAATTGAAATAAATTTCAAATAGTTGAAACAAAATTCCAATATAATCGGAGAATTATAAAATAAAATTGGAATAATCCAATATAAATTGGAATGAAATTCCAATATCATTAGAAAAAATTGAGATAAGTAGAATAAAATCCCAGTGTAATTGGAATAAATAAGAATAATTGGAATAAATTGGCATGATTGTTATAAAATTCCAATAGAATCCCATAGAATTAGAATTTCCTAGTAAATCCTAAATCTGTTATTTTATGCATTTCAAATGTTATTCTGAGAAAGGGTCCATGGGCTTCAGTAGTCTGCCCAAAGGTTCCAGGACACAAAGAAGGTGGAAAACACTTTCTCTGATAGGCAGCCACCTCTAAGTTCTTGGAACTGCTTTTCATACCTTCCTCAGTCTGGGAGGTTGAGACCAGGAGTCTGGGGTGAAGGGCAATCCCTTGTGTTTTCCCTTCCAGTGGCCCTCATGGGGCAATGGGTGGAAAGCTGGATTCGGAATGGGAGGGCCCAGGCTTGAATCTTACTCAGCTCCTCCACTTTTGTTTTCCTGGACCTCTATTTCCTTGTCTGTTAAAAACAAACAAACAAAAACAACAAAAAAGAACTAGAAGGGTGTTAGTGGTCATCCAGGCCAAACCCCTCATTTTGCAGATAAAGAACTAAGGTCCAGAGAAGGAAGTGACTGGTACAAGGTCACATGGGTAGTATCAGAGCAGATATTTGAACCCAGAGCCTCTGACTCCAAACTCAGTCTTGTTACTGTATGACCTTACCTCCAGATAAAAATAACCCTTGAAATCATGCTATAGGAGAAAATGTTGAAGGAATTAGGGATGCCTAGCTTGTAGGAGAGTGTGTATATTTAGAGGGAGAGGACTGGGCATGGAGCTTTGAGTTTTTTGAAGGATTGCCAAGTAGGAGAGGGCTTAGCTTTGTCCTGCTTTGTGCCAAAGAGCAGAATTAGGTCTTTTCTGAATCCTCATTCCCATTGACCTCTCTGCAGTCTTTGACACTGTGGGTCACTCTATCCTCCTTGATACTCTCTTCTCTCTAGGTTTTCAGAACACCCATCTCCCGGACCTCCTGCTGCCTATCTGACCACTCCTTCTCTGTCTCCTTGGCCGGATCCTCCTCCTGATCATGCCCTCTGTCCGGGCCCTCTTCTTTTCTCCCTCTATACTACTTCACATTGGTGATCTCCTTAGCTCCCATTGATCTAGTTACCATCTCTCTGCTGACAATTCTGAAATCTACCTAGCCTGACCTGCATCTTCCACCTCCAGGTACCTTTCAGACATCTGAAATTGAGCTAATTATCTTGCCACATAAACCCTGCCCCACCTCCCACCTTCACTATTACTACTGAGGGTAACACTGTCCTCTGAGTCCCTCAGATTCACCGCCTCATAGCCGTCTTGGATTCCTCACCATCTCTCATCCTCTACATCTGATATGGTGCCAAAGATTGTTGACTTCACTTTTGCAACCTCTTTTAAATGTGCCCTCTTCTCTCTTCTGACAGTGCTACCACCCTGGTGGAGTCACTTATTATATCACACCTCAATTATCACAATAGCCTGCTGGTGGGTCTGCCTGCTTCCAATCTCTTCCCCCTCCAATCCATCTTCCCATTCAGGACTTTGGAATAATTTACACTAATGTACCACAGTCTGAAGCAGCAGGAACCAATAGCCTTCTTTATTTTTCTTTTTTCTGAAAAATGGATAAGCCTGCTTGGGAAACAGGTGAGAGTTTGCTATTGGTGTGCCTGTCTCTTCTCTAATGATCTTACCTTAACAGAAGCTTTCTAGGGCTCATCAGGCTATTAAAACTGCCTATTAAAACAGTTCTCTCTCAGAATTGTTCTTCGTCTTCCATAAGGGATGTAGAAAAAGTGCCAACACAGGACACAGAGTCTCTTGAAATATATATATATATATATATTTCCCCCCCCCATTGGAATGTGTCTCATTCTTACTTTTCTGCAAAACTCTCTTTTCTTCTGCTTGTCAATTACTGCATTCTTGCAAAGGCAAATTTTTAACTAGAAATAAAGTTATTTACAAAAATGCTTCAGGGTTCATAGATTTAGAACTAGAAGAGATCTTAGAGGACATTAAGTCCAACTGCCTCCTTCCACAAATAAGGAAACTGAGTCACAGAAAAAATTTGCATAGCAAATTTTGAAGCAATATTTAAGCCCAAATTTTCCTTCAAATTTTGCCCCTAACATTTCCTAGGTAGTGCAGTGGACTGAGCACTGTAAAGTCAGGAAGACTCGTCTTTGTGAGTTCAAATCTGGCCTCTGACACTTACTAGCTGTGTGACCTTGGGCAAGTCACTTAACCCTGTTTGGCTAGGTTTCCTCATATATAAAATTAAGGCATTTGAGTATATGACCTCTGACGTCCCTTTAGCTCTAAATTGATATTTCTAAAATGTATTATTTTTGACAAGGATGCTTGCCTATTGACATGATGAGTAGGTTACCTACTTGTTCCCTCCATATCTTCTTCTATAAAGTGATGGAGTTGGGAGAAACATCTCCAATGTTTCTTCAAGCTCAGTGATCAATGATTCTATAAATCTAGGACCTGTGATCACTAGGGGTGGAAAATTAATATGCACAATATATAAAGCTACATATATAACGTACAACAAAAGCTTGGCTACCTACCATCTGGCCTTTCAGAACCCTCTGGCTTCCAGAACCTGAAAGTAACTCCCCAAAGTCTTTGGCAGTGAAATAGGCCAAGAACTCAGGAATGAAGAACATAGTTGAGAACCAGCAAGCAAAGCTTATAACCAGCAAGCTGGAGTTGGTTAAAGTAACATATGGAATTGTAGGCACCTGCCCGCTCTTTCTGATCTCCATTATTTCAGGTTCCTTTGAGATCCCCTGCCCCCACCATTTTTCCCATTTAAATGCAGACCCAGAATTATACCATTCAGGTAGGCCATATCCCTCAGTGTCCTTTCATCATTGTCTCCAATTTTTGCAGTCACTGCTGACGAGGGCACTAAAGACGCAATAAGCACACAATCAATCTCATAGGAAATTCTGTTTGTGCCACCCTAAATCTCCACCCTCTCCATATATTGTAAATCAAAGTTCACTCTAAGGACAAAGAAGCCAATCCCCCAGGGATCAAGGTCCAGACTCCACCCCCCCCCCAAAAAACACAAAAAACCTTCAATCCACTTTTTCAAGATCCAGTCACATTCACTATTCCTCTCTTGTTCTCATACCCACATTCCATTTTGGTTTTCTGCAGCCACTCAGTAATGTACGCATACAAGGCCAGGAAATGTCCTGACTGCTTCTTAATGTATTTGGGAGTGTGGTGGGCTAGGGACTGTTGACTTTTTTTTCATGACCCTCCTGCATCACTCTCATTTTTCTTTCTATTTTTCCTCTACCTCCCTTACTTTATCTTTGAAGTCCTTTTTGAGCACCTTTATGATCTGAGACCAATTCATATTTTTCTTGGAAGCTTTGGATGTAGGAACCCTGATGTTATTATCCTCTTCTGAGGCTACACCTCAATCTTTCTTGTCATGAAAGAATCTTTCTATGGTCTGCATCTTTCTCTGTCTTCTCATCTTGCCCATCTTTTACTTGACTTTTAACTCCTTCTTAAAGTGGGGTACTCTCCCAGGCTTCAGGGACATGGTGGTATGATTTAAGGAGGGGCAGTTTCTTCACTAGCCTGGACTGTTCTCTGGTTCATAGATAACCCCAGGACAACTTACTAATTAACCAGGTAGCAAAACTTTTTGTCCTGCGGTTGTTAGCTCTGATGAGCCTGTGCCCCTTTCCCACCTGAGACACCGCCACTCAAGCCTACTTCCTGGTTCCCGGCAGGGGTGAAACACCCAAGTTCTGCCTTAGCACCAGCAGAGACCCCTGTAATCTTCTCCCAGACAACTGCTCAGCCCTCTCTCCAGCCCATGAGCTTAATTCCAGATGACACTGGTGCTACAGCTGATTCAGAGGCTCTAGGGGGTCTCTTTCTTTGGCTTGGCCTGCCTGGGACTGAATCTGTGTCAGCGTGACTGTGGGGTTGGTATCCACTCCTGCCCTGGCACAGTACCAACTAAAATCCCACCTTCTGTAGGAAGCCTTGCCCAACCTTTCTTATTTCTAGTACCTTCCCTCCCGTTAATTATTAAACATGGTATACATACTATTTCACTTGATCCTCATAATAACCTTATGAGGTAGGCACCATTATTTTTACAGCTAGGGAAACTGAAGCAGGTAGTGGTCTTGCCCATAGTCACACATCTAGTAGGTATTTGAAGGCAGATTTTAAAGCAATCAGGGGCTTCCTGACTTCAGGCTCTGTACACTCTGCTGCCACCTAGTGGAAGACATGTGATGTATAATAAGCCACCATCTTTATAATACTACTTGATATGGGTTGTTAACCAAGGCTGTGTCCTGGTCCCTCTAGTCTTCTCTCTCCACACTTTCTGTAGGCAAATTCATTAGCTCCCATGGAATTAGTTATCCTGTCTGTACAGATGACTCACCCATCTATCTCTAGAGAACCAGTATCTCCCATGAACTTTAGTCTTGAATCACTAATTATCTAGTAAACATGTCAAACTGAATATTCTTTGCCCAACTCAACTCAATATTTGAGAAATAAAACTCATTATCTTCTTCTCCTCCCATCCAATCTCAACCCCACTCCCAACTTTTCTTCTTTAGCCCAAGGTATCACCATCGTCCCAGTCACTGGTCACTCAGGCTCACAATCTCATTATCATTCTTAACTCCTTGCTCACACTTACCTCACATGTGTAATCCAAGTCAGGCATCTAGGTGGCATAGTGTCTAGAGTGCTGTACTTGGGGTCAGTATAGACCTGAGTTTAAATCCTGCCTCAGATAATTACTAGTTATGTGACTTTGGTCAAGTCACTTAACTTTCCTGTCTCAGGCTTCCTCACCTATGAAAATAGGGATAATTTATGTGTGGTCATGGGAAAGTCACTTAACTTTTTTTTTTTACCTCAGTTTCTTCAATTAAAAATGGGGATAATGATTGCTTCTACCTTACAGGGTTGCTTGAGGATCAAATGAGATAATGTTTATAAAGTGCTCACCACAGTGCCTGGGAATATTTAAATATCATATTATGTTGTAAGGATAAAAGAAGAAAACACAGGTAAAGCACTTTGCTTACCTTAAGTAGCCATGTAAATGCTAATTATTATTAATGCCAAATCTTCCCTTCACCTCACCTCTTATATATGTATGTATGTATACATGCATGTGTGTATGTATACACACACATATGTGTGTATATGTGTGTTCCCATCACTATACTCACATGGTTACCACCTAGGTCATCCCCTTATCAGCTGTCACCTAGATTACTGCAATAGACTTTTCCTTGGTCTCCCTGCCTCCCACTCCAAACTCTCCTCCACTCAGCTGCCAAAGTGATTTTCCTAAAGTTCAAGCCCCAACATGTTATCCCCCATACCTAATAAATTTCATTAGCTCCCTATTACCTCTAGAAGGAAGCAAACTTGAGCTCTTCTGTGTGATGTTTAAGCCTCTTCATAAACTTGTCTTTTCCTATCTTCCAGCTCTTCCTTTATATTTCTGCTCTTCACCCACTCTACTATCCAGCCATATTCGACTGGCCTCTCTGCTTTTTCATGTAAAAGACATTCTATCTTCTGTCTCCATGTCTTTCAACTGGTTGTCTTCCATGTACAGAGTGCTTTGTCTCTACATCTTTGCATCTTAGTCAATTCAAGTCAACAAGTATTTACTAAGTGCTTACCATGTGTGAGACATTGTGCTAAATGCTAAAGATACAAAGAAAGGGAAAACAACAAAAACTCAGTCCCAGTCCTCTAGGACCTCCCAGTCTAATTGGGGAGATTACATGCAAACAACCACACACAAACAAGATAATTGAATGGTCATGTTTGATTCTCTGTGACCCCATTTAGGGTTTTCTTGGCAAATACAATGGAGTGGTTTATCATTTCCATCTTACAGCTGATTTTGCATATGAGAAAAGTGAGGCAAACAGCGTTAAGTGACTTGCCAGGGTCATACAACTATTAAGTGTTTGAGGCCAGATTTGAACCTAAGAAGAGGAACCTTCCTGACTCCAGGAAAGGAGTTCTAACCACTGCACCATCTAGCTGCCCTCACAAACAAGATATATACAGGCTACATTGGAGGTAGTAAAGAGAAGCAATTCCGTACCATTAAGGGTGCCCAGAAAAGGCTTCTTGCATAAGGCAGGGTTATAGATGAGATCTGAAGGGATCTAAAATAAGGAGATGAGGAGGGAGAAAACTATGAAAAGGACAGCCAATGAGAATGCACGGGTTATGAAGTGCTTTAAAACCCAAACAGAGGATTTAATATTTAATCCTTGTGGTAATAGGAAACCCCTAAAGTTGTGAGAAAATTCTTAATAATTGGGTGTTTTGGGGACTCAGAGATGCCCCCCCACACACACACACAGGAACTCTAGATGGTTTTGCAGGGCCAGCCCAGAGTCAGGAGAATTTCAAAGGAAATGTAAATCAACCTTTCTAACTAAATAAGGGAAGTTAAGACCATCTTCAAATCATGTCAATCAATGGACTTGAATATTACCGGCCAATTAGCTTGGATCAAGGTGGAGTGACCCACCTCTACCTGAGACAGGTTAAAAACCCTGGAGAGGGGTCTCTTGCTCATTTTGCTTTCTCTTGCCTCTCCCATGCTACCCTCTGGGTCTTGCTCTCTATCCTAGGTATGTAGGGCTTCTAATCATATGCTCTCACTTTGTCTAACACTTATCATGCTTTAATAAATGCTTTAACGACCAAAACTGGTGCAGTAGCCTCTAATATCTAAGTAACAAATAAATTATACTTTTTTTTTTTGGTGAGGCAATTGGGGTTAAGTGACTTTCCCAGGGAACAAATACATTATAAACCCCAGCTAATTTCCCCTAAAACTTGGGACATAGATAGGGCACCCCATAAATTTTTATTCACCAAAAAGTTTACTGAGTGTGTGTGTGTGTGTGCGTGCGCGTGTGTGTGTGTGTGCGCGTGAGAGAGAGACAGACAGACAGTGAGACAGAGAGACACAGAGAGAGAGAAAGACAGAGAGACACAGAGAGAGAGCTGGTCAGACATCTGCTGACAGCAGGGCTTCCTAAACTTTTTCCACTCTCAAACTCTTTTTGACTAAGAAATTTTTATGTGACTACAGGTATGTAGGTATATATAATAGGTATACATAACCTTTTACTGTTGCCAACATTTTCGAATGTCCACATTCCCCATCACCCACAGTTCAAGAAACTAGGGCTTACATCATCCCCTGAATCTTGCCTGAGATGAGAGCTAAGAACTGCTCTCTCTGATGTGATGTGGAGAGGCCTCCCCCGTGTGGCATTAGTGTGCTATTACAGGCATTGTGTTCACTCCTGGGTGAAAGATTCTATCTACAATCATCTCAATTCAACAACCACCTTTTATTAAGCCCCTTCTGTGCAAGACTTCACATTGGGCCTGAGTATACAAAGAAAATCAAGAGAAGTACCCAATCTTTAAGAGGCGTGGGTTCTCAGGATGTTTCCTTTCAGTAAAGCAACTCTCCCTCTTCTTGCTGACTGGCTAACTTCATGGATGAGACAGGGCTGAATTCTGATTTTCTAGATTCCTGGAAGGTTAGAGCTGAAAGGGATCTTAGAATTCCTTCCCCCTAAGAGACTCTATTCATTCCCAAATCCCCCCTCTAACCATCTAGTGCTTTGTGTTGTGCTCTGAGGATGGTTGATATTCAATCGAATGCTGAATGGCAAAAGAATGTTAGAATGCTCTCAACTAGGTATCAGCTAGAGATCTGAGTCCCAGAGCAGGAAGGTGATTTGCTTATATTCATAAAACAAGTTAGTGCCAGGATCAGGGCTAGAATGCAAGTCTTCTGATTCTCAAGAACAAGGCATGATAATGAGGCATATATACATACACACAAATGCACAGGTATGCTGAAGCCACTTCAAACTGGCTTTTGAGAGCTAATTATTAAATTTTCAGTGTTAGCCTTTGCACCTTAGAAATTGACAAATGCTCCAAATCAGGGCTTGATTTGTTGTTTGGGGATTCTTTGGAACTTAAGAGAGTGATAGAAAAATGGTAATAATGTTAATTTTAACAATGCAGAATAAACTTATAAGTGTGTTTTGACACTTATTTTCCCCTGGAGAGATGGTTGTTAAATATTCACCAGCACCCCTCCCCAAGAGCCTCATGTATATTACTGCTGGCACCATATTAAACTGAGCAGCTGGGTCTCTTCTCTTTGTTGTTGAGTCTATAAGAAACTTTAATGATTCTGATTCAAAAGTTGTAAGAAATAAATTACAATAGGGTCATAGACTCCAGCAGATGTAATGGACCTCAGGAGCCATGTAGTTTGAGCTATATTTGACTGAAACTCTCCTTCATACCAAGCTGACAAGGACTCAGCTAGCCTTGGTTTGAGGACCTAACACATAGGAAGTGCTTTGCAAACTTTAACAAGCTATAGACATCCTAGATATCCTTATTTTCATCATTCTTCTTTATTATTATTATCCTGCAGTGAAGAGAACCAAGGCAGCCTGGAACAGCTTTAGACAACCATGATCAATCATGAGGAAGGTTTTCCTTTGCTATTTGGTCATGTCTAGCTCTTCATTACCACCACCACCACTGCCACTTCCACTCCCCCCCCCAAAAAAAACCCAAAAACCAAAAACCCAAGGTGGAGGGTGGTCATGGAGAGTCTGACATGACTGGGAAAAACTGAGAAACAAGAGATTTCCAGAACTTTGAGATATCTGCCAGGGATGTTGTGAGGTGCAAATGAAATAGTGCATATGAAGCACTTTGCAACCCCTGGAGTGCTATCTAAATGCCACTTGTTATTGTTATTAGCCTCTAGTCAGCATGCCTCTAGTTTGCTGATGACTTCATTCTCTAAGCCTTTTATTTCACTCCTACTGAGTTCAAGTAATATAAGTAGGCCAATACAGGGGTGTGCTGGTAGGTATTTAACAATTGGGCCTTCTAGGGAAAATATGAAAACAAACTTCAAAATAAATTTTAAATAAAATGTTTATTTTCAGCTTCAAATTCTCTCCCTCTTTTTTGTGATGAATTTTCAATATTTTTATTTCCTTTAATATTTCATGTAAAAAATTTTAACATTATGTTTTTTTTAATGAGTTCTAAATTCCTCTTCTCCCTCCCACTCCTCCCCCTTTCTTGAGAAAGTAAGCAATTTAATATTAATTATGCATAGATATACAGACTTTTAAGTTTAACATGCACTATTAAGGCAATAAATTAAGTCTAGAAAATCAACAAAACAATAATTTCTGAGGTGCAAATGCTCACACTGAAAATTTAACAAAAGGCTTTCACTAGCACACCCCTGGCTATCTCAGAGTAGAATAGGCTGCATGAGAGTATGTAGACTTCCAGAGAACCTTTGAACAGAATCTGGAAGAAGAGACAGATGTTGGCACTCAAATTGTGCTTTATGATGACCTTGTGAAAAGCAAGATGGGTTGATCAAATGGTCCTATGAAATGATGCTTCTTGTTGCCTTGGGATGCAGGAAGGGGATGACTAACCCACTGATACCTTTGTTTGCTCCTCTAAAAATAATGCATGAGCCATGGATCCCCCTTTCAACTTCCTCTTCTCTATTTATAGATTATATGTAATCCCAGTAGATTGTAAATGCAGGGACAGGACTGATAGAAGGGAGGGTAGATTGAGAGATGGTAATCAGAAGTAAAACAATTATGAGAAAGGACAGGGTTGGGGTAAGAGAGAGAAAGAAAAAGGGATTAATGAGGGGGAAATAGTATGGAGGGAAATAGTTATCATAATCACAAATGTAAATGGGATGAACTCACCTATAAAATGGAAGTGAATAGCAGAATGGATTCAAAACCATAATCCTACAATATATTGTGTATGAGAAACACATTTGAAGCATAAAGACACCCACAGAGTAAAGATAAGGGGCTGGAACAGAATATGTTATGCTTCAGATGAAGCAAAAAAAAAAATCAGGGGTAGTAATCAGTATCTCAAAGAAAAGCAAAAATAAATCTAATTAAAAGAGATAAGGAATGAAACTATATCTTGCCAAAAAATACCACAATCAATGAAGTAATATCAACAATAAATATATGTGCACCAAATTGCATAGCATCCACATTTTTGAAGAAAATGAATGAGTTACAGGAGGCAATAGATAATAAAACTATTCTAGTTAGGGACCTCAACTTTCCCTTCTCAGAACTAGATAAATCTAATTTAAAAAAATAAACAAACAAGAAAGAAGTAAAGGAGGTAAATACAGTTCTGGAAAAGTTAGATATTATTGCTCTCTGTAGAAAATTAGAAAAAAATAGAAAGGAATATAGTACAAAACACAGAAATAGTAAATGCACCCTTTTCAGATCATAATGCGATTAAAATCACATTTAGTAATTGGCAATGAAAAGATAGATGAAAATAACTGGAAACTAAAGACTCTAATCCTAAAAAATAAGTGGATCAAAGAAAAAGTCATAGAAGCAATCGATATTTTCATTAAAGAAAATGACAATGAGACATACCAAAATTTATAGGATATAGCTAAAGCAATACTTAGGGGAAATTTTATATCTTGAATTGCTTACATCAAAAGAGAGAGAGAGAGAGAGAGAGCAGATAAAAGAATTGGGAATGCAACTAAAAAAATAGAAAAAGAACAAATTAAAAATCCCCAATTAAACACCAACTAGTTAATCCTGAAAATCAAAGGAGACATTAATAAAAATGAAAATGAGAAAACCATTGAATTAACAAATGAAACCATGTGAACTGATCCAACCATTCTGGAGAGCAATTTGGAACTGTGCCCAAGGGGAGATAAAGCTGTGCATACCCTTTGACCCAGCAATACCACTTTTAGGTCTTTTTCCCAAAGAAATCATGGAAAGGGGAAAATATTTATAGCTGCTCTTTATGTGGTAGCAAGGAATTGGAAGTCGAGGGGGTGCCCATCAATTGGGGAATGGCTGGACAAGTTGTGGTATATGAATATAATGGAATACTATTGTGCTGTAAGAAATGATGAGCAGGAGGAGTTCAGAGAAACCTGGAGGGTCTTACGTGAGCTGATGATGAGTGAGATGAGCAGAACCAGAAGAACACTGTACACAGTATCATCAACATTGAGTGCTGATTTACTGTGATGGACTATATTCTTCTCACCAATGCAATGGTACAGAAGAGTTCCAGGGAACTCATGATAGAAGAGGATCTCCAAATCTAAGAAAAAAAAAAAGAAAGAAAGAACTGTGGAGTATAGATGCTGAATGAACCATACTATTTCTTTTGTTTTTGGTGCTGTTGTTTGTTTTTTTTTTCTATTTTGAGGTTTTTCATCATTGCTCTGAGTTTTTCTCTTGTAACAGGACTAATGCAGAAATAGGATTAATGTTATTATGTGTATATATATATGTGTGTGTGTATAGATGTATATCTATATGTATATGTATAAGTATATAGATATATAGATATAACCTATATCAGATTACCTGCTGTCTAGGGGAGGGGGGAGGGAGGGGAGGGAGGGAGAAAAATCTGGGGTTGTAAAGCTTGTATAAACAAAAGTTGAGAACTATCTTTACATGTAATGGAAAAAATAAAATACCTTATATGTAAAATAAAAATTAAAAAAAAATTAAAAATGAAACCAGAAGCTGATTTTGTGAAAAAAATAAATTAGATGAACCTTTGGTTAATTTGATATTTTTTCTAAAAGAAAACCAAATTACCAATATCAAAAATGAAAGAGAGTGAATTCACCACCAATTAACAGGAAATTAAAATAATTGTTAGGAGTTATTTTGACCAATCATATTCCAATAAATTTGAAAATCTAAATGAAATAGATGAATATATACAAAAATATAAATGACCCAGAACAACAGAATAAGAAATATGATACTCAAATATCCCTATCTTAGAAAAAGAAATTAAACAAGTGATTAATGAACTTCCTAAGAAAACAAAATCCCTGGGGCTAGATGGATTCACAAGTGAATTCTGCCAAACATTTCAGGACCAATAATCCTAATACTACATAAACTATTTGGGATGATAGGCAAAAAAGGAGTCCTACCAAATCCCTTTTATGACACAAATGGGATGCTGATACCTAAACCAGGAAGAGCCAAAACAGAGAAAGATAATTACAGACCAATTTTCCTAATGAATATTAATGTAAAAAAGATGTACACAAGACAGTATTCAATGATTATAGTAATCTACTGTTTGATAAATCCAAAGACTCTAACTTCTGGGATAAGAACTCACTATTTGACAAAAACTGTTGGGAAAGGGGTGATACCATAAGAAAATTAAGAGAGCAAGAGATAGTTTACATGTCAGATCTATGGAAAAGGGAAGAATTTATGACCAAACAAGAGATAGAGAACTTTATGAAATGCAAAATGTATAATTTTGATTACATTAAAATAAAAAAAAGGGTTTGCACAAACAAAACCAATATAACCAAGATTAGAGGGAAAGCAGAAAGATGGAAAACAATTTTCACAGCCAGTGTTTCTGATAAATGCTTCATTTCTCAAATACATAGAGAACTGAGTCAAATGTATAAGAATACAAATCATTTCCTAATTGATAAGTGATTAAAGTATATGAACAGACAGTTTTCAGATGAAGAAATTAAAGTTATCTATAGTCATATAAAAATGCTCTAAATCACTATTGATTAGAGAAATGCACATTAAAACAACTCTGACATACTACTTCACACTTCTGAGATTGACTAATATGACAGAAAAGTAAAATAGTAAATGTTGGAGGGGATGTGCGAAAATTGGAAAACTAATACATTGTAGGTGGAATTGTGAACTGATCCAACCATTCTTTCTTTTGTTTGTTTCATCGTCTTGTTTTTGGCAAGACAATCAGGGCCAATTGACTTGCTCAGGGTCACACAACTAGTATCAATCAAATGTCTAAGGCTGGGTTTGAATTTAGGTCCTCCTGACTCCAGTGGCATTGCTCTATCCCCTGCAGCACCTACCTGCTCCTGATCCAGCCATTCTTGAGAGCAATTTAAAACTAGTCCCAAAGGGCTATAAAACTGCATACTCTTTCATCCAACAATGCCCCTGCTAGGTCTGTGTCCCAAAGACATTCTTTTTAAGTGAGGCAATTGGGGTTAAGTGACTTGCCCAGAGTCACACAGCTAGTAAGTGTTAAGAGTCTGAGGCCGGATTTGAACTCAGGTACTCCTGACTCCACGGCCAGTGCTCTATCCACTGTGCCACCTAGCTGCCCCAACCAAAGACATTTTTTAAAGGCTAAAGGACCTATTTTTACAAAAATAGTTACAGTAATTCTTTTCATGGTAGCTACGAATTGGAAATCTAGAAGAAGCCCATCAATGAGGAATAGCTAAACAAGCTGTGGTATATTATTCTGATGGAATATTATTGTGTTATAAGAAATGACAATCAGGATGATTTCATAAAAACCTGGAAAAACTTATGTGAACTGGTGTAAAGTGAAGAGAGCAGAATCAGGTGAACATTGTACACAGTAATGGCAATATTGTATGATGAAGGATTGTAAATGACTAACCTAATCTCAATAAAATTATCCAAGACAATCCCAAAGGACTTGAAGAATACTATCTGCCTCCTGAGAAAGAAGTGGTACTGTCTGAATACAGACTGAAACATGCCATTTTTCCCTTTCTTTTTTTTTTGTCTTCTTGTACAAATGATTAATATGGAAATGTTTTATATGGTTGAACCTGTATAAACTATATCAGATTGCTTCCCTTTTCAGGAAAAGAAGATTGGAGGAAGGAAAGGAGGGACAGAATTTGGAATTCAAAACATTTTTTTAATGTTAAAAATTTTTTAACATATAATTGGTGAAAAATATTATAAAATCGGGGAAAAAAGATTGTAAGCTTATTGAAGGCCAAGTCTTTTTTTTTTCCTCCATTTTTCACTTCTGGTGCCTAGCACAGCGTCTTGTATATAACGGATGCTTAATAAATGATTAGTCAGCTAAGGAGTATAATGAATAGGGTTTGGGACTTGAAGTCAGCAAGTCCTAAGTTTGAACCTTGCCTTAGATACTAAGCTATGTGACAGGGACAACTTCTCTAAGTGTCAATTTCCTCATTTGTAGAATGGAAATAATAATAGCACCTACAGAGGATGAGATGAGATGACATGGGTAAAATGCTAACTGCTATTATTGAAATGAAGTCTGGTTTCAGTATTATAGGTGTCAATGTTGATGAAAGGTAGATAAAACTTATTAAGTGCTTGCTACATGCCATGTACTGTGGTAAGTGCTAGGGATACAGTGAGCCAACATCACGGTTCCTTCCCTCAAGGACCGTTCATTCAAATAGGAGAAGACAACCTAGCTAGAAGGTTGAAAGTTCTTTCTGAGGTCTGCATCCAGGCAAGATAAGGCTGAAACTGGCTTAGCTGAGTGCAGGGGGATGCCAGAGCTACTACTAGGAATTCCAAGGTACTAGTGGGAAGGTAGAAGAGTCAATAAGGTGATGAGTATCATTTTGTCAGTTAGTGGACAAGGATTTCCCATTTACAGTCAAATTAATGTTTAGAAATTGTATATTGTTATTCTTAGACCTCCCTGACACATACACACACACACACACACACACACACACACACACACACACACACACACACACACATATATATATATCTTGCCATTCTATTAATTTTATGGTAGAGTTAGATGGTGACTCCCCAGGTCAGTAGCAAATGGTGCAATGGATTAGTCATGGCACCTGGAGTCAGGAGGACCCTAGGTTCAAATTCTTCCTTTGACTCTTTTTTTTTCAGGGTAATGAGGGTTAAGTAACTTGCCTAGGGTCATAAAGCTAGTGAGTGTCAAATATCTGAGGCCGGATTTGAGCTCAGGTCCTCTTGAATCCAGGGCCAGTGCTTTATTCACTGTGCCACCTAGCTGCCCTCCTTCCTTGGACTCTTACTAATTATATGACCTTTGATAAGTTCTTAACTTCCCTGTGCCTTGGTTTACTCATCTGTAAAAAGAGGGGGTTAGACTTAAAGGCCTCTAAGATCTCTTCAGCTCCCAATCTGTATCTGCAGGACAATTAATTTTTTTCTTTGTTTCATGGGTTGCCAGGATCAAAGAACTCACCATCTAGCGGCCAGTCTAACAGTGGTAAGCATTTTTGTTCTGAACAGGCTTAGTTCTTTGGCCACATCCTCAGTCTGCCACTTGGATCTCACTGGAAAGGTTTTTTAGCAAGGTAGAACCTCCCAGAGCTTACACAATGCTGATAGAGCCTTGTAGAACTCAGGATTCCTATACAAAGCATGAGAGCAGAAATTTGTGGAAGCAAAGAGACAAGTAGTAAGATGATTCATATTTATATAATTTCAGGTTTAGAGAATACTTGGCTGGCCCACAAATTCAAGTATCATACTCTCAGGGTCTTTCAACAATCCCAGGTTGCCAACATACATAAACCCAACAAGATACCTGTGAAGACTCTCACACAAAGGATATAAGCTGGAAGGAATCTTGGGTACCATTCAATATACCCTTTTCATTTTCATAGATGAGAAATCTGAGTTCCAGAGAAGGGGGGTGACTTCTCCAAAGTCATATAGGTAAGCATCAGAGATGGAACTGAACGCAGGTCTTTTTGTTTTCAGTCAATCAATAAACGTTTATTAAGTAACTACTATGTCCCCCACACACTACAAGGTTCTAGGGAATACAAAGACACAGGATGAAAACAATCCTTGCTTTCAGTCAAGAGCCAGTTTCACATAAAGTCGTAATTTTCCTAGACTTTTCACAGATTTATCAGAGTGCTAAACCCAATTTCCACATAGCAGGGTTGGGTTTTTTTGTTTGTTTTTTTTTGTAGGCAATGTGGGTTAAGTGACTTGCCCAGGGTCACACAGCTAGTAAGTGTCAAGTGTCTGAGGCTGGATTTGAACTTAGGTCCTCCTGAATCCAGGGCCAGTGCTTTAACCACTGCACCATCTAGCTGCCCCCTCATATCAGGGTTTTTTAACCTTGGGGTTGTGTGGACTTTTAAAATAATATTTTAAAATATTTTGAGGAGTTTATTTCCATATAATTGGGTTCCTTTGTAATCTTTTGTATTATGTATTGTGCATTTTAAAATATAATTTTTAAGAGAAGAAGTCCATGGTTTCCAACAGACTTCCTAAGGGGTTCATGAGAAAAAAAAAAGTTAAGAATCTCAGCCATAAGAATTGTGGCAAATCAATACAGCCTTCCTCTACAGAACAAGAAATTCAATTCTATTCCATTCAGCAAGGATTGACAGAGCCCCCATCCTCCAGCCTTGGTACTTGCTTAGTAGCAGGCCAGATGACTTCCATTTACAAAGCAGTAGGTCATTCATTGCTTCTTTTGCTGAAAGAAATGAAATCTGTATAGTGATAGCTTTTCTTCCCCTTCTAGACAGCAAGTAGTTACACACAATACAACAAGAAAAGGTGGTTGTAGTCATGAATTTTTAATAAAACCACCTGTGGGTAGGTCAGCCAAAAAGAGGAACTTGACTACAGGTATTATCAATGGTGTTTGTTACCTTATTGTACCACATGAGACTGAGAAGGCAGAGTCCAAAGAACTTCTGCTCTTGTGCAATTCATTAGATTCTTTAAAAGGTGCTCCAGAGAAAATAGATTTCTAAACTAAGACTAAATGACCATGCTAGACTAATAACAATAAATAGTAGGAACAAAGCACACCACAATACTGTTTAATAAGATTCTGTCTTCAAATCACCTTATAATTATCTGACAGGAGCTTTTAGGGAAATGCTGGTGGTTTTATGTATTAAAATCACATAAGGCTTTACAGGCCTTCCCAAATTTCTGATAGAAATCTTTTGCACGTGACAGAGCCTCTTCACTGATTTACACAGCAGGCCTTTGGACCATGAGGAAGTACTGCACCTTCCTCAGATTCCAGCCCATCACATGCGTGAGCCAGCCACACATGGTAGCAGTGGATCTTCCAACACCAGCATTGTAATGTATATAGACAATGTGACCTTTCTCAAGTAGGCTGTGGAGGAGACAGATCACCTGGGGCAACATCTGCTCTCTCTCTTCAATACTCATATGTCTGGTGCAGGCAACCATATATAGGCAATTCCTTCTTCTTCATAGAGCCTGATCATGGTGTCTGGGCTCATGGGCTCTGGGTAACGATTGCAGCCTGATGAATTCTGCATAACATCCCATTTAGTCTGAAAATTCCTTACTGCTGTCACCCTTAATTCATGCTTCATTTTGATAGTTACATGCTCCAACTGGCGAGGGCAGCTTCCTAACCAGAGGTTTGGGAGGGTTCTTGAAGAATGCATGGCTTGATGGCCTGCAATGTTAAAATAGAAATCAGTCTTATGCTTCATCTCATTGCTATGCCCAGTGGCCTCAATCCAGTGTCCAATTGGGACACAGTACACACCATCTATCACCTTGCTTTCAGTGTAAGTACCGCAGCAATCATGGTGAGGACCATTACCACTGCCACCACTGCTGCTGCTGGCCCTGCTGCCACAGATGACATAGATGCGATAGATGCTGATGATGCCACTGACGTTGGGGCTGCTGCTGATGGCCCCACTACTGCTGCTGGTGCCACTACTGCTGCTGCCATCACTGGTGCCAATGCCACAGATGCCACCAATGGCACCCATGCCATGGCTGGTGCCAATGCCACCAATGCCGCCACCACTCCCTCAGTAGCCACGGTCTCCCACTGTCACATGGTTCCCGCTGCTCGATGCAGCCCCACCGCCACTCGCTGTCATTTGTTTCAAGCTGAACAGATCACCACCCTGCTGCTGGCCACTGACCCTCTCTGCCAGCCTCTGTCAGAGGGCTCAAGCCTCGGCTGCTCACTGCTGGGGCAGCTCTGGCTGCTGGCTGCTGCAGCTGCTGCCACCACCGCCCACTGTCACGTGGTTTCTGGGGCTGGGCTTGGGGGGGCCCTCTCCCCCTCTCTCTGCACCCTGCCACTCACTGCCATGTGGTTCAAACCACCCCGCTTGGCCATTTGCTGTCACAGCAACTGAGCTCAAGCCTCCTGCTGCTCACTGCTGCTCAACCCAAGTCTTTTGATTCCAGAGCTGGGGCTCTTTCCACTGTAAAACCTACATGCTGCCTCTCTTCTCTCCATACTTTTAGTTCCATGAGAGAGAGAGTTAGAATGCACAGAAGTTGCAGAGAGGAGCACCTCCTGACCATTATCACAGTCCAACAATACAAGCAACCACCCTAGGAGACTTCAGGCTCCACCTCAGTGGAAGCCTTCAAGCTGAGGCAGGGTGACTACTTTGAGTTGGGCTATGGTATAGATTCTTTTTGCAGGGGCAGGTTAGACTCAATGGCCTCTGAGATCCGTTCCAATTCTAAGAGTCTGTGATTGTATCCTTTACAACTCTTGAAGCATGAGCCATTTCTGCAACATCTCTATTAAGTGCTTAGTCATCCAGTCTCCACTTGAAGACTTTTGGTCACAGTGAACTCACTCCTTCTTGAGACATCCTATTCCACTACTAGACATCTCTCATTATTAGGCCACTTCTTTAAGACTGAACTAAAATCTACCTCCTATGGATTCCAATCATTGGTCCTAGTTCTGCTTCTGAAGCCAAGCAAAATTGGTTTAATCCCTTTTCCACTTGAGAACACAAATCTTAATCCCACTATGGCTACTTATTACTTACGTGACTGAACAAATTACTTAATCTCTTTGGGCCTGAGATTCCATCTCTGTTATATGAACGTGTTGGGTTAGATGATTAGCTCTAAGGTTTACTCAAGCTCTGAATCTAGGAACCTCTGACTGACAATCTCTCACTCACTGAACCAAGCTGTCTCCCTCATTCCCTACTATTTTGCCAAACCCTTCCTTGAAGCCAAGCAGTCTTTGGCCTATATTCTTGACTGAGAATCTAAGAACACATCCATTACCTAGGCCACTGTTCCCCCCACTCCACTCCCCCAAAAGTCATAAATCACACTTTGAGAATGTGTTCTTTTTTGCATCTTTTTCTAATCAGAGGCTAATGGCCATATATCCACACCCCAGGAGTCTGGGGCTCTTTGTGGTCTGGTGCCTGGAAAAAATGCTTAAGAACAGATGTTCACATAGCCTAAGGAACTCTATCAGCTGGGATCTGTTCCAGGGTTCTCATAACTCTGTGTATAACTTGGTCCTGGCCAGTGGTGATAATGAGACCCAGGTTAAGGGTTTGATCTGAAGAGAAAGACCCTGTTCCACGGCCTTAGGCTGTGTCCTTGTCATTGGCTAGCCCACATGCAGACCACCATCTTGGGAATGGATGTCATTAGTCCTAGAGCATGGGGAGTGTGAAGAGGGAGTCAGAGAGGGAATGTAGATTTCATAAGAAGGAATTAGAGCACTCTTCTAGCTGAGGGTAGATTAGTACAATGACTTGTTTTCATGATATGCTACCAATTTCCCCCTCTTGTTGGCCCATAACTTACCCATTCTTGGAAGTACGATCCAGGTTCCCCTACCCCAACTATACCTTCCTGCCCAGAACAGTGGGAACAGTAAAACATATGCATGGCAGTTCCAACTTTGATGCAATATATGCTTAGATATCTTCCTGTCAAGTGACCCCTAGCTTCAGTTTGTCATCTCTGTAATAAAGATAGCAACAATGGAGCTGATTCTTCCTTTCCCAAGCTTTTAGTGAGAAGCAAAGTAAGCCATTGGTATTTATAGAGTTTACCGAAAACATATCTTGAGTCAGAAAATCTAGATTCAAATTCCTTTCTTCACCATGCTATTTGCTTTTACCTTTTAGTTTTCAAATGTAGTTTTCTTCCAAATTTGGTAAACACCAAATGAAGTGGGCATTTCTATGTCCAAAGAAGAACACAAAAAGACATTGAATTGTAGATTTTCATTTGTAAGAGGCCAAACTTGAACGCAGGTTCTCTGACTTCAGAGCACTATGTAGTACTTCCTCTCAAAAGGAGGGCATCCACTAAGGTGAAGGGGATAAGGAATGAATTCAGTAGTTATTCCACTGTTAAGGTTTATGAGCCTTAAGCTCAAGACCTAGGTGAGTTAATAGAAGAAACTGAGAAGGGAAGGCAGCTTCATTTTTGTCTTTATATTCCCAGAACCCCTCATAATGCATGCCACATACTTAGCATATGATAAATGCTTATTAATTGATATATTAATTAGGACACAATAGCTGTCAACAAGTATTTGAAGAGCTGATGTGTGGGGAGGGATTAACTTTGTTCTGCTTGGTATTAGAAGGTGGAATTGGGAGCAATGGCTAGATATGGAGAGGCAGATATAAATTTGATATTAGGAAAAACAGTTTCAGCAATTAAAGTTTTCCAAAAGGCAACTGGGAGAGTGGAGAATAGGAGGAAGTGAAATTCCTCTTGCAAAGAATTGGTGACCACTTATTGGATATGGGTAGATTTTGTATATATTGGGCATGTTTAGATTCTCATGAAGTTAGGGACTGGGCTAGCCCAGAGCTTCTTCATTTTTTGTATTTGCATCATGAACCCCTTTGGCAATCTGGTGAAACCTACAGACCCCTTTCAGAATAACATCTGTTGCCTGCATTTCTAACTTAAGGAAATTCTAAATTTCAATTAGAAGTTGGTGAAAATAAGGGTGGATGGAATTTCTACCACCACCACCCCATCCGTGTTCATGGACCTGTTTAAATCTATCTACGCATCTTTTCAGGGTCTTTGGATCCCAGGCCAAGAGCTCCTGGAAAAGACAAGACAGCCCTGATTTCTCTTCAAGCTCTAAGATTCAAAGAGTCTATGAAACAAAGAATCTGCATAGCCCAGCTGGTAGTACATTTGTTAAGGGATTTGAGAGCTTTTAAGCCTTGGTTACCAAATGTTTACCAGCTCTTGGGCTTCTGGCTCCAAGTTACTCAACTTCTCAGTGGTTCCTGTATTTATTTCATTTTTCTTAATCACGTGCAGATGACTTCAACCACCAGGCACTGGGCTCTTAGTCTCCCAGGTTCAAAGGGGGTGTGGAACTTGTCTAGGACATGGAGTCCAGATGCCAACATGGAAAGGGCCAAGTGTAACCTTGAAGTAGAAATGAATTGACATGCTCTGTCCCCAAGGACTCTGACAGTGGTTATACATAGGAGCTTTCCTAGAGGGGGAAGACCAAAGTGAAGAACACACCAGGTGTTGATGGAGAAACAGAGACAGCAAGTGTATTCCACCCTCCTGGGGAAGGAGCTATAAAAAATGGCAGTTAATTTTGTTTGAGGTTATGAAGGAGTAAATTGTGCAAAAGGTCCTTGGGTGGAGGGAGGAAAGAAGGAATTACAAAAGACAAACAACAACAACAAAACCCTCTTTCCCTTTGTAAAAATGTAAATGAGAGCCCCAGATAGAAACTAATAGGAAGGAGACCAGTTTAAAATGAAGAATTCTTAGATTATTTTATGTTGCGTTACTCTGAGTATCGCCATCATTCATTAGTTAATTCTTTGTCTCACTAATGGAGTCACGAAGACTTGACTTCAAATCTTACCTGAGATACTTCCTAGTTATGTGATCTTGGGCAAGTCACTTAACTTCTCTGTGCTTCAGTTTTCTCAGTGGGGCAAATAATCACACATATATCACAGGACTGTCGTGAGGATCAAATGATTTAACATATGTGAAGCACTTTGTAAACTTTGAAGCACCGGATAGGTGATGATAGTGGTGGTGGTGGTGATGATGTCAAACGGAATTGCCCCTTCGTCCAGGAAGCTTTGCCTAATTTGTTTTACATTTCTTTCATGAACTTTCATTTGACTCATTGTATGACAGTTACCTGAGTATGTGTGATAACGTCCTACTGAGTGGTAAGATCTACAAAGTTTGAAGTCTAATCTAAACTTTTTGTCTTCCTAAGCAAGTACCACAGAGCTGATCATAGCAGATATTTAAGAAGTGTTTGTTGAAGCATGCGACGATTTATGTGTGAGGCTCTATAAGGGATCCAAATGAGAACTTTGGATCCTCCTTGGGAGAGATCATAGCTGGTTGGAGGAATCAGGGAAGGCTTTATGAAGGATGTAGTATCTGAACATTTGACATTGAGGTTGAATTTGGACATATGGAGATGGGAGAAAGGCATCTATAGGCATATCTTTTGCCTTCCACACCACTTACAGCTTCCGTTACCCTCATTTTAATAATCAATTAACACCTGCTATGTGCTCAGTACTTTTCTCATTGTTCTAGAGCAAGTCTCCATAGTGGGGGCCATAGCCCTCTGGGATGATGCAGGCCAACCCCAAAAGCTATGTGTATGATCAACAAGTCAGAAAGATCAGAGATGGGTTACATCTCAACCTTCCTGCAATAGTCAATTGTGAAGATTGTCCTTGACACAATCAACCTCCCCTCATCCCCTACCACTTACTCAGTTCATTCTCCTCTTTGGCTGTGCAAGCTCCCATCCTCCCTTCTTCCCTGTGATAGGCATTGCCCTTTTGGAGTCACACCGAGGTATCCACAGAAGCAGCTGATTAGGTGCCCCTCAATCCTATCATACCCATCCATATCTGTGTGTATGTATATATGTGTATGCATATGTGCATGGTGCATGTCTATATGTTATATAGACATATAACATACATATATACATATATGTGAGAGAGAGACCAAGGAGGGGTATTGTTGTTGTTTTCAGACAAAATCTCTTAAAGAAAACACAAGCCTACAGGTCTCCAAGCACAACTTCAGTTGCTTAGAAGTCCGAAGCTCTGGTCTTCATCTTAGCTCAGCAGCTGAATTTGACACTATTGTCTTTTTCTACCATTTTCCTCCTTGCAATTCCCCAACTCTCACCCCCCAGTTCCCAGCACTTGTTGCTGTCATCGTGTTTTCACCAAGACAAAGAGGCAGAAAATATGTTTGGCAACATCCCATTTATAGCAACTGGCAACAGAAGGGATTTATAGCAGGACAGAGGAAACAGCTTGGTCCATGTGGCTGCTAAATTGTCTAATTATTAAGAGACTGAGCCCATAGAATCCTAATATTCTCTTTTCATTGATTCTTCTACTTTCTCCCGTGAGCAACATCAAGTAGGCACAAATTCTCAAGTTCCAGATGTCCATCCATCCATCCATCCATCCATCCCTCCATTTACAACAGATTCAATATCTTATATGTACATAGTTATTTTCATATCGTTTCCCCATCAAAATATGAGCTCCTTGAGGGCTGGGACTGTGTTCGTTACTTCTCTTGTATCTTCAGCATTTTGCAGTGTCTGGTACACAGTAAGGGATTAATAAATACATTGATTGTTGATTCCATACTAAAATATTTTCAAAATATGTCTATAATCTCATTGACATTGGTATTCTGTACAGGGATGGAGTTCATGATTGATGCATGCCTGCCTATTCTGTATAGGTCTTGTGTGCAGTACCACATAAATTCTCTAACGGGAGACCACCCGATATGTTGGGGGGTTTACTTACTTTCTCTTGACAATACAAACATTCCATGGGGGCATGTCTGATAATACCAAGGGTACAACTCATCTCTTTTTTACTTCTAGAATTTTTTGATGATCTCCTTCATTCAGCTTGTCCTTCATAATTCCTTATTTACATGTTACAGCTTATTCATACTCATCATTTGTCTCTCTCTATTGCATAAAATTCAAATTCCTTTTCCTGGCTTTCAAAGCTTTATATAACCTGGAACTACTCTCCCTTTCTGGCTTTATCTCACATGACTCCTATCCACTTATTCTCTGTTCCAAACAAAAGGTACCATTTATCATCCCCCATATTCATCTTATACATTCACAACTCTGTCTTTAAAGGCATCTAGGTGGTGGTGGGGAAGTGGACAGAGCCTTGAACATGGAGTCAGGAAGGCTCAAAGTCAACCCTGCCTCAGACACTTACTAGCATTGTGACCTTGGGGACCTCACTTAAATCCTCATCAGCTTCAGTTTCTTCACCTGTAAAATGGGGATAATAATAGCATAGGAGGGGGCAGCTAGGTGGCACAGTGGATAGAGCACTGGCCCTGGAGTCAGGAGTACCTGAGTTCAAATCCAGCCTCAGACACTTAACACTTACTAGCTGTGTGACCCTGGGCAAGTCACTTAACCTCAATTGCCTCACTTAAAAAAAAATAGCATAGGAGGATCAAATGAGATAACATGTGTCTGGCACTTTTCAAAAGCTATAGGGCTAAACAAATGTTCTCTATTTGTTCAAGAGTTTAATAAAATGATTGAATGAAAAAAATTATTGAGCACTAGGAAAAAAATAAAATCAAGGATGTCAAAGATTCAGGCATGCCTTTGGTATATAGGTATAAATAAACTTTTACTGCTCCTGATTTTTTTTTTTTTTTTTGCAATCCCTGCATTCAGTAACTCAACCCCATATGACCCACAGTTTAAGAAGCTAGTGTGATGTTTAAAATCTATATTGTGGTTGCCTTAAATTAGAAGCTTTAGCACCAGTCCTTGGGCATTAAACATTTATTAAAGCATACAGATATTCACATGGAGTTCAGAAAGTTAAGAAAAAAGCCTATTTAGCCTAGAGTTCCAGCCTGGTCTGGTTCTTCTTCAAATCCTCTGCCATGAGCCTGCTTCAATCAGGAACTCTCCAGCAAGCTGATTGTGGAAGCTTTTTATAGGTCTGGAACAGAGGCGGTCCTTACACACTGCTTCAAGCTGATTGGTTGCTGTCCTCCAAATCCATTGGTTTTGAAGGTGTTCTCAAGTTGAGTTCACAGTCTAGCTTCTAAGAACAATACCTTCTTAAGGGATAGCCAGGTGTGATTACAATCCAATTAACTTGAAGTAGGCTTAATCAGTAGTCAATCACTCTCACTTGATTCAATCAGTCTAGATTCATCTCCAGGTGGGTCTTTGAGTATCTGCTAAATCCCATTATTTCATCACACTAGGCACTATACTACTTATATATGGCAGTGGATGGCCCTAACGTGATCCAAAGTCCTTTGGATTGGCCACACTCTAGCAGAGAGAGGGGTAAAGGAGAGAATAAATAGCCAGTCACTCCTCTGCACTCCAAAAAAGCTGCTCTATTCCCAGAGAGGGTAAGGTACCACATTGTTCTTTCCTGTCCCATCCTCCAGAAGAGAAGGGCATGTCACTGAGAGAATCTGATCCCATGTCCCTCCAGAGGAGAAAAGGAAGTTCATGTGATAGGGCCAAGCCTCTGCTGTGCCAATTACCCAGACAGAACCAAGGCAATAGAAGACAGCAGAGAACTGGCTCTGAAACCCACCTAATCTTTCCTTTCTGGTTGGACACATGCTTCTGCTCATATTTCTTCTGAGTCCCAGAGCTGCTTGTGCCTGTCCTTTTGAGGAATAGAGGCAATTTCATGTATTTTCTATCTTTCAAGGTCTTTTAGGTATGAAGCTCACAGAAGGTTGCCCTCATCCCCCCCTCCCCCAAAAGCTAGTTTTGAATCAAGGTGTTCATGATCAAAGTCTTCTCCTCCAGGCAGTTACTCAGACTCCTTGGAACCTAGCTGTTGTTCTGGCTGGAACCCAGATGGGAAAGGATGACATGCCCATCATGTCCACCCATTCCAAGTAGCCAGAAGGTAACTGGGTGGTAGCAGGTATAATTATTATGCTGCCAGAGATGGCTGAGCAGGCAAGGGACCAGATAGTCTCCTCTCCTTGCTGGGGTCTTCAGATTCCCCACTTGTCAGACATGCCCTCGGGGGTGTTCTTTATTCCACAGAGTCAGGTTGGTGCCATTGACCTTGGAGACCCTTTCCAGCTCGGAGATTCTTAGTCTAGACAAGGGCACCTGTTGTCCTCACCCCATGCCTTTGTCTTCCTTGGTTTCTCCTTTTCTTTCAGGGCCACAGGGAAGGAACCTCTGACTCAAGTTCAATGTCACTTAGATCCTGATCAAAAATACTTTCTCTTCCCCCAGCTGTCTGTCTACTGCCAGGATGCTGTTCCTGAGTTAGCTGTCACAAGCCCATGCCGGGGCACATATGCCCTCCTGGCAAAGACATGACACATCCCCCTGCCATTATTAGACTACTAATGAATAGTAGAGCAAGAGAGGGTAAGAAAAGGGGGTCATCAAATGGCAGCAGCATTTTTTAAAATACCCCGTGACATGGACAGCAGAAGGAAAGACGTGGGGAGATGCAGCTGTGCTAGCCCCAAGGGGGGAGGGGGCGAGAAAGCAATCACTCTGCCCAGATTTTCCTCCCTCCCTCCCCTCTTTCTCTCTCTCTCTCTCTCTCTCTCTCTCTCTCTCTCTCTCTGACACCACAATTATTACCAGTGCTGGTAGCAATGACGTCTGGGAGTGTGATGGTTACCATGACATGTTTAATAGTGAGAGCAGATGTTTGGCAGATTAACACCATGAATTCTAAATATGCAAGATGCGAGTGGTTGGGGGACATAATTGATTTGCACATTGCAATGGGAAGCTGTCCCATGCACACCCTGCATGGGGATGCACAGAGGTTTGCCAAAGCCCCCTCACATCGAATGTGGGGAGTTTGACTGTTTGTCCATAGTGTCTGGGCAGTGTGGGGAATGGATTGCTGAGTAGGAGGCCAGGGAGATAGGATTTTAAATCCTCTCAGTGTGACCATGGGCCAGTCACTTAACTGAGCCTCAGCTTTGGCCTCAGAGCCAAGGCCAGAAAGGGAATTTGAGGCAATGGAAATAACATGTCCTCCAAGGAGCCTTTACCTTGAACCTCACTTCCACTCTTTGCTAACTGGATGATGCTGGTCCTCACCTGCAAAATGGGAATGAAAGGAAGCTACCTACATCAAGGGAGGGATGTAAATCACTATATAGATGTCAAGTTGTGTTCCTTTTCAAAGATTCTCATAATAAATCTGAGGGAAGGAGGTGGGAGAAGAGAGAATGAGAGGAGGGGATGCTAAACAAGGAGGGGAGAAGAAAGAGGAGGAGGAAGAAGAATGATGAAGTAGGCACCTGGATTCAAATTCCGCATTTGCCCCACTCTATGGGACTCTGTGACTAGGTTTATCAATTCCCCTTTGAACCTCAGTTTTTCATATGTAAAACACAGAGGATAATAGCACCAGCAAAACTCCCACAGTCTTATTTTTGTAAACTGAGTTAACTGGAATTCCTTTTTCCTCTCTCCACTGTCTGCCCCTCTCACCTTGGGCCAGTTTGCAATAATATTTTACAATTCTAGACCATTTTAAAGTTCACAGAGTACTTTGCTCCAAAAAAAGGGAGGTGGGGAGGTGGATAAGGGGAACAAGCACTTATTAAATATCTATTATGTGCTAAGCACTTTTATGAATCTTATCTTAGGCAGGGAGTGTGACTGTGATTGTCCCCATTTTACAGATAAGATAATGAAGGCTCTAAAAGGTTGAATAGAAAGTCTGAAAGCTAAACCAGCAGCAGGGCCAGGCTCTGAAGTCATGCCTCCCTTTCCTTCCTTCCTCAGGCAAAACATTAGACTTTTTGGAAGGCCTGCCTTGGGAAGCCCTGGAGGAGAGAAGCCTATCTTTGGGCTTCTCAAAAGCTTCCAGGGAATGCCACAGCAGCCCATGAGTAGCCAGCACTGGAGGATACCCAATCCATCTTTTTATACCCCCATCAGTCTGCAGTCTAGAACTTTTCTGCCCAGAGCATCTGTACCTTTCCTCTAGAAATAAGGGCTTGCTGTGTCTCAGGAAAAGGCTGGAGGGGTTGGGCCCCACTAGGGCTGCTGGTGTCTGCACTGTGCATTTGTGGGAGGAATTAGGCAAGGAAAGTAACAACTCTCGCTCTCCCCCTCCCTCTGTGTGTGTGTATGTATAACCCAAATATGTGTGCACATATATATAACCCCCCCAACATATATATACACACATATAACTACATATATATGCATATATACACATACACACATATATGTATATAGAGTGTATGTGTATATGTGTGTGTATATATATATTTTCATCTGCTCTACAAGACAAATGAGTTTACCTTCAGAAGAGACACATTACAAAGCGATTGGCTGATGGGGACAATTTGTTATAATGCTACAATTTGGTCGCTTTGCTAGGGAAAGAAACAGGCTCCTCAGTTCCCATTGAGAACTGATGGCTGCTCCTAATGGGTCTTGAAGAAGATTTAGCCATTCAAATGCTAACGATCTAGGAGGATGGTTCATTTTGGCAAAAAAAAAAATTTTTTTAAATTTAAAAAAAAATTAAATCATGAGTCAGCCACAGAGGAAATGCATCACTAATGGTCTCAGCTCATTGCAGCAATTTCATCAGGCTGGAGAAGCTAAATTTTAGGGAGTGAAGGATGGTTTACAAAAAACCATAATGAATTCAAAGAGCCTGCAGGAGAGTGGGCCTGGTGTTGCTGTTTTCAGCACTGAGCAGCAGAGGGCGATGTTGCCCTATCATAAGCATGGCAATACAGAGCTAGAAAGGCCAGATCGTGGCGTGGAGAATGATTCTGTGGGCTGAAGCCACTATGGAAAGCCTCCTACTCAAAAAAGCCACATCAAGTGGATTTCTTTTGGCTCCTGCATGTGCTAAGGGGTCAGTGGAGAGTTAGCAATAAAGTATTAGGGGGACAAGAAAGGAAAGGCTGGTTTCCAGCCCAACTCAACCTCTTACTTGCTGTGTAACCTCAGGCAATATTATTACCTTCTCTGAACCTCCATTTCCTGACCTGTAAAATATACCTTTTATATGTTACGGTGGAAAAGAATACTGGGTTTGGACTCAGGGAGTTCTTGTTGAGTTGTTTCAGTCATATCCTATCCTCTGTGACCTATTTCAGGTGGTCACCGAGCTATAAGTGTCTGAATGTGGATTTGAACTCGGGACCTCCCAACTCCAAAACCAGCCACCTAGCCACCAGAACCAGAGAGACTTTAACTCAGGTAATGGCTCTTCTGCTAAACACTTGTGTGATCTTAGATAAGCCAATGGGGGGGGGGGGGGAGACTAGGAAGAGCTCTGTTCCTGGAGCCAAAGGACCTAAATTCAAATCTTGCCTCTGATCTTTATTACCTAAATGCCTCAATCTCCATAGACCTCAGTTTCATTCCCTGAACAATGAGGGGCTAAAGTTCGATGTCCACTAAAGTCTATTCCAATGTTGAATCTAGAAAAGTATGAAAACCCATGTTCTGGGACCCCTTCCGGCCATGATGGTCTGTGTTTGAGCCGTCTTTCCAAGTGGATCTGGAGTTAAAGGACCTGAGTTCATGTGTCCCCCATGACCCTCACTCGCTATGAGACTTCACATTCTCTTAGCTAAATGTCCTCTGGGGTCCCTTCCCAGTCTATATGAACTATGATCCTAGGAACTTGCCTGAATTCTTTGATCATCTATAAAATGGGGAGTGGGGTGGGTGGGGGGTAGATTAGGTTTTCTCTGAGGTCCCTTCCAGCACTAAAATGCGAAATATCAAGACTTGTAGCAATCCTGATTTGTTGGTACAGACTAATGATTTCAGTTCAGCATGACCACAGTAGACTTGACCCCCACCAATAGACTCAGGCCTTTGTTAAGCAGGCCCCAGAACAATGTTTACTAGATTATTTGTCGATTAATTGGTTAGCTTAAGTCAGGTACACCTGACTCCAGGATAAGCCCTCTCTGCACCTCAATACCAAGCTCTCTGTGATTTATTCCAATTTTCATTACAGCTGCTGCAATCTCACTAAAGACATTTATTACTCTCTGACTACATTTAAGGCCGACTAGGGATGTTGGGGGCCAGGTACTAAGATGTCTGAGACCTGCTGCCAGCCCCTTAGGAATTAAGCAAGAATTCCCCATTGTATATTTCTGACCTTCTGGATTTCAAAATCAGGCCTCTACTATTGTTTCATCCTGGAACTTCCGTGAGGGCCTAGGCAATACATTCCTTGTTCACCAAGAAATTTCCCTCTGTAAGGCGCCTCCCCCTTCCCACTGGTGAGTACTTCTTAGAGCTTCCATTTTGTGTAGGGCCCCAGACCAGCCTGACATCATTTCCTCCTCAGCAGTAGCCCTTACTATAGAGTTTATAATCATGCCCCTACCTCAGCGTTCTCCCCTTTTGTCTTCCTCTTTGTGCCCCATTTTGGGTCCTTTCTGTATATATTCTTCGTCCATTAGAATGACAGTTTCTTGAAGATGGGCATTGCCTTTTTTTTTTTGGCCTGGTATATAGTAGGTGCTTAATAAATTCTTATTCCCTCTCTTTACTTCTTCCATTCCTAATGGAAAGATCACTGGGTTTAGATTCAGAAGGCTAACTTCGCCTTCTCTCCACAGCTTTGTTTGGTTTGAACCCTATGGAACATGATGCTCCAGTCAAGATAAACTGAGATCTCATCATGGATAGAGCACTTGGCCTAACATTAGGAAGACTTGAGTTCCAATCTGGCCCCTGACTGTGAGGAAATCACTAAATTTGTCTGCCTCACCTTACTCAACTATAAAATGGGGATAATAGCAGCTCCTACATCATAGGGTTCTTGTAAGAGATGAATAAAATACTTGCAAAAGGCTGACCATAGCAACTAACACACGATAGGTACTATACAAATGCCCTTCTCTCTACCCTTTTCCCTTCCCCCTTCTAAACACTGGATTTCCTCAGTACTTCAAGTTGCCATCTAACCCTCTGATTCTTCAGTCGAAAGAGGAATGTCACAAACCATTCTGATACTCAGTTTCCTTATTTATAAAACAGATTTTTCAAGGCTGCTCATCCACTTTTGGTGTCCACCCATTACCCAGTTCTCAGCTGTGGTTCCGAGAAACCACTGCATGTACAACAGCAACCCCCGGTAAACTGTCCCAGCAGAATAGGCCAAAACAAGTGAAGAGTAACTGACAGGGCTCAGAATTATTGGTAAGTTAGAGGGATGTCTACCCCAAGCATGTAAAGACTTCCCTGGGCAGAATGGGTGGATGAGAATAATTTGTCCCAACAGCCATGAAGACAGCTGAAGCTGCAGCCGTAAAGCAATTAGAGCTTGATTAAACATCAAAGACACCAAGGTTGTCCACTGAATCCTGGGCCATCCCCAGTCTGCTTGACTTTCATCTTGCCACTGGACTTTTCTGTCTCATGAAGGAGGCTGATGACTTTGCACAACTTTGCCTCACTTAAATCCAAATCCCTCTTGAGTCCATTGTCACTGGTGATGTCATTGATCCTCTTTGAAAATGAAGGATGAACAACAGCCGTATGAATGGGAAATAAAAAGATGGTGATGATCTATGGAATCTTGTGTCCAACCATACCCACTTCTCAATCAGTGCAGCTTTTTCATTCAGTTGATGTAGGACCCTTGTGAAAGCAGGGGAAGGAAAATGCTTTCTAGGTCAGGTGTCTGTCTCACAATGGAAATGAGCCTTAACCAAGATGGAGATTGAAGCTAGTTTCTGACAAATCCTTCATTCAGTCAATGAGTATCTAGTGATTGTTTATTATATGCCAGGCATTGTGATGATGAAAATGATGAAAATGATGATGTTGATCATAATAAGAAATAATAACAGCAAAAACAACTAACACTTATGTTTTTCTTTAACGTTTGCAAAACACTTCTATTTATTATCTCATTTGATTCTCCCAACAAACCTGTAAGGCAGGTGCTATTATTTTCCTCATTTTACAGATGAGGAAACTAGGCAAATGAGATTAAATAACATAGTTAATAATTATCTGAGGATGAATTTGAATCCAGGTCTTCCTGACTCCAAGTCCTAAGCTCTATTCATTAAGACACTTAGATGCTATAATGCTACTGAATGCAAAAAATATGAATAAAGGCAAATAAATGTGTTCCTGACCTCAAGGAGCTCACAGTCTAATGGGAGGAGACAACATATAAAGAACTATTTATTTACAAGTTGTATACAAAGCAAATGGAATATAATCTCAGAGGGAAAGGACTAGAGAGGTCTCTTGGGGGAATAATTTTGGCTTCCTGTAGAAAATGGGAACTTTCTTTTCTTTTCTTTTTCTGGAGAGGGAGAGATTAGCTTTGGGGTCAGGAGAGAGGCCAAGTGCACGGGTTGTAGAGGCCAAAAAAAATGACCAGAAAGAAAAAGAATTCTGCCATGTGAACAGCTGCTGGACCGGGAGTGGGTGCCGTGTGACGATGCCATGGGCCACAACAGCTGTAGAGGAGCTGGGCTGTTGAAGGGACATGTAAATAATTTATATGTTTGAGCCATTTGCAAAAGCCCCCTTCCCTTCCTCCCGACTCCCTGGGTCCCAGTGACGTGGATATTTGCAGTGCATTAGTTAATTTTATGGCCTTGTTGTGAATCTTGCAATATTTCATCTTCCTAATTCCAAATATTCACTCCGACTGCTTCCAACTTTACAAATAATTTCTGTTGGAAGATGGAGTTTTTCCATCTGCTTGGCCCATTCTCCATCTGTTCCCCAGAGCTCAGGGCGGAGCTGAAGCTGCATCACCAGCTTCCATTGATTAGGTCTGATTTGATGAAAAAAGTTCTTTCTCCCTGTTGGATTACAGAGTTCATTTGTTCATTCATTCAACAAACACTAATTCAGGGCTTCCTGTGAGCTAGGCGCTGTGTGAGGTTCCAGGGGAAGATACAAAGTGTATATAAGAAATGCAGGGGGTAGTTCCTACCTTAAAGGGGTTTACAATCTAGCAGGGAGATAAGATGTAATTACAGAAAAGTATCATATATACTATTACAGAGTAAGTGCAGTAAAAGAAGAGAAATCCAATATCAACAACAAAGTACAGATATATTTTGACCAGGGCAAAACATAGAGGCACTAGCAAACAAGCAAGCAGACAACTGATACATCACCAGACATTTGTTAAGCACTGTGCCAGGCACTGAGCTAAATATGGAAGATACAATCAAACAAACAAACAAAAAACGAAACTAGACAATACAGTCGCTGCCCTCCAGCAGTGTACATTCTAGCAGAGGAGGTGGTGGAAACACCATGTAAGTAATTAAGTAGATGCAAGATGTAGACAAAGTAGATAGAAAAGCTCCATGAAGAGATTTCAGGGAGAATTTGGATGGAAAAAAATGCTACATCTTAATTTTCACCAATCTTTGATTTCCTTTTGTTTTTGTTGTTGTTGTTTTTGGTGGGGCAATGAGGGTCCCACAGCTAGTAAGTTTTAAGTGTCTAAGGCTCGATTTGAACTCAGGTCCTCCTGAACCAGGGCTGGTGCTTTATCCACTGAGCCACCTAGCTGCCCTCCTTTGATTTCCTTTGTAATCCTGTGTTCTATTTCATGAATTTAAAACATTATTCTGACATGGGAGGGTCTATAGATTCACCAGATTGCCAAAAGGTTCCATGACAAAAAACAGGTTAAGGCCCTATCCACCCCCTCTCCAGGGAGCATCTATGGGAAGGGAGGACCAAGAAAGGTCTCCTTGGAAAATTGGATTTGAAGGAAGTCTTGGGAAACTAGGAAGTGGAGGTGAAAGGTCAGAACATTCTAGGCATGGGACAGCAAATGCAAAACCACAGAGACATCCTTTGGAAGTACCAATGATTAGGTCAGTGGAGCTAGATTGTACAGTGAGGGGAAGGGAGGAAAATACAAGATGATTGGAAGAGTAGGAAGAAGACAAGTGGTGGATGCCAAAGAGATGCCAGAGGTAATAGTGAGGCACTGGAGCTTACTGAGTGAGGGAGTGGCATGGTCAGACCTGAGGTTGGTTTAGGGAGATCACTTTGGCAGGTGAGTAGAACATTAACTGGAATCAAGGGCGAGGCAAAGAGACCAACCCATGGCTATTGCAATTGTCCAGGCCAGAGGTAATGATTGGGGATGTCAAGATAATGGAATGTGTGGGGGCAGCTAGGTGGCACAGTGGATAAAGCACCAGCCCTGGATTCAGGAGTACCAGAGTTCAAATCCGGCCTCAGACACTTGACACTTACTAGCTGTGTGACCCTGGGCAAGTCACTTAACCCCCACTGCCCCGCCGGAAAAAAAAAAAAAAGATAATGGAATGTGATAGATGAGATTTGGCAGATACTCAGGAGCCCACCTGAGTGGATGACTGGCTGATTTGACTGGATTACTGGCTAATTTATAGTTGACTAGATTCTAAGCACATCTGGCTGGTACTTGAGAGTATTTAAGAAAGCTTGGTTCTCAGAAGCTAACAAACTTTGGACTTCCAGCCCAGTCAACCAACCAGCTTGAAGAACCTCCCATTTCTGGGAGAGAACAGGAAGGAGGAAGGAAAGCCTGCACAGGGAGCTCTGTCTTTTTGGGTTCCTGACTTCACCGTGGTGGAGGAGAGAGAGACTCCAGAGGACTTCACAGAGAAATTGAGGAAAGATAGGATGGCCAGGCTGTAGGAATTCTGTTCTCAATCTTTCTCTTTCTATCTTTCAATAAACCCTTAAAAACCTAAACTCGTTTCATCAGTGATTTTAGTCAGTTTTCCCCCAAACTGGGGGAACAGATTAGAACCCACATTTAGAATTTTAAATTACACAAAGAGAAGGTCAATACTTTTTTTTTTGCATTCCCAGAAACTATCCCTCTTTTTTAATGGAGACTAACCTTACATTTATTTTCTTGGTCATATCTCATCTTTGTTATGAGCTTGTCATACAAATTTCCTGTCTCAGATAATTCCTAGGTGTGACAAGGGCAAGTGACTCTCAGTCTCAGTTTTCCCTTCTGGAAAATGAAAACAATAATACTTTCACTTCCTATCTTAGCTCATGGGATCAAAGAATTGGAAGGGACCTTACAGATCATCAGGCTAATTCTCTTCTTTTACAGATAAGCAAATTGAGGCCTTGAGAACAGAAGCTACTCTCCTAAGGTCCAATAGGAAAAAAGAACAGAAGGGAGATTTAAATCCAGCATTGTTCCTGTAGTCAGCCAGTTGGCACAGTGGATAGATAGATAACTGGGTCTGGAATCAAGAGGATTTGAGGTCAGATATGGCCTCAGACACTAGCTGTGTGACTCTAGGCAAGTCACCGGTCATCCTGAAGTGTCAGTTTCCTCATCTATATAATAGGTATGATAATAGTGTTTACCACATAGGATTGTTGTGAGAATCAATTGAGATAATACATGTAAAATTATGCAAACCTTAAAGTGATACATTTCCAGTCATTTTTCAGTCATATTCGATTCTTCATGACCCTGTTTGGGGATTTCTTGGCAAAGGTACTGGAGTGTTTTGCTATTTCCTTCTCCAGCTCATTTTACAGATGAGGAAACTGAGTCAAACAGGGGTAAGTGACTTGCCCAGGGTCACACAAGTAGTGAGTATCTGAGGCCCAATTTGAACTTAAGTCTCACTGACTCCAGGCTCAGTGCTCAATCCACTGTGCCACCTACTTGCCCTGGAAGAGATACATAACTGCTGGCTATTATTGTTGTTGTTTTTATTTCAATGTTCTTTTTTGTTAGCTCAAGAAATTATGATTATGGATATGGCTTTGAACTACAAAACAGGAGATATATATTCTTGTTATCAAAAGCCAGCTTGAGATGCCTCGGGCTTTGAGCAAATGAGTCAGTCCTGAGGTAGGCCTAAAAAAATGAATAAGATATTGAAATTTAGAGAAAAAGAGGAAGACTTTAATCTAGTGGAGGGCTGTCTTGTGCCTCTGACAAATGGAGGAGGCCAGTGCTTCTGACTCAGACTCCAAAACCTCAAGAATCCCTGTCTTCAAATCTATCTATATTGAGCAACCTCTCACATGCCCAATGGTTGGTCCTTCTAGAGGTTATAATCATCCTAGCCATTTCATTGTTTGTCACTTATTATGTTTAAAAATGTTTTGCTTTTGAAGGATCATAGATTTGCAGTTTGAAGAGACTTTAGATGTAATCGAGTTCAGCATCTCATTTTGCTGACAAGGAAACTAGAAACAAGACGTGTTCTGTTTGGCTCAAGAGGGTAGAACCAGGATCAATGGAAAGAAGTTTCAAAGAGACAGATTTAGGTTTGATGTTGGGAAAACCTTTGTTCACAGTAAGAGCTGTCCAAGGTGGAAGAGTTGCCTTAGCAGGGAGTGGGTTCCTTCCTCTTACTTGGAGGTTTTCAGATGGAGGCTGGAGAAGCCCGCATTGATTATGTTATAGAGGGAATTCCTTGTATATGAGTTGGCTACTGGGGTCCCTTCAAGCCTTCAATTTCATTGATTCTATGAAACTGAAAACTGTAGTGGTTGTCATTTGTCCAAGGTCACATAGGTAGTAAATGATAGATCTGGGATTTGAATCCAGGACTTCTGACTCTAAACCAGAACTCCTTCCAGGAGACCAAACTGACTTAATGATAAGACATCATCCTTAATAATGAAAAAAATATCCCAAAACACTTTGCTCATAAGAATCTTGTGAGATTAATAGTATATAATATTATTGATTCCATTTTGTATTTAAGAGAACTGAGGTTTAGATAGTTCCACTTGCCCAAGTTTCCTTGCAATGGCAACTCAATGAATCAATAAGAATTTACTGAGAGGAAGGAGAACTGTGGAAGGAAAGGGAATAATCAGTTATATACAGTAACACCTACTAGGAGCTGGAGAAGGAAATAGCAAAGCACTCCAGTATCTTGGCCAAGAAAACCCCAAATGGGGTCACAAAGAGTTGGTCATGACTGAAACAACTGAACGACAAAAATGCCTACTATGTGACAGGTATTGGGCTAAGCACCTTAGAAATATTATCTCATTTGTTTATTAAGCACCTACTATGTGCCAAGCACTGTTCTAAGTGCTGCGGATACAAGTATAAACAAGGAAACTATCCCATTCTCTGGGACCTTACATTCTAAGTGTAACAACAAGCACATAGTATATATAGTATTAATATAAAGTGAATAAATACAAACCTGTATAAAAACAGTGAGCTATAAGGTAGTTTGAGAGGAAGGCCACCAGAAGTTGAGGGGATCAGGAAAGGTTTCAGGCAAAAGAAGTTTCTAAAGGAAGAGCAAGAGTTTAGGGAACAGGTGAGGAGGGAGTGATTTCAACAGACAGAGTAGTAGATGGTCAGTACAAATTCATGAATATTGGAGAGGGATTGTTTTTGTGTAAGATGTCCATAAAGAAGACCAATTTGTCTGGATTGCAGGGAGAAGGAAGAAAGGAAGGAAAGAAGGAAAAGAGGAATGAGAAAAGGAGGGAAGAAAGAAAGAGAGGGAGAGAGAGAAATAAAGAGAAATAAAGGCAATGTTTATTTATTTAGCACCTACTATGTACCAGGAACTGTGCTAAGTGCATTATTTATATTTTATATATGTACATATCCACACATATGTGATCTTACTTTATCCTTGCAATAACCCAGGGAAGTAGATGCTATTATTATTATTCCAGTTTTACAGATGAGGAAACTGAGCCAAGCAGCACTTAAATTACTTGCCCAGGGTCACACAGCTATGAAGTGTATAAAGTTGTATTTGAATCCACTCTTCCTGATTACAGGATCAGCATTCTCTCCTATGCCAATGAAGGGAACAAATAAATTGGAGCAAAGTTGAGTAGGGCTAATCAAGCTCAATAAACAGAGAAGTTTATCTTTGACCCTAGAAGCAGTAGGGAACCACTGGAGTTAATTGAATAAGTTGACATGGTTGGATCTGTGCTTAAAAGAAAATCACTTCTGGGACTCTTTTGCAAGACTATCACCATATCATGCCCCCCTAACTGTGGGCATCCCCCAAGGCTCTGCCTTGGGCCCTCTTCTAAGCTCTCTTTATTCCTTCTCTTTTAGTTATCTTATCACTTCCCATGGGTTGAGTCATGTTTTCTATGAAGACAAATCCCAGATTTATAGATCTAGCCTTACTCCCTCCTGAGTTCCACTCTAACATCATCAACTGTCTATTAGAAGCTTCCAACAGAATAGATTGGAGACATGGACTCAAGATGTCCCAAAGAGAACTAATTAATCCCACCAAAACCCCACCTTATCTATCTATCTTATCTCATAACCACCTTTCCGTATACTCAGGCTCTCAAACCCAGAGATATCCACCTACTCCTCCCTCTCCCTAACCCTTTTATCTAATCAGTTGCTGAGTTTTATTGATGGTCTCTCTACATTTTCCAAATTTGTTCTTTTCACTCCACTCACACAGCCTCCCTGCCTCAGGCCCTCATGACCTCCCTTCTAGGCCATTGCAATGGCCCCTGTTTGATTTCCTTTTCTTAAATCCCTCCCAACTCCAGGACATCCTTTGGCATTTGTGTACAATCAATTTTCCTTAGGTGCAGATCCAACCAATGAACTCTAGGGGCTCCCTATTGCTTCCAAGATAAAAGCAAACTCAATCGTTAGGCATCAAATGCCCTCCACAGGCTGCCTTTTTACTTTATTACATTCGACTTTCCTTCACAACACCATTGTCCAACAAAATGGGTTTTCTTAATGTTCCTCATGAGTGACACTCCATTTACCCCCAAGTCCTCACCTGAGATGTTTATCTTCTTCATCTCCACCTTTCAGAATCCATAAGACCCAGGTCTGGACTACCCTTGTATATGAAGCCTTTCCTGATCTCCCCATCTATTCGTGTCTTCTCCCCCAAATTATCCTTATGTATTTTGAAATTGCAGGTAGCTAGGTGGTCCAGGGGATAGACTGCCAGGCTTGAAGTCCAGAAGACTCATTTTTCTGAGTTTAAATCTAACCTCAGACACTTACTTTATAGCTCTTTCACCATAGGCAAGTCATTTAACCTTGTTTGCTTCAGTTTTCTCATAAAATGAGCTGGAGAAGGAAATGGCAAACCATTCCAGCATCTTTGCCAAGAAAACCACAAATGGGATCAACAACAAAAACAACAGCAACAAATTTTGAATGTACACAGATAAGCACAGGTTGTTTCCCCCAGCTGGATTATAAACTCCTTGAAGGCAGGGACTGCTCCTTTTTTTTTCTTTGTAAACTCAGAAATGGGTATAATGTCTGGTATAATGTCATGGCAGGGGCTTAATAAATCCTTGATGAATGAATGAATGAATGAATGAATGATTGAATGAATAAATAATGAATGAAGTGGGATCATTCAAGGCCCTGGGTAGAGGGACTTTAAGGAATGCCGAACTGTTAATTCATAAGTTTTACCATTAAACTTGCTGCTAGTTCTTCTCTGATCTTGTATCCTAATTCACTCTATTTCTAGATTTATTAACCACTTAATGTATACTTCCAACAATTAGGCTCTTCTCAGGGCATAGAGTAATGGGTATTGGGCTTAGACTCAAGAGATGCTTTTTTCTTTCAAGTAATTCAAAAGCTGAATTAAAAATGGAACTAAATTAATTTAAAAAATGTTACTAATTAAAAAGTAGAAGGATTAGATTTGTTCAGTTTAGCCCCAGAGGCCAGAACTAATCACATAGGAGAGACATGGCAGAGGAAGAATGTAGCTTGATGTAAGAGAGGAAAACCCAGAAAACTTCATAATCACAGTTACCCACAAATGTAATGGACTGAACTGGGATGGAGGGGTTTCCCTTCCTTTTTAGCTTTTGGGCAAAGGAATAATGACAGTAGATTGGACTAGATGGCCTGGGTTCTTCATAAGCTAAGTTCAATTTCGATTTCTGATATTTACTGGCTTGGTTACCTCGAGGCAGCTGGTGGGTACAGTGGATAGAGCACTGGACCTGGAGTCAGGAAGAGCTGAGTTCCAACCTATCCTCAAACCCTTTCTAGCTGTGTGACTGTGGGCAGGTCACTTAACCTCCCTAAACCTCAGTTTCCTCATCTATAAAATGGAGATGATAAAAGCACTTGTCTGTCAGCGTTGTTGTGAGGTTCAAGTGAAATAATAATTGTAAAGTAGCACAACACCTGGGACATGGTAAGTCCGATATACATGTGTTATCATCACCACCACCATCATCATCGTTATCGTTGTTGTTGTTGTTGCTACCTTTGACAAGTTATTTGACCTCTTAGAGGTCCATTTTACAGAAGAGGAAACTGAGGCTCAGAAAAGTGAAGTGACTTGCTCAGGGTTACGCAGCTAGGAATTGCACAGCTCTCCATCCATAAGGTGACCGAGCTAATCCGGTGAAAAAAGTGCATGGTTTTGAGCCAGAGGACCTAGCTTGGAATTTGAATGACCTTGGGCAAGCCATGTTCCTTAGTTTCCTCACCTATAAAATGACATATTGGATTAAATGATCTCCCAAGCCCTGCCAGCCCTGATGTTAGCACCCTTGTAGCTAAGGGTGCAAGGAAATGCCTGAGAGCATTCATTTGCCTGCCATGGTGAACTCAGTGGCCCAGCAAATTCATGGAATAGGGGAGGAGAGCTGCCCCAGGCTAGAGACTGGTACAAAGCTCACTGCTGTCCCCCAGAGAAGTCTCAAGAGCCCTTTGTCAGAGCTCAGTCTGTCCGTGAATGCATTCAGGATCCATTCCCAGCCTCACCATCTGCTAGTGACTCTATTACCATCTGACCATTCACCTTGCCCCTCAGTCCTTTTGCCCTGATGTAACAGCTGAGGAGTCTACCCATTGTCTAGCTAGATATATGGAGGCAGGGAAGACCCTTGTCCTAGGGTGATGGGTAAGAGGCTGGGAAGAGGACGTGGGAGGCACAAACTCCTTCCACCAAAGGGGAGGGATTTGCCTTATACTGTGAGTAAAACAAAACCCAGAAGAGGAACCAGGAGAGTGAGCAGTTGGTCCAACTGAAGCCATATTGTGCCCCAGGCGTCCCAATCACTCCTCCAATAATATTGATGCTTTGTGTTTGGAAACTCTTCCTCCAAGGCTTTTCCCTCCCAATTAGCTCCAGCTAACTGCTGCCATGCATCCCAATGCTTCTTTCCCACGTTTAAACTTTCCCAGCCAACAGCAAGAGCTGCTGAGCAGCTTCTGTGTGCTAATGAACTATCCCTTATCCTTAGACCCTTCTGCCTGCATTGGTTGCTAAGAGAATGGGGAACCACAGCTGAAAGATGTTTGGAAGAAGAAAAGGAGAGGTGAAGGTCGGTTTGCTCAGCATACCTGTTCTTTATCCAATGATAGCTCCATCCAGCTTTTGATCCCAAGTACAACACTGGCGTCTGGGATTCTTCTGCCTTTGAGGATCTTGGGAAACTCCTTTCTTGAGTCAGGGAGCATGGGCAAGTCTGTCCATTGGCTAGGTTTACCTCTGTTCCTTAACCAAGCATTAAATCAATCACCAAGCATTGATTGGGCACCTACTATGTTTAGATACTATGCTAGACACTTGGGATACACAGACGAAGAATGAAACAACTCCTGCTTGCGAGGGATTGATTTCTCTTCTCCTGGGAGAGCCAAGGTAGAAGCAAGCAGGGTCATGGAACACTCCTTATTCTAACCTCCATAAAGAGCCTGGAGGAGGGTGGATGGGAAGAAATTTTACCAAGACAAATACTATGCAGGGAAAAGCCTACTTTATAATCCAGGCATGAGATTCCAGGCAAGTTGAAGGTAGTAGTAAGGAGAAAGCAGGAAAAGCAGAGAGAGAAACGTTAGGACTGATTGCAGAGAACTGACCCCTTGGCTTTTGGAGTCAAGCTAACATACTAGAAAGAGCATTGTACCTTCGGTCTAAAGATTCTGGACAGCTTATACTGTGAGTCATTTAATGCTTACAACTATCTCTCTCTCTCTCTCTCTCTCTTTGTTTGGGGGGGGGTAATGAGGGTTAAGTGACTTTACCAGGATCACACAGCTAGTAAGTGTAAAGTGTATGAGATCAGATTTTACAACTTATTTGTACAGTTCTGTTATAAAAGTGTCTGATGGAATGATATCATTGATCCTCACAAAATACCTGACAGGTACATCCTACAGTGATTATCAAGTCCATTTTACAGATAGGTAAATGGAGGAATAACTTAGGTGACTTCCCCATGGTTACATAGCTATTGTCATTTCCCCCATTTTACTGATGAGGGAACCAGGTCTTGGAAAGATTGACTAACTCACTCATGGCTACATCGCCAGAGTTCTATTGGTCAGTCTATCAACAAACATTTACTAGGTGCTTACTATGTGCTCACTGCTGACCTAGGAGTTCCCATGGTAAATTTTAAAAAAATGAATAAAAATGAAAAATTACCCTCAAACAGTTTCCATACAAGTGCGGTGGGGGGGGGGGGGAAGGATAGGACATATTCATAGATAAGTAGAATGAGGGTATGTACAAAATGCTGCAAATAGGAAGCTATGTGGAGGGGTAGGGAGAACAACTGGGGAATCAGGGAGGGCTTCCTGTAGTAGATGGAATCAGAGATGAACCTTGACAGGAACCAAGGAGCTAAGGAGGGAAAGGCATGAGGGCTGGGCTAGGCAAAGGCCTGGAAGTAGGAGATGAGGTGGTATGTACAGGAAAAAGCAAGTACACTAGTATGGCTAGAGGGTAGCATCTATGAAAGGTGACAATGCTCATTAGCTTAACCTCTCTCTAGAATTCAGATTACTCATCTGAAAAAGTGAGCTCTTGGATTCAACTGTTCTAGTGTGGGGACCAGTTTTCATTGGGGAGTGCTAGCTAAGCAGTTTGCGGCAGTGTTGGGGCAAGGAAGGAGACCGGAAGCCTCCCGCAAAACAGAACAGGATTTATTTGAACAAGAACGAACTTAAAAAAAAAACACACAAACAGGATCAGCAGGATCAAGGGAAAGGAAATAAAATGGGGAAAGGGAAATTATAATATCTGAAAAATACCACCACCCAGGAATCAGCTGAAAGTATGCAGCAGAACGCCTGTCGCTCTCCAGCTTCCACCTAGGATGCCCAATTCTCTTCCCCCAAACCTAGAAATACCCCACACAGCCCCAGCCAATGGGATGGCCGCTCTGACAGTCACATGACTGCCCTCACTAGGCTTCCCATCATTATAATTTTGCCAGGCCCATGGCCAGTGGTAATGACACCACACAGTGCTCCACCCACAACCGGTGGGTGGAGCACTTTGCTGTTTGCAAAGCCCCAGGCCAGTGCACACAGAGGCATAAAAACCTCAAATAACAATTAATTCTTTACATTAGTTTCCTCCCAAATCTAAATCTATGATTTAGTGCTATAGCCTGAATTCAAATCTCACTTCAAGACATGTATGTAGTAGGTGTCTAACCCTAAACAAGTCACTTAATCTATCAATGCCTCTGAGTAAATCAATGAATGGGTGGCAATCTGCATCAGTGGAGAGATTTTCCTAACCGGGAGTTCTTTAATCCATTTAAATCACTCTCTCCTTCCCATGGGGGAAAATGAGAAGATAACAGGGATTTTTTTGGAATGCCAGACTTGATTAATATGTTGGTCAGCTTACTAAACTTTAACACCCCATTCTGCCTTTGTAAAATCTTTGTTATAAAGGCTAGTTCTCTGGTATTGGGGAGCACGAGAAAAATGTTAGAAAGTTGGGTGATATAAGAAAAAAGAGATTGATTAATAATTTTAGAATGAAGACAAAAGTCATAATACATCTTTTTCCTGGTTTTATGACCAAGAATTTCACCTGGGTGGAGAGAATCCTAGAAAAGCAACTCACACTTTCAAAGTTATTAAAGGTTACCAAATCACTTTCCTCAAAACTTTATGAGGGGGCAGCTAGGTGGCACAGTGGATAGAGCACCGGCCCTGGATTCAGGAGGACCTGAGTTCAAATCCGGCCTCAGACACTTAACACTTACTAGCTGTGTGACCTTAGGCAAGTCACTTAACCCCAATTGCCTCACTAAAAAAAAAACACAAAAACAAACAAACAAAAAAAACTTTATGAGGTGGGCAGCAAAAGCATTATCCCCATTTAGCAGATAATAAAATTTGAAACCCCGTGAGGTCAAATGTCTCAGGACACACAGTTACCAAGTGTCTGATGTTGGATTCAAATTCTAGTTCATAGTTTTATAGATAGAGCAGGAAAGAGCCTCAGAAACCAAGTATTACAACTCTTTCCACAGATAAAGTCACTAAGGCCCAGAGAAACAAAGTAATTTGACCAAGGTTACACAGGCAATAAGTGAGATTTGAACCCAGGTCCTCTTACCCACAAAACCTGAGTCCTTTCCACTATGCCACACTGACTCCTAGGGGTCCTTTACCACAACTGTTTCCTAAGATGCCTGCCTTGTATTGGTCCTAAAATTGTAATAACATCACTCCTACCACCCACCATTTATAGAATGTTTCCAGGTCACAAAATGCTCTCACATCTACAACTCTTTTGATCTCAGAACAACGATGAGAGGTAGGCAGGGCTAGTGTTCTTGTCTCCATTTTACAGACAAGAAAATGAGTTTTGGAGAGGGTAAGGGATTCATCCCTGGTCACACAGATGATAAATAAAGGAGCTGGGATTCAAATGCTGCCAAGATTAGGTCTATTTCTTTCTTTCTTTTGGGGGGAGGGTGGGGCAGTGAGGGTTAAGTGACTTGCCCAAGGTCACACAGCTAGTACGTGTCAAGTGTCTGAGGCCAGATTTGAACTCAGGTCCTTCTGAATCCAGGGCCAATGCTCTATCCACTGCACCACCTAGCTGCCCCAGGTCTCTTTCTTGATGGCCACAGTGCAACACACTGTTGTCAGTCATCCATTCAAGAGTTGATTGTGGTCTCTTCCAATTGAAATGGATGGCACCTTCTGCAAATAGGGCTCCATGATATTCCATCTCACTCTGAGGAGTCTTTGAAGGCAACCAGATCTATGCTGGGAGAAAAGCATTCATAAATGGGCTCTCCAGTGAAATCACACCATACACCAGGCATGCTGATTTAGCAAGAGTTTATTCAGGTTTCATAGCAACTATAAAACATCATGAGATACTGGCTGTGCCCAGAGATACTCAGAAAAGAAACCTCAACACTGACAAAGAAAAATGGAGAGGATTTGTAGAGAAAGGCCCTTACTTAACCAATAGCTTAAGATTCTCATTGCATTGACACCACAGATGTCAGTGATTGTTGGGTACCTTCTATTATATGGCTAAAGGTTGGAATAAAAGCAGACCACCACTTCTGTTGAAGTAGAATGTCCAAATTTCATTGTTTTCTAAAAGTTAAATTAATGTTAGGATGCTTACCACAGTCTATACAGAGTAAAATCAATTAATATTTAAAGAAGTGCTGGACAACTCATAAAATTCATTAAAAAGATAGCTACAGAGGATGTCAGAGTCCAGCTAGCCCAACCATTTTAAAAGCAAGAACAATGAGACCCTTGAAAATTAAGTGACTGGTCCAAGGTCATTCAGGTAGTAAGCATTAGATTTTAACCCATGCTCTCTGAATTCAGAACCATCTAATTCAGTTACTAATATGGTACCTCAAACAAGTATGGGTTTAAAAGTGTTTGCTGAGTGAAGGAATGATAAAATGAAGAGGAATATGGTGGGGAGAAGTGGGGAGGTAGCCAACATTTACATGTCACCTCCTTCTTGCTCCACAATAACAGAGAATAGGATTTTACCACTCACGGGAACTCTTTGGTCTTAAAGGTCTTCCTCCTAGAAGCTTTGAACAATAGAATTGGCAACTCAGGAGTTGGTGAGGACACATCACTAACTTTATTTTTTTGTTCCAGCTAGGTCGCATGGTGAACAGAAAGATGACTTCCATTCTCAGCTCTGAAAGTCATTTTGCCCTTGGGCTTTAGTATCCTCACCTGTAAAATGAGGGTATTAGATTAGATTGTCTTCAAGGTCCCTTCCAGTTCTAAATTCTATGATCATTCAAATCCCTTTAAATGCACTCGGAATTCAAGGTGACATAGACAGCAGATATAGCAGGCACTAAGTAGATTTTGGGGTTGTGGGGCATGGTGCAACATGATACATCTATTAGGAATATCCCTAATATGCTTAATACATTGGCATCAGACTAGATCTTTCCATCCTTGGGTGATCTCCTTCAGTCTCCCTTGTTTCAGCTACTCTGCCAATAAGGTGGCAAATAATAGGTAACCCTGCCCATTTTCTTTAATACTCACAAAAGACTTCTCTTAAATTATATCATTTAAGCTTTGCTACAACCCAGTAAGTAGGTATAGATTATTGTTATTCCTATTTTTATAGATGAGGAAAAAAAAAGTTCACAGATGACCAGGGCCATCCATCTAGTAAATGTCTGTGGCAGGATTAGAAGATGGATCTACATACACTTAACTACCCTAATTATCCAGTAAAATTACACCTATTCACCCATCTAAAGCACACTTATTTTTCCACAAGCTTGACGGAGCTAGAGTGCTAGGATGGGGAGTTGGGTTGGATTAGATGGCTTCTCCAGAAATGTCTAGCTCAGAGACTATAATTTCCTGATGGAAATAATCCTTCCCTTATAGGCAGAGCTCTCTAAAGCACCTCTCTCTTCGATGTCTCTTCTCCCTCTCTCTGTCAGTCTCTCTCTTTCTCTCATCCCCCCTCTCATTTTGGAGGTATTATGATTCCTGCAATATAGTTTGGGCCATGGTAATGATAAATGGATGCCATAAATAATCAGACATTTTGTATGAATGGGACCCTAGCTAGGCTCTAGAGATTACTCAAGTGGGCAAGAGCCCTGATAACCCTCACTAAATCATGGAATGTGAGAGCTCAAGTGAACCATAGAATATAGGACGTGAGAAGATTTCCATCATCCCCATCCTCATCCCTATCCTGATCATGACAGGCAAAGCTCTAGGGCTTTCAAGCTTACAATACATTTAATAACCATTATTCCACTGGAGTCTCCCAAGAACGCTGTGAGGCAGGTTACTACAGATGCTATCATGGTCATTTTAAAAACAAGGAAACTGATCTTCAGAGAGGGCGAATAATTTGCCCATGGCCACATAGCTATTAAGCACCAGTGGCAGAATGGTTCACAGAGAAAAAGAACATGGAATGTTAGAACAGAAATTGCCACTAGAATGCGGAATGTTAGAATATAGAGCATTGCATGTTAGAACTGGAAGGAAACAGGATAAATCAACCAGCAAATCAGCATTTATTAAGCACCTCTTGCGTGCAAGGTACTTTGCATGGTTCTGGAAAATTGCATGTGATCCCCTACAGAATCACAGCCTATAACAACTGGAAGGGACCTTAGAATTTTCAGACATAGAACACACTATCTTAGAACACAGTGTGTTAGAGCTGCACTGTACCTTAGAACTTGGAATGATAGGACACAGAACATGGAATGTTAGAGGGGAAGAAAAGAGACCTTGAGCCACAAAATGTTAAAGATGGGTTGTTCCTCAGAATATTAATTCCCAGAACACAGAACAAAGAACGTTAGAGCTGTAGGGGATCTTAGAATAAAGAATGTCAGAGCTAGGAGGGGCCTTAGAACAAAGAACATCAGTTAGAAGGGACCTTTGAATAGTGCACGTTAGAGCCTTAAAACAAGAAATGTTCGATCATAGAATGTTAGAACAGAGTTTACTTGAATAACAACTGGGAGTCACCCTAAGAGATTATCTAATCTACATTCCCATCCCCACCCCCACCCCCATTTATAGAGGAGGAAACTGACACCCAGAGGTTAAAGGTCACACAGTGAGAAAGTGGCTGAACTGGCTGGTGACAGTCCTCATTAGATTCTCACCCAAACCAAATAAAGCCTCCCCTCCTTCATGTCATTCGGTAAAAGGGGGTCGGTGTGAAACCCGAAGGCCATAAGAGGCATGCCCAGGATGCCCACGCTGGCCGCGCCTCTCTGGGACTGCTTCATCTTGCTCATCCTTAAACTGTGAACAACGAGTCCCTGGGTACAAGAGGAAAGACACAGCAAACACCCGTTAGCACATTCTGGGCAGGCTCACAGCTCCTTCAGGTACCGCAGCGCCGGCTCCAAGAGCAGGTTCTCTCCCCGGCGGAACCTACGGGCCGCCTGATCAATTTTCAGAGGGCTGAGGGCCAGGTTATAAATGAGATTGTAGTTGTGCATGAGACGCTTGGCTCGCTCCTTCTCCAGCACACCTGTATTTGGGAGAAGGAAGGAAGGAGGGAGAGAGATAGACAGACAGAAACAGAGAGAGAGAGAGAGAGAGAGACAGAGACAGAGACAGAGACAGAGAGAGAAGAGACAGAGAAAGAGAGACAGAGAGACAGGCAGACAGAAAGACACAGAGACACAGGGAGAGACAGAGACAGAGAGACAGAAAAAGATAGAGATAGAGAAGGAAAGAGAGAGACATAGAGATAGGGAGGGAGAGGAGAAGCAAGAAAGGAGAGTAAGAGAGAAAAAAGAGAAACAGAGAGAGGCAGAAATAGAAGTAGGGAAATGGGGTACAGAGAAATAGAGACAGAAAGAGATGGAAGGAGAGGACAACAGAGACCCACAGATACAGAGACAGATGGACACATACACACACACAAAGGGAGGCAGATTGAAAGATATACAGAGAATAGGAAAAAAGAGAAGATAGAAAAACAGAAAGAAAGAGATGAAGAGTCAGGGACAGAAACAGAAAAGCATATAAACAAAGAAAGATAGAGGGAAAGAAAAAGACAGAATGAGATAGAGATGGAGAAATAGAGAGAGAAAAGACATTTATTTTTAAGTCTAACTTCTTCATAATGTCTTATACATAGTAAGGATCAAACAAATGTTTGTTGAATTTAATGGGATTCCAGAAGAGAATTAGCAATGGGTACTTCTGAAGTGCCCGTGGCCCTGACAAAAGCCAACACAGAGACGTAAGCACCTTGCCTCATGAGGGCTTTCCTACAAGGTCCTCCATGATGATGCCATTGCCTGAGTGCAGCCAACAGCTGAATCTGAGGCCAAGTACAAGGCAGCGCTTGCTTTATGCAGTCATGAAAACTTCCTGAAACCAGTTCTAGAGAAGGGTGGGGCACGTAATGAAATGTTGCCTGATTCCAACTCCCATTGCCAAAAGTCATAGATTCATAGAATGCTAGCACAGGACGAGACTCTTGAGATTTTTCAGTCCAATGCTTTTTTTTTTTTCTACTTATGAGAAAGCTGAGGGCCATTTGCTCAAGGTCCTGTACAAGTGATTAAATCCTTGTCTTCCTGCCCCTTGGGCGCCATGTTCAACTAATTGTACTTTGCTAAGCTTCTCTTATTCTTCTTTCTCTCCTTTGCTTTCCATAACATTCCACTCCATGTTGTATTTTGCATTTTGCTTTGGCATCTTCTCTACCCTCCTAGACGGTAAGCTCCCTGAGGACCCAACTACTCATTGGATAAATGGTAGAGTGGATACTTGTTCAGTTGGGGGTTGGCCACAATGGCTTCTAAAATCCCTTCTGACTGTGAGATGCTGGGATTACAGGCAGATGAAGTCTTATTATTCTTTCTGCCTTCTCCATCACTTCATATAGCACTCTGAACATAAGATGATACTTAATAAATATTTCACAAATGAATTCATTTGTATTTTTGCATGTGCCTTTTCCTTCTCCATGTGCCTAAAGCACTGTGTTTGTATTCCCTAGTCCATGTTAATAACAAACTCTAGAATAATATAAGTATATTTAACACTTTTAAGTTATAAGTTTTGAAAAATGCTTGGTATGTATTATCTTATTTGATCCTCCCAACAACCCTTTGATTCGTGTTATTATCTTTATTTTATAGATGAGGAAACTGAGGCCCCAAGACTTTTCCAATGTAGTAAATGGCAAGATTCAAACCTAGGTCATGGGATCATAGATTTAGGGGTGAAAGGAAGCTCTTGAAGTCTCCTAGAAACTGAGTCTGTAAGAGGATGAGTGACTTGCCCAGTGTAATGCAGTAACTGAGGTAGGATTCAAACTTAAGTCTTCCTGATAGCTAGTTCAGCATTCTACCCACTGCACCACCCAGCCATGAGTATTTGCCATTATCGCCAGACCTGGCCCTGCTCCCTGCTCGTCTCATTGCAGATGACTTCCCATCTCTTAGCTTCAGGTTCCTCTGATGCTTTATGTTTGATTTTTCCAAGATCCTAACTTTCTGTTCGACCTTTCCATATTCCAAGGTCCCCACCAGTTTTGACATTCTAGGTTCTAGGTTCTCTTATTATGCTCTAGGATTCCACATTTTTATTTCCTTCCAGGTTTCTACTGAATCAATCTGCTTAGCTGTAACAGTCTACGTTCTGTGGGCTTTGCTGCCTCTGACATTCTCTGCTCTAATGTTCTATGTACTGATATTCCTTCTTGCTTTATGTTTTAAAGCCCCTCCCAGCTCTGACATTCCCTTTTCTAAGGCTCCTCCCAGCTCTGACACTCAATGGTCTAAGATCTTTTCTACCAACATCCTATGCTCCAAGGTCCCTTCCAACTCCAACAATCTCTCTTCCAAGGTCCCTCCAAGTTGTGGCATTCTATAGTCATAGGACTTTTCCAGTTCTCTCATTCTTTGTTCTGAGGTCTCTTCCAGCACTGCCCTTCTATATTCTAACATTCCCTCTCCTAAGGTCCATTCCAGCTCTAGAACTTTATCTTCTAATGCCTACACTATGTTGGGCCTTTTATGTCTGAAGGTCCATTCCAGTTTTGACAGTCTATCACTAATAGTCTATATTCTGAGTGTCCTTACAGCTATGGCATTCTGTGCTCTATGATTTAAAGAGCTTCCAAACTTGACTGCTAGGAAATTCATCCTGATGTCAAACTAAAAATGCCATCAGCTGAAATCTGTGCCCATTCTAATCGATCATGCCATTAGTGGACTCCCTGAACAGCTGCTCACCACAATCTTTCAATCTCTCATCATGCGGGAAAGTCCATCTTCTCCAGCTCTGATCCTTCCCCCACTCCCTCAGTGAAAACACATGCAAACACATCGCCAAGAAGCTGGGAAGACATTTCCCATCTATCCTTCAGAGAGTCAGCCATGGCAAAAATCCCACCATCTCCTCAAAGGAAAGAACAATCTCTTTACCCAGCATTATGTACTTTCCTCAGTTTATCCAGGTCCTCGTTCACACCAGTCCCTTGGCCCTTCTGTGCACTGTGCATGTTCACCCCAAGGACCACTTCAAGTCTACTTGTCCATAGGAAGTGCCAAATAGACATTCATCTCACATCAAGCATGCTCTGGCTCATCTATTTGTTTGGACATCAAAGAGCATAGCTATTTGCAAGATGGAGAAATACAAGGTATCATGACAAGAGCCTTAGAACTAGAGAGACGATGCTTGGGTTCAAATCCTTACTCCCACATCCACTGGTTGCATGACCTTTGACTAACCCTAATTTCTCACTCCCCTTCCTCATTGGTAAAAATAGGGTAGTTGAATTCAGTAAGGTCTCTTCTAACTTCAATAGTGTAAGTGCTAGGATATTCTAATTCTCACATTCTATATTCTAATGTTCCTTTTAGCTCTAGGTTCTAAGATTTTTATGTTCCAAGGTCCTTCCCTGAACCATTTTAAGTCTGTCTTTTTGTAGCTCTAATATTCTCTGCTCTAAGGTTCTTCCCAGCTCTGGTATTAGATATCTTCAGGTCCCTTCCACCTCTGATATTCCAAGGTCCCTTCCAGATTGAATATCTTGTGTTCTAATATCCCCTCTTGATTGACCATTCTATTGTCCTTCTGAGCTTTAATGCTGTAGGTTCTAAGGTTCCTTCCATCACTAGCATTCTAATGCCTGCTCCTCTGTTCTGTGTTCTAAGATTTGTAGCCATTCTGTGATTCTGTAACATAGGACTTCCTTCTGCTATAAGGCTGTGGTTGCTTCCTAAGAGTTTGTGGCCAATGAGTCAGCCAACACGCTGACCTCGGTCAATCCTTATTTTTCATTAAAAGTTGCCTCAGACATTCCCATCTCTTGCTGACCTATTCTTTGGCTGTAGTAACTCTACACATTTCATGGAAACGGGGAAAACAGACATAAATAATGAAGCGGTCATGGGGAAAGCATTTCAAATCTGCCCTTTTAATTTATTTACATCCATCATCTACCAAGGTCAATAAAACTCCATAGAGAAATTATTTCTTCAGAAACTCCACAAGAATGAGGTCCAAGCCTAGGGAGAAATAGATCGGTGACTGAGGCTATGACCATCATCAGTCATTGAATTTTGAGGGGTTTTTCCCAATGTGTTTCTCATGTTGTAAAGAACATGTTAAAAAAAATAAACAATGATGTTGGGGTCAGAGTCAAGCAAATGGAGCTAAAATGCAGGCTCAGTCATCAGCTGTGACATTATATCATGTGACCTCTCTGCCTCAATTTCCTCATCTGTCAGGTTGGGAGAATACTTGTCAGACCTAACTCACAGGGCTGTGGTATGAGAAAGCCTAACAGTCTGTTATTACTCTCATTATCCTTTTGGGACTATTTCTCAGATCCCAAGTTTCCTCACTTCAGGCCTAGATCATTTTGACAGTATCACAGAATCTCAGCTTGGGAAGGGGACTCTGAGTTTATCCCCTACCAGCCAGGTTCATGAAAACTACCTAGAACCTCTCCCCACACAAGGGACATCCAGACCCTGCTAAAAACCTCCAATGGTTTGTTATGGGCAATCTATTACAAATCCATGTAACTTGGTGAAGGGTACCATTCCTTCTATTTAGGGAAAATCTGATCCTTTTCAACTTTATTGCTTGTAGATCTGTCCTGTTTGGCCAGGCCATACAGATCTAAAGCCTCCTCTTCCTCCTGTCTCCTGTCACCTAGACCTGGAATCCTCTCCTTTCTTATGTCCTCCTCATGGTTTTCCGTCTTCCTTCAAATCCTAGCCAGACTATTACCTTCCACAGTCAAGTCCTTCTTGAATTCTCTCAATTCTAGAACCTCCCTCTTGGACAGGACCTTCCATTTGTACCTTTTATATGTCACTTTACATATATGCTAGAATATTGTCTCCTCCATTACACTGGAAGCACCTTGAGGGCAGGAAATGGTTTTATGCATTTCTCTGTTTCCCCAGTGCTTAGCACACAGCGTCTGACTCAGAGTAGGCACTTGACAAATACTTGTTAACTTCACGTGTTGATTCCCTGTTGGGAGTTTTCTCCAGGTAAAAGTCTCCAGTTCTGTCAATTGATCATCCTATGACATAATGTCTGGTTCCTTTAAGAGTATTGGTGAGTGTGGAAAAAGCAGTCAGGGAATCAAGAGAGATCCAGATTCTCATCTTGGTCCTACCAATGAACTCTCATACTGAACACTGTATGAGTCTATAGCCTCTGTCTCTAATTCAGAAACAACGTCAGTTAGTCCTATCACAAATATGCCTAATCCTAAACTCTCTCCCTCTGTCTTCCAGACTATAATTAGGTGGCTTCCTAAGTGACCCCTATGCCTCTAATCTTTCCCCTTTTGAATCCACTTTGCTCACTGCTAAACATGCAATCTTCTTAAAGCACACTGTTTGGAATGTCACTTCCTGGTTCAAAAAGTTTCTGTGGCTCCCTCCTATTCTCTAGTCTATCTACATCCATCTTTCATAGACTTCATGTACCTGCATATGTGCACACATATATACCTATCTATCTATACATATTATTAAATTTAATATAGGCATATTTATTATATCCATTTATACATTGAATTAAATATACATGTAATTTCTGTATACACATAAATGTATTTCTATATGTATATATAAATACATAGGTACGTATGCATGCATGTAAATGCACACACACACATACAACATGCATATAGCTTTGTGTATCTATACATAGACAAATAGGTTTATATGTGCACTCATACATTAAAATATGTATATATGTATGTATGCATACATACATGTGTGTATACATATGTGAGAGTCACAAAGGTAATTAGGAACAGAATTATGATAGGAAAGGGCCAGCGTTTCCTGAGGCCCAGACCAGGGTGATCCATAAAGATTTGCTGAGATGCTCAGTAAAATGCCTTGCTGAAATCCGGATACAACATGATGTGCATAGCATTTCCCTGATCTAACTCTAATTGATGGTCAAACTTGGACATGAAAATGAGCCTATCCCATTTTTAATGCATGATCAGAATCTTTAAAAGGGGGGTAGGAACTAAAGGGATACACACTAGATAAGCCTCGACCATCTCCCACCCCCTCTCTCCTCCAGCCCTAGCAATCTGACTTCTGACCTCACCACTCCACCAAATCCACTCTCCCAAAGGCCACCCACGACACTGGAAAGGCTGAATCCAGTGGCCCCTTCCTAGGCCTCATTCTGCTCGACCTTCTTGTAGCACTCAATGCTCCTGCTGCCCCCAGCTTCTGCACACTTGCTCCCCCCCTCGGCTTTTCTCCGTCTTCTCCTCTGACCACTCTAGACCACTCCTTCTTGGTCTCTTGGACTGGTTCACTTGTTCATTTTTTTCATTTCCCCCTTCCCCCTCCCCAAGCATGTGCACCATTGAGCCAGTGAGGTTAAGGGCAGAGTGCTGACCTCTGAGTCGTGGAGCCTTGGGTCTGAATCTTGACTCAAATATTTATCAGTTGAGTGACCTTGGTAGGTCACGTACCCTCTCAGAGTCTTAGTTTGCTCATGAATTGGGAAGAATGATTGTATATGAGGTCGAACAGATATAAAGACTTTATACCCAAATTTGTACTGTTATTATTCTCAAACATTCCCCTCATCTCCATCAGAATCTCGTCTGTGGGAGGCAGTATGGTATGGCAGAACAATGCAGGGTGTGGAGGCTGAGCACCCAGGCTCAAATCCCCTCTCTATCTCTTGCTGCCTGTATGACCTTGGACAAGTCACTTAATTTGTGTGGTTCTCAGTTTTTTCGTCTGTTAAATGAAGAGGATCGGATTAGATATCTTCATAGGTTCTTTCCAGATTTAAATCCAGGATCCTGGGCTGATCTGGGTTTGAATCCTGGAAAAGTTGGTCTCTCAAGTCCCTTGCAGTTCTTTGACCCTATATATCTTGTCTATGCTGATGAGTTCCATTATCACCCCCAGGAAGATGACTCCTAGGGTCATTATATGTTCTAATCTCTTCCCTAAGCTTTAGTTCACATCTGGAACTGTCTTCTGGGTATTTCCCCAGAGATGTCTCACCAGTGCCTCACACCTGCTATGTCCGAAACTTCACTCAATGTCTTCCTCAATTTAACTTACCCATCCTTCTTATCAGAGTGAGGTAGTCAAGGGGGTATTGGATCTGGAGACAGGAAGATCTGGGTTTAAATCCTGTCTCAGATATTTACAATGTCAATAACCCTGCACCAGGAGGCATCCAGAATGTTCAGTCCTATATAGAATGTAAGCTACTGGAGGACAGGCATCACTTTATTTATTCCCATAGCTAGCACAGTACAGTGCCTTTACAGAGACAATGCTCACTAATTGTTTTTTATATGGATAAATGAATGTATGAGTTTACACAAATTCCTTGACCTTTCTGACCTCCATTTTCTTATGAGTAAAATAAGTGACTTTGGTCTCTACCAATTTTAAGGTCCTTTTCAGCTCTATTATTCTATGTTCTAAGGTTTAGGTCTCTTCTAATATGGTAATTCTAGGCTTTAAATTCTAAAAGTTTATGTTCTAAGCAACCTTCCAGCTGTAACATTTTATGTTCTAATGCCCCAGTGTAGCTTTAACATTCCATGTTCTATGTTCTAATATTCTTTATTTGAAGGACCCTTTTATCTCTAACATTCTATGTTCTAAGTTCTAAGGTCACCTCCATCTCCAAAATTGTATATTCTAACATTCTATTCCCTAAGGCCCTTTCAGCTTGAATGTTCCATGTTCCATGTTTGATATTCTAAGATTCTATTTCCTAAGGAACCTTCCAGCTTGAATGCTCGATTTTATATGTTCTAACATTTTATTTCTATTCATGTTTTGTGTTCTAACACTCTCTAGTATAAGGTGCATCCCTAACATTCTCCAAGAGTCTGTTCTGAAGTCTCTGAAGAACTGAAACATTGTTGTTTCAAAGGGGCCCCTCTAGCTTTGACGTCCCCTCACTCTGTATTCTAGCGGTCCCTTCTGGCTATAACTTTGTTTTTTACAACGTAGACGGTTATAAGGAGTATGGCTCTCAAGGCCTGAGCCTTGACTAGAGCTTGGGGACTCTCCTAATGACTCCGCTTCATTATAGTTTGCTATTGTAATGGCATTTATGAGAATGGAATTTTATTTATAGGAATCCTCCCTTGCATTGGTTCTTTTCAAAATACTCCTATATATATGTGTGTGTGTGTATGTATATATATATATATATATATATTTTTTTTTTTTGGTGAGGCTGGGGTTAAGTGACTTGCCCAGGGTCACACAGCTAGTAATGTTAAGTGTCTGAGGCCGGATTAGAACTCAGGTCCTCCTGAATCCAGGGCCGGTGCTATATCCACTGTGCCACCTAGCTGCCCCACTCCTATATTTTTTAATAAAGGGAAGCAGTCAGGGGATGCAGTGGGTAGAGTTCTGGTCTTGGAATCAGAAAGACCTGAGTTGAGAAGTCACTTATTCTCACTCAGACTCAGTTTCCTCCTTTCTAAAATAGGTAGAATAATAGTATCTCCCTCACAGGGCTATTGTGAGGATCAGATGGAATAACATATATAAAAAGCTTTGCAAACACTAAAGTGCTATGTAAATGATAAATAATCAATAGCACAAACAAATTATAAACAATAAATTAATAATGAATAGTGCCATAAACAAATAGGAACCAAATAACATAATGAATAATAATAAATCTTTCTGCCATTCCTGAGCCTGCCAGATATCAAGGGGACTGACTGCCCAGGGAGATGGGGGCTTGTTTGAAGCACAGTCTTTCACCTGTATTGTTCACATCGCACAAGTAGAGGGCATTTTCCAGCTTTCGGAACCGGTCCATCCAGGTCTCCCTCTGGGCCTCCTCATTCCCAAGCTGGCTCAGAGACGGCTGTGAGGCTGGTCGGATCTTCCTGCCGGCCTGGCTTTCATCAGAGGCCCTGGTCTCAGGGGCAGGGTTTGCAGGGGGTGGCTCTTCTGTGTGTTTCTACCAACAAAAAACAAACAGTTTTATGACGATGAGATAGCAACCCAGACAATCCCAAGGTTCTTTGGCAAAAGAATGGGCCACCCAGAGAGCAGGGACTGGGATAAGTTGATGTTTCTTAAAGCCAGGAAGGCCACGTTTCAAATCCTCAGCTCTGAGGGATGATGCCTGCCAACTTCTGCTGGATGTGAATGGCTCTGAGCAAGGATTTCTAAACTAAATAATTACACAGGCAAGGGCATCATCCTGTCTTTAGCTCAGGCTCAGTAGGGTTTTTGTTGGGGAGTCAGAAAAAGTGGTTCTGGAAACAGGAAAACCTGCAGCATGGGCTCCAGATATCATCTTACTCCATCCTCCTTGACTTTATCCTAATGTAGTCCAAAGTGGGGGATACTCCACAGAGTGCTCATCCCAATTCCTAATGAGTGAATGGTAGTCAGCTGGGTCCACGGTGCCCACCTTGAGTGGCACCCCCAGGGCACTCCTGGCATATGCCAGGCCCCATCTTCTAGGTCCCGCCCCCTCCCTCAGCCCTTAGGTAACTGCAGGTACAGCCTACATTGTACCCCCTGGCCTGACCTTGGCAATGATAGCTTTGCTCTGAACATCCTTCTTCAAGGACACATTTTCCAGTTATAAACTTGTGCATATCCCCTACAGGCATTTACTAATAAGATCAGAGATTTGAGTCTGGAAGTGACTTTATAGCTTCTTAGTCTGACTCTCATTTACATACAGAGAAACTGAGGCCCAAAGAGAGGAAGTCTACCTAAAATCCCACCTTCTAAAGAAAACTTTCCCCAACCCCACTTAATTATAGTGCTTCTCCTCTCAATTATTTCCTCCTTATCCTGTATATAGCTTGTTTGGAAATATGTATATGCTTGTTTTCTCCCCTGCTAGACTGTGAGCTTTTTGAAGGCAGGAAATGACTTCTGTCTCTTTTTGTATCCTTGGCACTTAGCACAGTTCTTGGCCCATAGTAGGTGCTTAATTTTTTTTAATTGACTTATACAAGTAGAATCAGAGCCAAGGTTAAAATTTAGGTCCTTTGTCCTTTCTCCAATAGCCCTCCCCAAGCCTCTCAGGAGCATGGAATCTTTTCACAATGCCCTATACCATACTTGTTGCCCCCGGGAGTCCCATTCTTGCCCCATCTGCATCTCTCCTCTGTTTGGACTTTAGAATGTGAATTCCTTGGAAGCATGAGTTAGTATTTTTGCCTTTCTTGGTATCCTGAGGGTTTGTCACACAGTCATTGACTGGCTGACATATCCCTAAATTAGAAAGATATTTATTTATTTTTTTTTTAGTGAGGCAATTGGGGTTAAGTGACTTGCCCAGGGTCACACAGCTAGTAAGTGTTAAGTGTCTGAGGCCAGATTTGAACTCAGGTATTCCTGACTCCAGGGCCGGTGGTCTATCTACTATGCCACCTAGCTGCCCCGACAGATACTTCTAAAGAGAATCTAGCCCTTGAAATGAGCTGTTGAGTATAGGAAATGAGTCTTCCATCAGAGCCCACTCAGTATCAACAACTGGCCCACTCAGTTTCAATGACTGGTCCACTCAACCAGACTTACTTAACCCTTGGGCCTGCTTTATTTAAAAATGATAATTATTTCAATATAACTCTTTGTATTTTATTTAATGTATTTAAAAAACCATTATTCTGAAAAAGAAGGATGCCTAGGTTTCACCAGAGGCATTTAATATACAGAGAAAAGCCAAGAATTCCTGCTCTAAGGAGAGACATAAATGTGTAGTGGAGAAAGTTGGATTTGGGATCAGTGGCTCTGAATTCAAATCTCTCCTCTGCTCCATACGACCTGCGTGACCCTGAGAAATCCTTTTCTCTTGGTCTTGGTCTCCTCCTCTGTAAAATGAGGGGGCTGGGATAGATGATATCCGAGATCCCTTCCAGTTTCAAGTCCCATGACCCTATGAAGCCATGGCCTACGAGATGAACTGAAGGAACTTGGAAGGGCCAGCCTGGAGCAGAGAATACTTGGGGGGAAGATGAGAATTGTCTTCAAATATCTGAAAAGTTGATCCATCGAAGAAGACTTGGACTTGTTCTCTCTGGCCCCAGGGGCAGGAGCACTGGGAGATGAGAGGCAGATTTTGGCCAGAAAAAAAGGGAAAAAACTTCCCAACTTTATAATGTGATGAGTTCCTTGTTAACGAGGATGTGTGATACTCAACTGCAAACCAATTTTTCACAAAAGGCTAAGTGGGAAAAAAGTTAAAAATTAATGTTGCCAGTGGCAAAAATGGAGGCTGGTGTGAACTGTCAGTTGTGAATGCTTATGTTGCTATGATGCGTTCTTTGCTGGGGCTGACAGGCTCCAGCTGACAGTTTTGGGAAGCCCCTGGGCACTGCTGGGCCCCACATGTCCATCACAGTGGGCTGCTCCTCAGCTAACGACTGTCTAGGGCTCCCTTGGTCAGACAGGCAACACCCATTTAAGGGCCTACTAAGAGCCAGGAACTGAGGATATAAGAAAAAAGGACAGATAGTCTTTACCCTCAAGGAGCTTACAATTCCTCACCTCTGAAATGGAAACCTTGTGGCTTAGACTTATTGAACTAAAGAATACTCCTTAGGCCCCTCCTGGCTGGAAATCTTGTGATCTAAAACTGGCAAAGGCTGACATTTCCTGTACCTCTGGGAAGTCAATCAATCAGCCTGTCAACAAGCATTTCATAAGTTGTTGTTCAGTACTACCCCACACTTCATGACCCCTTTTGGATTTTCGTGGAAAAGATACCGGAGTGGTTTGTCATTTCCTTCTCCAGCTCATTTTACAGATAAGGAAACTGAGGCAGAGTTGTAAGCGATTGGCCCAGGTTCACATAAGCCAGGAAATGTCTGAGTCAGGATTTCAACTCAGGAAGATAAGCCTTCCCAACTCCAAGCCTGGCACTCTATCCACTGTGCCATCTAGCTGCCTATAAGTCCCTACAATCTGTCCCAGGCTCTAGGCTAACACCTAAGGATGTAAGGAAAGGGAAAAACAGCCCCCATCTTCCCAGAGCTCATATTCCAACAGGAAAGACAATAGGCAAATAGCTAGTTCCTTACATATGCATCTATCTATTGAGATACAAACATACATACATACAGGCATATACATAAACACATACACACCCATATATACAAGATGCACATATATCGATATCTGTTGTTTATGTATATATACATATATATATATATACAATGTATGTATTATTATGCATCTATATTTATATGGAAGGTAACCTCAGAGGAAAAGCACTAGTATAATCCCAGTGGGGGTAATGAGGAAAGACCTCTGGCAGAAGGTGGGATTTGAGCTGATGCAGAGGTCATTTGGTACAACCACTATCTGCAAAGGAGTTTTCATTACCCCTCAGAAATGGCTTCTGAGCTCCTGATTAAAAACCTCTAAGGAGGAGGCATTGGAGCGAGAGGTTGGTTGGATGGACCATTTGTTGGGTATGTTATGGTGGTGATCCATATCTGGTGAAGTTCGGACTATCTGGATGCTGAGGTTCTGTGGGGACCCTTGGAGCTCTCCAGGAAGCCCCATTGCCTTCTGGGACAGCTCTGACAGAAGGAAAGTTTTTTTTTTTCTTTACCTCAAGACTTGGTGAAAATAATCCCTGCCCTCGAGGAATTTCTCTTCTAATGGGGGAGACAAAATGTATATAACTTGATACACAGAAGATAAATTCAGAGTATATGGAAGGTAGCTTTACAGAGGAATAGATTTATAATAATAAATAATTTCACTACCCCCTTCTTAATTCTGGTACCTACTTTCTATTAATTTTCTCTAATTTCTCCTGTTTATATCTATAGTTGTTTGCACATTGTCTCCCCCTTTAGACTTGAGAGAAGGAACTGTCTTATGCCTTTCTTGGCATCCCCTTAGCCCAGTGCTTGGCACACATTATGTGTTTAACAAATGCTAGTTGCCAAGCTGATTTCATATAGATTTTTGGAGGGTTGGGGCAATGAGGGTTAAGTGACTTGCCCAGGGTCACACAGCTAGTAGGTGTCAAGTGTCTGAGGCCAGATTTGAATTCAGGTCCTCCTGAATCCAGGGCCAGTGCTTTATCCACTGCACCACCTAGCTGCCCCCCCCCTTTATATAGATTTTTAAGGTTTGTAAAGACTTTATGCTCATCTCATCTTATCTTTACAATAACCCCATGACATAGGAAAGTTTATAATGCCCATTTTGTAGATGAGAAAACTGAGACTTTGAGAGGTTGAGAGTTGCTTAGGATTATGGTGTCTTCCCCATTAGATTGTAAGTCCTTTGAGGACATGAACTATCTGGCTCAACACTCTCATTTTATAGTTGGGGAAACTGAGGCCAGGGAGGTTACTTTACTTGGTTAAAGTCATACAGGTAGTCCAAGACAAAAAGGGAAGAATGAGGGACAATGGGTAGAAATTGCAATGAATCAAAACTAGACTTGATTTCAGGGAAGACAAACAATACCCCCTCCAACCTTTAAAGGCTGAAGCTATTCATAAGTAACATAGATGGCCTTGGGGAGTAGTAGGTCAGAGTCTCAGTCTGATCGTCTCCAATATGAGGGGGTAGGGTTAGTTTAAGAATGATTGTCAGAGGGGCAGCTAGATGGCGCAGTGGATAGAGCACCGGCCCTGGAGTCAGGAGTACCTGAGTTCAAATCTGGCCTCAGACACTTAACACTTACTAGCTGTGTGACCCTGGGCAAGTCACTTAACCCCAATTGCCTCACTAAAAAAAAAAAAAAAAAAAAAAAAGAATGATTGTCAGAGCAAACTTTTAACAAATGTATCTAGATGCAATAGGTTATACAATAATTTGGTGGGTCTGGTTCTCAGTTTCCTCATCTGTAAAAAAAGAAAAACAATAAGGGGGGGGTGAGGAATTCAGCAAATGTCTTGAAGTGGAAACTGGGATTTCTCAACAGGAATATTTTCAAGGGGATTCATGTTTAAATCTGGGTTGGACTAGATGGGGTCAGAAGGCTCTTCCCACTCTCAAGTTGTGTAATTAACTGATCTCCACGGTCTCTCGGAGGTCTATATCTTAGCCAGAGGACCCATGTGACCTTGGCAATGGCTCACTTAACATCTCTGGGCCTCAGTTTCCTTTCAAGTAAAACTTGTTTCACTTCTTTTCATCTTTCAGGGCCTGGCACTGCAATCCATGCTGGTTGATGGTTGATCTCTAAAATGAAGGGGCTTCTGTCAAAGGGAGGCTCATTAAGCTTCTGAGGTCCCTTCTGGCTCTGATTTAATCCACCAATGATAAAAAGCCAAGAATTTGCAAGCTCAGCTAACATTTTCTAGTGAAATAGAGGGTAAGCCTCCTGCCCCCACCCCCTGCCTCACCTTCTCTCTCTCTAAAGAAGGGTGATGAAGGCCTGCCCACAATCCTCTGTTGTTAAAGAGACAGGAAAGAAAAGAGGCAAGCATTTTCCCATAGAGACGTAACGACTCCCTTCCAAAAGCATTTGCTGTTGTTTCTTGAAGAGAGAGTGAGATCGAGAGAGAGACAGAGAGAGACAGAGACAGAGAGAGACAGAGACAGAGGGGGGGAGGGAGAGACAGAGACACAGAGACAGAGACAGAGAGAGAGGGGGGAGGGAGAGACAGAGAAAGAGACACAGAGACACAGACATAGACACAGAGAGACAGAGAGAGGGGGGAGGGAGAGACAGAGAGAGAGAGAGAGAGAGAGAGAGAGAGAGAGAGAGAGAGCGAGCGAGCCAGGGCAAAATGGGTATTATTTTCTAAAATATTTTAACATGTGAAGTGTATGAAGAGACCTCCCATCACTTTAAGATGAATCATGTTCTTCTGCTCTGGGGATATTAAACATACCAGCCACACTAAGTCTGTTCTTTACCTCTGCTTGCTTTCTTCCCCCCAGGACAAAATAGCTGCAGATATTAGAGGGGCTTTTAAACGCTGGCCCCAAACTTTGGTCCTTCATCAAAGGGGCCATTACATTCTAAAGGGTGACGTGTGGGTGAAAAAGGTCTCCTTGCTCCTTAGGAAGATGGACTTCCAGTGTTAAAAGAGACCTCATAACCACTCTTTATTTTGACAGGAGTATGTGTATTATTCATGCACTTCCATAGCAGGCAGACAAACTCCAAAGCTGGAGAATAGGTCCCGGTCCCTTGGGGGGAGAGGGATTGTGGAAGGGGGATGATGAGGGGGGGTTAGAATGGTCTGAGATTCCTCTGGGCAATGAAGCAAGGGAGTGACAACAAACCTTTACCTATATGTTACACCCAAAGGAATTTAGAGCCAGAAGCTCTGCCCCTTGTCTCTAATCTTGGCCTTGGAAACTCCTGGGGCAAGAGGATTTTGGTGGCAGGAGAGGAGAGCTTTGAGTGGTCCTAAAATGCACCAGGCACCATGATTTCATAGAAAGAACTCCCATTTTCTAGTATGAAGCTCCAGGTGCACAACCTGACTTTCTTATTTCAGCCTTGGATTCCTGAGTTAAGCTATTTAGGCTTGAGTATCCTCATTCATAAAATGTAGATTCTCTTCTAAGTTTTAAGTACTAGTCCTATTAAATATTGGAAGAGAGAAAGCATAGGATCAAGAGTTGAAAGATTTGGATTCTATTTAATTTCTGATTACTGTGTGACCTTGGGCAAGTCCGGAAAACATGTTTACATGACTGACCCACAAACTGCTGGCCCTGGTCCTGACCTCCATAGAAACTTACGAGATTCTCAGTTGGGCTTTGAGCTTCCTCTGAACCTTTAGCATCTTCAACGGTAGATGGAACTTCCTCTTTCTTTCTTCCTAATAATAAAAATTAAAAAAAAAAAACACAATAATTCATATTACAGGAGCAATTGAAGATGTAAACATGTTTCCTGGATTTGTGATTTCACTGGTATAGGGACCTTCTAGGGATCTGCCACTGTCTTATTGTGTTCCTGTCCAGAGCAGGAAAGGAGCTCAGAGGTCATCCCACTCAACCCCTTCATTTTACAGAGGAGGACTCTGACACATAGACAAAAAATGGTAACCTACTAGATAAAACCCAGATGTCAGAGCTGAGTATTGATTTGGTTTTAGAAGTTTCTCTAGAAAATACATAAAATTCATAGATTGAGATCTGGAAAGAATATTAAAGATTATATCATTTCCCTTTCTCCCCTCCCCTCCTTCACCCTTCACTGTACAAATGAGGAAACTAAGGTCTGGAGAGGTAAAGTAATTTTGCCGAAAGTTAGGTAATGATGGAGGTGGGATTCAGTGCCCTAGACATTGTCCCTATCCATCAATCAAAACAAAATCAGGAAATGCCTACTATGTGCTGGAGATGCAAAGAAAGGCAAAAAATTGTTCCTGCCCTCAAGCAGCTTACAATCAGTAGTTGACTACTGGATATAATTTTAGAATATAATTCCTTCCCAAGAAGACTGGTGTTTAAGGTACTATTCTGCCCTCCACCTGTTACCTGTCCCAGGTCAACACTCCAGGCATCCCGCCCACTCCCTCCCTTTGCACCCTTGCTCAGCAGGCATAATCTTATTCACGCTATCCTAATGGTCTTCGATTTGTTATGTCTGTCAGGAAGGTTGTCCCGTAATTTATGCCAGCAAGACAGATTGCAGGCTACATTTTCAATGAAAGATAAATGAATAATCATCGTGAATGAAGGATGTTTATAGTTCAGCAGACAGCTGGTTTTTCTCCAACCAGATGGTGAGAGGTTCGAGTCCAGACTTGGAATCCCAAACATGCCTGGATGTCAGACCTTGGTCATGGCCAACTCGTACTCTGTCAACTGCATGAATATCAAACTTTCCCTCCCCCATCCATCTTGTCCTGCCATGGATCATTTTCTAAAGCTGTTTTGATTGCACCTTGGTTCAAAACGCTCATACCATCTCTTGTTACTGTTTGTGTGGTCAGGAGAAAAGGTGTAACCCCAAACAGCTGGTCCCAATAAGCCATTATGCCAATGCTTTACATCTATTCTTTTTTACCCCTTTTTTGGATGGCTGAGGCCATCAAGCATGAGCCCATCATTAAGAACTCTCAAGTCAGGTATGTTAAGGGCTAAAATTCTAGCTAGTCTGTCTAAAATATCTAATGAGTGGTCGCCAATAAATTATAAGCTTTAGCAAGAGTTAGACTTTTAAGCATTTATTAAGGAGAATAAGAATTTGGTAAAGAGAGAGAGAAAGGCCTAGATTTCTATCTATTAAAGGGAGAGCACATTTCTAGCTCCACTCTCCACCAGCATCCTCAGGAAAGAGAGCGAGACCGAGCGCCAGTCTCTTCCTTCCTCCTCCCACTAGTCCGCGTCACTTCCTGATGCCAAAGAAAAGACTCCTGGTCTTGCCCTCAAAGACCTTCGCTTCATGGGCAGAACTCTTCTACAGTAAGTCTCCAGCAGGTGGCGTCATTCCAATCATTACAGGTATAATATGTAAATACATGCAGAAAAGGTACCACACTTTTTAGAAAGCACGGAAGATCCGGTTATGGGGGAAAATGCCTTGCAGCAAATTTTTTTTTTTTGTAAAGGTCTCCTATCCAAGACACATAAGGAACTGATGCAAATGTATGAGAAAAGGAGTCATTCCGCAAGAGAAAAATGATCTGAGTTCAAAGAATATGAACAGGAAGTTACAAAGGAAGAAATTCAAGCTATCAATAACCATATGGAAAATGCTTGAAATAACTAATAATTAAAGGAATACAAATTTAAAACAATTCTAAGATTCCATTTCACACTCATACAACTGGTAAATATGACAAAAAAAGATGAAAAATGTTGGAGTGGCTACAGGAACACAGATATATAATGTACTGTTATTGGAACTGGGCATTAGCCCAGCCATTCTGGAAAACAATTTGGAACTATGCCCCCAAAGTTACAAAACTGGGCACTCCCCTTGACCCATGATACTGCTACAAGGCAATTACCCTAAAGAAATAAAATCAAGAGGACTATTACCTATGTGTAAAAAATAAACTAGTATTTATATTAACTCATTAAGGCTTGCAAAATATTTGCAATTATGGAGTGTCTATCATTTCCCAGGAACAGTACTAACTGCCTTTGTAATTATTACCTCATTGGATGCTCATGCCAATCCTGAGAGGTAAGTGCTATTATTATTTTCATTTTATAGTTAAGGAAATTGAGGCAGAGGGAGGTTAACACAGAGGGTCACACAACTAGTAAATGTCTGAGGTAGGATTTGAACCCAGATCTTCCTGACTCCAGGTCCAGTGCTCTAGCTGCCTGTGGAGAGAAGAGTCATAGGACAGTGTTTCTATCTCAAGTCCATTGAATTACTGATGAGATAACAACAACAATCAACAATCTTCTGCATGAAGACTTCCCTGATGCCTCCTTCAGATTGCTAGTGCCCTCCCTCCCAAACCAACTATTGCATGTATGCATGCATGTACATGCATAGATATATACATATACATGGAAAAAGTATTATAAGTTATATATACACATATGTATGTTTCTATGTATATGTGTGTTTTATTGACTTTATATTGATGCTGTATTATTTTTGATGGCCTTGTCTCCCTCATTATAATTAGACTTCTTGTTTCATTTTTTGATTTTGTATCTTCACCATTAAGCACAGTGCCCTGCATAGAGTGGGTATTTAACAAAACCTGTTGGTTGAGTGAATCATAACAGTAGCTAGAATTTAAATAGCACTTTAATGTTCACAAATGAGTTTTACATACAATATCCCATTTGGAGGTATCCCTCATTCTCACCTCCACCCCCATGCCAACTTTTCTCTTCTTCGGGTTATTTATCCCCACTTCCTTCAGTTTATTTTCCTATGATACAGTGCTCCATCCTCTTGCCATCCTGATTGCCCTAATTCCTGGAAAGACTTATATGTGGGAAGCCAAATTTTTCCCTTTTTAATTTTATTTCTTTTACCCCATCCTAAACATATCGGTCATCCCAAAGGTGACTGGGCCAATGCCTAAGGTTTCCAGGGGGATGGCCAACCCAACCCAGGTGTCAGAAACAGTCTTGAAGAGCATGTGAGCTCATGAAGAATTTATCACCTTAAAAGGGAGAATTAATTGCACACACACAAGGTTTGATGAAATGAGAGATGAATCACCACCAGCCAGGGGATACCACAGTACAAGAGCACTGGACCTGGAGTCCTGAAGCACTGAGTTCAAATTCATCCTCAGATATTAAAATTGTATGAGAAAATATATGTAAAGCAAGTTACAAACGTTAAAGTTTTGTATGAATGGTGGTCATCACCACCACCACCACCACCATCATCAACAACAACAATAAAATGTTACCTTGAATGAATCTTGGTATCACTAACAACTCAGGGAACCATAACAGATATGGTACAGAGGAAATACTGATGGGCTTTGAGTGAGTGAGGCTTGGGTTCAAGTCTTGCCTTAGATACTTATTTTTTGCAAGGCATTCCACTACTCTGAACCTCAGGCTCCTCCACTATAAAGGGGGGACAATAATATTATATTTATTATAATGATATTATACTTATACATTATTATAATTATTGTTATTGATATTGTTGTTGTTATGGAAGTAGCAGAGATAGGATTCCAACTCAAGGTTGGCTGACTGAATTCATTGTTCCTTCTACTAGATGTCAGTTGTTCCCTCTGTAAATGTGAGGGTGAGCTAGCTCAGGGGCTCTTAACATGGGGGGCATCTGTGACCTTGATTTTATCACTCTCTTTTGAGAGCTGTATTGCAACACAATCATTTTCCTTTGTAGTCCTTTGTACTTTATTCTCTGCATTTTAAAACATTATTCAGAAAAGGGGTCCATGAGATCACTGGACTGCTAAAAGGGTCCAGGACCCAAACAGGGGTCATTTAGCTCCCTGGGCTAAATGCTTTTAAAAGCCCTTTCTAACCTTCATTGACTAGGATTTTGCCCCTCTTTGTGGCCTGTGTTGAACATCATGGGTTTTTTTTTTTTTCCGGTTGTTGTTTTGTTTTGTTTTGGCAGCACCCTAATTTACAAAATCCACAGCTATGATTATAATTGCTGGAGAAACAAGCAGGAAGTGGGGGTTCTGAAGATGCAGACCCCAGCTCCCATGAAGGGTTCTTTCTTTGTCTCCTGCACTTGGGGCTATTGGCTGGCACCCTTTCAATTGACTGTGAGAAGCAGCCTGGTTCAGCTGACTTCCTTGTATGCTGTGATAAAGTGATCGCTGCGGCAGTGTGACTGCAATCATCAGAGAGGAGGCTTTCTGGGAAATGAGCTCCTGAGCATTTCTGGGCAGAGCCAAATTGTCTCACATCGCCTGACTTGCTCCCCAAAGTATAATGCCTAGAATTATTGAGAGCCTCCGAAATTAGCTCTCAGCATCAGTCAGTCAACAAGCATTTATTTAGTACTTATAACATGCCTTGTACTCTGCTAAATGTAATATAAAAAGGTTAATACTATTTCTACCCTCAAAGAGTTCATATTCTAAGTGGGGGCAACATGCAAGTAACAATGTGCATACAAGATGTAGACAGAGACAATGGAAGGAAATCTCAGAGGGAAGGCACTAGCAGAAAGTGGTGGTGGGGAAGACCAGGGAGGGTCTTTCTTTTTGGATCTTCCTCTTTTCTCCCAAATAGCTAATGTAATTCACTCTGTGGCTGCTAGCATTTCTTGCTTAGCTCATTCTCTTTTTCAGACCTTCTGACGTTATTCCTCCAGAACCATGTTCCACTTATGCATTTATCCTTAATTCCTGTCCTTGTTTCTACCTTCTGCAAGGGTCTTTTGTTTTTTGTTTGTTTGTTTGTTTTGGGGTTTTTGTTGTTGTTCTTATTGTTGTTTGTTTGTTTGTTTTTTGGTTGGGCAATGTGGGTTAAGTGATTTGCCCAAAGTCATACAGCTAGTAAGTGTCTGAGGCCAGATTTGAACTCAGGTCCTCCTGACTCCAGGGCCGGTGCTCTATCTACTGCGCCACCTAGCTGCCCCCAGCAAGGGTCTTTTAAAAACCCTAAGTTGGTTGGTAAGGGCCCTGAGTGTGCATATTCATCACTTTAGACAATTTCTCCTTTTTTCTCTTAAAGAGAATTACTTCTCTGTGTGTGCTCAGCTTTTCTGTCCTCTATCATAAACATCAGGATTCCAGGGCCATGGATTCAATCTGGAAGCCATCTTAGAGGTCATTAGTCAAGCACCCTCATTTACACATGAGGGAATTTAGTCTCAGGATGTGGGAAAAGACTTGCCCAAGGTCACACTAGTAATAATGGAAGAAATAGGAATAGAACTCAGTTCCTTCATTCTCCAAATTTCCCACATTTCCTATTATTTCTACTTTAGTAGCCAACCCCTCTTTTCTGGTCAGAAACAGATTCGGGTTATAGACTTTCTGATCACTTTATTTGCCCTTTAAGGCATGATTAAACTGGGAGCTGTGGAGGGGCTTGCTTATTGTGTCTTTTAAGTACAATTTGGGCAACAAAACCAGGACACTGACCTGTACATTCAGGAAAAGGAGAAGCCTTGTCTGAGGATGCTTTGATCAAGAACTCCATCAATTTTTGCCATCTGTGTGAGAAGAGAAATGGAGTGATTTTAAAGCTTAAAGGGAGGTTCTTTTTGTTCTGAAATCATAACCAATAAAATCATCAGAGGGAAGAATTTAAAAATGGGGAAAAATCCAAATCAAAGAATTTGTTAGAGGAAAAAAATCGTTCATTCTTTCATTCAAACAATTATAAAGCACTATTATGTGGTATTTCTGGGACATCCTAAGGTCCTTTTAAACTCTATGATTCTTTGTTATGAACAATTCTTCTTAACTACAAATCTCCTTATCTATCATCCAGCAACTCCATCAAAAATGGAAATGGGTAAATCTGATAAGATTTATTCTCCCTAAAGTCATGTTAGTTCTTTGTGATCATTGCTCCCATGTCTTAATGTTACCCAACAAGCCTTTTAATTACCCATTCCAGGTTTTGTCCTTTAGCCTCCCCCCTAACCTATCCCCATCTTTTTCCAGGAGAAAGCCAACTCATTTTCGGTTTCCATTAAAGACTTGCTAATCTAAGCACCTAATGTTTCCTCTGTCTTCAAAAAATCATCCCACTTGCTCTTGGCATTCGATTAGCAGGCATTTTCTACCTATCATATTCTGAATAAGAGGCCAGATGTGCCTGTAATATTCTACTTGTGGCTGCCAGGCAACTGCACTCATTGCTCTGAAATGTTAAAGATGTCAGTACATCAGGTTTATTCTCCAAACTCTTCCCCTCTACCTCTCTTGTCTCATCTCCATATATTCTGACTTTTGGGTTATAGCATTTATCTGTAGCCTTTATTTACTCCAAAGAAATTACAATTGTTTCTTCATTCCTCTTCTTCCCTAACTTCCTATTTACTATAAAAAATTTCCTCCCTCCCAATCACTGGGATTCCATTGGTGTGGGTGTCCCCTACACCACTTCTTTGGGACATGGGTCCCTACCCTGTTCTTCACCTTAGTAGATATTTTCTTAATTTTCTGTGGCTAAAAATACTAATAGGTCATGGATATATCACTAGAAGGCCATTTAGTTCAACACCCTCATTTTGAAAATAAGGTAAACTGAGTCCCAGAGAAGTGAAGTCACATTAAATATCAGAGTTGAATTTCAAACTCAGGGTTTGTGATTCTAAGTTCAGCTCTTGTTCCCCTGTACCTCATTTATCATATAATAGTCATCTTCCTGGAGATTAGACTCCCTGAATTTAGCTAGAATGATCTTCTGACAACAGCCACTCAGCATTGCATAGATCTGAATTAAAAGTATTTTCTGCTTGGAAAGACATGGGAGAAAATTTCTTGGTAAGCATTGTTTTTTAACAACAGAGGGTCCTCTCAACGAAGAAATTGGCAAAAATAAAAGGGGGGCAGATATAGAAACAGTCAATGTTGGAGGTGCTAGGGAAAAACAGGCACACTGATAGTCTATTGGTGGTTTTATGAACTTGTCCAAGCATTCTGGAAAGTAATTTGGAATTAGGCAAAGAATGTAATTCAGATGTCTATACCCTTTTGCCCACAGATGCCAGTGTTAGGTATATACTCCCAAGTAGGGGAAAGACAAAGTTCAGAAATGCACCAAAATATTCATAGTAGCATTTACTTTTTTGGTGGTAAAGAAATGGAAATAAGGGAGATGACTGTTGTTTGAGAAATAGATAAATCACAGGACCTGGGGTCAGAAAGGTTCATCTTCTTGAATTCAAATATGCCCTTAGATACTTAGCTATGTGACCCTGGACAAATCACTTAACCCTGTTTACCTCAGTTTCCTCATCTGTACAATGAGCTTGAGGAGGAAATTGCAAACCATTCCAGTATCTATGCTAAGAAAACTCCAAATGGGGTTATGGAGAATCAGATATGACTGAAACAACTCAACAGCAATAAAACATTGTGGTCCATTAATAGAGTGAAATATTATTGTGCTATAAGAAAAATGAACAAGAAAAATATGTAGCATTTACATAGCACTTAAAAGTTTGCAAGGTGCTTTAAAATGTTATCTTGTTGTATCCTCCCAATAAGTATAGGAAATAAGTGCTATTAATCATCATCAATAAATTATTAATATTAATAGCACCTAATGTGATGAATATAAGGAAGAATTGGAAGAATTATGTTACCTGATAAAAAGCAAACAAACAAACAAAAAAAGCAAATCCAGGAAGACTAAAAGTATATCTAATGATTGAACCAATATAAGTGGAAAGAAAAATAAATACTACCAAAAAAACCCACCCCAAGCATAATTATAATGACCTAGCCTAATCAAAGAGAAGAGAAAGTATATATCCTTACTTTTCTTGCAGGGATGGTAACTATTATGTAACATTGCAAATATTATAACTCAGTTTATATATTGATTAGTTTGGCCAAACTACTATGGGGTTTTTTCCCTCTTGTTTTTATTTTTGTTAAAGGGGGCAAAGGTATATTTAGAAATTAAGGTGATATAACAACAAAAGCAAGACAAATGTTTATTATTGACTATCTTTTATTTTGTCCTTTATATTATTTATCTATTATTTTAAAGAACAACTCAGGGTCACATTTTGATATTGAGTCATCACAGGATGACTTTAGTGGAAATTCACGAGGCAAATAGAAATCTAATTTTGACTCAAATCCGTCTGACCTGAACTCATTTTACAGAAGGGCAATTCCAAGGGGGTGATCTGATGAGTCCAATCCACTCTGCCTCTTGTGAAATCCCCCACTGTGGCAGCCACTCACTCAATTCTCTTCTCATTTGTGAGTAAGGGAAGAACAAAAGAACTCATTGTTAAAAATCCCACTGTAATGGAGCAGAGAACACCGCTTCCTTTACCCGTTCCCCCAGGGTGACAGTTTCAGAGGGGGTGGGCAGAGCTGCTTCTCTGTGGTGAGATGGGGGCTAATCCAGCATCACCCTAATCCTTCCTGATGTCTTATTGATTTTAAGGATATTTAATCAGGAAGTGGCTCCAAGCTGGAATCCTGCTAATTACCCAGCAGCCGCTTTCCAAAAAGGCACCTGATTGGACAGAGGATTAATGGAAAATATGCCCTAAAATAGGGATTCATGCATCTCGCTCCTGACATGTGTGTCGATATTGTATTTTTAATCTCTTAAAGACATAAGTCTGAATATAAAGCCCTTGACAAAATGCGTTTATATCAATGGATGAGGCTTTAGCCAGTGGCTGGTTATGGGTGGAAGAGATTTATCTCATAGGGGAGTAATTCCTTCCTGAAGGTCAATGCCATGATGTCCTTGGCTATCCCAGAGGGTAAGGACAGAGAAATCTAGAATTCTATGCCCTCCCCAGATCTTTGGATTAAAAAAAAAAAGCAGGGAGAAGGATAGCTACAGAAATAAGACAGTGGAAGCCTACCTCCTTTATTATTTTCTGAGTTTCTACCCTTCCATTAGAGAAGTAGCTCTCCTCTCTACTCTCTCTTCCATCAATGGCTTATTTTGAACAACCAACCCATTCTATTTTTCAGGGGTGGGGGAAGAGGCATATTCCATCACCTAGCTCTCCCTCCCTCCACCTGCAAAATTAATGCGGACACATCAAAAGAAGGAAGGGGAGGCAGATGAAAGAGATGAGCCCAAATCACCTCGATTTCAAAGGGATATTAGATTCAGGTGTGAGGCTAATGCCTGCCTGCCTCTCAGGATTTCTCTGCCTTCCTAAGGAACAGAGGAAGGGTGGAAACAGCTCATACAAAACACTGATCTTGTTCTTGGCAACTTTAAAGAGAGTGGAGGGTAAGTAATAGGGAAAGGCATGGTGATCTCACCCCCTGCTTCCCCATTAGGTCGTGGTTTTCAGAGGTTGTTCTTGACTTTTCTCCTTCACCTTCTACCAGCATCCTCACTCTATTCTCTGTCTCGAAAGTCAAAGAACCCCACTAAACATTCTAAGACAAACCCAGATTCCTCTGATTCAAGCTACACTTGGGCTTAATCTCCCAAATGCAATTTAGTAGGGATGAATATAAAGCCATACTTGGGTTTAAAAAAATCAACATCACAAATATAAGATGAGCGAAGAAGCATGACTCAATTGCAGGATTTCGTTTTCTTTTCTTTTTTTTTAGATGGAAAGAATGAATGAAAAGCATTTATTAAGCACTTCATAATGTGTCAAGCACTGGCAATGCAAATATAAAAGCCAATCAGTGCCTTCAGATAGCTCACATTTCAATAGGGCTGGACAACATATAGAGGATCTGGAGATCCTAGTGGACATGAAGCTCAATAAGAATCAAAAATGTGATACTGCACTTGGCATTTATTAAGCACCTACTATATATCAGGCACTGTACTGAGTACTGTGGATAAAAAGAAATGTCTAAGACTAGGGAGAGGGCAGCATTACTATCTTCTCCCTTAGTCATACTACACCTGGCCTACTGTGTGCTCCTAATGGCACTTTAATTTTAGTGTTTGTTTCTCTAGTCCACATTTTAAGAAGGACATAATAGGCTGGATACAGTCTAGAGGAAGATAACCTTTATCATGAAGGGTCTCAAGTTTATGCCACCAGAGGATGAGTTGCAAGAGAGTGTGTGTGGGAAGCAAAGAGAGAGAAGAATCATGGGGAAGGAGGGAATTGTCTTCAAGGATGTGAAGGGCTGTGGTTTGGAAGAGGGATTGCCTTGTTTGACTTGGCCTAGAGAGCAGGAAAAGGAACAACAGGGTATGGTCACAAAAGGGAAAACTTACATCATGGATAGAGAGTGGAACCTGGAGTCAGAAAGACCTGAATTCAAATTTGACCTCAGATGCTCACTAGCTGTGTAGCCCTGGGCAAGTCACTTCCCTCTGTCTGCCCCAGTTTCCTCATCTATAAAATTGGAATAATAACAGAACCCACCTCCCAGGGTATTGTGAGGATCAAATGAGACAATATTTGTTAAGTGCTTCGCAAACCCTAAAGCTCTATATAAAGGTTACCTATAAGTGCTTCCTGTTGGGTGAGGTCTTTCTTGATTCTTCACCCCACCTCCCAGTTGTTAGTAGCCTCCCCACTCAATATTACTGTGAATTTTCTTTGTATATATTTGGCATTTACTTATTTGTCACATTGTTTTTTCCTCAGCAAAATGTAAACTCCTCAAGAGCAGAGCAGGTTCATTTTTGTGTTTTTGCTTTTGGATCCCAAGCATAGTGCCTTGACCACAGTAGGGACTTAATAAATGTTTGTCCAATGATTTAACACATGGGCTGCAGCTAAAATCTATATGTATTGAAAATCCACTTACTTGATCTCATCTTGTACGTTCAAATCCTGGTGGCTACACAAAGCCCTCATCAGTGATGGGGACAGAGCAAGTCCATGTTGCTCACAGATAGCCTTGACCTGAAAAATCAAAAAGTATTTTAAATGTGGACATGACAAACACAATCCCTTCTATTTTCCCATCCCCTTTACCACTGGCCCTCACCTGCCAAGGTGAGATGTCCCAAGGCAGTCACTATCTCCCTCCTAAGCAACTAAACTCTCTCCCCCAAGCCATCAGGGCACCATTTAGCATGGGGGATGGTAGGGGGACCTTGAAGAAATAGATAACAGGAGTTCAAAGTCTTTGATTGAGGTGTTTGCTGTTATAGAGTTACCAGTGAGTCACCACAGTGATTGGAATGAGTAAGAAACCATAGCCTTGGGGTCCAGGTGGGGGGGGAGAGGGAGAGAGGGAGAAAGGGGGAGAGAGGGAGAAAGGGGGAGAGAGGGAGAAAGGGGGGAGAGAGGGAGAAAGGGGGAGAGAGGGAGAGGGAGAGGGAGAGGGAGAGGAGAGAGAAGAGAGAGAACAATGTAAAGTTACTTGACTGAATTTCAAAGAGTTTGCAACATTTGGTGCTCATTTACCTATCAAGATAAACCCAACCTATTATACTCATTCATTCATTCATTCATTCATGCATGCATATATTCATTCATATGTTTATTCATTCACTAACCACTTATGGTTCTTCAAAGAGAAATGTGAAACACTCCTTGATCTCAAGAAGCTCCCAAAGTAAAAGAGGAGATAAAAAGTGGACCTGAATCATTAGGATGACAGTTGTGTGCAGGCAGAAGAGAGAGGGTCCTCTATCTTCCATTTTGGGCATGAGTGAGTACATGTTTTAGTGCAAAATGAGCAGTCACATTCATACCACTCCATCCCTGTATTTATATTTTTGCTCTTCCTTGAATCCTATGTGAGGCTAGCCTTGGAGCAAAACAAAGTTGCCTCACTCTAGTCCCTTTGATATGATTAGTGACCTTCTGATCTTCCCCAGGGTCAACTCTGAATTTTTCCTTTTATCTGTCTGTCTGTCTGTCTGTTTATCTATCTATCCATCCATCCATCCATCCATCCATCCATCTGAAATTGCAGGAATTTCCTTGACTCTTGACTGAAGAAGGTGTTAATCAACTGATCTCTTCCTGCTTCAGCCCACAGTAGAAACAGAGCTTCTCTGTCTGATTTGTCTCCCATAGTTATACACCATGCTCATTTTGTTATGACAAAGGAGATCATGGTAAGTGTAGAGGAGGAGTCTAGGCAATGGCAGGACACATCTAAAACAGAGACTCATTTTTGGATCTTCATGAAAAACCATTTACAAGGCACAGAGGGGATGCTCTGTGTTTTGGGAGTTGGTGTTTCTCTTAAAATGAAATTGTAAAATATTTAAGAGCCAGCATATTTTGGTGGGATTAATGCTGTACCTAGAATCAGGGTCCTGGGAAGTTTCTCCATCATAGCTTTGATATTTACAAATTTTATGGCCAGAGGCACTTAACTTATTGGAGCTTCCGTTTCTTTGCAATAAAATGAGGACTTGCAATACCTGTTTCACTGAGCGATTGTGAGAAAAAAGACTCCATAAACATTAACATTTTATCTTCCCATAAGTCTTTTTTTTTTCCTTTTTGAGAGGGAAAAATGGTAGTCCTGATTTGTGATTTCTTTAGTGTGGGGAATTCCCAGTATGGAAAATTCTCTGTAACTTAAATTCTCCAAGAGTTGCTTAGGGAGAGTGAGTGACTTATCTGCAGTTACACATCCAGGATGGGCCAGAGCTTTGACTTGAAGCCAGGTCTTCCTGCCTCCAAGTCTGGCCCTCTGTCCACCATGGGACACTACAGCTCTTTAATGCATTATTTTATTCTGGAATTTTAAAGCAATGGGTTAATTCACTGGTGGAAGGAGTATTAGCATCGGTGAGATTGAAGATCCGAAATTATTTACACGCATTTAAGTAATAAGGACTCTGAGTCACCTAAAAAAGCAAAATTATTTTCAGGGGGTTTTTAATGGCCTGGAGAATAAAATATTGATGCCTATGTTTGGCTTTTAAAGTTCTTCCCAGTCTGTTTACTAATGTAGGAGGGATATGGGCAAGATTTTAATCAAAAAGAGATAAAATAACACTTGGGTACTTAAAGAGTAAACATTAGAGATCTGGAAATTTAAATCAGTTAAATATATCATTTCCTGATGGTGTCTGATGAGGAGGGGCTGGAGGAGGAGGAGGAGGAGGAGGAGGATGGGGATATCCTTGCTTCTCTCTAGCTTTTCAGAATTTACATGTCAATGAGGTCTAGCTCACTCTTTGATTTCTTCTGATAACTCCTCAATGTCCCAAACCTCTGGGAATCTATTAAGGAGACATAAGTGTGGCCTGCACAGAATGCTTCTGTCCTGTTCAGTTTAAGCTTTTCTTGACCTTGCAGCCAAGAATAAGGAACATCCTGGGTACTCTTAGCACAGTGTCTCAGAACACTGATTTGTTGTAATGCCTAGAAAAGCAAATTCCTATAATTTTTTTCCCCTCAGGTAATAACTGTAATTTAAATGAGTTCTAAGGCACTTAAAAGATTCCAGAGAGCTCACAAATTCCAGCTTCAAAGAAAGCCTGGCTTCTTACCCCATAAAGATGGAACACAAAGCTGAGACTTCCGTCGCCCACACAGAAGCCAAAATGACATTCCAAAAGTACTGGTTTGTCTATATCACTCCCTTGCTCAAGAATTTTCAAGGGCTCCCCATTATGTTTAGGATAAACCCCAAACTCCCAGCACATAGACATTTTATAAATGTTTATTAGTTGATTGGCTCCAACCCTGTCTTTCTAGGCTAGCTTCAAATTACTCTTCATCACAGAGGTCAGAAGTCATTTAAATTGAACAAAATTTAATTTTTTCAATTTTTTCTTTGGTGAGGCAATTGAGGTTAAGTGACTTGCCCAGGGTCACACAGCTAGCAAGTGTTAAGTGTCTGAGACCGGATTTGAACTCAGGTCCTCCTGATTCCAGGGCCAGTGGTCTATCCACTGCACCACCTAGCTTCCCTGAACAAAATTTAATTTAATCATATATAAAAGGGCAAACAATTAGACCAATCTGAAGATGGCATTGGCCGATGAAAAGCATCAGGCAGTTAAGTACAGTGGATAGAGCATCCAACTTGTAATTAGAAAGTTGAATTCAAATCCAGACACAGACATTGACCAGCCCAACTAGCAGCACTGAGCAAGTCAGCTAAACTGTGTTAGCGTCAATTTCCTCATCTGTGAAATAGGAATAATAATAACACCTACCTCTTGGTGGTGGTGTAAGGATAAAATGAGATAACATATGTAAAGTGCTTTGCAAACCTTAAAGTACTCTATTAATGCTGTTGTTGTTCTGTAATAGATGTCCCATCAAAATTTCACAGAACTCTACCATCAATTCTCAGTTGACTGCTGCCTATTTTTATTTTTTTGTGTGAGGGGGTGCTCATCTCTAGGACCCTTCATGGATCTGAAGAGGGAGTGAGATTGAATCTTTTATGAGGTTTGCCATTTGAAAGTCTACTCATGGGCACTGAAGATGGGTACTAGAAGTTTTGCCCAAGTGCAGTATTCAGTTTGCAAACATAACAAATTAGTTATCCCTGGCCCTATGCAGATGCTGAGACCCCTGTGGGGAAGTTCAGGATTTCTTGGATTCGCTACTTCACAACCCCAGGTCATTCACCACTTCCTGGAATCCACTTGTGGCAACTGCCCACTAGCAATTTCCCTGCTCTGGATGCAATTTTTGCTACCAGACTCTTGTGCAGGCATAGCCAGGGGCAAAAGTGATATGTTTGTTGTTATTGTCCCTCTATCTGTACCCCTCTCTGGGGCAGCCTAGCCCCCTTCTCTCCCCTTAATCTGAAACCAGGTGTACCTGTGGGGATCCATCTCCCCAGTTGGAAAGATACCTAAGTCTTGTGTACAGACAGACTCCCTCCCCTCCTCACTCCACAGCCACAGACACAGATACAGACACCAGCAAATAATCTTTACCCAGGGCTTGGGATTCACTTCTGTATATCTTGTCAATCAACAAACATTTAGTAGCTAGTATTTATATAGCCTTTAAGTTTGCAAAGCATTTTACATAGAATTAAAGCATTAATTAAAGCATTGTTACATGGATCACAGACTCTTGCTCAAGGAGCAATTCTAATAGTTTTACGATCCTTTCTTTTTGGCCCCTCTCCAAATTGTGAGATGATAATAATATCTAATGATGGCTAAAACTTATATAGTGCCAGGAATTATATAATTATTACAATTATTATGTCATTGCATCCTCACAACCCTATCAGGTAGGTGCTGTCATTATCCCCATTTTATAAATGAATAACCTGAGACAAATAGAGGTAAAGTGCAGGGTTACACAGCTAGGTAACATCTGAAACTCTATTCGAACTCAAGTCTTCCTGATTCCAGGCCTAGTACTCTATCTCCCCTACCAACTAGGTTGCCCACAAAGAACAAATAATTTTATTTTCACCATACAATCCACAAAAGGGATCCAGAAGGGAAAATTACTCCCAGGATCTCCCTACCACCTATCTACTCATAAACGCACATCGAAATAAACCTAGAAATCTAAAGGTGATGTGGTTTACCTTGGAGGATGGCAGGTGGCCAGAAAAAGGTTGATCTTCTTTTTGAAAACTCATGTGAAGGTTTTCAGTGTTGAGTTGGTCCTTGGATGTCTTCACGGCCCTCCTGAGAAGCTCGGTTAGGTTGTCACTGGCTTCAGAAGATGAACTGTGGAATTGAGGCACAAGAGAAGGGGTGTCAGTGAAGGGCAGAGAGGTGTGATAGAGTCCTAGACATGGCATCAAGAGGCCTGGGTTTGGGTCCCATTTCTCTCCCTCAATGGAAAGACACTTTCCCCTCTGAGTCTGTTTCCTTTTCTGTGAAATGAGGACAGCATTGTGTATGAGACTTACCTCAAAAGGTCATGTTTTGTGAACCAACACTAAGCCTCCTGATTTGGCACAGTAATAACTTAAATTTGTCAAGTGCTGGAAGATTAAGTACTTTTGGATTCAGTTAAGTACTCAGGATTCATTCATCAGTCAAGAGGCAGATGAGGGCTAAATTAAGGTAGCGGCTACATGACTGGAGAGAAGGGGCTGGATGGGAGAAATGTGTGGAGATGGGATTGACAAGATCCGACAGCAGGTTGGATATGAGGCTGAGAAAGGAACGTCAAAACAGAAAATTCAAGCTGATGAGCCTGGGTTTTCTCAACAGAAAGGAGGATGAGCATGAGTTTAGTTTCCAGTTTGGGACTTGTTGAGTTTGAGATGTCCAGCAGGCAGATGATGGAGGAATGGTTTGGTCTAGAGAGATAACAGAGTGGGATATACATATTTGGTGGTAATATGTATGGGTATTATGCTTGAAACAAATAAGATTGGGGGCAGCTTGGTGGCACAGTAGATAGAGCACTACCCTGGAGTCAGGAGGACCCGAGTTCAAATCTGGCCTCAGACACTTAACAGTTACTAACTGTGTGACCCTGGGCAAGTCACTTAACCCCAATTGCCACACAAAAAAACAAAACAAAACAAAACAGATTACTTAGCAAGAAAAGGGATGGATGGATGGATGGATGGATGGATGGATGGATGGATGGATGGGTGGGTGGGTGGGTGGATAAATGGATGGATAGATGGATGGACATAAAGATAAATATACAAATAGGAAGACAGATGGCTAGATCGATAGATAGATGATAGGTAATAGAGAGATGGATGGGTGGATGGATGGATAGATGGATGGATGAATGAATGGGCAGAAGAGCATATGGGACACAGCTCTAAGGAACATTCATTGTAAGAAGAGCAGGAAATTTATTAGACAGGCAACATGAATAACAATAATAATATTGAGCATTTATATCATACTTCAAGGTTGTCATTTGATTCTCATGACAACACCATGAGATTGCTGTCATTATTCTCTACATTTTACAGATGAGATAATGGAGATTAAGTGACTTGCCCAAGGTCATGGAGTTGGTAACTCATTATTTTTCCTCCCCTCCTTTTAGCTTGTCTGTTTCTATCAAAAAACACCACTATTCTTTTAGTCTCTCAGGTTTTCCATCAAGATGTTATCTTCAGCTCTTTATAGCATAAAGCACCTTCCCCACCACCACTATCAGATCCATTGCCAAATCTTATCAATTCTAGACATCTCCTAAATCTGTCCTCTTCTTTCTGCTCATAATATAACCAATGTCTGAACTAGGGTTCAAATATAGGTCTTCCTGACTCCGAGTCTTCAGCCACCTATGAAGTAAGTCTGTGCTAGTGCCCTGTGAATGCTGAGTAACTCTGAGACCACCACCATGACCACCACTACCATCAAGGGAACAAGAGGCAGATGCATGAAGCAAACCCACTTCCCGTAGCCTGTGGGATTTTCTTAGAAGGCTCAGGTCCAGATGCTTGCTACATCTGGTCTAACTTAGATGGGGAGAACTACTGCCACCCCACCTATCACTGGCAGCACTGCAAGTTTCAAACACATCTGGGTCTCTTTGGCTGGAGGCTTCCCCTGACTGAACACCCGGAGAAGGCTGGAATTAAATACATTAACTAACAAAAAAATCCTTGGATGAGCTATGAGCTGGGCCCCTATACCCTTCTTCCTGCTGTTTATTTGCTTGCTTTGACAGGAGGTTTTTACAAGTATCAGCTTTTCTGAAAACCCCAGCCCCCTTTTCCTCTGTGCCCCTTCTCCAAGAGACATAACCTTGTCCTGTGAAGAAGCTGGCCATTGGTGGAGTGGTCGATCAGACACTAAGTCATATGAACTGGGTTTTGTGAGATGCTCCTCTTTTTCCATTAACCAGCTTGGGGAGTTTGAGCATAGAAACAATCACAACAAATAATGGCAATGGCCCCTCAAACACTGAGCTTTGTTGTTTGTAAAATAAGAATTTGGGAGCGTTGGCCTTTAAGGTCCCTCCCAGCTCTGACAGGTTTTGTTCCGAGCTCTCTCCCTAACATTTTCTGTTCTAATATTCTAAAATTTAGATTCTCTCCCTCCTCTAACACTTGGTTCTAAGGTCCCTTCCTGATATTGTGTGCTATCTGTTCTAACATTCCAAGATCTAAAATTCCTCCCAGCTCTTGACTTCTGTGATTCTTTGGTACAATGCCAAATCTGGGGACTGGAGTCATCAAGTTAGCTATGAGCTCAGCTATTTGTTGTTCAGTCGTGTTTGACTCTTTGTGACCCCATTTGGGATTTTCTTGGCAAACATTCTGGGGTGGTTTGCCATTTCCTTCTCCAACTCATTTTACAAATGAGGAAACTGAGGCCAACAGGGTGAAGTGACTTGGCCAGGTCACAAAGCTAGTAAATGTCTGAGGCTGAGTTTGAACTCAGTTCTTTCTTACTTCAGGTCAAGCATTCTATTCACTGTACCACCTAGCTGCCCCATGAGCTTATATCATACTTCCAATTATTTTTCTGGCATCAATTAGATATTTGGGGATGTTACTGCTTTTACAATAAAGTTCCACAATTAAAGCTTAGCTCCAGTGACAATGCTACCAAGAATCTCACCTGATCTCTCAGCCAATTAATGACAAGACTTGGAAGAGAAACAAAGCACTACACCTGGTCAATGAGCTTTCCAAGGATCAGGACTGTCTCCTCAGCTGCCCTCCAAAGTCAGAGTGCTGCTTCCAGAGTAGGCCATTGAGACTGTACATTGGATTGCAAGCTCCTTGAGGGCAGGGACACTTTTGTGTTCATAGCCTGAGTACTTAGCACAGAGATATGTAAGGAACACTTGCTGATTAAATAATTGGGAGTGCTATGCAAGCTTCAAAACACTGTTATTAAGTATTCTACAACATTATAGGCAGCTAGGTGGTTCAGTGGACAGAGAGTCGGGAAGACCTGAGTTTGAATCCAACATCAGACACTAGCTGTGTGACCATGGGTAAGTCACTTCACCCTGTTTGCCCCAGTTTCCTCATATGCAAAATGAGCCAGAGAAGGAAATGACAAACCACTCCAGTGACTCTGTCAAGAAAATCCCAAACGGGGTCACAAAGAGTAGGACACAACGAAATAACAACGACAAGAACCGTATCAATAGGACCCTACCTTATAATCACATAATAATTTTAACAAAGGATAAACGTTAAGGTCATGAAATGATACGGTGGCATAATGGATAGAGAATTAAACTTGGATTCAGGAATACCTGGGTTCAAATGTCACCTCAGATACACGCTAGCTTTTATGACTCTGAGCAAGCCACAGAAATACTTTGTGGCTCATTTTCTTCATATGCTCAAATGAGGGGATTACATTTGATGCCCTCTGGGGTCCCTTTCAGCTTCAAGTGCTCCTGATCATTAGTACCATGCTAGTCCTAAGTAGTACTATACTAATTACTACAGCTAGTATTTTTATTTACAAGACAGGCTGAAGCCACTGTCCTCTATATAGATAAAAATGTAAAGAAACCTTATGGAAACTGTGGCTGTACCGGGCTGGAAAGCCTTAGTGTTTAATGGATAAATTTGAAAAGCATTAAGCAAGCACTCAGTATGTGCTGGGCACTGTGCTACGTTGGTATCATTTTCAAATACCCAGGTGGTTTAAAGGAAAAAAAAAAAACCACCAAATCCTAAGTATTCACTATCTTGTCTGTTCTATTTCCCCTGTGCTTAAGAGGAGATCCCTGAGTCATTCATCTGAATCCATCTCCATCAATACAGGTGGGCCCCTCTTCACATTCTCAGGGGTCTCCATTTGAAGGAACACTTAAATGCAAAAAAACCCCAAAACCACCATATTGTGACAAGGCTGGGTTAAGCTCAAAGGGATTCCTGCAGGGGATAGGAGGAGGCTAACTGTCCTCTTTGGGCATTTCCAATTCTACATACTGATTTTCTTCTCACCAAAAGCATTCAAGAAGCAACTGGATTACCAACCATTGGGGATCGTCTAGAGGGAGTTTCTATATTGGGTGGGAAGTAGAACATCCAGTCCCATAAGGTTTCATTTAACTCTGAAATTCCTTGACTACATGAACATATGCATGGAAGAAGAAGAAAGGATCACCTTGGGCCAAGATTGTTGATTTCCTCCTTTTTTCCTGGGATATCATCAGCCAGGGGCTCAGTCCTTTGAGTTTCATTCGATGCTGCTAACCTTAAAAACCACAGCAGCTTTTTATAATTGATCTAAAAATAAACATACATCTTGGTTATATGCAAAAGAAGGAGGTTTGCAGAGGTTAGCAAAATGTCTTTAGAGAATCCATCCATCCATCCATTCATTTATTGATACCCACAAGGCACCAGGCCTTATACTGGATATTGGAGATACATAGCCTAAACTATGTTCTTAAGGTCCTTGAATTCTATAAGGGGAAAGAAAATTTAGTTCATGAACATATATAAAATAAGGAATAGGGCCCAGACCTGGGATTTCATTGGTAGAGAGAATTTTCAGTGTAAGGAACCTCTTTCTAACAATGGAGGTCAGAGCCTTCTCTGTCACTTATAGTCTTAGAAAGATGCTTAGGGCACAAAGGGTTAAGTGATTTACCCAGGATTCCACCTCCTTGAGGGCAGGAACTATGCTGAGAGTTCTACTCCCAGTAGTTCCCACAACAATGGTACCAGGTCCAGACCAAAAACAAGCCCAAATCCCCACCTCTCTTAATCTATCTCTGAGTAACTGCCCCAATAATCTTGATGACTTAGGCAGTACTGTCTGATGCACCTGAAGTCAGAAAGACATGCCTTCAAATTGTGAACCAGATACTTGTTAACTGTGGGATCCTGGGTAAGTCATTCCTTCCATATTTGGTATCTTATCTTCCCCATCTATAAAAAGAGGGGGTTGGACTAGAAGGAGTCTCCCGTCCCTCTTAGATCTAAATCTTCGATTCTGTGAGAAATCCTATTGCCCAAGGAGACTTCAACCCTCCCATGTCTTTCAATGATCATTATTGTTAGCATTAAAGAAAATGTTATTAATTTATTAACAAGCTTTTACATTTTTTTTTTAGTGAGGCAATTGGGGTTAAGTGACTTGCCCAGGGTCACACAGCTAGTAAGTGTTAAGTGTCTGAGGCCGGATTTGAACCCAGGTACTCCTGACTCCAGGGCCAGTGCTCTATCCACTGCACCACCTAGCTGCCCCTAAGCTTTTACATTTTCAAAGCTCATTCCTCCCAATTCCTGTAAAGGAGGCGATACGTATATTCTAAGCCACATTTCAGAAAAGAGAAAAAAATCAGGCTATAGGAGGTAAAGGTGATTTTCTGAATTTTGTCCTTTATTTTAAAGGACAACTCAAATACCATCTCCTTTAGAAAGCCTGCCCTGATTTCCTCCAATTGGTGATGACCTTTCCTTCTCAGTCTTTCCAGAGCTGTTTGCTTCACACTAATTATGTAGTAGCACACATTGTAGCTTTCTTTGCTTCCTAGTAGATTGTCAGGGACCCTTTGGCCTTCCGTGCCTAGGATTCAGTCATTTTCCAGTTGTGTCTGACTCTTTGTGACCCTATTTGGGGTTTTCCTTGGCAGAGATATTGGAATGGTTTGACATTTCCTCCTCCAGCTCATTTGACAGATGAGGAAACTAAGGCAAACAGGGTAAAGTGACTTGGCCAGGGTTACACAGCTACTATGTGTCTGAGGCTGGATTTGAACTCGTAAAGATGAGTCTTCCTAACTCCAGGCCTAGCGCTCTGTGTGTGTACTATGGTGCCACCTAGCTGCCTAGGTACCTAACCAATGTTATGTCACAATAGTAATAACACAATTAGTAAGTTATCACAGATAATAAGGCACAGTGGATTCAGAGGACTTAGGTTCAAGTCCCATGTCCGACAATTACTACCCATGCTATTCATTTAAGGTCTTTGGGTCTCACTTTCCTCTTTCCCTTCCAGTCCTAGACTCATGATCTTGTGGTTGGATAAGTAGCTGGCCCATAGTCACAAAGCTAGGAAGGGCCCATAGAGAGGCAGAGGGGTGCAGTGAAAGAGAGGGATACCTTCGGAGCCAGAGGATATGGGTTCAATCCTGACTCAGTCATTTACCGCCTCTGGGGCCAAGAGGTCCTTAACCTATAGCTATATATCTACATAGAGATGGCTGGCTGGCTGGACAGATAAGTGGTAGATACACTAATTAAATCCATGGTTCTGATGTCTTCCTTCCATAGTCTTCATGAAAATGACAAAGGGACCCACATTCCAAAAAAGGTTATCAGCTCCTGCCTCAAGCAAATCCTTTCACCAAACTGGCTTAGCTTCCTCATATGTAAAATCAGACAGTCAACTAAAATTTATTTAGCGCCTATTATGTGCCATCAAAAAAAAACACCAAAAAAAAAAAATGAACAAAAAAGAAACTATGATCTTAACAACTGGTCCTATCATTTCCTGGTGATCAGAGGGAGAAGAAAAGGAAGCACTGTCAGATTTGATATTCTTGGACTCACAGATCATGGTAGACAGCCACTGCAGCAAGGAAATGAGAAGACTTGCTCTTTGGCAGGAAAGTTCTGGCAAATCTGGACAGCATGTTAAAAAGCAGAGATCACCTTGCTGAAAAAGGCTCATATAGTCAAATCTATGTTTTTTTGGTTTTTTGGTTTTGGTTTTGTTTTTTTCAGTAGCAATGCATGGCTGTGAGAGTTGGACTCTAAAGAAGCTGTGAGCCACAGAATTGATGCTTTCAAATTATGGTGCTAGAGAAGATTTTTCAGAGTCCCTTGGACAGCAGGGAGTTCAAACCAGTCAATACTTTAAAAAATAGTTCAGGCTTTTCTCTGGAAAGTCAAATACTGAAGCAGAAATACTTTGGCCAAACAACGAGAAGATGGAACTTATTGGAAAAGACCCTGATATTGGGAAAGATTGAAGGCAAAAGAACAAGGGGATGGCAGAGGATGAGATGGCTAGATGTTGTCATGGAAACAATTAGCATGAGTTTGGACAGACTTTGGGAGATAATAGAGGACAGAAGGGCCTGGTATGCTCTGGTCCATGGGGTCACGAAGAGTTGGACATGACTGAACATGGACATGATGGAACAACAGCAACAAAATGATGTGCTAGGTTCTCTGCTAAACTGGGGATACAAAGAAAGGCAAAGCCCTCCATTCTGCCTGCCCTCAAGAAGCTTACTATCTAATGGAGGAGACAACATGCAAACAAGTCTAAACAAACGATATACACAGGAATAATGGCAGGATGTCATCTCAGAGGAAGAGCTCTGGCATTAAGCACCAGGAAAGGCTTCTGAAGGCCAGCTCACTGGCCATGCTACTTTAAAGAGTGAAAGGTAGGGGCAGGTTGGTAGCACAGTGGATAGAGCACCAGCCCTGGATTCAGGAGGACCTGAGTTCAAATCCAGCCTCAGACACTTAACACTTACTAGCTGTGTGACTCTGGGCATGTCACTTAACCCCAATTGCCTCACCAAAAAAAAAAAAAAAAAGAGTGAAAGGTAAATCTCTTTCCAATCCCACTCTCAGATTAAGCTAGTCATACCAGTTCTGAGTATCTGCTCTGGGTGAACCTCTGGAAAAGTAACTTGACAGTAGGCAACTGAAGAGGGACCTCGTGCTTTACTAGCAGTCGACTCAGCTGGGATTGAAGAAGAAGTCCCGAAGAGATAGGATCCAAGACCTTCAGCTCCTTCTCCAGCTTCTCCAGCAAATCTGAACTTGGAGGATGCACCTTGAATTCTCTTCCAACCATGGCCAGAAGAGACTCATCTTCACTTGACCTCAGACCAAGGTTCTGAGAAAGACAATGAAAAAAAAATAACACAACAGCTCCAGACATAAATTGTAAAACACCCAATCCCGGAAAACAGAATTTTCATGTGTTCTATGTGATTGGGCCACCTCCTTTACAGATTGCTGGGTGGAATTCTGTAAGTGGGCAGAAACCTCATGCTCTATAGCCAGTCAGGCAGATCTGCAGCTCATTGATCCCCACCCTACTAGGAGCCATCTGCCAACTCCTATATTTCCAATCTTCTTACATCTCTCTCCCCAATTCATACCCTTGGATCCAGCAGCTCCTGCCTGTATCCCTTACAAGACCCTCCATCTCTGGGCATGTTCTCTGATTCTCCCCTTTACCTGGGCTGCTTGCCTTCTTCCACTCCAACTATGGACCTCCCCAGCTTCTTTCAAGTCCCATCTAAAATCTACCTCCTACAGGAAGCCTTCCCCAATCCCTTAATTCTAATGCCTTCCATCCATTCATTATTTCCTATTTATCCTGAATAGAACTTCCTTTGTATGTATTTGTTTGCATGGTGTGTCCCCCATTAGAGTGGAGCTCCTTGAGGGCAGGGACGGTCCTTGACCTCTTGTTGTATCCCCAGAACTTACCACAGTGTCTGGTACATGGTGCTTGATAAATGTCCATTGTTTGATTGACTGAAAAGCCGAATCAGTGACAAAGAGAGTAGCCAGAGGCTACCTGAGTTGGTAGCAATATATGTCTTTATTTTTAGTCCTGTGTTTGAAAGTCAGGGCAGTTTATGGGCTCTTAAGACCAATTAATCAATTAAGATGCATTTATTATGCATTGGGCAGGATGCTAGGTACTGGGTATACAACTCTAAAGACCCTTCTCTCAAGGTGTTTACATTTCATTGAGCGAAATAACATAGACAGGGAGCTGCCAAAGGAGCCATCTTGCCTTTTTTTTTTTTTTGTATGACTAACGCTTGGCCTCATGCTTGGCCAATTGGAAGCACTTCCTAAATGCTTTTTGGATGATCTATGGTGCGATATACATATGTAAGGATACCCTAAATATATACATGATAAATATGAGGTAATTTCTGGGGTGATGTTGGGAGGAGCCACTGGTAGGGAGGGATCAGGAGAAGCCTCAAATGCAGAAGGTGGCACTTGAGGTGATCTTGAAAGGAAGCTAAAGAGTCTAAGGTGAGGGGAGAAGACATCACAAGCATGGGGTGGTATGCGGCTGGAGCTGGAGCAGTGTGTGCAAAGGTACAGGGATGGACTGGTTTTTTTTCGGAAGAGTAAGGAGAGTAATTGGGTTAGCTCATAGCCTGAAGGAGACTAAGGTATAAGAAGAGTGGAAAGGCACATGGGGACCATGTTATTTAGGATTCAAAGTGCCCCAAAGAGGAGTTGGTGTTTGATCCTGAAGGGAAGAGGGGACCATTGGAGTTTATTTCATGAGGGACTGACATCATTAACCCTGAACTCCAAGATTATCATTCTGGCAGCTGCATGGTTACTGAACTACTGGACCTGTGGGAATGGGGTCAGGCCATAGATACTTTACGAGGAAACTTCTTTGCCTACTGATGTCCTAGTCATATTTTAAAGCTCAATTCGAACACCCTCTCCTTCTTCTTTGATCCATTCTGTTGGTAATGTTGGTTCCCCCTCAGACTATGTAAAACATTTCTAACCCTAAAATGTATTCCATTTCAAATCTATGTAAAATATAATGTGCATCATAACTTTCCTTATTTATGCTTTATTCCCCAATTAGAAAGTAAGATTGAAGAGGGAAGGGATTGTTTCTTATCAAAACTCAGTGTTCTGCATGTTTAACAAACACTTGAATGCTTATTGAGTGAATGAATGAATAATTCTGCTCCTGACAGATAAACTTGGGTTCTAGATGAGCCCCTCTGTTGCAAGTCTGAGAACCTGCACTGGGAGAATGCTAGAGGGGGTCAGTTTTGATCAAGGTATTCTTTTATATGATTCCACCTACCATCATCTGGCTGAAATCCTGAAAACAATTGTGCCTCTACACAGATCTTCTCATATATTGTTTTATTCAATATTCCCAACAACCCCGTGAAAGTGATTCCCATGTTAGAGAACTGTGGGATGTTGAGCTGAAAGGGAACTTAGAGACTGTCTCATGGTGTAGTGGGAAAAGAACAGAATTTGGAGTTGGAAGACTTGGGTTTGAATCATGCTTTTGTCATGTACTTTGTAGCTTAGGCAAATAAATCACTTCCATTTTTTGTGTCTTAGTTTCCTCCTCTGTAAAATGAGGCAGATGACCCCAAATTCCCTTCCAGATTTAAGTCTATGATCTATGAATTTGTCACAGAATCACAAAATCCTAGAATCTCAGCTTGGAAGGGACCTCAATAAATACCTATTATGTGTGGACCCTTGGACTTGGAATCAGGAAGATGGGTTCAAATACTGCTTCAGAAACTTACTGGACGTGTAACCCTGGGGAAATCCCAATCTCTCTGGGCCCTAGTTTCCTCAGAATTAGGGGACTAGACTCAATGGACATGAATATCTCTTCCAGAAATAAGTGTTAATCTATGATTTTAGGTCAGACCTGAACAGTAATCCTCTCTACAACTATTCAACTTATTTATTTTACAGGTGAGAAAACTAAAGGTAAGAGGAGGAATTGACTTGGGTAAGGTCTCACAGGCAGATCAGAGAACTGAACTGTGGTCCTCTGACCCCAAGTTTAGTATTATATGAATTCTACCATACTACCTATACTTGGGGTGAGGGAAGCACCAGAACCAATCCACCTAAGTTTATCTGCCCCCATCCCTAGTCAAGAAGCTGTGCCAGTCAAGGTTCAGCCCCATGAGAAAAAAACAAAGGTCTAAAAAAAGCTTTAGCCTGAGGCAACCCTTTGAGTCAATCAGCTGATGGTTGATGTCTGTTTACCATCATGAAAGGCAGTATGATCCAATGTTAAATAATAATAACACTAATATTTACATAGCACTGAAAAGTTGGCAAAACTTTTTTTTCAGATACCTCATTTGTTATGAAAGTATTATTATCTCCCTTTTACAGATAAAGAAATTGCAGCTCAGAGAGGATAGCTGACTTGCCCATCGTCTCAGAGCTTGAGAGTATCAGGAGATCTTATTGCTTCTGTCTCCAAAACTCACTCTATTATGCCATGATGCCTTGGAGTCTAAGTCCTTTGGGAGTCAGAGGATCCAGTTCAATGGCCAGCTCTCTCACACCTACAGTAACAGGTGTGACCCTGGGAAAATCACCTCTCTTTGGGTCTTTCTTAGTTTCTTCATTTGTAAAATGAAAGGAATTCACCAAATCATTCAAGATGTCACAAAATAAAAACAGTTAATGTTTGAGGTGTTGCCAGAGGTCAGACCAAAATATATAAACTATTGAAGGAGTTGTGAATTGGTTCAACCATTCTGGACATCAATTTGGAATTTTGGCAGGGAAAAAGATTTAATAGTTCTTTCCCTTTGAACTGGTGATTCTCCATATACTCAAGAAATAGAAGTCTCATATATAACAAAGGCTTCATGTGCGTACTTTTGTGGTAGCAAAACCAAACTGGAAACAAACTAGTTGGGGAATATACATATTATGGAATACTATTGAACTGTAAGAAACAACTGATTGGAGGAATTCAGAGAAATGTGGGAGGGCCTGAGGCTGCTGAAATCACAGGTAGAAACAAAATCAGAGTGGGAGGATTTGAATGGATTGATACAGAGTAAAGTAAGCAAAACAGGAGAATAATATACACAGTGACTATAACAACATAAATGAAAAGATCACTAAAATAAAATTGAATGGGGTATATTCATGATAACTAGTCTTGGCCCCCAAAAAACGAGATAAAAAAGTCCTCCACATCCTTTCCTTGGAGAGGTGGTGGACTAAGGGGCAGAATATGCCGGTTGATTTTGATCTACTATTTCTTTCTTTCTTTTTTTTTTTTAGTGAGGCAATTGGGGTTAAGTGACTTGCCCAGGGTCACACAGCTAGTAAGTGTTAAGTGTCTGAGGCTGGATTTGAACTCAGGTACTCCTGACTCCAGGGCCGATACTCTATCCACTACGCCATCTAGCTGCCCCTACTATTTTTTTTATGACAGGTCTACTTTGGGCGAGTGGGTCAAGTTAATAAACAATTATTAAGCACTTACTACATGCCAGCAAAGTACTAAGTGCTGGAGATACAAAGAAAGGCAAAAATAGTCCCCATCCCTTAAAGAGTTCACAGTCTAATGGAGAAGACAACATGTAAACAATTATGTATATACAAAAAATGCAAGGTAAATTGGAAGCATTCTCAGGGGGAAGGCAATAGCATTGAGAGAAAATGGTGAAGACCTTTAATGAAAGGTAGGATTTGAGCTGAGGACTGAAGGAGCCAGGACAGGGATACAAGGATAAGGATTATTTTAGTCATGGGGACAACTGGTGAAAATGGATGGAGTCAGCATCTTTTGTGAGAAACAGCAGGGAGGTGATGGGTGGAGGGTTGTGTATGTGTGTGTGTGGGGGGTCAGTCTATACATGCCTGTGATATAAGAGCAAAAAGCATTTAAAAATCCTTCAATAACAATAAAACAAGGAATGTGGAATTGGTGGCTTTTCAGCTCCAAATCCTATGTTCCTATGATTTACACCTTCTACCTGTATTCTCCACCTTTGCTTTCCTGTTCCATCACCATAAAATAATCCCATTCCCATGTAGATACCTCAAGCCCACCTGGACCATTTCTAGACATGTGTTCCAAGGTCCAGTCTATTGGGCTGGGTTTGGGGAGGCCATGGAGGTAGGACAGCGACTGGTCTCCTGAGGGCACGGAGCTACACTGAGCATTTGCCCATTTTAGAATCTGATAGAGAAAAGACAACAGCAGAAGAAAAGAGGTGAGTTCATTTCTCTTTAAATGAACATTCCTGGTTGCAAACTTATAAGCCTTGGCATAGAGATTCATGTCAGGTGCATTTCTTACCTTGGGGTTATTCAATCAGAGGACTCTGTGACTTGAGGGCATCTAGCACAAACAAGTGAGATCCAAAATCTCGGAGGTCATAATGATCATAGATGTAAAGCTGGAAAGGACCTTTGGGGTAGAGTCCAATCCTCATTGACTTTTTTTTTTTAGTGAGGAAATTGGGGTTAAGTGACTTGCCCAGGGTCACACAGCTAGTAAGTGTTAAGTGTCTGAAGCCGGATTTGAACTCAGGTACTCCTGACTCCAGGGCCGGTGCTCTATCCACTGTGCCATCTAGCTGCCCCCCTCATAGACTTTTAAGCTTCTTGGGAGGACTGACTATTTTATCTTGGGTTTTGAGTTGCCTGTCCAAGCTCCTACTCGGTTCCAACATTCTATGGTTCAAGATCCTTTCCAGCAGTGATATTCTCTCTTCTAAGACTGCACCTGGCTTTAGCATTCTATGAAATCAGTTGGCAAAACTCAAATGATGCTTTCACATCTAATGACCAATCTTCAGAGTGCCTTTCTAAGTCACAGAAAGCATCACAGGTACCCTTCAAGGGAGATTAGCCATCATCTGTAGTCTTTATTTGAAGGATTTCAGGGACTGAGGCCCAACACCCTCACCCCAGCCAAGGCAATGCTTATTTAGAAAGCAATAAGGGAACTGAGTTTGGAATGCTTTTCTGTGATTTCTTCACATCTTTAACTCTAGCAGGATGCCTTCTCCTGCTTCCCAATGGTGGTAATGAGGGCCCCCACACCCAATACCTTCACCTCCTGTCCCAGACAACTGTGCCTGCCATCTGGTGGACCGTCACCAGGCTTGCCCGAAGACAAAGCTAATTAGTGAGTTCCCCCTGCATCACACTGAAGCTGGCTTTGTCTGGGGGCCTGGTGTTAGCCCTGCCAAGCCTTGTGCAAAGACCCCTAGAGATCAAAAACATGCTAAGCTTTGGGGGAGGAGGCAGGGAGCTTCTGTCTCAACCCATAGGATTAGATGAGAAGGGGGGCATTACAGGGAGAGCTCTGGACCTCATAGTCAGGGGACCTTGGTGTTATAGATTTGCTCTGACACCTTCCAGATGTGTGAGGGTGGGTAAGTCACTTCCTTGACCCTTTACACATGTTCAGAAGAGCCACAGGAACAACAGGAGGGAGAAAACTTGACAGGGCTGTGTTTAGATACTATGCCACCTTGTTCAGCTGCGATATTGATAGTCCTTATTTCCTGAACTCTGTCCTATTATGCATTTATTCACATTTGTCTGGAATGTTACATATCTGCCCTCTCCCCCAAATCTTAATTAGGAGTCAGAGCACCAGGGTTCAGATCCCAAATCTACTATGTCTGTGTGACCTTGAGCAAGTCACTCCTCTCTTGGCCTCAGTTTCCACTTAATGTAAAATGAGGGAGTTGGGCTCTTTCAGATATAAGTCTATGATCCCATGATCTTCTGTCCTTGTAGACATAGGACCCTTTGATTAGGGATCAAATAAAGTGCTAGATGGGACCCCTAAAGCCATATAGTTCAACTATCTCATTTTATAAATGACAAAACTAAGTTTAGGGGATATCAAGTCACTTGTCTGAAGTCTTGATGGTCAGTGAGTCAATAAGCATTTATTAAGCACCTAACGTATGCCAGACACTGTGTTAAGCATCTCAAGTACAAAAAGGGGCAAAAGACAGTTCTTGCCCTCGAGGAGATTACAGTCTAATGAAGGGCACAATAAGCAAACAGATATGTACAAATAAGCTACTTAGAAGATAAATAGGAGATAATTAACCAAGGCAAAGAACTAGGCGTATAGAAAAAGGTTTCCTGTAAAGGCTTATTTTAGCTGGCACTCAAAGGAAACCAGGGAAGCCAGGTAGCAGAGATGAGAAGGGACTTAGAGGACAGCCAGGGAAGATGCCAGGTAGCAAGAGGCAGGAGATCTGAGTTTAAATGGTGGCCCCATTGCTTTCATACTATCTGAGACCTACAATAATAGCTTTGTCATCAAAATATGTGGGTTCCAAAACTGGATATCCACCCACCACACACACACACACACACACATCTTGGACATTCTGGATCTGAGACCTCACTGGATAGGGAAGTCCTAATGAGGAAACCCTCTCTACTCGAGTTGATTGGCAGCTGTTCTGCAATTTATAATCTTACAAAGTTGCCTAGGGGAATGAAGAGTCATATTCTGTATGTTTTGGAATCAGGACTTGAACCCAAGTCTGACTCGGATAGCCACTCTTTACTATATCATTTTGCACTTTACTATTTTCATAACCTTGGAACTAGGTGGCATGGTGGATGGAATTCTGAGCTTGGAGTCAGAGAGACCTTGATTCAAAACATGTCTCAGATAATAAATAGCTATGTGATGCTGGGCAAGTCATGTAGCTTCTCTTAGCCTCAATTTCCTCATCTGTAAAATGGGCATAATAATTGCACCCCCCCCTCCCATGGTTATTGTGAGGAACCAATGAAATAACATTTCATAAAACCTTGAAGTTCTATGTAAATATTGTTATTGTTGTTATGTTAAATGGGAGGCTTAAATATTGAACTCTGAGGTCCTTTCTATCTCTAGAAGTGTAATGAAATATGATATAACATAATATGACATGACATGACAACACAACACAACACAGCACAACATAAAAATAGAATGTAATATGATACAATGCTATGCTATACTAGACTGTACTATAACAGTGTAATGAATCTAAGTTCCTTGAGGACAGGATCTGCTTTCACTTTTTTCTTTGTATCTTTAGTGCTTAACACAGAGCTTAACATATAATAATCAATGCTTGCTTCTTTGCTTGATGGAATAATAATTCTCTGATCCCGTTTCCCTTCTTGAGCCTTGGTTTCTCCAACTGTGACATGGGTTGATGATCCCTGCATTACGTCACTCACAGGACTTCTTTGAGGGCATCACTCAATCAACCTCAAAGCACCATGCAAATTCAAGCTCCTGTGATGGTTAGAGTAGCGTACCAGATATTTATTCAGGGTCAAGGTAAAATGAAAGGATCGTTTGATTGTAAACCCTTTGAGGGCAGGGACTATCTTTTGCCTCTCTTTGTATCCCCATGGCTAAGAACAATGTCAGGGTACATATTTAGCACTTATAAATGTTAAGTGCTTCTTTACTTGATTTGTCCTATAGTCATCCTGATTTCAAGTCTCTGCTTAAAAGAGGGAGAAAATAAAGGAGGAATAAAACAATGAGGGACCTTTAGAAAGATTGGCTCACTCTTAGAATGTAAGCTCCTCAAGGGCAAGACTATTCCACTTTTGCTATTGCATCTCCAGAATCTAGTATGGTATCTGGAAATAGTAGGCCCTTCATAAAGGCTTGTTGATTGGCTTATTAATTGACCTGTCAAATGTTTCATACAATCACATTGGATGTTGTCAAGAACCTTCACCTGGAAGTCAGCTCCCTTGGGTTCTAGTCCCCTTTCTGCCAGTCACCAGCTGAGTGTGATGCTCATGAAGTCCCATCTATTTTCCAGAACCTCATTTCCTCATTTGCAAAGTAATAATAACAATAAATAATAATATTAATAATAATTATTATTAACAATAGCTCATATTTCTATAGTGCTTTAAGGTTTGCAAAGCACTTTACAAATATGATTTTATTTGATCCTCACAACAACTCTATGGTAGGTGCTCATATTATTCCCATTTTATAGATGGGGAAACTGAGGCAGAACGATGTTGAGTTATTCGCCCAAGGTCACACAATGAGGAAGTGTCTGAGGCTGAATTTAAACTCGGAGATCTTTTTGACTCCAAGCCCGGAGCTCTATCCGCTGCTCTAGAATGATTACTAAAGCCTCCAAGAGCTCTAAGCTTCTATTTCCTGAGTAAAGAAAGTGAACAAGGCTAGATGTTAGCAGTTTGGACATCCATCAGTGAATCCATATTGCTGTAGAAACTGACCTACTCCAAGATTCATGTTACTAGCTGTTTCATCCAGAAGCATGAGGAATAAGTCCCTAAGTCTTAGTTGTACCAGTGACGGGAGTTACCTCAACCAAGATGGGCAGTTTCTCTACATCTCACTAAAAGAGGAAGGTTGGACTAGATTACTTCAAAAATCTCTGGATTCCTGAACTCCAGAGTCAGCAGAGATCTCACCCAGACCAACCCATAACAGAAGAAGAATCCCTACTATTTCCCTCAGCCTTAGTTTCCTCATTTGTAAAATGAGAGGTTGGATTAGTTGGCCTCTGAGGTCCCTTCCTGCTCTCTCTCTATCTATGAGCCTACGCTCGCTTCCCTATGATCTCAGGGAGGCAGCTTTTTTCTCTGGACCTCACTTCCTTCCTTGTTAAAATGATGGGGTATGTCCCCAATTTATGGGGTAATTTTTTCACTCTAAGTGTATGCTCCTTTAATCCGATGACATCACTTGACCTCCTTATGCCTACAAAATGAAGGGTCTGGGTTAGGTTTGCCCTAAGTCTTCCCCAGCTTCACATCCTGTGACCCCATACATCTATTTCCTTGGCTATCTTGCCATTCTTCTCTCCTTTGCCATGTCAAAGGCCCAAGAACAAGTGAAAAGGCAATCATTGTTTTAATTACTCACACCACCGCTGGCTCCTGTGAGGAAGGATCTGTCTTCTTCCTTTCTCCCTTTGTTCTGCTCTCTGGAACCATGGTTGAACTTGACTTTGGAATCAGCAAGGCTGTTGAGAACTGGTGGATTTTCCCCAAACTGCCTTCCACGATGGGGTACCAATGGCCCCAGCTCAGGCTGAGCTTTGGTGGTTGTGTTCTCCTTTAGCTGACTGAGAGAAGACAGCAATGATGGGAAGGCTAATTATATCAGCATTTTAGAGAAGCATCAGAGGGTATGGGGGTCCTTCTGAAATAACCAGTTATTTGCTATGTGGACCATTTACTTTGCAGACAGGTCGCACTAATATTTTCTCACAATTAACTTTTCAGTTTATAAAACAAAAAGAAGGAAGGAAGGAAGGAAGGAAAAGAGAAAAAAGGAAGAAGGAAGGAAGAAAAAGAAAAAGGAAGGAAAGAAGGAAGGAAGGAAGAGAAAGAAAGAAAAAGAGAGGGAGAGGGAGAGAGAGAGAGACCCTTTTACCTGTTTCTTGTCACTTCCAGTAAGGTGTCCATCAACATAGATTTCTAAAGAGGAATCATATTTCTTCATAAAAGCCTAGTAGTCATTTGTAATCTTTGTAACAGGAGAAGGGGGAAAGTTAAGACAGATTATTGGTACTTGGCCTTTTCTCTATCCCTCCTTCCTTGTTTTTTTCCAAGCTGAGCACTTCTGTGAGACTTCAGGTTGATATGAGAACTGAAGAGTATCTCTTCAGCCCAAAGGTACCTAATGCTTGATTAGGAAGACAGAGTAAGTAAAACTTTGTATTTCTCCTTTCTTGTAAGGGATACCACTCTCTAAGAACGATTCCCATACTGTAACTCTTTACAAATTTCAAAGAGTTCACCAAGAAAGAACCCAATAAGGTAAGTGGAACAGATGTTGCTCTTGCTTTATAGATGAGGAAACATTTTCCTGTTCTCATGACTTGCTCAGGGTCACACAACAAGGAAGAGAATGGAACCCAGACCTTTTAACTTGAAGTCTGATAGTCTTTCCACTGACCTACACCAAATAAACAATTCATGCAAGGCTGCACTCCCATAACTCATTCAAGAAAACGACACGACTTAGAACCCTTGAGGTGCTATGGAAATGTGAACTACTAGAATAATAATTCTTCTTCTTATCATTAACTGCAGTATGCCCTGGTGGTTCCATGTCAGAATCAGAAATCTCATGAGCAGACCAATAGCAGAGCACCACTCTTTACAAGAAAAGTGTATTCTGGGAAAGTTGGCTGTAAAGTGAATTTCTGTAAATTGAATGTAACTGCTACCCATTAAAAGGCCAAAGATATATTCTCGTAATAACACCTTGGTCCCAAGACATTTTTTAAAGCATACTTAAAAACACAGGCTAACCTTTTAAAAATAACAGAAGAATCATTTTCAGATTTTAAAACCTTTTCCAAAATAAGTCACATGGTGGAATTATTGCAGTGAACCTTAAAATCCCAAGACCAGAAATGGGATACTTTTAAGTCAATTAATCAATCAACAAACATTTATTAAGTTCATTTAGGACTAGATTCACGAGAGGTCTGCTTTGTCTTTGCCAGGCTAATTAACTGACTGTGGAACTTGCTTGCTCAGAAATCTCCATTGCCTCCCACTTGCTTACTGAATAAAATGTAAAGTAGTATTCATGGCTCTTCACAATCAGTAGCACCCTATGAGAGGCATAGCAGATGGTGTAATGGTCTTGAACCCAGGAAGACCAGCCAGGCACCCCAGGGGGAAAAAAAAAAACAGTCAGGAAAACTTGAATTCCAATCCAGCCTCACACACTTACTAGTTCACTCTGGGCAAGTCACTCCCCCTCTATTTGTCTCAGTTCCCTCATCTGTAAAATAGGGCTAATAATAGTATCTATCTCCCAGGATTATTGTGAAAATAAACATGAGATAATATTTGTAAAATGCTTTTACATCTTAAAGTTCTATGTAAATGATAGTTATTATTATTAGGATCCTGCTGTTTGATCCTGGACAAATCCCTTAGCCTGTCTCAGCCTCAATTTTCTCACCTGAAAAATGGGTATAATAATTATACTTCTTCCTCTGGGCTATTTTAGGCATCAAATGAGATTACTAAATGGAAGGAGCTTTGTAAACCATAAAGTGCCTTATATAATGTGTACTATTATTAATATGAACATTAACTAAAACATAATATTAAAATCAGACACTGTGTGACCCTGAACAAGTCACTTAATTCTGTCTCAGTTTCCTCATCTGTAAAATGAGTGGGAGAAGGAAATAGCAAACTGCTCGATTATCTTTGCAAAGAAAACCCCATTTGGGGACCCAAAGAGGCAAACACAACTGAAAAAAAAACCAAATGAAAATTATTATTATGACCTTTCCAGTCTTATCACATATATGTCTGCCACATTGCATCATTTGCTTGCAAACTTTAAAGTCTGCATATAGTAATGCATCATATACAGTGAATGTGGACCAGGCTGAACCCCTTAGTCTCTCCCCATCATTCCTTGTCCACATCTGCCCTTTCTCCCAATGTTCTCTGCTTCTTGTGATCTTAGAAATTCCTACCACAGAAGGTGCTCCTTCCCACCTCCTGCCTACCCATACCCCAAAACCCTTATTTTTCTTTTGTGTGCAGCACAATGTACGGTTGCCATTCTTATATCCAAGAAGACCTGGCTTCTAGGCTTAACTATGATACATATGGGTTCCTGGGAAATTCACTAAAACCCATATTTCCTTAGGCAACTAACTCTCTCAGAATATAATAGTGATAAGAGCTAGCATTTATATAGCTTTTTAAAGGTTTGCAAAATGCTTTACATATGTATATATTGTTATATATTATCATGCACATATGTTATCTCATTTTATCCTCACAACAACCCTGAAAAGTAGGAAATGTTATTATGATCCCATTGAAACTGAGGCAGAGAGAGGTAGGGGGATTTCCCAAAGTAATGCAGTTTGTATATAAGGCAGGATCTGAACTCAGATTTTCCTGAATTCATAATTTTCTTTTTATGTTCCATTTTATTTTGTTTAAGTTTAAAATATCAAGTAAAGAATTGTGGGGCAATGAGGGTTAAATGATTTGACCAGGGTCACACAGCTGTTAAGTGTCAAGTGTCTGAGACCAGATTTGAACTCAGGTCCTCCTGAATCCAGGACTGGTGCTTAATCTACTGCATCACCTCGCTGGTCCATTAAGGCACATTCTTAAAGGACATCATCATTGTAAAGTTGTATCTCTCCTGTACTCAATACTTCTCCCAGAATCACTGAATGGGATCCAGCATTCCACTTCCTTAGTCTGGCACTCAAAGTTCAAATGGTGCCTCCTCTGGGAAGCTTTCTCTGACTGCTCACAGTTGGGAGAGATCTCTCCCTCCTCAAATCCCTCACTTTGTTTTCCCTTATTCTCTGGACCTCTCCAGGCCACTTTCCAGGTTCCAATATGGATTCTTGGTTTTTTTGTGCCATAATTGCTCTCCCTCCTGACCTCTCCATCTTGACATCTTTAGCTTCCTTTAAGACATGGCTCAAATGCCATTTCCTAAATGATGACTTTATCTTGGATTTATTTTGTATTCACCTGCTTGTGTACATGTTGATTCCCCTAATGGAAAGTAAGCTCTCTGAGGGCAGGGACTGTTTTGCTTTTTGTCCCCAGCTAGAAGCATAGTATCTAGCACAGAGGGAGAACATAAGAAATCTTGTTGATTCATTAGTTATGTGGCTGTCTCTTCCTTGCTAACTAAACAGAAAACTCTTTGAAAGGAGGAATTCTCTCAGCTTTATTGTGCCTAAAGTGCCTTCTTCCCAGAAGGTCAGATGATAACAAATGAAGAATTAGAAGATATCTTAAAAGCACTTAATTTGGGCCACTCATTTTCCAAGTATAAAGAAATTTAGGGTAATATAGGTTAAATAACTTGTCCAAGGTCATAGAGATAGGGAAATATCAGAGATAAGATTTAGCTCAATACTGGTCCCTTGACTCCAAATCCCGTGTAACTTCTGTTTTCACTATATCTAAATATCCCTTTGTAAAAGTTAAATTGATTTTTAATTAGCTAAATAAAACTAAGACACTAATCACTGGTGGTGGTTTACATTAGACCCCCCAAAATATCAGAATGGGTCTTGAGCCAATGAGCATTAGAGAAATACCTTCCCAACCCCTCAAGGGTACCCCGAGAACATTGTCAGGAGAGAGAACCTAGTTTTGTTATGGGAACTGTACTTATGAGTGGGAGCGGGATTTAGGGTAAGGCTACTCAGATCTATATAAAGGCATTACAACTTTGCCTTTCTTTTGTCAGAAGTTTAGATAAAGAGGAGATGGGCATGACACCTTTGGTCCCATCACCTTCCCTCACCCTCAGAAGAAGAATTCTCAATAAGAGTCTCAGGGCAGAAGTTGGCCTCCAGAATCAAAGGCATACATGCCCATCTGCCAAAAGAGAGTCATTTGGAGATTAAAATAAATCACACACACACACACACATACATACAACAAAATGAGCCACCCCCTTTGTACCTTCAGAATAAAATCTGTTTCAAAACAACACTCTTAAAAAAAAAGATAAAGGTAGTGGTGGTAGTGGCGGGGTTGTGGGTGCTGGTACCAAGCAAAAGCTTGGTCAGCTCAGAAGCCACGTGTGTCTGCCATTAAAACAACCAGTTTGAGAATACCACGCAGTGTTCTTCACAAGCTCACAGTTCTCATTGCTGCTGCCCGTATGCTCATGTATAACTTGATGAAAAGTAATGATTACAGCTTCAGAAGATGAAAAAAGCAACAGCGAGACCTGTTGGAAACAGAGACATAGCCAACTTTTACATAGTTACGGACAGCCGGCTTGGTCTTATGCCATCCAATCACAAGAGCTATGAAGGAGGATGATGAAAATGCCAGATGATTCAGAAAGGAGACCTGCCCAACTGTTCACCAGTCCACTGGTCCTGACCCAAATCTTCCAGCAAATTGGCCTTTTTAGCACTACTTGTCTGCAGTGTGGGTTGTATCTATCCAAAGGACCCAGGCACCATCCCCCAGAACATAAAACTCAAAAAGGTCTAGGTGGGGGCAGCATAAAGGTCACCAGATGCCACCTTAAAGGTCTGCCAGCTTTGGCAGACACTTATGTCACCAATTCCCAATTGCCCCCACTAATGTGCCCATTGCCTTCTGGAATAAAAATGGTATTCCTGCCAAAGCCTGGAATTGGGATCTAATTGCAGCATCTAGGAGGGTGAAAAGGCATGGGTGGAAGTTGTGAAAGAGAAAATTAGGGCTTTCTGTTCTGAAAAAGTCCTCAAAAATAGAACTGATGGAAGAGGAATCGGTGGCTTTAAGAGATAGTGGTCTCTCCCTCAGTGTCAGTCTTCAAGTAAAGGCAAGATGACCTTTCTCAGGGGTGTCATGGTGGACATGGATTGGACTGGATGGCCCCTGAGGTTCCTGTTAACTCTCAGGTTCTGGGATTCTGTTGTTCTCACTGTCTTTGGGATGGGATCAAAGATAATCCAAATACCTATAATTTCTTTAAAAGAAGAAATACATGCATACATATAATATACATGCATGCATATATACATATTATATAGGTATATATGTGTGTATATAATAATCTCTGCCTTTCTTTCTGTATATGTGACTTTCTTTGTATTTCCAGCCCTTTGGATGGGGCCTAAAGCATGCTAGGTGCTTAATAAGGGCTATTTGACTGGACTTGAACAAAGTGCCTCAGGGTCCTTCCTCTGAATAGCACTGGTCACTGACAGGCATGGAGAAAAGGAAGAAGAAAACTATACCAGGCCACTACCATGAAATTACTTGATATGTGTGCCTGATATCATTTATCTTCTTAACAGACCAGACCCACTGCTTCCTGAGGCAGTTCATGTTACACTTTGGTATAGCTCTACTCATAAGCAGGTTTTCCTTAACCTCAAGTATAAATGACCTCCAATGATTGCTCCTGGTTTTGACATCTGGGTCCAAGCAGAACACTGATATCTAGGTGGTACAGAGGATAGAGAGCTGGACCTGCAGTCAGGAAGACCAGGAATTGGTTGAAGAGTTGATTAGACTCTGAAGAGCTTGGATGAAAACAGGAAGCTAGTTTGAAATGAGGAATTTCAGTAGCAGGCAGGCACATAAATGCAATTTTTAGCCATATCCTAAGAGGGAATCACTTGGGGAATGTCACAGGAGAACCTCTGTACCTTCTTTCACCCTTGAACAGAGGATTTCCTCGTGAACCTTAAGAGGATGGAAGGCTTTGGCTTTTTCAATGAACATCCTTATAGGATCTTCAGAATAGCAGTGGCTGATGGAGGCATCTGTCATTTGGGAGCTGAGGATAAGCTAGATGTGATAAAAAAATTAAGCTTTAAAATTCTACAAGGAGTGCCCTTAAAAAAAGCAATAATAGGGAAAGTTCATGAGGATCCCACAAAAGGGAAAAATGACTTCCAGCAACTAAGAGCTTTAAGTTACCACTTTTCCATATGAGTTGTCTAAGCACAAACCCAATTTCTCTTGGGTTTAATGTGTACTTATGGAAAAATCAGACCCTACTTTGGGATGATGCATTGTACTCATTTTATTACTGTACTACCTTATTAAATACATGATTCTAAAAGCTAATTAAGTGTGTCTAGCTGGCTAGTTGATAAAAGGTAATAATGGGAGGAGCACATCAATGGGGGCTCATGAGTTGTAATATAAGAAAACAATCACCACCAACTACTCAAGGTTATTCCTAGAACCCTGTGTACAAATAACCAGTCATTCTCTAGGGAAACAACTTGCTAGTCCAATATGAGTTAGGGGAGTAGCCCTAGAGCCAATGCCAACACATGACAAGGTAGAAAAAATTCAAAGGCTAGGATTTGAGGGGAGACCAAGTTAACTTGACACTGACATAGATTTTCTGAGAGTTCTTAAACAATATATGTTTCTAACAAGTTTCTTGGTTTTTTTATCTACAAAAAGGGGGTGACTTGCAGGGAAACTTGCTTGAAAATAAAAATGAGTCCATTTTTTTCCCATTGTAACTCCTTTAAAAAATGAATAATTGTATCTAAATCCAAACTTAACTAATATTTATTAGACACCTACTATGGGCAGAGCAAAGGAATATAGGATCTTTTTTGGAGTCAGCATTGTATGTTAACCCTGGGCTTGTACTAGCGATGTTACCTCAGACAAGTCACTTAAACTCTCTTGGCTACAGTTTCCCCTTGTAACAAGAAGATGCTGCAGTAGATGCTGTCTGATGTCCTCTGGAGCTCTAACTCTAAGATTCTTTTAGCCTATGGTCTGAATTCAATTTTCAGCCTTATGGGCTTCCTGCCCACATTGGGTTTACAATCTATTAAGATGGGACAGAAACCCAACCTGGAGAATCTTTGCACGTAGAGACCAGGAAGGACTGTAAGCCTGTCCTCGGAGATTAGCTCCAGTCTCCCTCCAGAGTTCCATTCCCATGTCAACAGTAACTTCCTGAGCAATGCCATTTAGAAAGCCTGTAGTTATATTAAGCTCAATGTGTCCCAAATGTATAGAAATAATAAAGAAATTCATCTAGAGAAGATATGGAACAGATCTTTAGGGGACCGTCATAATTAAATACAATGTGGATTATGATTCAGCAAAAGAAACTGAAAAGAAACCCCAAATACCCATTCCTGTTAGGGGCACCATCATCCTCTCAGTTATACAGGCTCATAACCTCAGAGACATTCTTGATCTTACACTCATCCTACACATCCAATCTGTTTCCAATTCTAGTTTTTTTCACCTTCACACATCTCTTGCATCTTTCCTTGTTTCCCTATTTACACAGCTGTCAACCTACTCCAGGCCCTAATCACATGACAATAGTCCACTGGTTGGTCTCTCTGTCTCAAGTGTGTCCCCACTCCCATCTATCCTCCATTCAGCTGCCAATTGATTTTTCTAAAATGCAGGTCTGGGGACAGGGCCAAGATGGTCGATTAGAGGCAGCGATCCAGCCAAACTCTCTCAATGTTCCCATCCAAACGTATTTAAAATAACTCTTCAGATTGAGTTGTGGAATGATAGAACCAAGAAAAGGTCAGGGTAAGACTCTTTTCTAGCTTAAGACAACTTAGGAAGTCCATAGAAGAGTTCTATGACATTGGGCTAGGGGCTGGCCTGGAGAATACATGACAAAGCACTAGCAGCAGCCATTCCATGATAGGAGCAGGAACAACTTTGGGGGCTCTCACCTCAGACACAGAGGGGGTCAGACAATTGGCCAAAAGGAGATTACACATGACCTTTTACTGACACTGGATACAATTGGTGCTGATTGGCAACTCTATTGCCCATGCACAGTTCTGGGTCACAGTTCCAGGGCAGAGGAAAGCACTTCTTGTGGGTTTCAAGGAAGCAGGGGCCTAGTCTTAGTTCCAAAGATAAGAGGGTCACTAGTGCTTGAGGTTGAAGGGGAATAGGGGCCCTTCTTGGGTAAACACCAGAACACAGACTAGAAATGCAACACCTCTCCCCAGATCTCATCAGTTTGTAAGCACCAAAAAACTTGCAGATCCCCAGAATGTGAAAACAGCTACAACCAAAGTCATAAAAAGTGATAATTAAACACAAGCTCAACAAGAATTCCTAGAAGAGTTAAAGAAAGAGATGAGTAGTATAGGAAAAATTAATGAAAGAAATGTGAGTGACATAGGAAAACTTTGAAAAGAGGGGCTGGCCAAGATGGTGAAGGAGAGGCTGTGACTCCTGAGAGCTCCCAATAAACCTGTCCAATCACTCCCAAGTAATGCCATTTGAAAAAAAACAAAAACAAAAACAAAGCAGCCCAACTCACATAAGAACAGAGTGAGACTACTTTCCAGCCAGAAATGGCAATTGAGATCACTTGCTGATTGGGCTGAAAGAGGAGCACAGTGCGTGACCTGGACCCACCCAGGAACAGACACCTCAGAGCCTTCAGAGCAATAGTGGCTTCTTCTGAGGCTTGGCTTGCAGACTGGTGAGGGGGTTTGGCAGTTGGCCAGGGTGAAGTGGCTATAGTCTCTGGTGGAGTTGGGGTGAAGCACCCTGGTTCTGAACCAGTGGGCCCACTTGAGTGGTGGTCCAGTTGGGGAGGGCCACAGGCTCACCAAAGCTTCCAAACATAGAGAATCAGATTTCAATCAGACACCTACTTCCAGCTTGAGATGAGTCAGCAAAGAAAAAAGCAGACGATAGAGAGCTTCTTTGGGGGAAAAATAGAGCAGAATACACACTCAGAAAGCTCCAACATCCAAAGCTTCCAAGAAAAATATGAATTGGTCTCAGGCCTTGGAAGCACTCAAAAGGGACTTTGAAGAGAAAGTAGGAGAGAGAGAAGGAAGATTTAGAGAGAGGGAGGAAAGAATGGAAAGAGAAATGAGAGCGATGCAGGAGAGTCATGAGAGAAAAATTAACAACTTGAAAAGTCAAATGGGAAAGGAGATGGAAAACTATGAAAAGAGAATTAACAGCTTGGAAAGAGAGACACAAAAAATACTGAAGAAAACATCACCCTAAAAATATAATTGGCCTAATTGTAAAATAGGCACAAAAATAATTCCTTAAAAATTAGAATTGGACAAGTAGAATGCAATGACTACATGAAACAGCAAGAAACAATAAAACAAAGCCAAAAAAATGAAAAGAAAGGAGAGGGAAATGTAAAATATCTCATTGGAAAAACAAAAGACAAAAAACAATAGGAGAAATAATTTAAGTATTTGATTACCTGAGCCATGATAAACAAAGAACCTAGACTTTCAAAATATTATAAAGAAAAATTGCTCAATATCTTAGATCTAGAGGGTAAAATAGAAATTGAAAGAATCCAACCATCACCTCCTGAAACAGATCCCAAAATGAAAACTCCCAGGAATAGTAGAGCCAAATTCCAGAACTCCCACTTCAAGGAGAAAATATCACAAACATTCAGAAAGAAACAATTCAAATATCATGGAACTATAGTCAGGATCTCACAAGATTTAGCAACTTCCATGTTAAAGGAATGAAGAGCTTGGAATATGATATTCCAAAAGGAAAGGAAGCTAGGAATACAACCAAGAAGAATCTCGTTAACAATATTGAATATAATTCTTCAGAGGAAAAATGGATATTTAATGAAATGCAGGACTTTCAAACATTCCTGATAAAAAGACCACAACTGTATAGAAATTTTGTTATATAAACACAATACTCAAGAGAAGCAAAAAAAGTAAATATGAAAATGAAATAAATCATGAGACTCCAAAAAAAGCTAAGTTGTTTACCTTCCTATATGGGAAGATAATACATGTAATTCCTAAGAATTTAATCACTAATCAAGAAGGAGGAGGAGGAGGAGAAGGAGAACAAGAACAAGGACAAAAATTTCATTCTTTGTACATATATCCTTGGTTCCTGAAGTGATAAAGGATACCCACTATAGAGTACAAGTTTAAGGGGTTTTTTCTGTGGATGGTGATGCCCTCTAGATGCTCCTCTTTGTAGGTGATATTGTTGCTGATTATGATATCTGCTCAATGGGACAAAAGGCAGCATAATGGAAAGAACTGTCCTTGAAACCAAGAAGACCAGAGTTCAAGTACTAAATCTGAAAGATACTTACTGTGTGACTCTGGGCAAGTCACCTAACCTCTTGGTGCTCTATGCATCTCTCTAAGACTGTAAGCAAAAGAGAAGGTGCCAGTCTGCATTGATAGAAGGAGTATCCTTTTCTGAGAGCTCACATACCAATGAAATGACAGGTCTAGTGCCCATTCCCTAAGAGATCCGGAATGTAGGCATGTACCTCAAGGTCAAAATTAAGGACAAAAGAATGTTTACAAATAGATAAAATTTAAAAAGAAAGTGATGGTCTGGCCATAGCATGCCCCCCAACACTCAATAAATTCCAGTGATCAAATATAAAATCCTTTGTTAAGCATTTAAAGGCCTTCACAACCTGGCCTATTCCTAACTTTCCATTTTGTGCTGACCTGACCTGACAGATCATGAAACGAGTGCTTCGGTGAAGTTTGTGGAATTATAAAAATGAAAAATATCAAGAATTCTACCACCCTTCCCCCTCCCCCTCCCCCTCCCCTCCCTCCCTCCTTCCCTTCAAGCACACAGTTTTATGTCACTGGTTGGGTTTTCCATGAATGGCATTCACAGGTTATACTGAAGAATCCAAATGTCTTAGGGCAGTTTTAAGCTTTAATTGCTTTAATACAGTAAAACTGTACAAAGACAATAGATAGATGATGGATAGATAGATACATACATAGATACATACATACATGCATTGATGGATGGGTGGTTGGATGGATAGGTAGAAATAGATACACTCTTATAAATAGATAAATATGGATATGAATATATCATGAGTGTATCCCATGAATATACTCATATCTATATTTACCTATCCATTTATATAAGTGTATTTCTTGTTTTCTATCTATCTATCCATCCATCTATCCATCCATCCATTCATCCATCCATATCTATCTATCTATCTATCTATCTATCTATCTATCTATCTATCTATCTATCTATCTATCTATCAGAACTCCTTCCCAATATCTCTCAAGGTATCTTTCTTTCTTTCTTTCTTTCTTTCTTTCTTTCTTTCTTTCTTTCTTTCTTTCTTTCTTTCTTTTTTTCAGGGCAATGAGGGTTAAGTGACTTGTCCAGGGTCACACAGCTAGTTAAGTGGCAAGTGTCTGAGGTTGGATTTGACCTCAGGAAGTCCTGAATCCAGGGCCGGTGCTTTATGCACTGCGCCACCTAGCTGCCCCTCTCTCAGGGTATTTAATGACTCATTTTTAGATTCTTCAGCCCAGGCCTCCCAGAAATATATTTACATCCACTGACTTACGTCTTTGGCTTTTCCACGAGGAATCGGTAATGTTTGCTCCCGATAATTTTCACCACAGTCTCAGGCATTGGAGCCCTCCGATAGGGGGTGTCCCAGGAAGAAGCCATGACTTTCTGGAATGTTCCCACTAGACACCTACAGCCCTGTCCTTGGAAATCTGCAGTCTGGAGCTTTAGAGCTTCCCAAGGCCTACCATGGGGCTGCTTTCCCTCCTCTGCAAAGAAGGAAGCTGGAGTTAGTTGTGCAATTTGAAGATGGGGGTCTGTGTCTCTTTTGCCTTGGGCCATCCAAAGCCTGTTGGAATGGAAGGAGCAGAATTTGGAATCAAAAGAGTTGGGTTCAAATACCAGCTGGGCCAACTACTACTTGTATACAGCCTTGAGCGATTCAATTCCTTCTGGGTCTTAGTTTCCTCCTATGTGAAATGAGAGCATAGGGATAGGTGATATCTGAGGTTCCTCCCAGCTCTAAATCTAATGTTCATTCACTTGGTTTAACTAGGAAAAAAAAAAGAAACTATGATCTACAAGACAGAGAGGCAGCCTGACAGTTCAGATAAAGAAGGATCTAAACTAGGACTCAGAGAGATCTAAGTTCAAATCCTGCCTCTCCCACTTACTACACTTGGGTAACTTTGCCAAGCCTCAAGCTCTATGGTCCTGTTTCCTCTTCTAGAAAAAAGAGGGAAGTTTGGATTAGATGAGCTCTTAAAGTTTTATTTCCCTGATTAAAAGCTGGTAATACTAGGTTCAGATATGCTCCATCTGGTTTCAACTTCCTTTTAAAGTGTTTTGTTTTGTTTGTTTAAGGTACAGAAAGGACAGATTTCTGTGTTGCCCCCTTTCCCTTGCCAACCACTCCCTGTCTTGCCCAGCCCTGGTCCCATATTAATCAATAAATAAACATTTATTAAGTGCTTACTGTGTGCCTGGCACTGTGCCAAACAGTCGGGGTACCAAAAATGGCAAAAAAACCAAACAAACAAACAAACAAAACAGTCTCTACCCTTAACGAGCTCAGTCTAATGGGGGAGACAACAAGCCAACAAATATATACAAACAAGCTATATATAGGATACATAGAAAATAATGAACAGAGTGAAGGCACTGGAATTCAGGGGGCTTGAGGAAGGCTTCTTGTAGAAGATGGGATTTTAGTTGTGACTTAAAGGAAGCCAGGGAGGTCAGTAATCAGAGTGAGGGGAGAGCATTTTAAGGAGGGGGGTGGGATAGGGTGGGGACAGCCAGAGAAAATGCCTGGAGCCCAGAGCCAGAAGGTCTTGCTCACGGGACAACCGTGAGGAGCCCAGGAGGCCAGCGTTCTAGAGCAGAATGTCTTTAAATCTGGGAATGGCTTTATAATTTTTGTAGGAGCTGGGGGGGGGGGCGGGCAGGAGAGCGGGGAATGAAGGAAACCACTCTCTGCATCTCCAGGAGCTGACCCTCTCCGGGTGTTCCCCAAAGGTTTTCTTGGTCCAGACCTCGGATTCTCTCAGAAAAAAAATCCCCTACCATCGGAGCTGATCCGAGATAACAGAGAGTTTAAGGGACTTTTTTCAAGATCACAGACCCAACACGGACAAGAGCGGTGATCTGAACCCAGGTCCCCCCTGGCTCTCTTTGCACTAAGATGCGTCTCTGCCGAAAAAGGTTAAGACAGAAATTGCCGAGAATCTCAGCTCCTCCCCTTCACCGATAGGGTACCATGGATCTCCAGGCGCTTACCTATGCAGGTCTTGGCGCCCAGGATGCTCAGGGGGAGTGGGTTCTACCTGGGTCCCTTAGAGAGGTTGCATTCAGGTAGGAAGGTGTGGTCACGGGGACTAGAGTCCTAGAGGCAAGTGTAGGAGGAGAGCTGTAGACCAATCAGGTGCAGAGATTCAGAAGCTGAGGCAGAGACCGCCCCCGGCACCGCCCCTCTTCTAGGTTGCTAAGGACGCGGAAGCTGTTGCTAGGCTAGGCTAATCTGGGCCAAGGATACACCAGCCCCTCCCCCTCTCTCCACCCCCTGCAGGATTTCAGCATGTTTAGCCCTGAGTTTACAGCAGGAGAGCTCCCCATTTGTGGGGAGGAGGGGGTGGGGTGAGTTCTTACGATCAAAGGTATAGAGCAGATGGGAGCTTAGAGGCTATTTAGTCAGCCTTCATTTTGCAGGTCTGGACCTGACAATCCAGAGAGAGGTTAAGTCATTTGCCTGAAGTCACACAGCTAGTGACAGAGGTGGAATTTGAAGTGGAGAGAGGGATTAGAGGAGGAAAGGAGGGGTGGCTACATAGTGTGAACAGTTCTCAGAGTTTTCACAGATAGATGCTGGGGCTGGAACGCTCTCCAAGGTATCCCACAATCCTACAGACAAGCCATGAGTCCCCTAAGTTTCTTTGTCCTCACCTGCAGACAGCCTTGGGCCACATCAGCTGCTACCCAGTGGGTAGCTGTAGTTGGAGAAGTAGAAAAGCCTATAGGTTGTTAGAGGGAAGTGGTACCTTGGAGTGTGGGGGTGGGGATGGGGGAGCTGTAGGATAAATTAAGAGGAGCTGACAGTCGGACTGTCCCCCTCTCTATGACCTTGTGTAAGTAGGTTATGAACTTCCCTCCTGATTTCTCTCTCTTTTGACTCTAGAATAGCTACCGAGCTCAGGGAATCTATTTGTGCCCTTCCCCTTTTGATTTTCCCTGGTTATTGCCATTTACCCCAAAATAAAAATCCCTTCTTTCATCCTGAATCCTTCTCGGTAATTTGTGTCTTCCCTTTGCCAGGAGAACTTTACTTGTGTGAGCTTGTGTTGGATATTCCTGTGGGTAGTCAAGATCATCCATGTCTGGGTGTGTAACATCTAACTGCTTCTGTCTCATATTCATGCATGCACACATGCATACATACATATACACATGTGTTTATTTATATGTATATATACATATATATATATACAATCATCCGTCCATCTCATCTATCATCTACCAACCTGAATATCTGTCTCTCTATGTATGTATCTATATATCTGTCTGTCTGTCTATCTATCTATCTATCATCTATCTTTCTCTCTCTCTCTCTGTCTCTATCTATTTCAGCTTCTGATTTCATTGGCTCTCAGGGGTAAACAGATCAGGAAGCCAGTCATCCTTCACACAGGATAAATGATCTCTGGGTGAGCAAGCTACAAGGCCTCTGTGGGCCTCTCCCTTTCACATCATTGGCTCAGTAATGAATAGATTTAATATAACCTAGAGATTTTTTTCAAAGGAGCAATGCTGTTTAAAAGCCCAAGAAAGACATCTTCAGATTTATTCACTTGGAGCTAGAAAATTACGTATCCTTGGTACAGTGAAAAGAGAGTTGAACTTGGAGGGTCAAACCCTGAATTGTTATCCCTGCTCAAATGTCATTTCCCTTTGATCAGTTTCCAGTTTCCATTCCTGTAAAATGAAGGTCAGTATCAGTGACCTTTAAGGTCCTACACTCATTTGGATTTCTGGTAAAAAAGAAACAGAATGATCATTTGTTCTAATACTCCAGTATATTTTATAGATGTGGATAAAATAACTTGATAACAGTAACAGCAGTAAATAGAAGAGATGAAATTTGAATTCTAGTCTTTTGACATTAAAGTCAAACAAGCATTTATTAAGTGCCTATTATTTGCCAGATACTGTGCTAAGTGCTCATGGTAGCCATTGGCCAGGTGGGAGGCAAGGTAACTGTATTTTCCCAACTTCAGTCTATGGGGGGGTTGCAGATGAAAGCAGCCTTTCTTGTTCAAGACCCATGGAGGGGGGAGGAAGGGAAAGAGGGAGAAAGGGAGGGAGGAGAGGAAAGAAAGAAGGCAAGAGAAAGACAGATACAGAGACAGAGGCAGAAATAGAGAGACATAAAGATCAGAGAAAGGAAGACAAAGATAAAAAGATAGAAAGAAATGGAAGTAGAGTGACAGAGATAATCAGAGAAAGGGAGATAGAGAAAGAGGGAGACAGTGACAGAAAGAGAAAGAGAGAAAGGGAGAGAAAGAGGGAGACAGTGACAGAGAGAAAAGAGGAGAGCAAGAGAGCAGAGAGAGAGAGAGAGAGAGAGAGAGAGAGAGAGAGAGAGAAAGATAGACAGAGTAAGCCCACATTTATTCCAATGGCAAGAGTAATAATCTGCATCTTAAGGTCAGAAGCCCTGGGTTCAAATTCTGTATCAGTCATTTATTGGATATTTGTACATAATGTACTTTATCTTTAAGAATCACATTTATCTTCTGGTAGCATAGTGGACAGAGCAATGGCCCTAGATTGAAGAATTTAGCTTTGGCTTCAAACACTTCATGGCTATGGGTCCTTGGGCAAATCATGTAACCTCTGATTGTGTATGTGTATGTAAACATATATGTGTAATCTGCTATATATATATGCATATATGTGTGTATGTATACACACATACTAACCCATACAAATATGTGTATTGTCTTCCCAGTAGAATGGAAACTTCTCAAGGACAGGGGTTACTTCATTTTTCTTTATATTCCTTAGCACAAATCCTTGTACATAGTAGGCAATTAAGAAAGATCTGTTAATTGATTGGTTGATTGATTATTATGTGTAATGATGGAGTGAGTGAATCTCCACTAAACCATGGAACCTAGTTGAATGGGAATAGTCTTTTTATCAAGTTTGTTGTTGTTTTGAATCATTTAGTTGCAACTCACTCTTTGTGACTCCATGGACCATAGCACACCAGGACCTTCAATCCTCCACTATCTCTCAAAGTCTGTCCAAGTTCATGTTTATTGTTTTGGTGATGCTATCTAAGCATCTCATCCTCTGCCATCCCCTTTTCCTTTCGTCTTCAATCTTTTCCAACATCAAAGTCTCTTTCAATAAGTCCCATCTTCTCATTTTGTTGCCAAAGTGTTTAAGCTTCAGCTTTATTATTTGACCTTCCAGTGAATGGCCTGAATTAATTTCTTTAGGTATTGACGGATTTGATCTCCTTGCAGTCCAAGGGATTTTGAAAAGTTTTCACCAGTACCACAATTCAAGAGTATCAATTCTGCACTGCTCAGTTTTCTTTATAGTCCATCTCTCACAGCCATATATTAATACTGGAAAAGCCATAGCTTTGACCACATAGATCTTTGTCAGCAAGGTGATGTCTTTGCTTTCTAGTATGCTGTCCAGATTTCCTATAGCTTTCCTTCAAAGGAGAAAATCCAAGAGTCTTTTGATTTCATGGCTGTAGCTACATAGATCTTTGAACCCAAGAATATAAAATCTGACACAGTTTACATTTCTCCACCCCACCTCTATTTACCAGGAAGTGATGGGACCAGTTGCCAAGATCTTATTTTTTTTTTAATGTTAAGTTTATAGAAGTTCACTTTTATGTTCTCCTCTTCCAGCCTTATTGAGAGGCTTCTTAATTCTTCATTTTCTGTCATCAGAATGGTGTAATCTATCTGAAATTATTGATATTTCTCTCAGCAACCCTACTTCTGGCTTTTGATTCATCCAGCCTGGCATTTCACATGATGTATTCTGCATATCAATTAAACAAATAAGGAGACAATATAAAGACTTATCTTACTCCTTTTCCAATCTTTCTTATTCATTCTTTATTTCTTTATTCACTTATTTTTTGTTTGTTTGTTCATTTATTTATTCATTCTTTCAGTTATTCATTCATTCATTCAATTATTTATTTGTTTTTGTGGGGCAATGAGGGTTAAGTGATTTGCCCAGGGTCACACAGCTAGTGTCAAGTGTCTGAGGCCGGATTTAAACTCAGTTCCTCCTAAATCCAGGGCCACTGCTTTATCCACTTCACCACCTAGCTGCCCCTCTTCTTTTCCAATCTTAAACTAATCAGTTGTTCCATGTTTGGTTTTAACTGTTTGCTTCTCGGTCCACAAGCTGGTTCCTCAGGAGAAAAGTATCATAATCTGGTACTCCTATCTCTTTGAAGACTTGCCACATTTTGCTGTGATCCATGCAGTCAAAACCTTTGATGTAGTCAAAGAAATAGAAGTAGATTTTTTTTCAGGAAATCTCTTGCTTTCTTCATAATCCAACAAATATTGGCAATTTGGTCTCTAGTTCCTCTATTCTTCTCATAATTCTTGGTTCACATATTACTGAAGTCTGGTTTGCACAATCTTAAGAATAACCTTGCTGGGGGCAGCTAGGTGGTGCAGTGGATAGAGCACTGGCCCTGGAGTCAGGAGTACCTGAGTTCAAATCTGGCCTCAGACACTTAGCACTTACTAGCTGTGTGACCCTGGGCAAGTTATTTAACCCCCATTGCCCTGCAAAAAAAAATAAGAAGAAGAAGAATAACCTTGCTGACATGTGAAATAAACACAATCATTGAGTAATTTGACATTCTATGATGTTGCCCTTCTTTAGAATTGGGGCACAAACCGATCTTTTCCAATCCAGTGGCCACTGATGAGTTTTCCAAATTTCCTGGTATATTGAGTGCAGTACTTTAATAGCATCATCTTTTTGGGTTTTAAGAAGCTCTGCTGAAATTCCAATTTGACCCAATCTAGTCCAATTCAGCATTATAGGTGTCAAGCCCTGTACTGGGAGCTGGAGATACATAGAGAAAGTTTGAAATAGTCTGCCAGTAAGTATTAGAGTTGGTATGTGAACCCTAGTTTTCTGACCTCTGACCCAGAGCTCTTCCCACTTCTTATGGCATGCTTCAGCCTTCCTAACCATGGTATCCTATTTTCTGGGGTCTGCCATAAAGCTATGTATCTGTGAAATCTCCTGCTCCTGGTTTATATTAAAACCAATAAAGAAGCATCACAGTAAATTTGTCTTTTAGTGGAATAGTGTGTTTACAGGGGCCTCCCTTGGAGGCTATAATTTTAGATGGCTAGAGGAAGATTCTGCAGAACCATCATTCTCCAACTCACCAAGGGGCTTAGGGAGTATTTGCTTCCAAAATAAAAGGGGGAGGGGAAAAGCCACTTGAATAAAGGGACACAGAAATATCCCCTCTCTTCACTGTGATTTCACATTGGCCATGAAACATAGCCTGGAGAAAAGGAAGCTATTGACTTCTGCATTCAGGATTCATCCAGCATGTCAAATCTGAATCCTTGTAATTCTAGGAAGTTATAAAGAAACTCTGAGATATATTTTTTATCATAAAAGTATTTTATTATTTTCCAGTTACATGTAAAAGTACTTTTTTGTGAGGCAATTGGGGTTAACTGACTTGCCCAGGGTCACACAGCTAGTAAGTGTCAAATGTCTGAGGCCAGATTTGAACTCAGGTCCTCTTGAATCCAGGGCCTGTGCTTTATCCACTGCACCACCTAGCTGTCCCCTAAAGATACTTTCCAACATTTGTGTTCATAAGACTTTAAGTTCCAAATTTTTCTCCTTCCTTCCCTTCTTTCCCCCCTACCCAACACAGAAAGCAATCTGATATAGGTTATATATGTACAATCACATTAAACATATTTCTGCATTAGACATATAGTGAGAGAAGAATCAGAACATAAGGGAAAGACCTCAAAAAAGAAAAAAAAACAGCCAAAAAGTAGAAGCAGTATGATTCAATCTGTATTCAGAATGCACAGTTCTTTTTTCTGGATGTGGAGAACATTTTCTATCATGAGTTCTTTGGAATTGTCTTGGATCATTGCACTGCTGAGAAGAGTCAAGTCTATTACAGTTGATCATCACACAATGTTGCTGTTACTCTGTACACTGTTCTCTTGGTTCTGCTCACTTCATTCAGCTTCAGTCCACTTAAGATTTTTCCAGGTTTTTCTGAAATCTGCCTGCTCATCATTTCTTACAGCACAAAAAGTATTCCATTACATTCATATATTACAACTTGTTCAGCCATTCCCCAATTGATGAACATTCCTTTGATTTCCAATCTCTGAGATATATTTTAAGTGTTGTATTTAATCTGGAAGATCTTTCCAAATCAAGTGAGAGTCAGCCCGGATGTTGGGCTGAGCCACCTGGAATAGAACACAAGACCTTACCCTTATTAGAGTGATACAGCTGACAGGCAGGGTTGGGAGGTGTTTTTGAACTTTTCAAATGGATAAAACTAGGGTCCTTCTTCTATAAGAGCATCCACTCAATAGATGTGACCTTGGGCATATGCCTTTCTTCTCTCTGAGACTTCATCTTTAAAATGTGGTGCTTCCCATATCAACAACATTGTGTTTTGATCAACTGTGATAGACTTGACTCTTCTCAGCAATACAATGGTCCAAGATAGTTCCAAAGGACTCATGATGGAAAATGCTCTCCAAATCCAGAAAAGAAAAAAAAAGACTATGGAATCTAGATGCAGATTGAACCATACTATTTCTATTTTTTTTGAGTTTTTTTCTTTTTGCTCTGATTCTTCTAGCACAGCATGGCTAATGCAGAAATGTGTTTAATGTGATTGTACATATATAACCTATACTGCATTGCTCGCTGTCTTAGGGAGGAGGAGGGGAGGGAGAAAAAAATTGAAACTAGAAATCTTATAAAAACAAATGTTGCAAACTAACCCTACATGTAACTAGAAAATAATAAAATACTTTTATGGAAAATAAAATAAAATAAAATAAAATGAGGTCCTTCATTAGGATCATAGGTCCACAGCTGAAAGGGGTCCAAGAAGTCATTTGTTAGCTACCCTGCCTCATCCTATTCATTTAACAGCTAAAGAAACTGAGCCCTAAGGAAATTAAATGACTTGCCCAAAGTCATATGCAATAGGTAACAGGATTTTTACCCATGTCCTCTGACTCCATTATAACACCATAATTCCAAAGATTATCCTTAATGTTCCCATCAATTTTTTTTAATTTAATTTAATTTTTTTTTAGTGAGGCAATTGGGGTCAAGTGACTTGCCCAGGGTCACACAGCTAGTAAGTGTTAAGTGTCTGAGGCCAGATTTGAACCCAGGTACTCCTGACTCCAAGGCTGGTGCTCTATCCACTGCGCCACCTAGCTGCCCCGTTCCCATCAATTTTAAAATTCTATTTTCTATGGGTTAATATTTTATCTTCTAAGATTCCTCCTAATTTAACAGTTTATAGTCCATCTGAACAGATAATTATATTTTTGGTGGGTCAATGAGGGTTAAGTGATTTGCCCAGAGTCACACAGCTAGTGTCAAGTGTTTGAGGTTGGATTTGAACTCAGGTCCTCTTGAATCCAAGGCCACCTAGCTGCCCCTGAAGAGATGATTTTCTAAGGTCCTTTCATGGTCAAACATTCAGGTGTTAGAGTCAAAAAATCTGGGTTCAAATCCTAACTTGCATACTTTCTGTTTGAACTTGGCTAAATCACCATATTTCTGTTCATTTCATTTTCCCAATCTGTAAAACGAGAGGGTTGGACTAAATCATACATGTGTTGTTGTTCAGTTGTTTTTCAGTTTTGTCTGACTCTTCATGACCCCATTGGGGGTTTTCTTGGCGAAGATACTGGAGTAGCTTGCCATTTCCTTCCCCAGCTCATTTGACAAATGAGGAAACCAAGACAAATAGGGTTAGGTGACTTCCCCAGGGTCACATGGCTAGTAAGTGCATGAGGCCAGATTTTTACTCAGGAAGAGGAGTCTTCCTGACTTCAGGCTCAACACTCTATCCACTGTACCACCAAGCTGCCCTTTTTATCCATATGGTTCATTCCAGCTCTAATACTCTATAATAATTCCAGCTTACATTAATGTAAGTAGTGCCTGGAAAATAGTAAGCACTCAAATAATGCTTCTTGTCTGACTGACTAGTAATTACTGTACCATTTTACAAATTAACAAACTGAGGTTTGGTGACTTGTTATCAACAGTCACATAACCAGAAATATCAGAGCATAGTTTTGAACCCATATTGTCTCATTCCAAGTCTGATGTTATCCTTCTATCTGCTCATAATCTATTTCATGGTGCTTGTGTGTTCTGACATCCTTCAAGTGCTAACATTCCATGATCCAAGGCTTTGCCCAGCTTTGGCACCTTGTGTTCTAAAGTCCATTGTTTGACACTGTGTTTTCTGACATTCTCTACTAATTCTACGATAGATAATGATCTGATTCTTTGATAATACTATTTATTCATTCATTTGACTACCATTTATTGGGTATTTATTATTTCTGTTTTAAAAAGAGCACCATATTCAGCAAAAGGAGAAAGACTGATAACATGTTCTTTGCCCTCAGGGAATTTCATTGTAGGTAAGTAGATGAGATATGTATATGTATACTTCAAGATAATCTAAATTTGAGTATGGTTGTTTGGTAGAGGGAGAATCAAGCACTATTAGAGAAGTGGTAGAAGAAATCTTATTCATCAGGAAGGATGAAGAAGACTTCATGGAAGAGACAGAATTGGAGTCACCCATATTTCATCTCTTACCCCAAAACTTGTTTAAATATGATTTGGAGACGATTTTTATTCAGGTACTGCTTGGAATTAGTGTCTAATGAGCTTTCTTCTAGCTCCCAGAGTCTGAGATTCTGTGAGTCTGTGTATTCTTTGTGGAATTATGTTTTCCATGTATGAACTTTTTTTTAAAAAAATTCAATTTGTTTTACTTTCTGTTCCAAATTTTTTCCTTCCCACATATAGGGAGCTAAGTATCACAGTGGACTGAACACTGGGTCTGGAATCAGGAAGACCAGATTTCAAGCCTGGCTTAAGACACTTACAAGGGGCAGCTAGGTGGCACAGTGGATAGAGCACTGGCCCTGGAGTCTCTCTGCCTCAGTTTTCTTATCTGTAAAATAGGACAATCATGGAACTGACCTCCCAGAACTGTTAGGAAGATCAAATGAGGTAGAGTCACTTTGCAAACCTTGAAGTACTACATAAATGAATCAATCTCATTAGTGATTCAGGGACAGTCACCACCAAATGGATTTTTGGCCTTCTAGAAAGGCATCATCTATATAAGGTACTATTAGTATCCTTTGACTTGTTAACTCTATTCAAGATGCTTATAGTTTGATGTGTAGATGAGGGTTTTTTGCCCCTATAGCTTAGAGATAGAGTTCTTCCAATCTGTTGTGTGTGCCACCTCTAAATGAGAGAAGTGGTGTTTACAGTTGCCTTATCCATAGTACATAATGAAAGAAACCTACCTACTTATTTTTGTAATCAGCCTCCTATTCTCCCCAGAGAAGAGCAAATTGGTGCTCACTCCCGAGAGATGGCGGCTTTGTCGGTGCAGCTGACGCTCAGCGCCTCACAGCTGCAATCTAACAATGAAAATCAAAGCCCAGGAGGGAGACCTCCCTTGGCATGTTCACTGCTTAAAAGAGGGGAGATTTGGTCCTCTTAAGCAACGTTTCCCTTCTCAGATTGTTCCTAGTATGTGGCCTGGCTCTGCTTTCTGGGGTACATTTCTGTCCCTCCCTCCTGGAGTCTACTTGTTTGTGGACATGTCTTATTCTCTCTATTAGCTCTAGGTTCCGAGAGAATAGGCTTTGAGCCACATCTGCCTTTGTATGCTCAACACTGAACAGTAGGCACTCAAGAATGTTTCTTGGATTTAACAGAATATGAAAAACCCACGGAATAAATCATACGTGATGTTTATATTCTCTCCATCTTATATTTATGCATGTGTATATGTACGTACTTATCTATCTGCCTACCATCTATAACTATCAGCTACATATTTACATAGCTATGCGTCTATTTTCCTCCATTCTCTATATATCTATCTACCATATATAACTAGCTGTGATATATATTCCTTCCTTCCTTCCTTTCTTTCTTCCTTCCTTCCTTCCTTCCTTTCTTTCTTCCTTCCTTCCTTCCTTCCTTTCTTCCTTCCTTTCTTTCTTTCTTTCTTTCTTTCTTTCTTTCTTTCTTTCTTTCTTTCTTTCTTTCTTTCTTTCTTTCTTTCTTTCTTTCTTTCTTTCTTTCTTTCTTTCTTTCTTTCTTTCTTTCTTTCTTTCTTTCTTTCCTTTCTTTCTTTCTTTCTTTCTTTCTTTCTTTCTTTCTTTCTTTCTTTCTTTCTTTCTTTCTTTCTTTTCTTTCTTTCTTCCTTTGTCTCTGCCTCCCTGTCTCTGTCCCTCTCTGTGTCTGTCTTTCTCTCACTTAAATTGATGAGTCACACTAAGTAAGAAATAGCTTGACATAGTATAAAGAAAGCTAACTCTAAATCCAGGGAGAGCTGAGTTCAAGGATTATCTCTGACACATTTTGGCTGTGTGACCCTAGGTAAGTCACAGCCCCTCTGAGCTTTAGGCAGTTTTCTAAGATTTGGAGTTGTAGTGACTATTCCATCCTGTGATGATAGAAAAAGTTCTATTATCTCTGAATGACTTAAGTTCCAGGTCCCCAGGTCCTGTCCTTTTCCCTAAATACAAATGGGATTCTCTCTGTCTCTCTGTCTCTGTCTGTCTGTCTGTCTGTCTGTCTGTCTGTCTGTCTGTCTGTCTGTCTGTCTCTCTCTCTCTCTTGCAGGTCAATGAGGGACAACTGACTTGCCCAGGGTCACACAGCTAGTAACTGTCAAGAGTCTGAGGCCAGATTTCAACTCTGGTCTTCCTGATTCCAGGACAGGTGCTTTATTTGCTCTGCCACCTAGCTGCTCCCAATACTCTATTTTAATAATTATTCCTGCAACCCTGAGGAGGAGATATAGTGTTGCTCTAGAACCTGAAATTTTCTTGTGAGAGTGAGAGTTTGAAAAGGAAGAAAATGCAGAGTTCACATTAGGATTACACTAAGATGGGTTCCCTCTGAGGGCAAGTGTGCCTGGGAAGTAGAACACTGGCCTCAGAGTCAGGAAGGCCTGCCTACAAAGGAGCCGAGGTGGGCCCCAACAAGCTAGGTTAGGAGATCAGGGGAGCCTTCATGAAAAAAGGGTTCTTGAGCTGAGTCTTCAAGAGAAGCATTCCATAAATCAGAAATGAGGAGAGAAAGTGTTCTGTGTGTGCATGGGCAACCGACAGTGTAAAGGTATGAAGTCGGAGACTGAGTGTCATATGTGAAGTCCCGAGAGAAGGCCGGTTTGCCAAGATCAGGAGGCATACAAGAGTACAGTATAGAATGAGGTTAGAAATAGAGTTTGGGACCTGACATGACAGTGGCATACTCAAAATGCCGAATGAAACATACATTTGTGGACATGGCCAACATGGGGATTTTTGTTTTTGAATAAGTATGTTTGCTATGAGGGGGTTCTGTTGCCTTAAAATTATTTAATGGAGAAAGTGGAAGGAAAGGAAGAGAAATTCTTATTTCCCATAAAAAGCATTGAATTTAAAAAAAAAAAGTAAGGAAAGAAACACTCATTGGGTTAAGTTGTGAAGCTAAATAGGAGTTTATATTTTATCCTAGAAGCAATAGAAAATCCCCGGGATTTTCTGGCAAGCCATGGGACAAATCTGTGCTTAAGGAAAATAATTTTGGTAGCTTTGTGCAATCTACACTGGAATTGGGAGACATGAGAAAGGGAAACCATTGAGGAAGTCATTGTTAGACGTTATCATTGTTTGTCCATTGTTCTCGAAGACGAACGTGACATTGGGAGGTGATGTCAAGACTTGTGGTGAGTTGGATTTAAGTGAGGGAGGGCTGTGCAAAGTCACCAGCTTCATTCTCTCCTCCAGAGCTACTTGGGTTCAGTGACAAGATATACATCAGTACAATTGGAGATGACCCTGGATGTTTGAGGCAATGAGGATTAAGTGACTTGCCTAGGATCACACAGCTAGCAAATGTCAAGTGTCTAAAGCCAGATTTGAATTCACTTCCTCCTGACTCCAGAGCCAACATCCTATCCATTGTGCCACCGAGCTGGGTTGGATATTAGATATACTGTGAAGGTAAAAACAGTCAAAAATTTGCAACTGATTTGATATCTGGGTTGAGGGAGAGTGAGAAGTGGAGGGTGTTGCCAAAGCTATAAACCTGAGAGAGTGGACAAATTAATGAGTTACAGAATCCAGGTAGGAAAATACACTGTGCTTAGTTCTCAAAGAATCCTTGGTATAGCCAAGTACTTGGACACTAATTCACTCTCCAAAGGCATGGTTTGGAAACCCTGGAATGGCTTAATTAGTGAGGCTACTATAGGTTTCCTTCCACTGAATATTTATGTTTAAGATTTCTTGGTGTGGAGTGCTTTCTTAGCCACAGTAAGTAGGTTTTTCGTGTCTATGGAAGAATTAATGTCGATGTGGATGTGTCTTCATTAATTTAGAAGGCAAAGTGTGATATCTCCCTCCAGCTATTGTGCTACCTGTTATATGTCCTGATGGGCCAGTATCCTCACTAGCTGTCCTTTTCCTCTTGTCTCTACCAAGAAACAATAATATGGGATAATCTTTCCTAACAACTGGTTCAGGGACTGGCACTAGTCATGGCAAACTTTAGCTGTTCTAATAAACTTTTAATGCCAAAAGTCAATCAATCATTCAACAAGTCAAGGCAGCAGGTATTTATTAATTACCAGGCACTGTGATGCTGAGTGCTGGGGATAAAAATACCAACAAAAAGAAAAACAATCCCTATCCTCAAGGAGCTCACATTCTAATGAATTTAAACAAAACATGAAGGGAGGCTGAAACTGGGGCAGGTGGCCATGTGAGGATGTGCTGGTGCAGTCCAGAAAGTCAGAAGCAAACATAATAGAGTAATGAAGGTTGACCAACCTTCCCTTCCCCAAATGGAGTCCCCTAGACAAACTCACCTGGGTTAGAAAAATGGTCTTTATGGTGGGGAATGTTGTAGGGAGAAGAAGCACTGGGTGGAGCCAAGGTATGGTAGAAAAGTTAGGAAAGTCAAAATGGTTCCAACCCTTCTCCCCGTACCTGCACTCAGGGGTGGGGTGGATAGCACACACTTCAGTGAATCAATTCCTTAAACAGGATATAATAATAATAGTAATAATAACAACAACAACAAAAATAAATGATGAGAATGATGAGAAGAAGAAGGGAAGGAGAAGGAGAAAGAAGAGGAGGAGAGGCTGAGAGAGAGTTTGCAATATAGTTGTTCTAATACATAATCAATAACAATTACATAGCACTCTAAGGTTTTCAAAGTGCTTTACAAATATTATCTCATTCATTACTCACAGTAACCCTGTGAAGTAGGTGCTATTATAATCCCTATTTTACATATGGAGTAACCAAGAGATATCAAAAGACATCAAGATAATAGTAAGTACCTGAGGGAAGATTTGAACTTAGGTCTTCCTGCTTCCAAAGCAGGATGCCACATGACACAAGACCCCACAGGCCACTGTTCAGGGTCAGAGTTGTGCCATGATCAGGCTCCTCTTCTGCTCCTAGGGGAAGCTAGATGGTATAGTGGATAGAGGTGGGGGCTCATCTGTGTTCAAATCCAGCCTCAGACATTTACTAGCTGTGTGGCCCTGGGCAAGTCACTTAACTTCTATCTGCCTCAGTTTCCTTAATTATAAAATGGTAATAATCATAGCACCTACTTCTCAGGGTTGTTGTGGGGATCAAATAAGATAATTTTTGTAAAGTGTATAGCATGTTATGCTTAATATTACATACTTGATAAACATTTAATAAATGCTTATTTCCTTCTTTCCTTTTCCTCCCTTCTTTCCTTCTTTCCTTCTTCTTGGTGGTAGTAAGAACGAGAAAATATATTTCAGGAAAGGGATCCACTTGTCAAATAAGATAACGGTTTTCTTCCTTCCCCTCCCTTTTTATTTTGGAGATTTGCTGGCTTCTCCCACCCTATGCCCATTCTGTTCTTTAAGACAAATGAGATGTTTAGTCTTTTATTGATCATTCCACCCCTGCCAATAGCCTGAAGAATATTCTACCTTCCTTTCCATTCAGTTCCCTTAAGATGAGACTGGGTTCCTCAGAGAGGAACTAGTGATTAAGGGAGTATTGTTTGTCCTGGTCAAAGTTCATGGTGAATGGCTCTGCATTCATTTGTGAGGTACTGCATTTTAGAAATCATTTTTACAAAGTAGAGAACACCCAGGGAAGGATATCCATGATGGTGAAGGACCTGCTGATGGTAACATAAAAGGACCCTTAGGGGCATGTAACATACCAACTTTCTTCAAGTATTGGAAAGGTTTTATTATGTGGAAGAGAGAAAAAATTTGTTCTAATTAGCCCCAAGGGAGAAAATGAATGAAAATAAAGAGGCAAATTTAAGCTTGATCAATTGGTCAAGTCTTTAATAAGCCACTACCATGCACCAAGTACTGTGCTAAATATTGGAGATACAAATACAATAAATTAAATAATCCCTGCCCTCAGGGAGTTTACATTCTAGTGGGATGGGCATTCTTTAGTTATATTAGGACAGAAAAGACAGATGAAGAAAAGGGAATACCTTAGAATCAGTGCTATCGGGGGCAGCTAGGTGGCACAGTGGAAAAGGCACCGGCCCTGGATTCAGGAGGGCCTGAGTTCAAATCCAGCCTCAGACACTTGACACTTACTAGCTGTGTGACCCTAGGCAAGTCACTTAACCCTCATTGCCCTGCCAAAAAAAAAAAAGAAGAATCGGTGGATATAATATAATATAATATAATATAATTTCCTTGTGACCCAACCTCTCTGACCAGCAGTCTGTCTCCTGAATTTTTGCTGCCAAACATCTAATTTTATTCCAGATCACTTGAAGGTAGTAAAAACAGACATTTTCACACTCAGAACAACAATTCCTGCAGAATTATAACAAGTTTTATAGACCAAGGCAACTGCAGTTGTAAAATATTATGAGGCATCAATTGTCATATTCGTTGATCAAATCTTTACAAGGCAGAAATAGGCTCATAAATATCCTATTCTCTAGGCTATGCCATTTATGCCCTGTGCCTCTGCGTAGCTCCGTGAAAACCCATCTGATGGTTTACATAGTCAAGCAACATGACATCTCCCAATTGTTTTTTAGTGAATGAAAGTAAATGTATCAGCTAAGACTAGGAGTGCTCCCCACACAATGAAGATCAGGCATGTTTGACACTGAGATAATTTCCTTTATAGAGAGCAGCCCAAGTTGAAATTAACGGGTGGTTAAATTGTCCTGCTACTCACTTTTCTAAGTGGTTTACAATTCCTGTATCATTCACCTAAGAGTATATCATTACCCAGACATGGCCAGCACTTTTCTATGCAGTCACTGGCTGATGGTAAAATTAAGCCCTTAATGAATGAATGCCTAGTGTTACAGGGCTCCAGGGGACACCAAAAGGTCACCTTGACCATTCATTCTTTCATTTATAAGTCCTCACTGTGTTCCTGGTACAGTGCTTGTCTCCAAGGATAAAAAGACAAACACAAAGACTGTAGAATTATGAAATGTCAGATCTGGGTAGGGGTTGGACATCACAACATAGACTATTTGGGAAAGAAGGAATCTTAGAAAAGAGAATTTCAGAGCTTAAAGATCCATTAGAACTGTTATATAGAAAGACCTTAAAACAGAGAAATTCAGAACTTAAATGTCTCTTAGAGCACAAAATATTAGTGCTTTAAGGCATGTGATAAAATAATGAGATTTGGCAGACACCCAGGGGCCCCACCTGAAGATTGATTTGTAATTGATTGAATTGGGTGAGACTGTTAGCCTACTTAAGAATGATTAAATCAAGATCACACCTGGCCAGCCCTGAGTGGTATGTTGTTCTCAGAGGCTAGACTACACAATAAACAGGAGACCACTCTCAACCAATCAGCTTGAAGGACCTCCCATTTTTGGGGAGGGAGACAGGAAGTAGAAAGCTGATGCTGACTCACTGGATCTTGCTCTTTTCATTCAGGAACTGGCACCTGGTGAGAGACAGAGAAAAAGAGAGGGCTCTTTTCCTTCCGACATTGGCTTGGTGGCAGAACTTCACATGGGCTACTAGGAAAGAAAGGTTTTTTTCTCTCTGGCTAAACTGAATAGATCTAAGCTAGGATTTTCCATGCTATAAGGAATCTGTTCTCAATCTCTCTCTCTCTTCACTAACTTGTAATATATTTTAATAAATCCTTAAAAGCCTAAACTCTTGCCGAATTTATCAGTGATTTTAGCTAGCTTCCCCCCAAAACTGGGGAGGGGGGCAGGTTAGAACCCACATTTAGATTTTAAACAGCACAGGTACTTAGATCATATAATGTCAGATCTGGGACAAGAGAATGTCAAAGTTTAAAAATACCTTAGAAGGGGGCGGCCAGGTGGCGCAGTGGATAAAGCACCAGCCCTGGATTCAGGAGTTCCTGAGTTCAAATCTGGCCTCAGACACTTAACACTTACTAGCTGTGTGACCTTGGGCAATTCACTTAACCCCAATTGCCCCGCCAAAAAAAAAAAAAACTTAGAAGAAAGGATGGGGGCAGCTAGGTGGCGCAGTGGATAAAGCACTGGCCCTGGATTCAGGAATACCTGAGTTCAAATCCGGCCTCAGACAATTGACACTTACTTACTAGCTGTGTGACCCTGGGCAAGTCACTTAACCTCCTTTGCCCTGCAAAAAAAAAAAAACCCAAAACCCCCCAAAACAGAAGAGAGGATGGCAAAACTCCCAACTCTAATACCTTTGCTAGTACACCATGCTTCTCTTGCTGTTTGTTTAAAATAAATTTTGCCATACTACAGTGGTCCAGGAGTTTAATTTATTAGAACATGGTGCCAGTGAGGTCAAAGGTGAAGGTTCAGTTCTTGGGGATCATCATTTTAGGTCTGGAAGGGGCCTTAGAGGTCACCTAGTCTACTTCCCTAATGATACAGATGAGGAAAATGAAGGCTAGAAAGTTCAGGTGACTTGTCTAATAGCATACAGTTAGTAAATGGCAGGACTGGAATTTGAGCCCATTGCTTCTGTCTCCTGCTTGAGAACTTGCTCCACTCAAGTTGATGGAACCTCATTCTGGGCCATTTCCACAATTCCATCTTCTACTTCCACACTCCTCTCTTCTGACCAGAATTACAGGACCAGCTATTTAGAGCTGGAAAAACAAAACCAAACCAAACCCTCTGAAATCCTCTAATCATTAGATTCTTAAGCTTTTTGGCTAATGGCCTTTCTGATAGCCTGGTGAAGCCTGTGGTTGACTCCTCACAATAATATTTTTAAAATTCATAATTGAAGGAAATGGCAAATTTCAGTTAGAAATTAGTAAAAAAAAATGATTTTTTTATGTCCAAGTTCACTGGGCCCCAGGAATCTCTTCACATACCCCTGGTTAAGAACTCCTGATCTAATCTGAACCTCTCATTTTACAGATGAGGAACCTACAGCAAAAGAGGTAAAATAAATCATTCAGGATCATATAGCAAGTTAGTAGCAGAGCTAGGATTGGAACCCAGGTCACTTTATAGCAATTCTATCCTATGAATACCTCCTTAGAATAATGTTGGTGTTAGTTTTGGGATTTTTTTGTTTGTTTGTTTTTAGGGGCAATGAGGGTTAAGTGACTTGCCCAGGGTCACACAGCTAGTAAGTGTCAAATGTCTGAGGCTGGATTTGAACTCAGGTCCTCCTGAATCCAAGGCCAGTGCTTTATCCACTGCTCCACCTAGCCTCCCTCAGTGTTAGGGTTTTTTTTTTTTATCATAATTGAAGAAAATTCTACATTGCAATTCAAAGTTAGCAACAATAAAGATGTAGCTTTTCTGGCAAATGTACAGATCTTCTAAAATCTATCAAGAGATTCCTTGGGAGCCCATAGATCCCAGAGTAAGGATCCCTGATCTAATCTAACCTCCTTGCTTTAAAGATGAATGTACTTCTTTTTTTTAAAGATGAAGTCCACAGAAGGAAAGTAATATGTCACGGTTATCTAATCAGTTCGTAGCAAAGCCAAGTGGTGTGTGGGCTGCTCGTCTACTTTGGGTGTCTACCTGACACACGATTCTCATCTGTGGCTCCAAGAAGCTGTGGTGACACCCAGCTAAATCATCTCAACAGACAGGCTAAGCCAGATTGAGAGTAACCCAAGGACCTCAAAGCCATCAGTGGGGAATGTCTACCCCAAGTGTGCAAAGACTTCTCTCGGCGCAATGGGTGGATGAGAACAGTTTGTTTCAATGTCCATGAAGGTGCCTGAACAACCATCTTAGAGCTTTGTCAGACATCAGAGACACCAAGGTCGTCCACTGCATCCTGGGCCATTGCCAGGCATCCTGACATTGCCTTGCCAAAAGATGTGGATGGCTTTGGAAGAGAGAATGAGGCTGACGTGACTTTGTACAACTCTGCCACAGTGATTTGTAACTTATCAAAGAGTCAAGACATCACCTCATGATGTCACTGGTTCTCTTCAAAAACAAAGGACAAATAATCATAGCAGCAGAGCCAATATTTGAACCCAGAGATAAACGAGCAGATGTTGCTACATGGCATATTGTAATCATGTGCCCTTTTCCAAGCATGGGACCACATGGATGACTTGACAAAAGCCAAGTTTTCCTTTAACAGGAAAACATCTTGAAAGCATCTGAACTCCTGACAAGGTCCAATGATATTCCCCTCATCTGCCTCAGAGGTGACATTTTCAAAATGCCACATTTCCTTTTTTTTCCTGCACATTTCCTTTCAAAGAAAAAGTCCCAGACATGATGATAGGATCAATTTTTATGGATTTCCCTGGGCTCAGCCTCCAGGAGGTTCAGATCCTTGAGAATGGGAGTACAAAGGTATCCAGTATAGCATCATGCCTGTCACCCAGTAAGAGCTTAACAAATGCTGTTTGTTGCACGAGCTTAAAATTTGAGCTCAGGTGTTCTCATCCTAGGTGAAGAAAGACTAGGGATTGGGTACAGAAGGGGGGAAAGAAGAAAGGATAATTCAGATTCTGTGTCTGCCAGTAGGGGGAGAAATCAAGCTATGATTTCTTTCATCTAATTTGCATCGTAAGCCAGGAATTTTCAGACCCAAATTTAGTATTCTTTTTAATGCATGAACAACATCATAGATTTAGAACTGAAAGGGACTTTAGAGCTCATGAAGTACATTTTGCATTTTACAAATGGAGAAATTGAGGCACAGAAAAATTAAATTGACTTGCCCAAAGTCACATGGATAGTAAACTGCAGAACCAGAATTTGCATCCAGGTACTGTGATTCAAATCCAGCCCTTTCCGTACTGCACCAGCCTGACTCAGTTTAGTTTGACTGAATGTTCTGGAGAGCTCAGATGGTCCCCATTTTGCTTCTCCAGACAGAGCCATAAAGAGTGGCAGAAAAAGCAGAGATTGTTTGAAAGTCTTTTCCCCTGTGCAGGAAATTGATCTCCTTGGAAAGCTGTGTAGAAACTGGACTCTTGTTAGCTAAATCTGAGAATCATAGACTTTTAGAACAGCAAAGTTCCTTGGTGCCCATCCACTCTAGCCCTCTCATGGTAGAGCTGAGGCACTAATCTAGAAAGTAGCAATTTGCCCAAGGTCCCTTGGCAGGTCATCAGGAGGATCACCATCAGACTTCAGACCTTCTGAACTCCAGTTCCATATTCTTTCCTTTAGAAATTCTTAGACTAGGGTCTAGGCCCCTTTTTCATGTGACAATTATGTGTCAATGTAATTGTTTTATTTGTAGTACTCTATTTTATTTTAGGGGATCAGAGGCTTCCCCAGAACTCCGAAGACATCCATAATACACAAAGAAAGAAAGGGTAAGAGCCCCTGATCTACAACCTGAAATGCACCAGGAGATCTTTCTGTCAAAAGCTCTCTTTTTGCCACAGGGCCCAATGACACCACCCTTTGCCCGTATTTTACATGTGTACAGTCTTTGTGGTTCAGGATGGCTTCGAGTTTATTTGTAACATGGAAATAGATAAAAATGAGTCCATCAAATCTTGCAGAAGCTTACAAAGCAATGGTTCCTTAAATAGCCACATCCACCAGCATCTTTACATCCTCACTCAACTCAGTCCCATCAACCAATTCCCTTTTCCAGCCACCATGCCAGCTCTGTCTTGTCAATAGCAGTTGATGGTGCTCTTGGCCATGACAACGTGAATAAGAAGGGCCTTGGACCTGTGGTTGATGTTCCCAGGAAGGGAAGAAAAGGTGAGAAATTACAAATTAGGCCAGAAACCCAGAGTCTCTGCTGGGATGCTCTAAGGCCCCAGAGGCAGAACCAGGAACAATAGCTGGAAACTATCAAAAAAAAAAAAAAAGTAAATTTAGATTTGATATGGGGGTGAGAGCTGTCCATAAGCAGGATGAGTTGTCTTGGGAATTGGTGGGTTCCCCCTCACTGGAGGTCTCCAAACAAAGACTGGCTGTCCAGTGACCAGGAATACTGTAGATGGGATTCTTGTTCAGGGATGAGTTGGAGAAGATGTATGTTGAAGTCCCTGGTAACTCTGAAATTCTGTCAATACAATTCTGAGGCCCAGATGTGATATAATCAATACACTCTAGTGGTTCTTCATTACCTCCTAGAACAAGTGTATAGTCCTCCATTTGGCTTTCAAAGCCCTTTATCACATGGTGCCCTCCCTTAGATCTTCCCAGTCCTCTTATATCTTCCTCCCCTCTACAAACTCTGATCCAGTCACCCCAGTCTCCTGGCTGTTCCTCAGCCATAGAACTTCCTCTCCTAACTCCATGCATTTGCTTGCACTGACTGTGCCTCATGTCTATAATGATCTTCTTCCTCCTCATCACCTAGTAGGTCCTCTGGCTTCCTTCAGGTCTAAGTTCAAATCCCACCTTCTGCAGGAAGCATTTTCTGGTGCCCACCCCAATTTAAACAATCTCAATGGCTTTCCCTCTGAGATTACCTTGCATTTATACTGTCTATATCTTGCATGTATATTGTTGTTTCTATGGTATCTCTTCTATTAGAATGGGAGCCCCTTGAAGGTAGGGTTCATGGTTTTGCCTTTTTTTGTATTCCCAACATTTAACACAGTGCCTAACACGTAATAACAGCTTAATTTGCACTATAAGAAGATTTACTTGTGGTTGTCTGACCAAAGAGGCCTGAGACATGATGGCATTAGACCAAGTCAGATTCCATCAATGGACCATGCTTGGGCTTCTGGCAGGCAAAATCCCAAAGTCCCGTAAACTTAAGTATGCATCACTCCCCCTTTGAGAATTGCTCTTTTCTTTTTTCACCATAGTACTCTGGTCTTATCCTCCATGACACAGATGGTCTTTGCCTTGGTTCATTCACAATGCAAAACTAATACCTATGTGATGGTTAGTTATTAGAATGCTAATGAACACAAGAAGGGTGCAAGTCCCCACTCCCCCCAGCCCCAATAAATACTACTTACCCCAGATTCAGACTGGCCATCATTCCATAAGATTGATTGAACTGATGGGAGATGCTTTAGCTTAGAGAAGAGAAGACTTGGGGGGGCCACTATAGCTATCTTCAGTTATTTGAAGTTCTGCCACCCAGAGAAGGGTTTGGATTTGCTCTGTTTGGAATTAGGGTGGAAATGGGAAAAATGACTGGAACGTCAAAAGGGTCAAATGAGGGTTTGATATCAGAAAACCCAATGATTCATCAACTAAAAAAAACATTTATTAAGTACCTGTTCTGTGCCAGGCCCCTGTTAGGCTCTGGGGATTCAAGGAGAGCCATTTGAGCTGGTCCAGTGTGGGGTGGGCTGTCTTGGGAGGAAATGGGTTCCTCCTCACTACAGGTCTTCAAGAAGAGGCAAGACAATGACTGGCATGCTTAGTCGTAGAGGAATTCAAGTGTGAGTGCACTGGATGACCTCTTAGGTTCCTTCCAACTCTGAAGTTCTGTGATTGTGTGATTATCTCCCCACTTTGTGTCATGGGGAAAGAAGGAAGTCGTCCATTTTCTCATAATGAGAAGAATAAAGAAAGTTTCTTAAGAGCCAGATGTTCCATTGATCCAATTATACTAAGCCTCTCAAAGGGAAGTTGATTATAACCCCGTGCAAACCCCAGAAGCAGCCATTAACATGCTATCATGTGGAGTTCTCTACTGCACAAGGGAACGAGCCCATCACCCTTTATCTCACTGTGGAAACATGGTTTGAGGACTTACACATTCCATAATGCACTTACTCTCTCTCTGAAAGTCTACTTCCCAGCATCCCTGAGTTAACAAGGCTCTGCCTAAGCTTTCTTGTGAAAGAGATTTGTCAGTTTCAATTTAAGAGAAAAGAAAAAAAATGAAGGAAGAGAACTATTAAAATAAAGAGTCTGAACCCATTTAAAAATACGTCAGTTTTTCAAAAGTGGGAATGCCTACATTTTCAAAGTAATAAGTGATGCAAATGTTTTCATGATTTCTCTTCTTTTTAATTTATTGGACAGGACCAGCAATGTTATTGATGTATAGAATTCCTGGTATGGGGAAACTCAACAAATAAAAATTGCCTCCTGCTTTCTAACTTGTGCTTCTAGGAAGCTGTTTGAGACCTCAAGATGATGATGATAATGCTGCTGCTGCTGCTGGGTTTAATGGTTTACAATAATAATACTAGCTAGCCTTTGCAAAGCACTTTACAAATGTTATCTCATTTGATCCTCAAAACAACCCTAGGAAGAAGGACTTAATGTTGTCCCCCCCTTTCAGATAAAGAACCTGAGGCAGACAGCGGTTAAGTAACTTGACCAGGATCACACAGCTAGTAAGTTTCAAAGGCAAGATTTGAACTCAGGTCTTTCCAACACCAGGTCTAGTGCTCTAACCACTGTTATATGAAGTTGCTACAAGGTCCCTTCTAGTTTTCTGTAAATTGAAGCTTTTATGATCCATGAACTTTTGGCTCCAGCCAAACTGGACCAACAGACATCCCTTGTAGATGTCCTTTACTTTCTCCCATCTAGGTTTGTGCTCACTCTTTTTGCTATGCTTGGAAGTCCTTTTGAATTCTCCACTCCTAACTTTGCTTCTTGGATCATTATCTTACAATCTATATTTTTTCCATAAAAGTATTTTATTATTTTCCAGTTACATGTAGTTTTCAACATTTGTTTTTATAAGATTTTTAGTTTCAAATTTTTCTCCCTCCCCTCTGATATACTCTGATATAGGTTATATATGTACAATCACATTAAACATATTTCTGCATTAGTCATGCTGTGAAAGAGCAAAAAGGGAAAACCTCAAAAAAGAAAAACAACAACAAAAACAATAGAAATATGATTCAATCAGCATCTAGATTCCATAGTTCTTTTTTTTCTGGATTCTCTCTCTCTCTCTCTCTCTCTCTCTCTCTCTCTAGGTGAGGCAGTTGGGGTTAAGTGACTTGCCCAGGGTCACACAGCTAGTAAGTATCAAGTGTTTCAGGCCGAATTTGAACATTTGAACTCAGGTCCTCCTGACTCCAGGGCCAATGCTTTATACACTGTACCACCTAGATGCCCCTACAATCTACAGTTTTAAAGATTTAAGTGAACTCTGGGAATTCTTCTGTGTTCACTTGCATTTGGTGATTACCTGCCTGATCCCTCCTCCTCCCCTGGCCCTCAAACTTCACTTATCTCTTTGGCTTAGCCACTTTAATACAGATACACACAGACAAATCCATTCATATCTTTTATGTATCTATCTCTAGATACAGACAGATTTATATGTAACTCATAGGTACAGGTAAATTATATTTATATATGGATATGTTTGTGTAGTTTACCTGTCCCTGTGATTTTAATAGTGTGGAGAAATCCCAATAAGGAAAATCAATCCACCACCAAAGTTCAACTATTTTTCTATAATTTATAGTCTTAGAGGAACTTCAGAGTTGAAGTGACTTGCCCAAGGTCACACAATGTGTATCTGTCTGGCTTGAATTCTGATCTTAATTCCACATCTCTTTCTCAGGGGGCTACCTTGCCTCAGCATGTACTTAGCAAGTATTTAGTAGAATTGTAGGATTGTAACCCTCCCCACCCCCCACCTCCATCTGCTGAGACAGATGTTTTTGTTTTAGTTTTTTTCCTCTAGAGTCCATTCCTTTTACATGGATCTTGCAAAGCAAGGCAACCTCTGTGTGATAGAGGCTTTTTGTTGTTAAGTTTGATTTATCTAGATAAAGAATTCATTCTACATTGTTTTGCTGAATGTGGATGTAAATTCTGTCTGAATGTGTTAAGGGGGAAAAGGTAAGGAGAGACAGACAGAACAGACACAGAGAACTAGAGAGATAGAAACAGACATATATAGACAGAGAAATTACTAGAAACAAAGTGAGGAGGAGCAAGAGGAAAGGAAGGAAGGAAGGAAGGAAGGAAGGAAGGAAGGAAGGAAGGAAGGAAGGGGAAGGAAAGGGAGAGAGAGAGATAATTAGGAAGAAAGTTCCAACCCAAATTCCCCAAGAGGTAGGGGCTTAGAAAAGTCTGTAAGGTTTTTGATTCTACCTTTTTCTCATTGGTATAGTCAGGGGAAAGAGGGAAAGAAGAAATCAAATGGCTGGACATGACAGAGAGAATCTACATGTATTTTACCAAGCACTCAGTGAAATGCTTTGAAAATATAGATATTTAATGTTTGTTGAGTTTATTGCAAGAATGGGATAAATCCTGGAAAACATTAAAAAAAAAAAAACAAAAATCCTCTCAACATTTGGGTTGGTAACCATTTTCTATACTTCCTTACTGCTGCTGTTCCATTCTCCAGAATGGACCTCCAGAGACCGTGCCTGAGGCTCCCCACCCAGCCAAGTACTCCTGAGAGCTAGGTCGCTTCCTATTCATCCTGCAATATTCTGCTCTGCTGCTCCCCCAACCCCACTCTTAAACTAGTAATCAGATCAATGATATCTATCATTGTTTCTGCAAAAGGAGGCAAACTGATCTCCCTGTGATTCCATTCATCATATTTGTGCCTTTCCTTAACTCTCTTCCTTATATGCCTTGTCTCCCCTATTAAAAGGTGAGCTCCTGGGGAAGCTAGGTGGTGAAATGGATAAAGTACTGGCCCTGTATTCAGGAGGACTTGGGTTCAAATCTGGCCTCAGACACTTGACACTTACTAGCTGTGTGACCCTGGGCAAGTCACTTAACTCTCATTGCCCCACCAAAAAAAAAAAAATGTAAGCTCCTTACAGGCAGGGAGTGTCTCTCTTTAGATTTGTTAAAAGGTTTATTATTTTTTACCTTTTCTTTTTCCTCAAGGAGGTGAGGCACAGTTAGCAAAATACATAAACAACTGATAATTATTGATCATTGATGAAAAAAAAGAATATATTTTCTCCAGTGTAGCTAGCCCTGGGATTTCTCTCCAGTATTCTCCCCTCTCTGTAGGACCAGGCTGACTCCAATTTGATTACACATGTTAGAGATGATCTCTTTTTAATCACTCCTTTTGTACAAGTCTTCACTGGTAATATGCTGCAAAGGATTATGTGTTGTTCTATTGATCTTTGGGTCACTCCCAATTATTCTTCTTGAGAGTCTAACATTGAGGAGACATGACTGAGTCCACAAGGTTCTGAGGTCACTGAAAGGTACTGAGACCATTCCCTGCTCAGTATCCAGGTATGCAGTTAGCCTGGAGAGCCTGACCTACAATGGGATGAGAGGGTTGGGAGGTAGGGAGCTAGGCTCTTCTTCAGCCTCTTAAATTCCCCTCTGAAGTCCAGAAAAAGAGTTTGACTTTTAGCTGAGATGTTCACCTCCAGGATTTCCTCCCAAAATGAAGGAGTAAAATGTATTCACTTTGTAATATGAATAAAGCATGGGAAAGGTCATTTATCCCTACATGTAAAAGAAATATCAAAGACTCATTGGTCACATTAATAAAATGATTTACCCAGGATTCAGTATCCTAACTTGTGACTGATGCCAGTCTACTGGGAGGTTAATACTTCAACCTCATCAGTAAATTAAGAGGTATGTGAGGGGAAGCTAGGTGGCACAGTGTATAAAGCACCAGCTGTGGATTAAGGAGGACCTGAGTTCAGATCTGGTTTCAGACACCTGACACTTGCTGTGTGATCCTGGTCAAGTCACTTAACCCTCACTGCCCTGCAAAAAAAAAAAAAAAAAAAAAAAAAGAGGTATGTGAGACTGCTAATTAGGCATTTTCTATTTCGGCTCAGCCCGACACTATCTAAACAATGCCTGGGTAGTTTACTGCTGCTGCTGTTGTTCATCCTTAGTTCTTGAAGTGAATAGGGTAGAGTTTGGATGAATTTTCTTGTCAGTGCCATTCTTTCCAAGAACAGGGGAATAGGTGCTAAGAATTCCTCTCTTGCTGTCATTCATTTTAACCCATTGGAAATTCTTGAACTTACAAAGGTTCCCTTCAAGGCTAGACTTCTTTTTTTTGGGGGGGGGCTGGGCAATGGGGGTTAAGTGACTTGCCCAGGGTCACACAGCTAGTAAGTGTCAAGTGTCTGAGGCCAGATTTGAACTCAGGTCCTCCTGACTCCAGGGCCGGGGCTCTATCCACTGTGCCACCTAGCTGCCCCTTAGAAATTCACTTTCTTAAGATAAGGAGAGAATAAACACAATTGAGGCAGCCCAAATATAGGGTTAGACTTCCCTCAGATGGACATGTATCTGAAATGCCATGTGCTCATGGCTGAATGGAGGCCAGGGTGAAGGTTAGGGAAAGATGCCTGTGCTACCATCTTTTTATCAAGAAACAGCTTATAAAAGATCTGACACAACTCACAGGGAAAAAGGAAGAGAGGAACTGAGGGGCCCACTCACATGCGGTCAGTCAGCAAACATTTATTAAGTGTCTAGTACATGTCAGACATTGTGCTAATATCTGACGATATTAGTCTTCAAGGGGATCTCTGCCTTCAAGGAGCTCACAATCTAATGGGGAGACAACAGGCGAACAGTATGTGTGTGTATGTATGTATGCCTAGATATGGGCATATACACACATGTGCATGTGATTAAGCACATACATGTGTACACACGAACAATAAACTCATACATATATGGATATGGATATGTGTACACATTAACTGCATACATATATACAAAATACACACATACATGTATACACATATATGCTACATAGAGATACATACTCATATGTTCATATACACATACACATGCACATACATATATTTATGCTACATAGAGGATAAAGATAAATAGGAAATAATCAAGAGAGGGAAGGCACTGGAATTAAAAGGATTCACGAAAGGCTTCCTGGAGAAGTTGGGACTTAAAAGGAAAGCAGGGAATTCAGTAAATGGAGATTAGGAGAGTGAGCCCTCCTGGTTTAGAGCATTGCCCAGAGGTGGAGTGTCTTTATGGATAAACCAGTAAATTAGTTTTCATGTGATATGGATACTCAGAGGCTCATCAAACAAAATTGTCTCTGTTGTTATATCTATCAAAAAATCTCAGTGATCTTAGTCTATGTTTGAGAAACTTCTTTAAATTTGAATTTTGTTCCATGAAATTCCATGATTTTTAAATTGTCAACACACAATAAACATAAGGGGATTTTAGATTTCTACTTTTTGGTCAATTGTGTGACTATGAAGATGTAATCTATTATAGAAAATCTGCCTTTTTCCTTCTCATGTTTTCATAAAGGTTCTTTTAATACATGTGTAAGTTTTTCTTAAGGGCAACTTGTTGGTACAGTGGATAAAGGACTAGGCCTGTAGTAAGTTCCAATCCAGACTCAGAATCTTACTAACTATATGACCCTGGGCAAGTCATTTAACCTTGTTTGTCTGTTTCTTCATGTATGAACTGGAGAAAGAAAAGGCAAATAATTCTCAGATCTTTTCCAAGAAAAACCCAAATGTGGTCACAAAGAGTTGGGCATGACTGAAATGAATGAACAACAAGGCTTTCTTTCCTTTCTTTCTTCTTCTTCTTCTTCTTCTTCTTCTTCTTCTTCTTCTTCTTCTTCTTCTTCTTCTTCTTTTTACAGGGCAATGGGGGTTAAGTGACTTGCCCAGAGTCACACAGCTAGTAAGTGTCAAGTGTCTGAGGCCACATTTGAACTCGGGTCCTCCTGAATGCAGGGCCAGTGCTCTATCCACTGCACCACCTAGCTGCCCTTTTCTTTAAATTTAAATAAAAGTTTTATAGAAATGAGAAAGTAGGCATGTGAGATGGTGATTATTGAAGACCTCTCAAATTCCCTTTTTTTACTACTTATTCCATACATGACTTTTAAAAAATAATAATCATTTGGTATTTTCTCTTTTTTCAGAATCTTAATAATTGATTCCGCAATGTTCTCAGAATTATTTTGCTTTCAGTATGTTTCCTTTATAATAGTTTATTTTGTCTCTATGCTCTTTCCATGTTCAACTTCTTGAGAACAATAGTTCTGCTCATTAAGTACTGAAATGTAATGATTCCATTGTTATTAGTAAAGAAGGTAGTTGGCCATTAAAATGTTGACAGATCTGTTCCATTTTCTATTGATTTGTTATCATTACATTTGAACCTTAATAGCCCTTGAGATGATCAGGGTTAATTGGTTTCCTTCTCAAGCCTGGTTTTAAGTTATTTTCCATATCAGTTCTCCCTATTTTAGGAAATGCAACTGATTATAATCTACTACCATCCTTCTCTGGCATTTTACAAATGAGTTTCTATTCCAAACTGGTATTGACCTTGGATTCCATGACTTACCTTTAAGGAAGAAGCACAGATGTTTGCTGGCTGAAGCAGTTTCCTATACCTTCCTGGATCCCTTTTGGAGAGGACATACACAGTTTGACTAATAATCATGGTGATAATCCTGCATTAAAATCTGGTTCTGGGTGGATAGAGCACTGGCCCTGGAGTCAGGAGTACCTGAGTTCAAATCCGGCCTAAGACACTTAACACTCACTAGCTGTGTGACCCTGGGCAAGTCACTTAACCCCAATTGCCTCACTAAAAAAATAAATAAATAAATAAAAATCTGGTTCTGGTTGTATATTCTGTGCTACCACTTCATTGTAAATGGTGATGACCCCATAGGTCATGAAGCCTAGCTATACTGACAGAGACCACTCTGACAGTCCCACTGCTCTGCAAAGGCTTTGCAAATGCATAGGGCCAGCTATATACCCTATGCTTGCTGTCCATGGACCAGCCTTGCTAAATTCAGAGTATGAGGATTAAACACATGAGAGACATAGTTTCTGGATAATGTAATCATTTTATTAATATGCCGGCTGGATATTAATAAAAGGATGCCATCTCTCTCAGACCAAAGGCCCCAAATCAGCAGTGAGGTCAGAGTTCATATGCCCTTCTCCTTGTTGGAAGTCCATCAGGTAGAAACTGAGGGTGAAAGAGTTAATCGCTTGCCCACAGCCTCACAGCCTGTAGATTGGCTGAAGCAAGATTTGAACCATTTTTTTATTCTGAGACTGACATTGTATCCAGGATTTCTCTTTGATGTTCTTACAGGCCAGCATGATGAGAATGCACCCTCTCCCACCCCCCAGATCACAGAGTCCTCAGATACTTAAATAGGCCTTACAGAAGATGTCAGAGGCCACCTAGTTCAATTCCTCCTTCAGTAGCATCTTCCTCCACAAGACTCTGTATCCCACCTACGTGGAGGCGAGTTCCACTGAGGCGGTACAGGAGTGCAGCATTGCAGAGCTACAGAATTCCCCTGAGTCGGAGGAAACTCAGGCACCCTCTAGCACAACTTTCTGTTCGCATGGGTTCAAATTCTGTCTTGAACAAGCCCTTTAATTTCTTTTGACCTCAGTCTTATCTCTAGGGTGTTAGACTTGGTGTCTACAATTCTTTCTGGCTCTGAGACCTATGGTCATGAGCTCCCAAATGAGGAAAGAATGTCTTTTAAAACAAAGTAGGATCTTATATTCATGTACCACTTGTAAAGTCTGCAAAATACTTCATATATAGATAGATAGATATAGATAGATATAGATATATAGATATATATACACACACAGACACACAGACACACACACATATATACATGCACATTAGATCCCCCCACCCCTGCCCAGTTCCCAACATCATCTGGCAATCCCTACTTTAGATTCCTGTTTGTAGTGTGATAGTGAAAAGCACAGAGTTCTAATCCCTCCTTTGGCAGTGACTGGTTTCAGGAGGTATGGCAATACGGGTACCTATCTTACTAATTATTATGGGAATTACATAAGATGACAACTGTAAAATGTTTTGTTATCTTTAAAGTATATAACAGCTCGTAAGCTCTTTTTCCCTTTTCTCAGATAAGAAAACTGAAGACCAGAAAAGTTGATAAGTATCTGAGGTAGAATTTGAACCTGTGTCTTCTTCATTCCATCATCTGCCTGAAGACCCCAAGGGAGTGAGAATCCACTAGCTCCACAACTGCCCCTTCCACTTTTAGTTAGTTTGTTTTCTGCCTTCTAAAATCCCATCCAAACTGCTGGCCCTAAGTATTAGTCTAGGATCCTGGTGAGGAAATGCTGTTGAGAGAGCACTGATTACCATGGAGAGCCCACCACTACTAGGGAAGACATTCTGTAAGAAGGAGAAGATATGGGATACCCATGACCCTAAAGTTTTAAAGGGCCATTGCACACTTGTGACCATATGGCCTCAGGAAGGTTCCTTAGTGATATCGGGTTGGGAGGGGTGATTTGTGCTTCGGACCACACCCATCCCATTTCCCCATTCATACTTCAGAACTTTCACCAGGCTTCCATTGTTACCTGTTTCATAAAGGCAGATGACTTACCCAGCGGCTGGTCCCTTTGGGAACTACCTTTGAAGTTAGACATTTGCAGCTTCCAGACACCTGCTAGGTTGGCTATTCTCTGAGAATGCGAGAGGAAGGAACCATGGCTATGTACCACAGGAGGGGGAAACAAAGGGAAATTCTTCATGACAAAGCATCTCTCACTGCCCCCACCAGTATCCCTGAGAGCAGCTTGCCGGATTGGAGGGGGGGTGTCAATGGAGCAACGTTTTATGTTGCTTTGTAGAGTAAATGACATATTTCTTCAAAGAACACATCTTGCCTGTATGATCTTGATCCCATTAATGGGTCAAGGCCAGAGGCAGACAGAGAGGCCTAATTTACTCAGGAGACATTCTGTATAAATACCATATTCCCTTGTGTTCTGTGCTTCATTGGATAACCTGAATCTATGCAAACAAAGATGACGGCTGTTCAGAGTTTCTGTGCCCTCCAATGCTGTCCATTGTGTTACTCCGAGTTCCTTCTAGGCCCAGGGTCAAGGAGAGTCACAAACTTTACATCAACAAAACATGGGTTTTCTTTCCACTCAGCGATGGAGCAATCTGTAATCGTTAACCTCACAAGTTTGAGCGTCTACCTTAACATTTGTATGAAGCAGATGGCTTCCGTACTCTGCCAACCTGTTGTTACAAAAGCATTCCCTAAGAATTGTGTTCGAGCCACAGCCACGAGTGTAATTAACCTTTCAGAAGACTTTATAAATAGGAAAACATGCTCTGTTCTTCATGAAAACAGTGATCTTTGGGCCCCATTTTTAATTATTGCCACTCATATTTCTATAATGCATTGAAGTTCGAGAAGCCCTCACTCAGGGAGAAGCAATGCTATCTTCCTTTGGCATCTAGAAAACAATATGCTGAGACGCACATTGGTGATGTGGCTTGCCTTGGGTTACTGATAATAACAGACCTCAGGATAAAATAGATGGGTTCCTGAATTAGGTAGAGGAATGGGCAGGTCACAGCAATCTATCAATCGATTGACAAGAATTTGTTAAAAGCCTACTGTGTGCTAGATGCTGAGTAGAGATGACTGAAATCACAACTTCTAGCTCCAGATGACACCTTCAGCCCTAGGATTTTTGTTGTTTCTGACATCTAGGTAAGTTTAATCAATCAATCAGTCATCCGATTGAAATACATTTTTAATATACTTTTTTTTACCCAGGCACTATGCTAAGTGCTGAACAATCAGTTAATCAACCAGTCGATGACCCATCAATAAACTTTTATAAAACATCTACTATATACCAGACAGTGTACTAAGGACTGGGGATACAAAGAAAGAGAAAAGACAGTCCCTGGTTTCAAGCTTATAGCCTAATGAGGGAAACAGCATGCAAACAACCATGTACCAACAATACAAACTACACACACACACATATGCACCCCTATATAGTTTTTATAAATGTATATTATGTGTGTGCTATAAATTGAAGATAATCAACAGAGAAAAAGCATTAGCATTAAGAGGAATTAGGAAAGGCTTTGTGTAGATGGTGGGATCTTATCTGAACATTCAATGAAGCCAAGGAAGAGGGGGGGTAGAGTTGAGAAGGGAGAGATTTCCAGATATAGGGAACAGGCATGAAAATGCATACTCAGGAGATGAAATGTCTTGTAAGACCACTGGCTCCTGGCTCTCTTCCTCAATATCTGACCACTCCTTTCCAGCCTTTTTTGCTGGATATTCATCTAAGTTACTGTCCTAACCATAGGGGTCCCCCAAGGTTCTGCCCTGGACCCGTTTCTCTTCACCCTCTTTACTGTTTTTTTTTCTTGGTGATCTCATTAACTTCCATGAATTTAATTATCACCTTTATGGTAATGGTTCCTAGATTATTGCCCAGCCCTAATTTTTGACCCAAGATCCAGTGTCTATCTCCAATTACTATTGGACATCTCAAACTGGATGTCTCATAGACTTGCTTAACATGTCCAAAACTGCACTTAAGTTTTCCCTAATCCTTCTCTTCTTCATTTTCCTATAACTGTCAAGGATACTGCCATCTTTCCAGTTATTCAGACTCACAGTCTCACTGTCATCTTTGACTTTGGACTCTCTGTCATCCTCCCCCTCCCCCAATCCAATCTTTTGCTAAGTTCTGGTCATTTTACCTTCATAACTTTTCTCATATGAGCTTCCTTCTCTCTGACCATGAAGCACCTTGATGTAAGGTTGGTTTGCTCGCCATAAGTCTCTCCATACCAGACCATTCTCTACTCAGGGGTCAAACTGATTTTCCTAAATGCACATGACCCTATTACCCATCTATTCAATTAACCCCAGTGACTCCCTGTTACCTACAGGATTAAATGTAAAACCTGGTGTTCAACTGGTCCCTTCCTATACTCCCAGGCTTCTTATATCTTAATTCTCCTCATCTCTCACATAGTCTGCCTTTTTTGTATCTCCAGTGTTTAGCACTGTCTGCCAGATAGTAGGTGCTCAATAAATACTTGTTGACTACTGCACTGCATTTGAAATGAACAGGAATAGATTGGAGATAGAGGCAATGATTTTGCCCTTTGGCTCAGCTTGTCTCTTTGTCTTTTCCCCTTTTTCTACATACACTTCCAGTCATCCTGATCCATATCTTGGCACTGGACCCAAGTGGCTCCAGAAGAGAAAGTGAGGCTGTTGACTTTGCATTGCCCTGCCTTGCTTAAATCCAATTGACTGCAAGTCACAACAGAACCTCCATGATGCCATTCATGATCCTCTTCCAGAATGAAGGACAACAACAAAACAGCAACAATATAGGATAATAGAAAAATTTAGGGTTCAAATACAGAGGAAACCTAAAGGCCAGAGCTTTTTGGTAGTTAATGAGCAAATAACCGTTACCTGGTTTATGGTCTAAGATTCAGATATTAAAATTGGGAGTGCTTTCCAAGTCAAGGTGAGGTCACTGACAGAGATACTGAAAGCCCTAGACCAGGAGAAGCAATCATAAGAAAAGAATAAATATTAGCTAGCTGGAAGAATACAGCTCTTTGTTCTAGAAAGCTTGTCAAGTTCAAGAGTCCTGGATTTTAGACTATCCTATCAGGCATATGAGAGACTTCAGAACCCAAATCTCTGAAGGCATAGGACAGATTAACTTGAAATATAGGGTTAGAGTTACAAGTCCATGCTCTGTGTGTACATGTGTGTGTGTGTGTGTGTGTGTGTGTGTGTGTGTGTGTGTGTGTGTGAGAGAGAGAGAGAGAGAGAGAGAGGATGGAGGGAAGACTGGGTCTCCCGATCCTGTCAGGTTGAAAGTGTGTTGGTAATTCACAGGCTTAATCCCACTGCTGCTTGGCCTGGAAACTTTGACCTGGACCAATTTACTACTCTCCTCGCTCCCCAGGCAGCCTGGTGGACCCTGGCTCCCAGGGGCTCACCATTTGGTGCTATACTTAGTGTGGATACTGTGGGGACCCATTTTTAAATGGGGAGTGTTAGCTAAGCGGCTTGCCGCAATACTGGGGCAAGGAAGGAGACCGGCAGCCTCCCTCAAAACAGAGCAGGATTTACTTACCAAGAATGAACTTAAAAAACAACAACACAAACAGGATCAGTAGGATCAAGGGAAAGGACATAAAATGGGGAAAGGGAAATGATACAACCTGAACACCACCACTGCCCAGGAATCAGCTGACAATACACAGCAGTATCCTGTCGCCTTCCAGCTTCCAGCTAGAATGGTGAATCTCCTCCCTTCTTCCTAGCAGACCCCAGACAGCCCCCAGCCAATTGGCTGGCTGCTCTGACAGTAATATGACTGCCCTCACTAGGCTTCCAATCATTATAATTTTGCCAGACCCATGTAGGCATCGGCGAGTGGTGATGACGTGAGGTGCCAGTGCCACGGCAACAGCTACAATCAGTGGGTGGAGCACTGTGCCGTTTGCAGAGCCCCAGAGGCCAGTGAATGCTGAGGTTTTTTTTTTTTTAATTCTAGCCAAAAGATGGGGTCATAAAAAACCTCAAATAACAATTAATTCTTTAAACTACATAATGAGCTTTAGTCCTGCTATAAGTCAGAATTCTAAAACTCATTCAATGATCCTCTAGCCTCAGCCTCTCCAGAAGCTGAAGTGGGTCTTTTTTTTTTAGTTCTTAGGCAAGTTTTTGACTTTTCTAAAAGCACATTAACACCATGTTTCCCAGTAAAAAGACAAATAAAAGTAGAACCTGGAAAAGTAAAGATCTGATTGACGGCTAATGGGGATTCTCTCTCCCTTCCTTGTGTAAGGTCACCATCCAAAAGGGAAAGAATGAATGGGTTAAATTTCCAACCATTCCCTGAATTTGGATCTTAGTCCTTCATATTTCTTGGAGGATATAGTAATAGGGCCGAGAAGTACCATGACCTTTTTAATATGCTGCACCTTCACCAAATTGCTATTTTATGTCTGCAGTAATGAAGGACACAGGTGCCGAACTGAAATGAGGCTATGGAACTTCAGGCTGGGCTGGCCGCTAAAGTGATGGGAGCAAGAAATTAACAGAAGATCTAAGAGTGGGGTTCTGAACAAGGCTGAGGTAACTTTGAGCCCCTGGGAAGTGCTGACAAGCAAGGAGATGGGATACTGTCTTTTCGTGTGGTTTAGTGTAGGGCCAGGAGGAATGGCCTATCCTCATTCCATTGGTGACTCTTGTATTCAGTTCAACAAGAATGTATTATTCATCACCTATTAGTTGTCAGAATCCATGTTGAGCACTGGGCATTCAAAGGTATGTGAGTACACACACACACACACACACACACATCCAAGAAGCTTACATTCCAATAATGGTGGGGAACAAAGAAAGAAGATACACAATGAACCAATTGGTCAAAAAGCATTTATTAATCGCCTTTTGCTCCTATCACTGTGCTAGGTGTGTGTGTAGGGTGTCAGGGTGGGGATAAGACAATCACTCAGCTCTTGGAGCTCACATAAATAAAGATAAAACAAAGGAGGGTGTGAAAAACAGCAAAGGAGGGAGTGAGACAAAGTACTGTGAGAATTTTAAGGAAAGAAAACCTTTAATTGGAGAAGTCAGAGAAGGTTTCTAAAGGAAGTGGCAACTTCTGGCCTCTTGAATCTCTTCTGTATTGTAAGCCAATTTGTCTCTGTCCTAGATCTATTTCTCTCACACTCCCTCAATCTTCTTAAACTCACGGAAATCTGGCTGTCCATCCCTTCCCACTCCCAGACAACAATGGATCCCAGCTGCACTTTCTAGTACCTGAGGGCTTCTTCTTCCATACCCCACACACAATGCACCAGGCAAGGAAGAAGAGTAGGTATTGTGCTTGATCCTCATTGTCACTCCCAAACATGGATCCCTCTTCCACCATCACTGAAAAAACTTTCCTCCTCTGAATCACTCAGCTACAAAATACTGGGGTAGGAAGGTACTTCAGTGGCTAGCTAGTCTAACTTATCCCTGAAAGATATGTCCTCTGTAAACATACCACCCAACCCCTGGTTGAAGCCCTCCAGTAAGGGGGAACCCACCACCTCAACAGAAAGTCCAATGGACTTTAGGGCTGTTTGATTTGTTAGGAATGTTTTCCTGATGTGGAGTCTAAGTTGTCCCCTCTTTGTCCCTTCTGCCCATTGCTCCTCACTCTGCTATCTAGGACCTGGAAAAATAAGCCCAATCCCTCCACCATCTGACATCCTTTTGATCTTCCCTCCATCTATCTCAAACAACACACTCCCTGCTCATGGTGAACTCCTGGCCCTTTGTAAATTCTATATTCAAACCTTAGGTCTAGCTCCATAGTCAATGCCCTTCCCACCACTTGATGTTGTTGCCCCAGTCATATTGGGTTGGTCAAACCAAGTTTAATGGCTCAGATTAAGTGTCTAAAGGAAAGAATTGTCTGTAGGCTCTTCACACTGTCCTGTATTTTCAGCCAAGTCTGTTTTGCTGAAAGAGAATGAGCCACAGACCCCCCGTTCCCCTAAAGCCTATTTATCCTCCAAAGGCACCCACTGGAGCTCCATCGATTCCAGGCTTTCACCACTTGCTTATTATTATGTAAGAGGCAAATTGGGCCAAAGGAAGTTTTTTTTTCCAGTTCTCCAGAAAGAACAAGCAGATGTCTCCCTCGGACCGTGACACATACCTGAAGCTGGCTGCCCAGTCAGTTTATCTAACACAGATGTGCAAATTCATTAGCCAGCCTGAACAGAGCAACATTTGGAATTCCCAGGAAGTGAGTTCATGTGTGTGACCATGTTTTCTTTGTTTCAGCCTAACAGCCAAAGACAATCAATTGGATATAGCCAGTTCTGCTGATTTCTTTTTCGTAGAAGTGTAACTTCAGCGTGGTCTACTGAAAAGAACACTGTACCAGGAAGATTGGGTGAATGGATGGATGAATGAATGAATGAATGAATGAATGAATGAAAAAGCATTTATTATGCACCTGCTATGAGGTAAGCAAGCACATGGCATACACAAGGCTATATGTACAGACTGAATAACAAGACAGTCTCTGTCTCATTCTTATGGGAGCGACATAAAGAAGACTCAGTTGTAAATAAGATGGAAAGGTCCCATGGTCCTTAGGGTACAGCAGCTAAGATGTTAATGCTTCTTCTTTAATACCATGTCTACTGACACAGCCATTGCTGTTTCTAATATTGGAACCTTGTGATAGTTCCAAGGCCTTTGATAATGACAACTTCTTTCTTGGGTCATGGGTAGCTGTGGCTGATAGGGAAGCAGGTATTTTAGCACCCACAGAGCCATATGCCAGCCCACATCTGTTTCTCAGTGACTATTTCCCACAAGGATGACTGTAGGGCTTGGTCTAGAAGCAGAAACAATGGTCTGGGGATGAGTCTGTCCCCAAGGCTCTTGAACTCATGGTCTTGTGCTGTCTCCATTAGGGTCTAAGTTGAGGTAATGATGGTTGTTTGACTTGCCTGGCCTATGCTGCTTCCTATCTCTTCCTCAAGGTGCCTTGGTATTTTGCTAAGATGATTCTGTAGATGGAAGTTGGTTTGTAGTTGGAGGGGATGGGATGGTTGGCCACTTTCTCCTAAGAATTGCTTCCCTAAATAATGAGAGAGGCAGTAGAGAATAATATACTGAACATAGGGCCATTGGTCTAGGGGATACTATTATTCCTCAGAATTCTTCAATCAATTATATTCTAATAGAAAAGTGCTGGCTAGAAAGGGGAATTCTACGTTGGAAAATTACAATGATAGTGATTAGAGACATGGAAGAGTGTAATGACACAATCTTTACAACAGCAGTGGCAATATTATTTTGATTATGTTTCCATAAGTGGAACTAGAAAGCAGGGGTGAGGGGAAGAGGCAATTATTGAGAAGATGGCTGAGGAATAAGTGAGGCATGGCTGGAACCAACCTAGATGTCAATTCAACCACGGCCTAGTTTGGGTGCAACCATGAAAAAATTATGAAACTTCACTGAATTTTGGTTTCATCATTGTAAAACCAGGATGCTAATGCCCATTTTACCAGCTCATAAGATTGGTTAATGCTGTCATATAAAGAAAGGTACCTTCTATAATCTCTCATTCAGCCACACAGGCTTTTTTCAGTTCTTCATAGATGCTAGTCAATCTCCTCTTTCTTTTCATTTGCACTGGCTGTTCCACATGCCCAGAAGAATGTCCTTCCTCCTCATCTTTCCATGATAAAATCCCTGTGTTTCTTTCAAGACTCAGCATAACACAACAACCCTGGGAGGTAGGTGTTATTATTACCCCCATTTTAAAGTCGAGGAAACTGAGGTAGAGGTTAAGTGATTTGCCCAGGGTTATACAGCTAATCAGCGTTTGAGGTCATATTTGAACTCAGGTCTTCCTGACTATTATTATCCCCATTTTACAAATGAGGAAACTGAGACAGGCAGCCAAGCGCTAGCTGGTTAGCTCAGGGTCACAAAGCTAGCTATTACCTGAGGTTAAATTTGAACTCAGGTCTTTCTTACTCCAGGGAGATTCCTCTAACTACCATATCACCTAGTCTGATATAGTGGAATTAGTTATACAATTGTCAATACAATATTTTATAAGTACAGATAGGACAATTTCAATCTCTCAAGAGCTTATAGGGCTACTTTTAGGATTAAATATAAATTCCTCTATTCATCATTTAAATACCTTCATAATCTAGCTGTAGCCAACCTTGCCAGTCTAATTTCCCATATTTTGCCTCATATATTATACATTCCAGATCAAATATGCTGTTTTCTCTTCATACTTGACTCCCCATCTCCTCCCTCAATACCTTTGTCCAGACCATCTCCCTTCTTCCATGCCTAGGATGTTCTCCCTCATCATCTCCATCTTTTGAAATCACTAGGTTCCTTCAAGGCTCAGCTCAGGTGCCTCTTTCATAAGGCCTTTTACTGCCCTACAAAATGACTTTATATTTCTCCATAATAATTTGCATACTTAATGATATCTGTATTGGATTCCTCCATGCCCAGTAGAATCAGGGCAAATAATCTCATTGCTGGCTTCATGTTCCAAGCCCCCAGCTCAGTTTGGTGACTTACTTAAAATTAGTGCTCCAGAACAATAATATCCAGCTCCATGACTCCGAATACTCTATCTTTGTTTATTCCCATACAATCAATCAAAAACCGTGGATGAATCACCTACTATGTGCCAGGCATTGTGAGAGGTGCCACAGATGACACAATGACAGAAGTGACCTGTTCTTTGTCTTCAAGAAGATGCTTGCATTCTAATGGGGAAGAAAACACAAACACACATGCAGAAAATATGTATATATTATATATGTGTGTATTTGTATATAGAGAACATAGGTACACACACAATGCACACAGAACATATGCAAAATGATGCAAGATAGTTGCATGAGAAGAGTGTGCAGCCTCCTTTATGTCACATGGTAGCTTTTAGGAAATTCCCTCCTCTCACCTTGCCCTTTTGTTCCTAGGAATTTTCGTTTCTTTCTCTTGGCCCTCAGCCTGGGCCAGTCTCTGTACTACAGATTGGCCTCTTCTCCCAGATGCTCTCTGGTTTTCAGTGACACCATTCAGTCCTGGTCTCCTCCTATCCATTTGACAGCTCTTTCTCAGTCTCCATTGATAAGTTATCATCCCCGCTAAGGGCAATAGCTATTGGGTGTATCCCAAATCTCTTGGGCTCTCTTCTTTCTCTCAAAACTCCCCTCACTCCATGACTTCATCAGTTCCCAAAGGGTTGATTACCGCCTCCCTGAACACAATTTCCCTATCTCTTTCTCTAACCCTGGTCATCTCTTCTGTTCGATGCTTAAAGCTTGTTACAAGTTAATCTCTTCCTATTGTTCCAGTCTTAATAATAATATTAATAAAATTAGCATTTATAAAGCATTTTGAGGTTTATAAAATGTTCTAGATCATTATCCCTTGAGTCTTACAACACAAGCATATAGACACACATATGTACACATATATACATACTTGTGTATATATTTAACCCACTGTTAGCTATCTAGTAATATTAAATGCACAATATATTATGATATATTAGAATAGAATTACAATCATAACATAATTCTAGCAATGTCTATTATTGCTTCAAGGTCCAACTCAATTATCAGCTCTTTCTTGAAGCCTTCCCTAATGTCTCCCTCTCCTCCTGTCCCTCTGAAAGTGGTCTGTCTTTTCTCAAAATTCTTATTACTTTCAATGGATAGAACACTCAGGAAGTCCTGGAGTCAGGAAGACCTGAGTTCAAATCTTACCCAAGACACTTACTACCTGTGTGACCCTGGGCATGTCATTTAACCTCTGTTTGCCTCAGTTTCCTCAACTATAAAATGGAGATAATAATATCACCTACCTAGAAGGATTAAGAGGTTCAAATCAGGTAATATTTGAAAAGTGCTTTATACAATGCCTAGCACTTAGCAAGCATTTAATGATAAATGCTAGGCATTCTTATTACCATATTGTTACTAATAAATTATTATATACTATTATATATGTAATTATACTATTTATATTATATATGTAATTACACTATACTACAAATGTAGTATAAATGTCATACTATAAGTAATTATACTTTATATAAATAGTAATTATGCTATTCATATTATAAATAATTATATTATACAACTACACTATTATACATAGTGTAATTATATAGTATGATATGTAATTACATATAATATATTCTATATAATTATACATTATTTTATATCAATATAATATAATGTTATTACTAATAAGTAATAAACACCAGTCATTCTTATTATTTTATCATTACTAATAAATTATTATATATTATATATAATAAATTATTATATTAAAAAGTATAAATAATAGTCATTATTATTGCTATTTGTATGCTTCTACTATTCTCTGTCCTTTGCACTTGTCATGACTCTCCATGCCTTTGTTTGTTTTTTTGTTGTTTTTGTTTTTTTGGTGAGGCACTTGGGGATGTGACTTGCCCAGGGTCACACAGCTAGTAAGTGTCAAGTGTCTGAGCTGGATTTGAACTCAGGCCCTCTGACTCCAGGGCAGGTGCTCCATCCACTGCACTACCTGGCTGCCCTTCTCCTTTCCTTTGTACAGCTTTTCTCTCATGCTTCCATCTTGTTCTCCACCTCTCCTTCTTAGAATCTCCATTGTTCTTCAAAGGGCAGCCGATGGAGAGCTTTCCTATCCCCAGTGTCCCTCCCTTCCTTATCTTATTACCTTGTATTTATTTTGTAGAGACTTTGTATCGACTTACTTATGAATGTCTTATTTTCCTTTGTAAGCTCCTTGAGGGTAGGTTTGGGTCTGTTTTTTGTTCTTTTTGTTTGTTTTTGTTTTTGTTTTTTTGTTTTTTGCTTTGTTTGTTTGCTTGTTTTGTTTTTATAACCATGGCTTTTAGCATAGTGCATGACATATAGCAGCACTTCTTAAACCTTTTCCACTCAAAACCTCTTTTCTCCTGAAAATTTTTTTTTTCTGGGCATATGAAATAGATATGCATAAACTTTTACTATTGCCAAATTTTTCATGATCCTCACATTCAGTTATGTGACCCCATATGGGGTTGTAACCTATAGTTTCAAAAGCTTTGGCATATATAGAAGATGCTTAATAAGTGCCTGGTGACTTATTCATTCATTGATCACTCTCTTATATCATAGTTCTTCACATACATAGAAGTGATCTCTAAATTTCTCTTCTAGACCCTCCTATTTTTACCCTCTTCCTTGGGTATATTACCCACTCTCAAGGTTTCAATTGTAGAGAAACAACTCCAAAAGGCAACACCTACAATGGGCAGCACCTTGGTCTTCAAGACTGACTTTCCCTCAGGACTCCATTAGTAAATGCCCCTCCCCACATATCAGATTGCAAGTTCCATGAGAGCAGAGTGTGTATCCTGTCTAACCTTGTCTCCTGATTGACTAGCCAAAGCACATGCTTAATAAATGTTTGTTGACATATCTGTGGATGGAATGGAATTGACATATGGCCTGTCTTCTGGTTGGTCTTTTTCCCTTAGCCCCTTTTTTTCTGACAAACTCCCAAAAGGGATATTTGTATTTGTAGACTGACATATTGAAAGAAGGCTGTGACCATGGAAAAACCCACAGATTTTAACAGTCTATACTGAGCAGCCCTGATGGTATCCTTCATCTGTTTGTGTGGTAGGGTGGGGCCAAGGCCACTGAAGGATGTCAAGAATTTTCAGGAAGCACTGATGGAGTAGAGAGGGAAAGAGCTCTTGCTAAAGTTCTTTTGCCACAGAGAGCAAAGAGCCAAATACCAGTTGTAAGCACCCTCAGCTCTTGCAAGGTTGTCAGCCACCCATTAACACCAAATGTCAGGTTGTAGACACCAAATGCTAAAGTGTTAGAAAATGCCTATGGGCTGACTGAGCTGTCTGGGAGGCAATTTCATTTTTGTGAGGTGGCCATTACAATGTTCATGACATTACCATAATTTTAAAATTTCATTTGGATCCCAAGGTTTTATGTGTATGTCTATGTGTGTATATGTATGTATATGTATATATGTATATATATATATATTTATCCGCATGCATCTTTTCATACATATATAAACCATGTGTAAGATTAAATATTTTAAATTTTAACTACATGATATAATATATGTGTGTGTATCATAATATATTTCATGTAGTCTTACCACATGCAGTTCAGAGTTAAGAAAACAGGCATTTTAATTAAAGTAAAAGGCAAAATGTTTAATGAATATACTGAGAGAACTAAGATAATATTCCTTTAATTGTAAGATGAGGGTAAGAGAATCGTTAGAGACATTGAGAAGCAAGAAGGGAAAGACTATCTATGGCATTTTCTATGTGACTTTGGAAGAGAATCGTTAGAGACATTGAGAAGCAAGAAGGGAAAGACTATCTATGGCATTTTCTATGTGACTTTTGGGCCTTGGCTTACCCTATTTGTAAAATGAAGAGGTTGGTGTCTGAGGTCCCTTTTGGACGTAGATGTAGAAATCTACAATTTAGTCATTGACAACGCAGTCTTTGGCTTTCTCAGGCTACACTCTTTCCTTTCTTGATTCCGACTTTTTATAGCTGCAAATCAACAAGCATTCATTAGCACTTATGGTGTAGCCAGGCACTGGGTTAGGGATATAAGACCTGCCCTCTTGGGGCTTACTTGTTTTTTTTTTTTTAGGCAATTGGGGTTAAGTGACTTGCCCAGGGTCACACAGCTAGTAAGTGTCAAGTGTCTGAGGCTGGATTTGAACTCAGGTCCTCCTGAATCCAGGGCCGGTGTTTTAACCACTGCGCCATCTAGCTGCCCCTTGGGGCTTACTTTCTATTGGGGGAAAACAAGGGCAAATGGAATGCAAATGAATATGAATAAAATAAATACAAGTTGTTGGGGTTTTTTTTGGGGGGGATCAGGAATAGGATATAATAGTAAATGCTAAAATCACCTTCCTAAGAAACAGGTCTGACCATCTCACTTCCCTGAAACAAAAGCTGTAATTGCAGCAGCAACAGCAGTAGCAGTGACAGCAAGGACAGCAGTGACAACCACAGTTACATCAGTAGCAATAGCAGCAGTAACAGTAACAGCTATTGCTGCAGCAGCAGCAACAACTACAACAACTCCCAGGAGCTCCCTGCTACCTTAAGGATCAAACACAGACCCTCAGCCTGACTCTTAAAGCCCACCAAACCACCTTTCTGGCTTTATTTCTCTTTCTCTTCTTTACTCTCTATCCCAATCCTACTATACAGCAGCTGCTGCCCACTGAAGAACATTCTCCTGCTCTTCTCAGTTATTCCCAATCCCACATCGCTGAAAGAGAACATTTTTTGCCTGATCAAGTTTTCCTTATTATAGATCTCCTTTTTTTGTCTTTAAATCCAACCTTGAACTTTACTTATCCTTTTCTGTTCTCCCTGCTCTTAAAAAAGAAGTAGAGGCTACCTTAAAAAAAATCTTTGTAACCCCAGTGCCTGGACACGTTCTCTGCACATAGTAGACACTTAATAATGTACAAAATATTTATAGCTGCTCTTTTTGTGGTGGCAAGGAATTGGAAATTGAGGGGTTTCCCATCAATTGGGGAATGGCTGAACAAGTGTGGAATATGAATATAATGGAATTCTAGTGTGCTGTAAGAAACAATGAGCAGGAGGAGTTCAGAGAAACCTGGAAGGACTTGCATGAACTGATGCTGAGATGAGCAGAACCAGGAGAACATTGTACACAATATCATCAACATTATATGCTGATCAACTGTGATAGACTTGATTCTTCTTAGCAATACAATGGTACCAGATAATTTCAAAGAGCTCTTAATGGAAAATGTTCTCCAAATCCAGAAAAAAAAGAACTGTGTAATATGGATGCAGACTGAACCATACTATTTCTATTGTTTTTGTTGTTGTTGTTGTTTTTCTTTTTTTGAGGTTTTTCCTTTTTGCTCTGATTCTTATTTCACAGCAAGACTAATGCAGAAATATGTTTAATGTGATTGTACATATATAACCTATATCAGATTACTTGCTGTCTTGGGGAGAGAGGGAGAAAACTTTGAAACTAGAAATCTTATAAAAACAAATGTTGAAAATTATCTCTATGTGTAACTGGAAAATAATAAAATACTTTCATAATTAAAAAAATATTATTTGTTGAAATAAATCAGCCATAGGAGGACCGTATTCCAGCTTTGTTTTAGGTTAAGCAGGCTTTGAGAGCTAGACTGAGATCCTAGACATTACTTACAAAATCATTTCAGCATCCTCATTGTCTGAAGAGGAATTGTCTAAGCAATAAGTAATTCCACTCTACTATCTCCTTTGTAAGGGCATGTAGGTAGCATGGTGGATAGAGTGCTGGGCATGGAGTAAGAAAGACTCATCTTCATGAATTCAAATATGGCCTCATACACTGACTATCTTCCTGACCCTGGGGCATGCACTAAACCTTGTTTGACTCAGTTTCCTCATCTGTAAAATCAGCTGGAGAAGGAAATGGCAAACAACTCTGGTATCTTTGCCAAGAACACCCCAAATGAAATCATGAAAAGTAGGGAACAACTGAACAACAATCTCCTTTGTTTAGAATCCACAGAATCTTTTTCCTGTTCTAACATTGTATGCTGTTTCATTTAGCTCTAAAAATCCATGTCCTCAGGGCTCAGAAGAGCCCTATTCTCTGTTCTAAGATCCCTTCCAGCCCTGATGTTCTTGATTCTAAGGTTTCTTCTAACGTTTTTCACATTCCATGAGCTTTCTTTTCTTGAAGGTCCCTCTTGCTTATAGTCCCACTTCTCCCCTGACGCTTCCCCTCCAAATCAGGCTCATACTGGTAGCTTGGGTCCCCAGAAAGCAAGGAGTACTACCAGTGCCAGAGTTCTAGGGTGTAGCTCTGCTGGGTTTTTACCATTGTACCTTCTGAGCTCCCACTGGCATGCTCCCCATTCGGTTGAACTCCATAAAATTTTAGAGAAGGAATTTACTGAGCAGATGTAGCAAGAATATTTGTAGCAAACAATAGGGCATAGTATAAGCACACTCTTGCTTCATATGTACAAAGTCCTGGAGGATATGTGACTCATGATTATAGTACAAACTGATTGAGATACAGATGTATAGAACACATCTGGCAGAGATACCTCCTGACTCCTAACCCCCAAAGTCTTTTTTTCCATTTCTAAAGTTCTTATGAGAATTGATGCAGTGTGGCATCAGTGATGGGCAAGTCCCCCACTGCTCTGTTGGGTTGGACACTTGTAGTGGTTCCATTGTGCAGGTCATTCAGTTACTGGGCTAGGCCAAGCAAGTAATTTAACTATTGTGCTGACTCCTCAGTTGCCTTGGCTAGTGCTGTGTTGACTGGTGCTCCTCAATCTCTCCAGCCCTTGCAATGCCCATGGGTTCACTATTTGTGCATGTTCATCTCAATAACTCATTCCCTCCTGACTCATGTGATTCTGGCTAACCCTCTGATGGGCTTTTTTACTCCCTTTCATCATTAATGGAACCTCTAATGCAACCTTTGGATGTCCGAAATTCACCAGATCACGGGCACAGACATCTTGGAATTTTCATTCACCTAACATCAGGAAAGAAAAGATACCAAAGAAACAAAGGTAACATGTGCTCACAGATGAATAATACCTAAAGCATGATCAAGTCTGAGGGGAATATAACTCATTGCTTTTCCCCTACCCAGTGGCTCAAAACCATCTTAGTCACTCAAAGCCACCAAGGAAAGAGACAGAGAAGATGGGATTTTTGTAATCACAATCAATTCCTTCTCAACTACTCTTGAATCATCACACTTTTTATCATCACACAGTATCAGCCACTGAGTCATCATGGACACAACTGGCCCCCCAAATCCCACAGGTTAGATTGCAAGGAGGCATGCTCTGTCTAACCTCCTAGGAAGGACAAATCTGATCATATTCCCTGTTATACAGTCCTGGCATTCTCTGTCCTAATGAATCTTCCAGCTCTAACATTCTGTTTTCCATGATTGTAAATCCATCTTCCTGAGCAAGCAAAAAATAAGCAAAGGAGAAAGTTATCACACAAGTGAACCTGAGCTGAAATATATCATGCTTTGTGGTTTAGAGAAAAGACCACTGAATTATAGACCACTATTCATGAATATGAATCCTGGAATTAGTCAACATCTCTAGCTGTATACTATTAAATAAGTCAATTTTTTTTCTGTATGATCTAGTTTCCTCTTTATAAAATTGAAGGGATTGGGGGGGCAGCTAGGTGGCACAGCGGATAGTGCACCGGCCCTGGAGTCAGGAGGACCTGAGTTCAAATCTGGCCTCAGACACTTGACACTTACTAGCTGTGTGACCCTGGGCAAGTCACTTAACCCCAATTGCCTCACCTAATAATAGTAACAATAATAATAATAATAATTTAAATTAAATAGATGGACTAGGTGATTTCTCAGGTTCTGTCCAGCCATAAAATTTTGTGAATGATTCCTTTCAGGATGAATCCTTCTCTGCCCTTCCTCCTTCCTTCCTTATCCCAACTCCATGAACAACTTCCCAGTCATGGAATGTGAGGCTAGATAAGCATTTATTAACTACCTACTATGCGCTAGGTACTGTGCTAAGCAATCCTTGGAGGTAGTTGCAATTATTATTCCCATTTTAAAGATGGGAAAACTGAGGCAAACAGGGTTAAGTGATTTGCCCAGGGTCACACAGCTAATACATGCCTGAGGCCAGATTTGAACTCAGATCTTCCTGACTCCAGGCTCAGCCTTCTATTCATTTTACCTTCTAACTGCCTCAAATATGAGAGCTTGTTGTAAGGATGGTCAGAGCATAGATTTAGAGCTAGAAGGGGTCTTAAAGACCATGTAGTCCAACCCCTCCACTTCTCAGACGAGGAAACTGAGGCCCAGGAAGGGGAGCAACTGAAAGATCTTAATTTGGAACATCCCTAACCTTGCCAGCACAGAGGGACCACGTGAAGCCTTGCAAGTGGCAGTCGCATATGGTTCCCATTTAAGGCCTCAGAGTCAGAACCGTGGAGGGCTTAATCTGGCCAAAGCACTGCCAAGGCATCTGTGGGTCAGAGCTTTAAATCATCTGGAACTTGAAAGACTTAGTGTAACGAAAGGGCTGGGAGGGGGGGTCTCAAAATGCAACCAGGGAACCAGTGGCTGTACCTTAAGATTGGGGGGGGGGACACAAACCCCCCAAAGTCCCCCAAGTTCCTCAAAACCCTTCACCTCATTCATCACCCCTCCTTCCCCAACACTGAGTCTATTAACAAGCCAAGCAAGCCTAAGGACTCTCTCCATCAGTGCTTGTGCTTTAAAAGTGGATCGCAATTTCCCTTTTCTTTCTTTGACCAGACTTCAGATGCCAGTTGGAGTAAAAGTGGCCTCCTTAGCTTCTCCAAGGGATAGCTCATTTCATTTTTGGTATTCTCGGTTTATTATCATTATCTTTATTATTATTGTTATTATCGAAAATTATCCTTGGAATGGAAAGAATATAATGAAATTGTAACAGGATTTTTTTTTCTTTTAATTTGGAGAACTAATCAGACTTCAGGAAGAAGGAGCAGCTGGGCTGCAGTGATTCCGGACTTGTGACTGTAGTGATCTGTTCCCCCCCAGGGAGAAAGAAATACAAGTTAGTTAGTTCTTGAAACATTTCAATCTCAGGCTCTGGAGGAAGAGGTGAAGGCCTCCCCATTGTGTCCCACCACATGGGGCATTCCAGGTTGGTATTAAGGCTGCTGGTAATCATATTTCCTTTTGAAAACTGGAATACCGTCCTCCAAGCGGCTGCAAATTAGCTCTCAGACTCATTTCACCAAGAAATGAATTTTAGATGATGTTCACATTATATCTGAAACCGACATTATCGCTAATGTCCACTGACTCTAGCTAATGAACATCTTGTCCAGCCCCGTATCTCACAAAGCCCAGAATAGCCAACGATACTAAATGGCAGCCTATTGGAATCAATGATAGGACAGGATCTTCCACGGAAGATTGGCTCAAAATGAAGGACTCCCAGGTCTGCCTATCTAATGACATTCTTACTATTTTAGAACTTGTCTGTTGAATATAACCCACCCCACAAGTTAGAGGACTAAGTTTCGTAAAGATTTGGACCCAAAGGGAAACCAAGAGATCATCTAGCAAAGTCACTTTTTACAGACGAGGAAACAGAGTCCTGGGGGTGGTGAGTCACCCCTCATCACAGCTATTCAATCTCGGTCCATTTCTAGTCTTTCTGGGCTACGACATGATTGAATTATGTTTTCTAGTTTTTCTAATAATATTTATAATAACAGTAACTGATACTTAGAGTGTTTTAAAGTTCCTTAAGCACCCAACATAGAATATTTCAATCTTACAATAGCTCTGGGAGGTAGGCACTAGAGGTATTATTATTTTCATTTTACAGGTGAGGAAACTGAGGTGCAGAGAAGTTAAATGACCAGTGGTCAATCGTACAGTCAATAAACATTAAGTACCTAGTATGTGCCCAGCATGGTCCTAAATCTGGAGATACAAATAAGAAAAAAAGAAAAGTCCCTGCTTGAGGTGACCACATATGCACATATAGGTTTATAAAGTAGATGTAAATTAATTGGGGGAGGCACCAGCTGTTGTTCGGGATCAGGAAAGGTTCTTGTAGAGGCCTCTCTAAGAGAGAAAGTTTTAAGGAAAGACTGAATTCTCCCAGGCCCAGGGAGGCAATATTTAACCCCCATTTTCTCTTAGATTAGGCTCTCAGATGTTCATGTGCCCATACACACACCTTAATCTGAGGCTCCAATATAATTTACATTTCAGTTGCTGGGAGGTTCTTACTAAAGAATGTTGCTGTTTTTTCCTTTTCTTTTTTTTTTCCCCTAACACTCCTGGCACAGAAAGTGATTCATACTAAGTTTAATATTGAAAGGGACAAGAAAGGGAGTAAGCATTAAGTATCTAGTATATGCCAGGCTCTGTGCTAAGTGCTTTAGAAATATCATTTGATCCCCTGGGATCAAGAAGGTAAGTGCTTATTATTGTCACCACTTTCTCAATCACTAATTAATGAGTTAACATTTAATTATTTAATTAATAATTACCACCATTTTATAGTTAAGGAAGCTGAAGCAGATAAAAGTTATTTGCCCAGGGTCATAAACTGATTTGAACACAGACCTTCCTGACTCCAGGCCCTGCACTTGGCTGTGTCTGATACAAGAAGTCTGTGAGCATGATGAAGATCATTTAAGAAATGAAGAAACATCTGGAAATAAAAGGGCAGGGAGATAAAGAAAATGTTACTTTGGATAGTCACCTCTCACACACCATAGTTAGAGTCATGCCTAGGGATTTACAAATTCTTGCTTCATCTTCCTACCCAAACCCCCTCTGATGTCTTCCTCCTGGCCGAGCCAGCTCCTTAGAGCAAACCCTCATTGACAATGGCTGGACTTCCACAAGAACTGTCCTAACTCCTCCACTGTCATGGCCCTCCAATGCATTCTGGGAAACCACTTTCTTAAGCATAGGTCTTAGAGCATATCACTGTTCTGCTCAATGTGACTCTGGGGTTCCCTGATGGCTTTATAATTTGCTTTTCAAGTCTTTTGTCTGGCCTTCAAGGTCCTATTTAACCAAAGTATCATCGTGTTAGAGATGTTCGAGGTGACTAGCCCTTGGTCATATAGTTAAGTCACATCAAGTCAACAAGCATTAATTAAGTGCCTATTATGTGCCAAGCACTGAACTGAAGGAGTTCACAGGCTAATGGACCTTTGTTTCTGCTGCTGTTGTTCAGTTGTGTCTGACTCTTTGTGACCCCAGTTGGGGTTTTCGTGACAAAGATACTGGAGTGCTTTGCCATCTGCTTCTCCAATGATGGGAGAGGCAACATTCAAACAACTAGGTCAAATCAAGATATAGACAGAACAAGCTAGAGATCATCTGAGAGGAAAGGTTCTAGCATGAAGGAGCCTGGGAAATCTTGCAGAAAGGTCTGAATTTGGATGGAACTTGAAGGAAGCCAGAGGCAAAGGTGAGGATCCTGAGAATTCCTGTAATGGCAGAAAGTCTGTGAAAATGAACAGAATCAGGATGGGGAGAGTTTGTGTGATACACAGCAAGGGGGCCAGGGTCTAAGGATGTAAGGCAATATTTAAATCTAGGTCTTCCTGACTCCAAGTATAAAATTCTATAACAATGATACTAGCTAAAATTAATAAGGGACTTTAAAGTTTTCAAAGTGCTTCACATGTCTCCTTTGACTAAGCAAACCCCCTGTGAGATAGATGCAGTTATTATACACATTTTACAGATGAGGAAACTAAGGGAGACTGAGTCAAAATGACATGCCCAGGGTCACACATCTAATAAATCTAGACGGTCAGATTTGAACTCAGTTTTTTTCCTAACTCTAAGATCAGAACTGTATGTCATGTTATTTCTCAACACAACAACACAACAACACAACATCATACTTCTTTTCTAGTCTCAGCTTATTGTACAACCCCCTAAATACGCTGTGGTCCAGCCAAACTGAATAATTCTCTGTCCTCAAACATGCCTTCAGGTCTTTGCTCACTCAGCTCTTTGTTTCTAGAATGTCTTCCCTTATCCTACCCACTTCTGAATTGCTACTCATCCTTTAAAGCAAAACTCAAATGCCTTCACTTCCAGGCATTTCCCCCATTCATTCCCCCATGACCTCCTACAGCATTTTGCTAGTACTACTCTGATGCAGTTATGGGATTTTGTGCACACAATAGATACTTCATAAGTCTTGATGGTATTGAATTTTAGCTGGAAAAGGGAGAGTCCCATTAAAAGATGAATGGAATGTATATAATAAACCAGAACCATGATATGCTGGGATGAGGATATTATCATAATAACTAACACTTGTAGGTGGTGCAATAGATAGAATGCTAAGCTTGGGGTCAGTGAGATATCTTCCTGAGTTCAAATCTGGCCTCAGACACTTACTAGCTGTGAGACCCTATCAAGTCACTTAACCCTGTTTGCCTCAGTTTCCTCATCTATAAAATGAGCTGGAGAAGAAAATGGCAAATCACTCAAGTATCTTTGTCAAGAAAACCCCAAACAAAATTATGAAAAGTTGGACACAATGGAAGAACATTGAACACTAACAACAGCAAGAATGATTATATAGTACTTTAAGATTTTCAAAACCCTTTACAAATATTTTATCATCACAACAGCTGGTGGCAGGTGTTCATATGATTCCCATTTTATAGATAAAGAAACTGAGGCAGGCTAAATGACTTGTCCAGAACTGCACAATTATTAAATGTCTGAGGCTGGATTTGAATTCATCTTCCTGGCTCTAGGTCAGTATGCACTGAGTTGGGACAAGGTCATCATTTATGAAGCACCCACTGTACCATGCTAGATGTTGGGGCACATATAAATGAAGAATGGTCCTTGCCTTCATGGAGCTTAAAGTATCACTGTTTCTGCATTTGTGAGCTGCCGACCATTCCTTCAGGAGTTAAATGAAGGGGTTGGATTAGCTGATCTCTGTTTTCTTCTGGCTCTAATAATATGACTTGCTCAAGTTTACATGACTGTTAAAGGAAAAAAAACTAAAATAGCAACTGAGAACATCTCAGTCTAGTACCACAACTAGATGACCTCTGAGGTCACTTCTAGTGTGAAAATGCAGAAATTGTATAAAACCAGTGTAATCTCTTCTCTCTCAAATGGCACAGGATTCTCCCAAGATTATTGACAATAGCAGCTGCCCTCTTATGAGAGTTGAGTCCTGCCCAGTTTTCAGCAGTTCTCCAGTATTTGTCAAGGGCAGACTCCATGCTGGCAATTAGATGTACCCACAATGTTTGTTTCCAAGTGGCTAATTGCAGTCCATGGTCACCCTGGAGCTGCCAGAAAACACTGAGGTCTGGGAGAATTGGATCAAGTTACCTACCCACTGAGACTGGCCTGGAGCTCCACTCCGTTTAGAAATTGTAGCTTAGGGAGTTGATG